>NW_024429206.1:16165000-17365000 GCF_017639785.1 Mesocricetus auratus | reverse complement strand
ATTTACTTATGGAAGAGGTGGCAAAGAGGACAGAAATGAGACAGTTTGCTGACTGCTCACTGCCCCATGTAAGAGCAGCAGGGATCTTACTGATGTTATTGCCTTCTCCTCTTTCTCCCTCTCTCCTATAATCAAATCCCATGACTTTCTTTATTATCCTCAAGCAGTGTGGGTTTATTTTCAACTTTAATTGTTTTCCTTTTTCTTACTAAAGTTTTAGAGAGAGAGAGAGAGAGAGAGAGAGAGAGAGAGAGAGAGAGAGAGAGAGAGATTGAGAGAATCAGTGCTAGCAGGTCCAGTGTAAGAGCAGAAAGTATTCTTAATCACTTAGCAATCCCTCCAGCCCCCTATTTTCCATTTTATTTCCTAAATTTTCTACTATGATTATATCCCAATTTTGCTACTCCCCAATCTTTTTAAAAAATATTACTTCATAAGAATACACTTTAGACTATTGAGTCAAGGCCGTAATTAATATGGATGAAGAACAGTAGTTTTAAACATTGTTAGGCATTTCTAATTCAAGAATTCTCACCCCATGTAAGGAAATCATCAGGAACATCACACTCTGTTAGACCTATCCTTACTTTATAGTTTCTCGGTATAAGTAACTTAAGCACTTGTCTGTGTAAGGTACATGGGATGGCTAACTTTCTCAACTAGACACAACCTAGAATCAACTGGAAAGAGATTCTCAACTAAGAACTGTCGGCATTGGCTTGATCTGTGGAGGACTGTGAAGGACCATGGAGTACTGCCTTAAGTTAATTGACCTGGGAAGGTTCATCCCACTATGGGTAGCACCATTCCCTAGTTAGGGGGTCCTGAACAGTATAACAGGAGGGAAATCTAGCTGAACTTATTCAAACAAGTAAGCATGTATGCATTCATTTCTCCTTGCCCTTAACCGTGGATGTGATGTCACTAGCTGTTTGAGGTTCCTGATTTGACTTCCCCACAATGATGAACTGTACCCTGGAACTGTGAACTCATGTACCTTTCTCTCCAAGTTGCTTATTGCCAGGGTGGTTTTTTTTTTAAATCACAGATATAGACTCGAAACTCATACAAGATGCTAGTGTTTATATCAGTTTGTGGTAACTTTAAATAATTAAAAACATGAAATTTCTAGCTATGTAAAGCTAAGACATTCTATAGGCACCTATTTAAATATTTCATTAAGGTGAACTTCAGAACTCCAGCAGAACTTAGGATTCCATCCAGAAACCAACTGTATTACAGAGAAAGATGGCATCATTATCCTGGACCTAAAGCAAAGCAAAAACACAACAATAAAAACATCTTTGCAATTAATTTTCTCCAAACCTCACTGTTCCAAATCCATTCTTCCCTAATGGAAACTACTTAAAAACAAAGCACATTTTTTCTTTTAGAAAATGGAAAGATATCCCATGTTTTTGGATAGGCAGGATCAACATAATAAAAATGGCAATCTTACCAAAAGCAATCTACAGATTCAGTGGAATTCCTATCACAATCCCAGCACAATTCTTCACAGACCTTGAAAGGACAATTCTCAACTTATATGGAAAAACAAAAGATCCAGGATAGCCAAAAAAACCTATACAATAAAGGAACTTCAGGAGGCATCACCATCCCAGACTTCAAGCTCTACTATAGAGCTATAGAAATGAAAACAGCTTGGTACTGGCACAAAAATAGACAGGTAGACCAATGGAATAAAATTGAAGACCCTGATATTAATCCACACACCTTTGAATACCTGATCTTTGACAAAGAAGTTAAAACTACATAATGGAAAAAAAGCATCTTCAACAAATGGTGATGGTGATGCTGAAATGTAGAAGACTGCATATAGATCCATATCTATTCCCATGCACAAAACTTAATTCTAAATGGATCCAAGACCTCAACATAAATCCAGCCACACTGAATCTCTTAGAAGAGAAAGTGGAAGGTACCCTTAAATGAATTGGTACAGGAGACTGCTTCCTGAACATAACACCAGTAGCACAGATACTAAGATCAATAATTAATAAATTGGACGTCCTGAAACTGAGAAGCTTCTGTAAGGCAAAGGACACAGTCAATAAGACAAAAAGGCAGCCCACAGATTTGGAAAGATAATCACCAATCCCGCATCTGACAGAGGGCTGATCTCCAAAATTTACAAAGAACTCAAGAAGCAAGTCTCCAAAACACCAAAGGATCCAATTAAAAAGTGGGCTACAGAACTAAATAGAGAAATCTCAATAGAGGAGTCTAAAATGGCTGAAAGACACTTAAGAAAGTGCTCAACATCTTTAGCCATTTGGGAAATGCAAATCAAAACATCTCACTCCTGTCAGAATGGCTAAAATAAAAAACACCAATGACAGTTTCTGTTGGAGAGGATGTAAATAAAGGGGAACACTCCTCCACTGTTGATGGGAGTGTCAACTTGTACAGCTACTTTGGAGAGCAGTATGGAGATTCCTCAAGAAAATGGAAATCAGTCTACCATAAGATCCACCAATTCCACTCTTAGGCATATACCCAAAAGAAGCACATTCATACAACAAGGACATCTGTTCAACTATATTCATAGCAGCATTATTTGTAATAACCAGAACCTGGAAGCAACCTAGATGCCCCTCAAGTGAAGAGTGGATAGAAAATATGTGGTACATTTACACAATGGAGTACTACTAGTGGAAAAAAGAACAATGGAATCTTGAAATCCACATGCAAATGGTTGGCACTAGAAGAAACTATCCTGAATGAGGTAACCCAGTCACAAAAAGACAAACATGAGCCTTCATCAAGTGGCTGATGGAAGCAGAGGCAGACACCCACAGCTAAACACTGAACTGCATTCCTGGAACCCAGTTGCAGAGAAGGAGTAGTGATGAGCAAAGGAGTCAAAACCTGGCTGGTGAAACCCACAGAGGCAGCTGACCTGAACAAGGGGAAGATCATGGACCTCAGACTGGTGACTAAGAGGCCAGAATAGGACTGATCAAGACCCTCTGAATATGGGTGTCAGTGAGGAGGCCTTGGCAATCTATGGGGCCTTGAGTAGATCAGTATTTAGCCCTGTTGTACAAGTGGACTTTGGGAGCCCATTCCACATGGAGGGATGCTCTCTCAGCCTGGACACATAGGGGAGTACCTAGGCCCTGCCTGCGATGATATGACAGACTTTAAAGATGCCCCATGGAGTGCCTCACCCATCCTGGGGAGAGGAGGGAAAATGGGGTGGGGGTTTGGGGAGGTTGGTGGGGAGCGGGAGGAGGGGAGAGTGAGGGAGCTAGTATTGACATGTCAAGCAAGATTGTTTCTAATTTAAATAAAATTAAAAATAAATGAAAACAAAAACAAAGAAAAGATGAAGTTAGTTAACATAGTGCTGGACTATAGTTCTCAGTCCTGTTTTCCACAAGTCCTGGGAAATCTCCTGCTGCTGGCAGGGGTTTGGAAAATTCCAGCTCCAGCTATTCCTAAGTTCCATGATTGCCTGGTCTGTAGGGGCTAGGAAGGTGGCTTGCAAGCATGAAGTCCCAAGTTCTGTCCTCAGAACTCAGGTGAGACATCTGGGTGAGGAGCTATGCACTTATAACCTCATTCCTGTGGAGGCAGAGACAGGGGGATCCTTGGGAATCACCAGCCAGCTAACCTAGCCTACTTGGTGAGTTCCAGCGAATCAGACTCAGTTTCAAAACGCAAGTGACAACAACTGAGAAAGACATCAGAAGTTGACTTCTGTTCTCTACATGCGTGCACATATGTAACACACATACTCAAATACATACATATGTGTGCATGCACACATGAAGTGCTGACCACAAATTTTGCTCTTTCTTAGTAGTTTCATGGACTCTGAAGTCAATCAATTTTTGTTTTTTTCCTGATAATCAGGAGGCAGGTGAACAAAGGAGGCTCCTAAATCGGTAGATTTTACGGCAAGGACAGAACACAAGAAATGGACCGGTTTCTTCTGGAATTCTTGGCTTTCTCATGTCAGCTGGCAAGCAGACACCCTTGGCCACAGTCACTGGATTTTTCTTCTCGGAGCCTCAGCATCACTCCCTCTGTTTCAGGAACTTAGAACTTGACATCTTACTCTGTGATTTCTATGTAAAAGGTCATCTGCCCACAGCCAGGGAAGCTGGGAGAAGGTGGTAATTACCAGATTAGTCCTGCAGCCTCCTGTGGCTGTGCAAGGCGAGATCCCATTTCCTCTTCCTTGATATTCAAGGCACGAGACACAGAGACATCTAAGCTCCCACACACACAGTCTATTTTATTGCTTAGGTGGAAAGACTGTTAGCTTACTCCTGTTAAATGCGGAAACTTCATCCCAGACAACAAAACTACTATTTTTTTTCAATTGTGGATGCTCTTTTTTGAGTGAGGAAAATGCCTTAGAGGGGATAAAAGACACATCTTTTCTCCAAGGATGGTTTTTGTAGCTTTTTCTTCCTTTTAAAACAAAGCCGTTAAACATGGACAAGGTTTCACAAAAAGTGGTGTTTTCATTCTTCTGGTTCCTAACTTCAATAAAAAGGATTTCTCAGGCATATTTATTTTCTATGAATTAGTGATGAATTTTACAGAAATTCCCAGGCACAAGGCATTAATGAGATATGAAGAAGTCTAGTAAAGTAGAGACACTGGTCAGGTAAGCCTAACCTCTGGGGACCCCATTTCCATCACCCAATGGAGAGAATAATGATCAGACCTCAGCCCCAGCACACATGAGAATTAAATGGAAGGATAAACACAGACACAGTACATCAATCTTGACTTTCCCATGTGGTTGAGATTATTGCAAACAGTCCATCCCACCACCACAGCATCAAATGCTTATAATGAATAAGATGAGCTGCCAACCCCCTTAAAATCCTGTAAGCCTCTCACGGCACCATTTAACAAATTATTGTATTTTAAATTATTCATAGGTATGTGTGTGCATGTGTGTGTGTGTGTGTGTGTGTGTGTGAGTGCAGTGTCCACAGAGACCAGACAAGGGCACCAGATTCTCCTGAAACATGCTTGTGAACTATGTAGTGTTGATGGTATTTGAGAGCCCAATGCTGGCTCATTACAGGAGCAGTACACGTCCTTAACCACTGAGCAATCCCTCCAGACCCACATATCTATTCAACTGGTGGGAGCCAATGAATACTTTCATGCTAGAGTTCTGAAAAACCATGAGGACAGTGCTTACATTTGGGGCCCTGCTTGCACTGTTAATTTTCAACACACAGCACAATGGAAAACCCTTAGAGAACCTCTTGCTAACTTTTATCCCAGGTAGAGGCTGTGAAAGATCCAGCCCAGCCCAGTCAGGGGAGCTGCTTCTTGTATTCATCAGACATTCATGAGAAGGGAAAAGATATCTGTGATTCCAACAATTTAGAAATGTTTTGGTTATGATTCCAGTAAACAGTGACAAGCAACATAGATGGTGTTAACTTTCTTTTTTTTTTCCTTTGCAAATTATTATTTTTATTTAACTTTTTACACATGTCACTCTCAGTTCCCTCTCCCTCCCCTCTTCCCCCATCCCCAAGCCTCCCAACCCCTTGCCCCCACTCCATCCCTCCTCAGCTCCCCAGGGAGGACGAGGGCTTCCATGAGGGATTTTCAGAGTCTGTCGCATCATCCCGCGAAGAGCCTAGGTTCTTCCCCATGTGTCCAGGCTGAGAGAGCATCCCTCCACGTGGAGTCCCTCTGTATGCCAGGAATAAATACTGCCCTATTTTCCAAGGTCCCACAGATTGCCAAGGCCTCCTCTCTGTCACCCAGGTTCGGTGGGAGGGATGTCTGGATCAGTCTCATGCTGGCCTCTCAGTCATCAGTCTGGGGTCCATGTGTTCCCCCTTGTTTAGGTCAGCTGCCTCTCTGGGTTTTGCCAGCCTGATCTTGATTCTTTTTGTCATCACTCCTCTTTGAAACTGGGTTCCAGGAGTTCAATTCAGTTCACAGCTGTGGGTGTTTGCCTCTGCCTCCATCAGCCACTGGATGAGAGTTCTAGGATGGAGTATAAAGTAGTCATCATTCTCATTATGCAAGCTGGATCCATTTCACTTATTGTTTAAGGCCCCTCCATTTTCACCACGCGAACCACAAACATTCCTAAGTGAACGTCATCTTCCCACACATATCCTTATCTCAAAATTTATCTGTGAGTTTCCTGTGTGGTAGGAACCTCTGTGCCCCCTCAGGGTTCTCTGCTCTGTTGTGCAGAAAGAATGGTCCCGTCAAAGCAAATGTGAGCAAGGTTCTTCACACGCCTCCTTAAAACAAGCATAGACAGGAAGGAAGGGGCATTAATGTAAGAGTTAGCTTGCGTTCCCTGTCCTCAGTGAATGTGGCAGATAGAGCCATTACCAGATGCTATTTTGAAATACTGGACTCCACATGTTGCAGAAGTCAAGAAACAACCCTGTGAGCAGAGTATATTCCTTGCTTTATAGCTGAACGGATTTCACTCAGTGGCTCATGCCTCATTTGTCTGTGGGCACCTGATGGGTGCTGAACAATGACATTGTCTTAAAACCGTGTACATGCCACAGTGTTTGTGTGGAGGTCAGAGGGCAATTTGCAGGGATCATTTCTCTCCTTCCACCTAGTAAGACTCGGTGGTTGAATTTGGGTTGTCGATTTTGGCAGCAAGCACCTTTGCCCACTGAGCCATCTCACCAGCCCAAGTTCAATGTTTTCTTTAGATCTCACCTATGAGTATTTGTCCCTGTTCCTGGACTAACCCACTAACAATACTATTCTTTAGATTTGTGCATATGACAAATGGTATCATTTCCCCTTTTCGAAAAAAGGGTCTGATGAGCAACCATTCTATTGCATGTCACATATTTTAAAAGTCCATTCATCTATGGGTAGGCACTTGGGTTATAAAGGTTGGGTGATATAGTCTATTCTCTAAGAAATAATAGAATTGACATCTGATTTTATCTCCTTGGTTTGCATCCTGAAATGACATGACCGGGTCCTGTTTTAATTTTAGCATCTTTGCCCAGAGATCTCTATTCATGCTTTTTGACGTGGCTATAGTAATTTACAATGTCACATTCACCTTTATTGTTGTAAAAGTTTATTACATTTTCTGCACTTAATACTTTAATTTTCCATAATGCTGGTGATAAAACGCAGTGTTTAGATAAAGCCAGGCACTCCTTACCCCATTTAGCTGTTTAAGGCAAATATGGCAGACAGCTAAGCTCTTTGGGAATAAGCATTTGGGAAATTGGGAGTAAAATAATCCAGTTATAGGATTTTATGAATTTTAATGGAAACAAATTGCAATTAAATGGCTGACTAATTTGGGCAGGATTATCCCATTATAATAAAATTTAAGAAGTTTTTAATGTTTACCAGCAATGTGCTTTAAAAATGGCTCTTAAAACGAGAAAATAGTAAAAGTGTTCTTAACTTATATTAACAGGTCATTAAAAGTGTGTTTTATGTGCCTGGACCCTACCCAGAGTAAAATGACAGACTCTAGATATCCCCTATGTGGAAGGATTTGGCAATAGGGTGGGAGAGTGGGGGGGGAAGGGGAGTGCGGGAGGAGGGGAGGGAGAGGGAACTGGGATTGACATATAAAACAAGCTATTTAAAATTAAAATAAAAAATGATAAAAAGTATATATCAACATATACTTTTAATATGCCAAAAATATTTTGAGCCTGTAAAATCTCGTGGCTATAATTTATCTTCAAGGTCATGTTTTTTTCCAGGCATACTCACACTGACCTGATTTCTGTAGTTTAATTTAATTCAATGTTTCAAAAGTCAAGCAACAAAGACCCAGCATGGCCACTATGTTTCTTTAAATGTTGAACTTCTTATCCTCAGAAACTGGCCCACTGGAAGAATCTAGACCTTTTCTTTTTCCTCTCCTCTCCTCTCCTCTCCTCTCCCCTCCCCTCCCCTCCCCTCCTCTCCTCTCCTCTCCTCTCCTCTCCTCTCCTCTCCTCTCCTCTCCTCTCCTCTCCTCTCCTCTCCTCTCCTCTCCTCTCCTCTCCTTCACTTCCCTTTCCTTGTCTCCCTCCCTCCATCTCTATCTCTCCCTCCCTCTCTTTTACTCTGCTTCCTTCTCCCCGCCTCATCTGTTTGTTTTTATTTATGTGTATGGATGCTGTGTACCGCATGAATCCTGTACCTGCAGAGGCCAGAAGAGGGTGTGAGAAGCCCTGAAACTGCAGTTGCAGGCAGTTTTGAACTACCATGTAGGTACTTGGAACCAAACTGATGTCCTCTGTTAGAGCCGAGCCATCTTTCCAGGCCCTTCATTGTTTTATTTTGGAGTCTGCAATGCTGTTGTGGTCAGAATGGGTTCTGACTCTGTGTACAGGAGACCCAGCACAACAGGTGGTGACTACGATGAACATCCCTTACTGCAAAGGTCAAATAGAAATCTGCAGACAAAAATCCAAAGATCTGTCACATGAAAGTTAGGGGACAAAGTCCAAATTCAGCAGCATTTATTCCAGGTGCTTGGGATAGATGGGGAGCCTTTGGTAAGCCAAGACCAATCTGGCAAACATTCTACCACTGAACCATATGCTCAGCCCCAGAGCTCAGCGTTAGTGCCAAGCTGTCTGTACAGTCCCACTCCAACACATGCTCATGGGCTTGGCAGCACATTATTTCAGATCAAACTTCCTCTCATTTCTGTTACAGTTCATGAAACCATTACCCTTGCTGCCTGAGACTGTGATCATTTCTTAAGACAGAGTTTCATCAGAATACATGGGTAAAACCCCATTGGTGAAGACAGCACACACCCACCAGGAAGCTTTCTCCATGTTGGCTACCTTTCCTAGTACTAGACTGTGTTATGTAGGCTACTGGAGTTGAGGTGGAGAGTAACTGATAGTTTTATGTGAACTCTGTGAGCTACAGTAATGATGTTCATGACAAGACAATGCCATGCAATAGTGGCATGATTGTTATATGAGTAACCACCCACTTGCTGACTGGATTTAAGGCCTGCTTCACAGAAGGAAGCATAAATATGACCAAGAACCCATGGCTGGGGAGCTTACAGGCACTGAGGGGTGAATCTGCTACTATTATTTTGCTAAATGCACATAGTATCAAATTGCCATCTCTAAATTGATATCTGCTACCTGTAGATTAATGCAACTTTCAGACCTCAGTAGAGAAGTTTCTTTGCACAGTGGGTAGTGGTTAATGCAACATCTCACAGCTGGCAGAAGTACAGAGAGTAAACATCAATGGAGTGCTCAGCCACAAATGGGATATTTATATCACATCCCAAATATCAGGGACCATCAAGGAGGAAGGGGTAGAAAAAGTGTAAGAGCCAGAGGCTGGGGAGGTCCAGAGGGGAACAGGGTCTTCTGGAAATGATGAGATGGCTATACTCATGAACTCACAGTAGCTATGGTTGCCTTCACAAGATCAAGCCAGTCAACACTCCACCATGGAATGGGAAGAAGTTCATGAGTCACCACTACTACCTAAGGAGCTGTGGACTCCCCAAAAACTTCTGGGGGAGTCAGCTTTCTTTAAGGTTGTGACCCTGGTAGTCAACCATGTCACATGGATGAATGTGTACTCGTGAGTATATGGTCAGCACAAAGCGAACTTAGCAAGTTAAAAATAAAAAAGACAATGAAGTTGGGAGGGTGGGCATGGATCTGGGAGGAGTTAGAGGTAGTGGTGGAAGGTGGTGAATATGACTGAAATATCTTGTATGGATTTCTCAAGGAATTAATGAGACATATTTAAAAAGGAAAGCTACGCTCTTACAGTACTATTCATAAATCTTGATAAGACTGAGGTGTGACGAACAGATCTTGCATCGTCCAGTTTAAGCCACAGAGCAGTCAGCATCTCATGCAACCATAGAGAATGTCAAAGATGCTCAGATCTGAAGTAAGTGCAATTTTTCTTTTCTACATGACCACGCTGATTGGGTTGACATGTAATTGAAAACAACGACAATGCAATTAGCTCTCATTCATAATGCAGTGTCTCGTTATGATTCAGATCTCCAACCCCTGTGTCAAAGAGCTCATCCGTTTTTCTAATAGTCATCTTTTTTTTTCTGCTTTGAAGATGGCCCATTTTCAGGATAATATGGAACTGTATGGAAGATAAACGGTTATTTGTGGATCTAGTGGCAGGGATATGATGTAGTGGCAGCTTTGGTATATGGCTATACTCCAGTCTAAGAGAATGAAGCATTATCCAGAGCTGGCAAACCCATATGACCCACACGATATGGGAATCAAGCTGCTGCCACAGGCTTCTCAACAGAAAGTGGCAAGACACTGCCCTCCAACTCCCTGGAAATTTTCTAGGATAAAGTTTGCCTTTACACATTGTGGGTACAGACTGGAGTTAAAAATCTTTCTATTTTCTAGTTCTAACCCAAGCCCTGCAACTCTGGTTATTAACCATGGACTGGAGAACTAGATGGAATTCAACAGGCACCACTAGGAGTATCTTTCTCAACAAAGAAAAGGGCCCAGAGTGTATGTGAAGCCAGACAAGACTGGCAGCCAGCACTGGCTAATGACAGAATTAAAGATAAATGAAATTAAAGAGGTGACCCCAAGTGCCATGAAGATAGAAACTACATTTGTTTGCCAATGGGAAGGCTGTGACTTGGAGGTGCTGAGAGTTTTCTAGGTTCTGCTACAGTCTGTCCTGCTCTCTGGTGGGAACGTTGTATGAACTTGGATATTTAGGGTCTCCCAATTCATATTAATCTTCATACACTCTCAACCAACATTCCCTTCAGTGGTATCCATGAACATCTAGAGAAAGAAAATGCCACTTAATAAGAGAGAAATTGATTGTCTAGCTAAGGAGACACCTCAGCAGTACTGAGAATTATCAACAAATGGATTCTTTTAAGATTAATGGCCTTATCATTGGTCTGACTAATCTGTTCACAGCAGCTGCTAAGAATGACATATAAAAGGGCCCTACACATCCACGAGTCCTTTAGATGATGGGTCATGTTCTAAGCACTGCACAGAAGCACTTCAAGACCCGACAAGCATGTCCTTTATGAGTGTCTGGAAGGCATGACATGACATCAAAATGAGTTAACAGGAGAGAGAGAGAGAGAGGGAGGAGGTCAGAATAAACCGAAGTGGTTAATAGCTAAAATGCTGGAAAATATTTTGAAAATATGCTTATTTTATATGATTGGATTTTCAAATATTTATTAAATAAGTTCCCTATATTATTATTTCGGCGATGCTGTATCAAGTCACCAGGATTTTAGTCATTTAAAACAAGAAAATTGGAGGCCTGGAATGCAGTGAGTTGGCAGAGTGCTTGTCTGGTATAGAGGAAGTCCTGGGTTCAACCCCCAGCACCATATAAACTGGGTGTGGTGATCCCAGAACTTGGGAGGTCGAGGCAGGAAAATCTGGAGTTCCAGGTCATTATCAGCTATATAGTGAGTTTGAGACAAGCCTATGATGTTCACAGTCCTGTCTCAAAAGTAGGTGGGTGGATAGGGAGATGGGTGGTTATTAATGCTTACTGCTTTTACCAAGGACCTGTGTTTCATTTGCAGCACTAATATGACAGTTTATAACTGTCTGTAACTCCAGTTCTAGGAGCTCAGGAATCTGACACTCTCTCCTGGTCTCTGCAGGTACTGCAGTCATGTGACACATAATTAAATATAACATAAATCTTAAAGCAAAAGGTGTTTTGACACTCTGTTTATGTGAAGCTAACCCTGATTACTCTAAATAATCTCTCCCTGTTTTATATCAACTGATTACTACTCTTAATTTCATCTGACAACTCAATTCCCCTTCTCATGTGGTGTGTAACATAATCATAAGTTCCTGATGTGTTCTGGCGATGAAAACATGGGTGTCCAAGGCTGTACTTTTCTGATAACCACAGACTTTTATTCATTTCTGTCCATTTCTCTTATTCTTCAGCCATTGGATGCTTGATTATATCAGAGACATAAGCTGTCTTCCCACATCAAAATCAACACCCTTCTCACTGGAATGAGGACTCTGTAAACCAAAGTGAAACAGGCATCCACAACAGAACAATCCCCCGACCTTCATGGCTAACTGGAATTGCCACCATTGAAAATTAATGATCTTGGGTTTTTCAGCTTAAAAATAATTGCTTTAAAGATGATATAAGAAACGCCTTTCTTTCTGAATGCCTCATTAAGATTTTTATCAATTCTGTTTTTTTCCTGTTTGCATTCAAATATTAGGACTCCTTAGGCATTTGCAATAAAAGTTAATGAGTTACAGAAAAGTTGATGGAAAACTGAAATGCCTTGTCTTGTTTTTAAATTTTTATTGCACTTTTATTTATCTGTGTTTGTGTGTGTGTGTGTATGTGTGTGTGCGTGTGTGCGTGTGTGTGCGCATGCAGAAGACAATTTGTGGGAGTCTCCTTTCAGCCCAGGTTCTGGGATTTAACTCTGGTCATCAGACTTGCCAGCAATCACATTTACCTATATTATCTTTAATTCTGGTTTCTCACTAGAAAGATATATGCTGGGGGTCTTTCTAAACAGAAGTTATGGTGACCTTGAAATACAGACAATGGTAGCACCCTTACAAAACTCCAGCTCTCACCTCAAAAGGGATTAAGAGTTGGTTCATTTTGGAGCCAAGTATGAATGACCATAGCCCAGGAACCAAGATTCAGGTTGCCCCAAATTTTATGTTCCAGTGTGATAACAGTTTCATGAAGTTTTTACAGGAACAGAACAAAGAAAACCTAACTCGAGACACTTTCAAATGCATTGATGGAAGCATCAGGGAGACAGTTATAGAAAAGCAGGGACATCTCAGCAATGGGCCTTGAATGCTTTCTGATCACTGGAAATTGGGGTCTTCTAAGTTAATATATTTCAAAATGTTTCACCTGGTAGTCACAGGGTGTTAGGGCAGACACAGAAGTGAGAAAGGAATTGCTATTTATGAGGCTCATGATGGCCCGAGATAGCTAACCTGAAATTATAGTATGGAAAGACATCATCAAAGAGCTCCTTGAACAATCCCCTCTAAATCATGGCTACATGAGAAACATTCCAATATTTTCTCTCTCTCTCTTTTTTTAATGTATGGATATTTCTGTTTTTTCCACCCTGTGGCAGATTTAGTTTCCTGCAAACAAACCCACCCTTTGAGAAACACTTCTCTATTTCTTTCTTTTATTGAGTCTCTGGCTCATTGACTCTTTTATTTTTATCTATTACTCTGGTGGGTTTTATTTTTTTAAATGTTTCTATGGCTTAGTTAAACCAATGAGCCTTTCCAAAATAAATTCTTGGCAGGGATTCTCATTATCAGTATTAGACACACATTTAAAAAGAAAGAAAGAAATGAGGATCTAGAGAGATGGCTCACTGGTTAAGGGACTTGCTGCTCTTGCAGAGGACCCAGGTTGGGCTCCCATCACCCATATAGTATTTCACAACTGTCTACAAATTCAGTCTCAGAGGATCCAGCGCCCTCTTCTGAACCCCATGGACAATGCACAATGGTGTGTATACATACATGCAGGCAAAATATACTTACACATGAAACAAACATAAATGGAAATGTTTTTAAAAGAAGTGTGCCTTTTATACAAACAACCAAAACTCTCCATAGACTATGAGAAATGGCCACAATTTAGGGGCAGAGTGATCCAAAAATAGGTTCCTCAAAGGACAGAAGTTGACACAAGAGCTCACTGCAATTACAGATGTTTCAAGGCTGACCACTCTAGACCCAATGCAAAGCCACAGTTAACACTTTAATATCTCTTTCACTCAAGCTTCCCTCATTGTGACTGTCAGTTGACTTCCTGTTGCCTGCAAGATGTAGCACCCTCAGCTCCAGCACCATGTCTGCCTGCATGCTGCCGTACTCCCTGCCGTGATGATAATGGACTGAACCTCCCAAACTGTAAGCAAGCCACCCTAATTAAATGTTTTCTTTATGAGAGCTGCCATGGCCATGGTGTCTCTTCACAACAATAGAAACCCAAACTAAGATAGCATGTCTATAGGGGTTGATCTTGATTGTTAATTGATGTAGAAGGGCCAAGCCCACTGTGGGCAGCACCATCCCTAGGCAGGTGGGCCTGATATTATAAAAATCTGACTACTGGTCTGCCTGCGTGCTAGCAAGCAGCACCCTCCGTGGTTCCTGCTGTGCTTCTTTGGCTGTGAAGTGAGTTCCTTGGTCAGAGGTGGGACAGCAAGCAGATTTGTGGTCAGATTCCTGCATTCAAGTTCCTGCTGTGACTTCCTTCAATGGTAGCCTATAACCTGTAAGATTTTAAATAAAACCTTTCCTGCACTAAGTTGCTTTTTTTAGGGTTTTTGTAGCAATAGCAGAATGACACTAAGGCAATCTCCTCACCTGTTAAACCGTGTAATATATGACAACTTTTAAAATAGTTTTTATGGTATTTATTCACTGCATGTGTGTTCATGTATGTGTGCGGGACCAAACATGCAGGGGTCAGAGGACAAGTGATGGTGGGTTTTCTCCTTCTAACAGAGACTCAGGGTTGGCCAGTAAGAACTTAATCTGCTGAGTCATCTTGCCAGCACAGGTTGGCTCTTCCAAGCATCCCTGAACTGTGAAGGCAACAATTTACTGCAGTCATGCTAAGAAATTAAATCGTGTCTTCTACCTCATAGGACGGTGATAGAAATTAAATAAATTACACATGTATGCTTCACAGGACTGAGTCCCATGTAAAATCCTCCATTGACTTAGCCATAATAACTTGTCACTAAGTTGAGGGTTGAGGCTGTATTGTTATAGCCATTGTACAGTGCTAGCATGTGGGAGGTCCTACGTAAAGTGTATTACTGAAAAAAAAAAGAGCCATCGTATGAACTGTAAGAGATACACAGCCTTCTTAATATTGGCAACTTCCATCCGTTTGTTGTTTTAAAATTTTTGGAGATAACATCAGGACATCCATGGACTGGAGAAATGGCTCAGTGGTTAAGAGTATTTACTTCTCTTGCAGAGAACCTGAGTTTGGTTCCCAGCACCCACACGAGCCAGTTCACAACCACCACTAATTCCATTCCAGAAAAATGGTTGCATTCATATGCCTATATCTGTTTTCCTACATACACATAAATAAGTATAAAATAGAACTTGAGAGAGAGAGACACAGAGAGAAGTTTTTCTGGGAAGAAATTATAGGCTTAAAGAGAATGCTGCAAATAAAGTGAATTTTAGAAGGCAAAAGAAAGGTCAGATTGTTTTCTGTGTGTGTACTTTCCAAGCACTGAGTCTTTGCTTCGGAATAGATTCAGGAACTTTCTCCTCTGGAACCATTTAAGGATGTCCCCTGTACATGGGTAAGGGAGCATTAGCTGAGGTTGGGGCAGCGAGGGCAGGCTCAGTGACCCAAGCCCTGGCCTTCACAAATGGTGTCGTGCTATAAAAATACACAGTAACATTTTTGAATGTCAAGCCAAGCGATGTGTCTGACCTGAGAACATTTGCTTTCCTGCAGCTAAATAATTAATTCTTACAGTGCCTGGAACACAGCATGATTACCTTCCTCATCCACCTTTGCATAATTTAAAAACCTTTGCAGCAGCTACCATGTCCTGCCTAGGCCCTGCACACACAAGTTTTGATTCTTATTAGTTGCTTGAGCTCATGAATTTAGTCAGAACAATATGTACATTGCCAAGCAAGGATGAATCAGTATTTAATGGAGCCTAAAATTACTTTGTCTGTAAAGCTCCACATGGAGACACATTTGTCCTGGTCATTCTACCCACTGCGTGTGTGCCCCAAACTGACTTTCAACAGGTACCAGTGGTTGGAGTGGGGACACTGGGCATGCTTGCCTATTATATGACAATTTTGCTCCTGCTCCTTCCTTTTTATCCTCAGATGCAATTAAGTAATTAGTTGATGGGGCTGGGGAAGTGTCTCAGTGGACAATGTATTTGCTATGCCCTGCTCTTTCCTCCTCTCTTACACATGCTCTTTTCTCTGACCATGTTAGTTTAATAAAGTAGTAAGTATCTCTTTGGGTGGCTTGAAATAGATAGTTCTTTTTATAATTTTTAACTGCTGTGTCTCTTACCAGCTCCCGAGACTCAAGGTTGAATTTCCCAGAAGTCATCCTATGGAATGGAGCTCTACCTGACTATATAGCTCCCATTTCCCAGGTTCTGATGGAAGATCACAACCCGAGTGCTGCATGGAGGAAAGAAGCAGCTCTCATTTTAAAGGAAGAAAAGATGTAGTTTATTCTGGAGAACAAGATAAATTGTAATCAGCCTCCGGACCTGCAACACGCCAGCCCCTCCGTTATCACTGAGGTTCTCGTCTGTCAATCACCCTTTGTGGATACAGCTCTGTAGGTATGCACATTCTCAGTTCCCCTTGTAGGCTCAGCGTGGGTCATGGTCACTCATGTTTCGTCACTGCAATGATAAACGGCACACTTGTTGAAGGTATAGGTAACTGTTTATTGTAGAAATTACTTACAAGAGAAAATGGGCCACCCAGATGAGTCAAGTCTTTTGCTACCGAACCGGAAGCCTAAAAGAAGGCGAGAGGCTCTGCTGCTTGGTCTTTTATTCCTTCCTCTGCACGTGCCTCTAGCCACGCCCAAAAGTGGGCCTGGCTAGTGGTGTAGTTCACCGCCCTGTCTCTAGTCATGCCCAAAGTGGGTGTGGTTAGTGGCACGGTTCCACCCTTTCGTTATCACATCCATATGCTTCTCTAGAGCACCACATGGCTAATGGCGGAGCCCTAAGTTTCCCCCTTCAATGTTTGGTTCCAGAAAAACTGTCTTTTATTCCTCTGTGACGAGAGCTGCTTTTTTGCTTTGTTTTGTTTTCATAGCCAGTTGGTACCCCTTCCAGTTTCCAAAGGTACCTCCTGTAGTAAAGGAAAAGGTGTATTTTCTTTTTGAGTAAATCCCTGTAGCTGGAACACAGTGAAGTAGCCTGTGAATAGATGAGCAGTGGGATGGATTTACCTGGCTCTGAGAGGGTATGGCTTCTTTCTGCCTTGGCCTTCTCTGAGCAGGTTCTCTGGGACACATGTCAGGTACCACTTGATGTCATTCAGCAGTGGACCTATTTCTTCCTCCTCAGTCTCTTCTCCTTAGGGGGCTTTCGAGGATCAGGCAAGATTTTACTTTTAATTATATTACCCCCAACCTAGCTTAGGATAAGGCTAAGCTTAAAGATAGCATAATGGAATGCAGAACATTGACTGGCTAATAGTAGAGATGAATTCTAAGAGAGAAGGATCCCCAACCAGGCTTGAATGGGAGTATCCCATTGTAACCAGCCTGCCCAGCAGAAATGCAAAGATTCTGAACAGATACTCTTCCCAATTTTTGGCTGTCCGACTATTAAAAGAATGGATCCTAAGAAATTGAAGTTCTTCTCCAGGAAAATGCAGCTGGAAGAGGAAAATGCTAAAGTCCTGGGGACAATAGGGGAAGAGTTGTCATCTCCTGGAGAAAGATTGATAGCCAGTCCTAGTTGGATGACGTTGTAGGAGAGACTTGAGACTGGGACAATGGTGGTAGGGGTCTGCCTTTGCTAGACCATTTCATCATGCGTATCTCTTGCTTTCTGCTTAAATGTTTCTCTCATGTCAGAACCCCCAAGATTGACTTGGGGAAATTGCTAGGACTCTTTGTCTCTCTTCCCAATGGTCACATGAAATAATTCTCCTTTGTTCAATTTTGAGAATTTATAATGAGACTTACTACAATGGCCTCACCCTTTTTTCTTTCTGGTGTTACAGAGAGGGCACCAGGGAGCTTCAACTCCTTGAATGTTCATGCCACTGTCTCTGTAACACTGAAGGGCCTTCAATGATGCCCCTAAGGGAAAGAGCCTGCTTCCTTCTGGGTATTAGAATTAGATTGCTGTTGTTGTTATTTAATTTTTATTGTATAATGTCTTTTGGCCATACTCTTTTCTATCCCCCGAAGTCCTTCCAGATGTTCCTCACCTCTTTATTTAGTCAACTTCATGTTTTTTCCTCTTAATCTCTAAAACAACGGTTCTCAACCTGGGGGTTGTGACTTACAAAGGGGTCACCTAAGATCATTGGAAAACATAGGCATTTGCATTATGACTCACAAAAGTAACAAAATTATAGTTATGAAGTAGCAATGAAATAAAAACACCCAATACTTTTGTTCTGATCCATGGGTTTTAATTGTCTGCCCCCAAGTCAGTGTTCTCATGACAGTGATGGACTGGGGATATCCTCATCTCTTGTGACCTGTCTGTTTGACTTTGAAAACAGACAGTGTCATTTTGGGACCTGGAGAAGCTACTCTGAAAGCAGGTTTGGCAAGCTGGATATGGTTCCTCACCCCTGTAATCCCAGCACCATACCTATATCTCCCTCTCCACTTCTCCAGCTCTGGCCCTCTTCCTGATCTCTGATTCCTCTTGCACTTATAAGCACCATGGAGGATGTATGTTCTATGTATCACCCAACTCAAAAGTCAAAAAACGTTTCAGCAGAGTGAATTTGTATTACAATTGTTGTGCATGCTTCAGGAAACAAAAAGTAGATATCATGGTACAAGTTTGTCATCCCAGCACTTGGAAGATGCAGGCAGGAAGGTCAGAAGTTAAAGCCAGTCTGGGTTACATAGTGAGCCAGAGGCCAAGTTGGGCTCACTGTGTCCCTGCTCCAGAGAAAGAAAGTGACAAAGGAAGGAAGGGAAATCAAGTGAGAAGGAGTTGATGGCTTTTTTGTTATTCAGATCATTTCTAATAAGACACTTGAATTTTTTCTCTCAGAATCCTAGGTGGGCTATTTCTTAAACATTTATGCTAATCCAAACAGAAATACAGAGATAAATACAATGCTTTTCTGAAACTGTTCATTTTAACTTGGCAGTGTCTTCTAAATTAATCATGAAACAATAGATAAAACTGCCAATGAGTGTATGGGCTATTGTTAACTTTACAAAACTATCAGAAACTGTTCAATAAAAGAACAGTGAAATGACCTGTGATTGGTCACAGTTCTGGGAAATTCAACGGCCCCAGTGAAGACAGCTAGAATTTAGAAGGGCAAAATAAACAAAGAAACAAAAACAAAATTAAGATTTGCCATGAGTGTTAAATTGATCTCAGACATCATTCAGAACTTTAAGACAATCTTAGGAATTGCAGGGAACCCAGGCTGTCCATTTCTGGAAGAAGGTTCCAGATGTGAATGGTAAGTTACAAGGCTGGAGAGGACTTCTATGTAGGAGAAGGAAGTGAGGATTCATGCATAGGGAAATACTTGACTGGGATGTATACCCACCTTCTCCAAGGTCCTTAAAACCTCCACCTCAGAATGCCTGCATGACTTTCCCTGTCTGAGAAAAGCAACTTAAGGAAGGAGGGATTGATTTTGGCTCACAGGTGGAGGGTACAATCCATCCTGGTGGGGATGTCATGCTGAGAGGAGCATGAGGCAGCTGGTCACATGGAAACTGTAATATTCCCCATTATATTCACTCCAGGACCCCAGCCTAGGGAATGGTGCTGCCCAAACTCAGAGTAGTCTACCCACCTCATTTAACCTAATAATCCTTCACAGGTATGGTCAGAAGCTTTCTTGGTCTAGATGATCTCTCAAAGCTATGGCAGAAGTTAGCCTAATCTCAATTCCTCACTGACATGCCTGGGGCCTAATCTGATCTAAATAACCCCTCAAAGACATGTCCATAGGATCACCTACTTGTTCCTGTCAAGTTCACATTAATCATAGCAACAGAACTGTGGTTAAATAAGGTTAGGCCATCTCAACACGTCCTGACCTTCAACGCCTCAGATTTGATTCCACTTTGCAAAGCAAAGACTGGCCCTGCCTGCTTCCTTGCACTCAAGATGTCAGCTTTGATATTTATTATTCTATTTAGACTCATTAGTGTCCATTAATTGTTTAGAGTGCTTTCTCAAAGTCATTAGCCGAACTCTTCCAGTTCCTCCTGTGATGTTTTCAATTAATCCTCTAACAAATCTCTTTGTATGGCAACAGGCATGTGTCAGTTAATGGGCGATTAGTGGAAGAGTGTGATAGCCTCCACTCCATACAACCCAGGCCTGAGGAGGGGCAAAGATGATTTAACCAGGGACCGAGTGCATTATGCAAACTCTTGTCCAAGTGAAAAGAATAAAGAAAGATTTAGCAGCCATTTTTACATCTTAAGTCTTCCCGTAGTTTAGGGAGAAAAAAATAAATCCATCTAGATATGACACTTTTATTCCTTTTAAAAGCTAACTGCAGCCTTCACCCACAGGGATGGGGAGGGACTCAGTAAAAGCTGAACAGAGGAATACCCCTCTTTATAAATTTGGGATTTTCTTAAATAAAGGCACTGTATTGCTTTATTATACTCTCTGTCCACTACTGTTTCTCCAAAAGCAGACCTTAGTTTTGTGTGGCAGGTGGGTATGTGACTCTCCACACCAACCATCTGCCATCTTCATGAAATCATCTGTGGCTGACTTTACCACTAGTGGGTTTGTGGACTGTTGACATTTCCTCCCAGGAGGGGTGTTGAGGGTCAGTAAGCCCTCAGCTTAGTGCCTATCATTCTTTCCAACATGTGGCTTGAGGGAGGGCCAAGTGGGAGGGGATGGAGTGTTTGCCTTGGGAAGAACAGTCATGGGCATGTCATCATCCATGATGCATCCTTTCACCATGGCCACTTTGGGGTCACCCACACTCCTGCCTGAAAACCCTCTCCCTTGCTCTGTAAGTACAATAAAGTCATTAGTTCTCCAGGATAAGTTTTGGTAAAATAGTACTTTGGTTTGTTGTTGGGACCGTCTAAGGGGAGTTAGACATTGTTTCTGTCTTCCCAAGAAGACCATTCTCATAACAGCATTCAAAGTTATTTTAGAGGCGTTTGGGTAAGGTAAATTACAGAGGAAGACACACTGGGGTAAAAAGGGCATAGGCTGAGTGGGCCATGAGCTGAACAGGGGGTGGACATCAGCCTTGCAGAAGGCCAGCGGGATGCTGGTTAAGAAGCTGGCCTGAAAAGTTGAGTATGAAAGGAAGCCACACTAGTAAAATTGAGTTCCTATTTCTCTCACTTATAAGGAAGTGAGAGAAACCTATCCTCAAGAGTCTCCATGCATAATATGAGGCTAGCCATGTTACTTCCTCACTGAGTCAGCAAAACCACATAAAACACCATGTACCCAGAACTTTCCAAAGAGAGCCACCTGACATTGTTAGGTATCTAGTTATATATGTTAAGTTTGGAGGACACTGGGACTGGAACCCTCCTTCATAATCAACAGACAATGGCTGCAACTGAAGGATGCTAATTACTAGTCAGAAGAATGAGGTCATCTATAGGGTAGTGATGTATGATGTAGAGGGTAGTGATGCTGAGCAACAGCAGCTATCCTGTGACCCAGAGTTATCAATCATATCATCAAGAAAGTCTTCAAATGACTGCATGAGAACTGACCGTGTTCAGTGTATAGATCAAGAATAACTTAAGCAGATTTTATATAACACATATATACTATTATGATAATACACACATAATCATATTCAATTAGTTAATCCTATAAGTGGTTCTCATTCTGTGACAAGCATGGTTTCTATGTATAATGGCTTATGCTATCAGTATTAATGATCTATCAGGAAGATGTCCCTCTTCATTCTGTACATGAGAAAATGGAGGCTGAGACAGACAGAGGACTTGTGAGATCATTTGCTGGATAAGGGGTGGCACCTACATGAAGATCAAGACCCTCGGTTTCATGTTCAGTAGCTTTGTTGCTGGAGAAGGGTATAATAGCTTCAAATGTCACCTTGTGCCTGGTTTGGCTATTACCAAGTAACAGAAATTTGTATTAGTGGAAACATTCTCTTAGGGTCCCCATTAAATTTCCTTATGACCTTGAGTTTATGACCACGAAAAGTCAGTTTCTGTCACTGTAGCACATTGCACAGTAATGTATTGGGACACACCTGGATTTTTTTGTTAGATGCTGAATTGTATTAAACCTCATTCAAAACTTTTACATAAAATATTATTATAGATTTTGCTTCAGCAAATTCAGGAATGAACTTTATTTTCTGTGTACCTTATTTCAAACTTTATCTCTTATTCTACAGTTTGCCTATTTTTTTAGCCTTTTAATCTCACTTCCTACTGCATTAAAAAAGGTATGTTGGCTGATGGCTTAAATAATTAAAACATCTGACATAACTTTAGCCATTTATTTATGTGTAAGTGCACACCAGTTTATGTTAAGTATCTATTTCAGGATAGAATTCCATTTACTGCAGGTCTCTCTGCCAGCTCATGCCTGCCCCTGTATTATTATGAGGGATTATGTAGGTCTGAGAGCCAACAGAGTATCTTTACTAAAACAACACACATTATTCTCACTGTTAAAGAACACTCACTCTACAGACAAGCGGCAGATCCTTGGGCACTTTCAAGTTCTTAGGATTGGTTTCCTACTAGTTTAGAAGGTCACTTGTAAACAGGTATGTCCAAATGTCTCTGTACTGTAAGGATGAAAAGAAAATCCATAAAGTGGAAGCCTGGTATGGTGATTTGAATGGCCCTCATAGGTGCATAGACTTGAATAATTTGTTACCAGGGAGTTGCATTATTTGAAAAGATTAGGAGGTTTGGCCTTGTTGGAAGAAGTGTGTCAATGGGACTTTGAGGTTTTGGAAAGCCCATTCCAACTTCACAGTCTCTTCCTGCTGGCTGGAGGATGTAGAACTCTCAGCATTCCAGTACCATCTCTGCCTGTATGCCACCATAATAACAATGGACTAAACCTCCGAAACTGTAAGTGAGCCCTACTTAAATGATTTCCTTTATAAGTCTTTGTGTCTCTTCACAGCAATAGAACACAGGCTAAGACAACTTATCTCTCACCCCAAATGACCTGACCTCTACACTGAGTGGAACAGTGGCACCCACTACATAAGTACGTTGGGAAGATGAGTCATACAAGTGAATCTCTCAGCATGCTATTGGGATGTAGGACAGGAATCATTGTTCCTATTAACAAACCTGCTGGGAGGACTACAGGAGAAAAACACACAGGGTAAGTCAGCTGAGAAGTAGCCTCCCTTCACAGAACCTGAATCAACAAAGGTAGAGTGATCCAGTCTATAGGAGGGCAGTGAAATGGATTCTCTTATCTTGCCATCATCACTGAACAGTAAAGGTACTTGAAGAAGTGTTCAAGAGGTCTTAAGGCAGATTCCTGGATGGAAAAATGTACCTTCCACTGGGAAACAGTTCAGACAGGCAGTTGTTTCTCTGAAAGTCAAAGGAGATGGTGTCTCCCAGATCAGTGTCCTCTTTGTTTCAAGATAGTATCAGCTGTGATTGTTACATTTCCTCTTCAAGAATTACTTTCCGCAAGTTTAAGGAAATCTCTATTATAGAAGGCTTAAAGATGGAGTGAGTTGACCCCAATCCGGGTCAGAGCCCAAGGAGGTGATCAATGTTTCGTTAATGCTATTATCCAAACCCACACTGAAAGCATGCTCAAGTGGTTTCTCTGAGAGCTGCATAGGATGCTTTTTAATTTTCAGAGCTTGAACCATCAGATTATAATAAATAATAAAGGACATTTTGGAGAGTATTTCGGGTGTTCCTTTAGTTAAACACTCTTAAATTACAAGGGCCATGATTCCCAAGTCAATCATTTACTGATACCAGCTTATTAATTTAGAACTGTGTGTTTCTAGGCCAGCAGAGAAATAGGTGATCAACTAAAGCTTGGATTGGAGGCAGTGGGAAGAGGTTATGAAAGAGATTTTTTAGAAATGTGGTAGCCAAGCAGGCTCTGTTGAACCAAAGATTTATTTCACCCAAGGTTATAGCTTTCCAGCTAAGATTCTGATGTCTTCTTTTCAGTCAATAAAAATGCACAGTATGAATAGATGCCCAAACATGTAGGGTACCATTCTGTGTATTTCACATATCATCCCAGAACCCACAGAGCACCAAAGGATGTAAACTCAGATGGAGACATCTTTCCCAAGGGCCTCATCCCTCAATAACAGACATCACTACAGCAAAACCATAACCAATCAAAATGCAAAGTTGTGGAGCCCAGACCAAGTAGATATATCTACAAAACACTCCCTTACCTAATGCTCAGGGAACATTATATATAACAGGTGGATGTAAAGATGGTAAAGCCAAAGTATCAGGGAGTTTGATGTGAGATTGTGTCTCCTAGTTATGTGGGAAGCTAAACCTATAAAGTCTTAGCGTGACTGCCTAAACATGAGCAGAATAGGTACAGCACCAATGGACATGTCAAAGTGGATGGGGGAGATGCCACAAAGCCTCAACCCTACATAAACAGTCGGTCCCAAATACAAGAATACAAGTGACATTATACCGATCAAACAGGTCATACTTAGGAATATATGTATATACATATTTGCATGCAATTACAACTAGTGAAAAACTAGGCTATGAATTTAAAAGAAAGCAAGGAGAGATATACAGGAGGATTTGGATGGAGGAAAGGGAGAGGGAAAATTATGTAATCATATTATAATCTTAAAAAATAGGGGAAAATTTAAATTCAGATGGAAACAGGGAGACACAGGCACGTCAATAGACAAATGGTTCTCAACTTCTCACAGGGGTTGTCTAAGACCATAGGAAAACACCAGTTATGATTAAATTATGATTCATAACAATAGCAAAATTATAACTATGAAGTAGCACCAAAAATAATTTTATGGTTGGGGGGGTCACCACAACGCAAGGAACTATATTAAAGGGCCACAGTATTAAGAAGGTTGAGAACCCCTGCAATGGACTGTCCAAGAGTAACACCCTACAGTGGTTACAGACGGGAGCAAAGTGAATTTAATCCTGTGCCTACATTCTTATTTTGTTCTGTTTTAAATTTTTACATTTATTTTTTGTATTTTTACATTTATTTTTATTTTGTGTGCCACAGTGTGCCTACAGAGGTGAGAGGACAGCCTATGGGGATCCGTTCTCTCCTTCTACCTTGTGGGTCCTGGGGATCCAACTAAAGCTTGGGAGAGGCCTTGTGTGTCTTCTTTCTTCATATTGGGGCAGAAAGATCCAGAGGTGATGGATGACAACAATGAAGCAGTGTTCTCTGGACAGGACCCAAAGTTGCACAGCTGTGCTTACCCATGTAAGATCAAGCCAGCCAACATTGCTGCATGGATGGGGGAGTGCTCATAAAGCCCCACTTCTAACTGAGGAGTATAGATTGGCTTCTAGAGAGGGAGAACTGGTTTTAAGTCTGTGGCTCCAGGTAGTTAGACCATACTCCAGTAGATGGTCCAATATCCACAAGTTTATGTGCAACACAGGTTACTCAGTGGGTCATTAACAGTATAAAAGAAAGGAGACATGAAGTTGGGAAGGGGTGGGCAGGTAAGGGTGGGTCCCCTTTCTTGTGTGACCCCAAAATGTGTTTAGCAGTCAGACTTTCTAGTTAGATGAGCTAAGCCCAAGTTCACTCGATAGCCATGGATGACCTTGAACTTCTGATGCTCTAGCCTCAGGATCTGAAGTGCTACAATTACAGGCACAAACCACCATGCTTGGCTCTTCTTCCTCATTTTTTATCTGACAACCTCTGTCCTTTGAACCGTGACCCTCACATTCCATCTTACAGTAACCATACTTGGAGACATGGTCACTACTAATAGAAATATACAGCTCCCAGAAGAATACAGACACACCCAGTTCACATGGAATAAGAAACACAGAAAGACTGGTTTTAAGGGATCAGAGCACATGGGATATGCAAATGCTAGATATAAGAGGTGTACAAACTCTGATATGGTCACCACAATCACACAAAAATTATATATTTGTTTATTTGTGTATAAAATCTCTATGTAAATCTCTTACGTAACATGATTAGGGTTTCACACAATAAAGAAAATAAAGAGTTGTCACATTTGCTATTTAACGCCATTTATATAATTTGAGAAGACAAAACCATTAGCGTGTTGCTCCCAGATCACGTGCATAGCTGACGGTTTGTCACACTATGGGAGTGAGTGGCTGCACAGGGGATGATGAGATGAGGAAGAGGTCAGGTTAAAGGACATGATAGCGTTAAATGTCAACTTGACATGAGCTGAAATCTCCTGGGAAGAGAGTCACACTGAGGGATTGTCTCTGAAAGTGCAACAAGCACTCCTGACAGTCTAGCTATCACTTCAGCCCCCACAGTTTCATCAGCTGGGTCATCGTAATGTGGCTATGCAAGCATGAGAACATTCTAAGTAGAAACAAACTGAAGTAGTTATATGTAACGAAGCATCCTTTCCTCAATTCACTCTCAAAGGGTTAGAAGGAGAAAGTCAACATCCAGAAAATGTGTATTGCAGAGGAGGAAAATGATACAGCAAATGGTTAATATCCATGAAATGTGGATTAAAGTTATTCTTGTGTGTTGCACAATTATGGTTTTACTGTAAGCTTGAAACTATTCCAAAATAGTTTTAAAGATGAAAACAGAAACAACTTGGACATAATTGCTCAGAAAACCCTGGGATTTTAGGCAATGCCCGTTTCCCTGCAAAATTCACGTTATATTTACTTCAGCTTACTTGGTGGGATGACAATATTGGCTATGAACTTGAGCTGCATTGTCATATTTATTCAGCTTATGTTTATTTTATAAAGATACTTTAGTTTTAATTATGTGTATGTGTGTCTTTCTACATGGTTGCAGTACCCATTGAGGCCAAAGATAGTCAGGAAGTCCCCTAGAGATGGAGTTACAGGTGTTTATGAACTGTAAGACATGAATGATGGGAACCTAACTTAGGTTCTATGCAAGAACAGCAAGTACTTTTAACCAATAAGCCTCCTCTCCAGATCCCAACCTACACTTTTATAAGACAACATGGACAGCCAAACTAAGGAATGGGTAGATAATATACCCCTTATAAGCCTCCATTCTCAATGTAGCAGCAGATAAAATAAAAGATAAGAAACAAATGTGGTGGGTGGAGAGATGACTCTGTGGTTAAGAATGCTTGATGCTTCTGCAGAAGATTTGGGTCTCAGCACCACCTGGTGGCTAAGAACTCTTGTAACTCCATTTCCAGGGAAAATGGTGCCCTCTTCTGCCTTCCAGGGGACTCCTGCATGCACCCTGTGATTGTAAATTCATGTAGGTATACACACATTTACACACACACACACAGAGACAAACAAATAATATGTTTGTAAAAAGAAATAAGCATGGTAAGATGATTAGGGTTTTATAAAAGCTGTTGGCTTAGCTCTGAGTTGAGGGAAATATTCCATAAGTAGTGATGTTTGAATTAAATACAAAATTGTAAAAGTGCCAGATTAAAGAAAATGTGGGCAAATCTCCCTTCTGATACAAAGCAGTGCAGGCACATAAATCCTGTAGAATAATGAAGCCTGGCTGTAGTTGGAGCAGATGGATCTCAGCACTGTTACAAGGGAGGCCTAGAGAAGGATGTGGTCAGGAAAAGTGGGCAGGTGCAGAGCAGGTCATGTGTGTGCTCTGCAGGTGTTCATGTGCTCTTATGATGGAGTCAGGAAGTCATGGGAAGAGTTTGAGCAGAGAAGCACCATGGTGCTTGCTGTTGCTAAATTTACTCTGAATTCTTTGAATAACATCCACTTCATCATCCCTTATCCATCTCTGGGGTTGGTTCTTCATCATCTTTGAAAAGTTATTTTTCTTCTATCACTGAAGTAACACACTATGATGAAGGCAACTTCTAGAGTTTATTGGAGGCTTGCAATTTCAGAGGTCAAGGTGGGGAGCAGAGCAGATGCTAGAGCAGCAACTGAGAGTTGCACAACTGATCCACAGCATGAAGCAGGGGGGGCAGAGGGAGGGAGGGAGGAAGGGAGGGAGGGAGGGAGAGAAGAAAGGAGGGAGAGGCTAGGAATGGCATCGGCTTTTGAAACTGAAAAGCCACACATCCTACAACAAGACTATGTCTCCTAACACCTCTAAAAAGTTCCACCAAATGGGGATCCAGTATTTACACACTGCATTCACTGCAAGTTTAATTGGGAAGTGCTTTATAATTGATGCTATAAAAAATAATGTCATGGCAATGCTGGTCAATTATAGAAGATGAACAATTAGTCAAACTCCTTTGTCCCAGTATAGCCTTATGCAGCATCCAAAGGAAGACAGGAGGTCTTATGTTTCTTGTCATGAAGAATATCAAATGTAGGTAGGAAGGGAAGAAACCCCCTAACTAGTTAATGGTAAGTCCAGCCTTGTAAGCTACTTAGTGCTTTCAGGACCACTTAAGGAGTAGTGCCACCATGCTACCATGACACCACTAAGCAATTTCATGTCCCCAAATACAGCTGTGTGTTTATCCCCCAGGCCAGCACATTCTCCAGATGGCTCAGAAATATTTGTAAATATACTCAAATGAATAAAATATATCAGGAACCATGCACATCTGAACAGATGGGATAGACACACTTTATTGCTCACTGTAAGTATAGAGCCTAGACGTTAAATCTTATGCAAAAATCAGGCTCTGACAGACAGAAAGTACAGTAGATGAGGTTCCAGGGACTCAGGCAAATACAATAGTTATAGTAGTTTGATCGTGAGTATATTCAGGGTTCAGAAGTTGAAGAAGATAGTGTGATGGTTCTGATGAGTATGTACTCCACAGGCTCAGTTTTGAACACTTGGTCCCCAGTAGGTGGTGCTGTTTGGGGAGGAGATAAAACCTTCAGGAGGTGGAGCCTTTCTGGAGGAAGTTCATCACTGGGGGTGGGATTTGTGTGTTTCTAGCCCCACCCCACTTACCATTCACTCTGTTTTGTTTCCACAGTTGAAAGTGTAATCTCTTAGCTTCCTACTCTGGTCACCTGCTGTCATGTCTCCCTGCTGTCATGAACTCTGTGTAAGTTGTTTTTGGTCATTAAAAAAAATCACAGCAACAAAAAAGTAACTGATTTAGTAAGTGAAGAAGAACCCCAGTGAACAAGGATATGATGATGCTGATGATAACAATAATGATAATAAACAGCAGATAGCAATCTTTTATAGAAAGAACATTAGTTCCAAATAAGCAACAGAAAATAGAACTGACCACACCAGAGTCACAGTGGCAACATGGGAAGTCCAGAGCTTTACCCTCACTAAGCTGTAGTGAGGAATGTGGACACCCCACAGAGTGGGAGTCAGAACAGGTCAGGTGTATCATTGAAACTTTCATCCCTGCTGACTGGTATGAGCCACCTCTTTCTATCCATTGCTTCAGTGTCAGTGGAAGCCCTGTAGCAAGATGTGACTGCTGCTTCTATCAGCAGCAAGTGATGTCCCTCCCCTCCTCTGCTGGCTGGTGTCAGTGGACATCTAGGGAAAAATGAAGTGATGATGAGGCTACCTTATCAATATGTTAGAAAAGGGTAGGAGGGGAACCAGAATTCTAATACCCCCAGATGGCTAAAATGAACCCCCTTTGGTGTCAGTGGAGGCCTAGCGGTGACTCTGCACTTTCTATTTATCTTTTTCCTTGAAGAGTATAGGGAAAGACAGCTATACAAAACAGAAAAACACCAGTGGGACCCAGAGTTTCTCAACTATAACACCAAAAATACAGACTTAAGAGGTACATTATTTACTACGCAACTAGCCAGAAGATTTCAACCCAAATGGAAAAATGAAACAAATTGTTTCCAAAGATGAAGGTGGAGGAGGGAGTGTGCAGATACTGGCATCAGATGGTAGATTTTAAAGCTGTCCTCATTTAAATGTGCAATAACCATCACACTTAAAGCTATGTGTACAGCTGGGGAAAAGGCTCGCTGGGTCAGAGTGCTTACTACAAAAGCATGAAGACATGAGTTCAAAACTCCAGTGTTCCCACATATGTTTGTAACTCCAGTGCTAGCAGGGTGGAGACAGGAGGATTTCTGGGGCGTGTTGGCTGCCAGCCAAACTTTGTGTTCAGTGGAAGACTTTGTCTCAAAGGAATGAGGCAGAAAGTGGTAGACCAGAAAATTCCAAATGTCCTCCTCTGGCCTCTGTGAATACACACAGAATTGTACATATAACACACACACACACACACACACCAACCAATAAGAGAAACATATATACAGAAGAACATCTTTCATCAAGATAGCTCTCTGTCTCTCTGTCTCTCTCTGTCTCTCTGTCTCTCTGTCTCTGTGTGTGTGTGTGTGTGTGTGTGTGTGTGTGTGTGAGTTTAGCATGAGATCTTATGTCCCTTAATTCTGTTTCCGTCAACAATAGACCTCACTATGATAGTTCCCGAAGCTCGTATTGCCTAGCAACACCATAGTCATCTTAGTGCAAGCATCCAGATGATGCTTTCACAAATGTGTGCTTTTCAAAATGTGCCTGTCCTTATACTGATGCAAGATTTTCCTATATGGACAATAAGCAATAAAAAAGCATTTCATCCACTTTTGTTTTAAAGGAAAACTTGAGTCAGTCTTTAGCAAGATCCAGCTGATAACCTCGAGTCAGTCTTTAGCAAGATCCAGCTGAAAACCTCATTCATCACCAAGCATACTCCTTCTAGCCTTCTTGGAATCTCTCAGTGCTAAATCCCTAAACAATTACTGGCTCCTAAGCTCTAACCATCTAGGTAACTACAGCTTTCCTTCCCCAGCACGTTGGCTTGGTCTCACCATGGGCCCAAGCCTTTGCTGAACTGATCCACAGGCTCCACATGGTGAGTACTCTACCTGAATACCCAGAGAAACTGGAAAATGGTGTGTCACAGACAAGTACCTCCCCTGTGTTCCCCAGATTACATATAAAGAATTAGTTCTAGTGGGTGTCTCTGGGCATGCCCACAGATCTGCTGACTGTTCATGGACAGCAAGCACCTGTATTCATCTCTCAAAGTCACACTCATTTTTTATTGTAGATATAAATATCTAGTTATTTAATATACAAGTGTATGTATGCATTCATGTATACTTCCATGTGTTTCAGACACACACATTCATGGAAGAACACCTCATCTGGTCCCAAAAGGAAAATCTGCAGGGAACTAACTCACCAAAAATCATAATATAAGTAAACCCAGTGATGGAGGAGGGTGAAGGCAGGTCCACTACCCAACAATCACCATCATTTGAGTGCCTATTATAAAGTGCTATGAATCATTTAGTCATATCCCAGAAGCAAGCAAACTCCCAAGTCAGCACTTGCTAACTGGACTTCAGTGTGTGATTTTCAGAGAGCAGAGGGTCATATGGAGTATATCTCATCTATCCACATTTCCAGAGGGCAGTCATAAGTATTGCTTTTATTACTTGTTCATATTACCTGTCTTCTCATTCTTTTCAAAATTCTTAGCATCTCTTTCTGGGTTAAGGTGTCCTGAGAGTTGAATCTTCCTCAAGGAAATGATATAAGCTAGATACTCAGTGTTTTTATAAGTCAGTGGAAAGTTTGCATCCAGGAAACCGGTCCTTGGCTGGTTTGACACTAAGAATTCCAGATCAGCTGCACTTCTTGTATTTTAGGGAACACAGTCCCTCTGCCTGCTCCATTTATTTCAGGGAGTGTATAGGCTGTTCTTTCTATTCAAGGTTTATGAACTTCCCTGACACTTACAAGGCAATGGTCTTGCCAATTTCCACAAAAAAATTGCACTCCAGATAAGGGCTGAAGAAATGGCATGGTGGTTAGGAATACTTACTGCTCTTGCAGAGGACCTGAGTTTGGTTCCCAGCACCCAAGTTCCAACCTCCTGAAACTCCAGATCCTGGGGATCTAGTGCCCTCTTCTGTTCTTTGTGGGTATTCTCTCTCTCTCTCTCTCTCTCTCTCTCTCTCTCTCTCTCTCTCTCTCTCTCTCTCTCTCTCTCTCTCTCTCTCTCTCTCTCTCTCTCTCTCTCTCTCTCTCTCCCTCCCTCCCTCCCTCTCTCTCTCTCTCTCCCTCCCTCCCTTCCTCTCTCTCCTCAGATTTACTTCTGGTCAGCTCAAAAAGGGTAGAGATGGAGAGCACTATCTAGTTCCAAAATGGTCAACAATGAGGACCACAGTGTCAACCCTGAGGTTATGGTCTGTTAATGGTTTCAATATAATGCATGACTGCACTTGTGACACCCAAGCTGGATAGCAATGGCATTGCCATGTCCTACACAAGCAAGTCTACAGAGACCACACGAAAACAGTATTTGTGACAAGCAGAGATGAAGCGTTTAACCTGCTGTACCCAGGAAACATTGAGAGAATCTTAGTAACATTTCAAATGGGAAGAGAGGCAACATAAGGTATTCTATGTTTTTGATGTCTGGAATCCATTTGGTACAGGTAGAGCTGTTAAGATTATGACTGGTTAAGTCTGGAATAATTTCTAGCTTCATAGCTTGGCACAAAGCCAGGCATGTTGGTAAATGCCTACAACCCCAGCACTAGGGAGGTGGAGGCAGGAGGACCAGCAGGATTTCAAGGCCATCAGTTATGTAGAGAACCCAGGTCAGTCTGAATATGGGAGCTCTTGTTTTCAAATAATTCAAAAGAGGTGGATACAACCAGGTCAGTGACTTGTTTACTAAACCATTGACTGATAAATGAACGGTTAATTCAGGTGAGCAAATTAATTGCCTGAAAAGGGATTTGTGAAGTGTTCTGACACAATCAGTAGCTAATTATTGACCACATAGTCTTGTTTTTCAGAGTGAGTGATTCCTAGGAAAACATTCACGCCATTGATACAAGGTCTTCTGTTATCACCTAGAATGAATTCTCATTCTAAGATCAACTGGCTAAAAGGTCCATGGCAAGCCAGAGAATCTTTCTGAGACTATTTTCTTCAGAAATAAAATGTGCTTATAGGAGTGTTTAGTTCATAATGAAATTCTGAGGATTAAATGATATTATCTATGTAAGACACTCAGAGGTGTTTTCGACAAAATAAAATTCAATAAAAGGTAGTAACACTGATAGTGTCCAGTATCACAGAGAGACCTGAGAATATTCCAAATGTTGGAAGCTATTGATTTTTGCTTGTTGATTTTGTGTCTTGCTAGTGCCAAAATATTTGTCAATTCTCAGAGTGTAAGCAAGAGCCAGCAATCAAACTCACACTCTTGTTAAGGCATAAGCCCCTAGTCAGAAAGGAAAAATATGTGAATCTCTCTAGAATCAGTAAAGAAAAATTTTTAATGGTTTGAATAAAATAAATGTTTCCCTGTCATCATAGTGCTGCAGAGAAATGGGTCACAAACACTTGAGGAGCAGGGCATCAAATTTGATCTTGAAATTTATGCTACAATTTATCTTTTAGCTGCTGGTAAGAATTGCAAAGCATATGCCTAAATTGAAGTGTCAAGTCTACAAGGCAGACAGACTTAGCCACCTGCTGCTACGTTGTAATGCAATGCTAATACCCATGGAGCCAGAATTCTAATTTTTGCAACAATAAACAGAATCCATATCATATTATTAAATCTTCTGATAGAAGTTTAATATCATGCAGGGCAAACACAATATGGCCACAGGCTGATGGTGTGTGACCTTCTTAGTCACACTAGGTGCCCTAGTTTGGTTTTCCAATGTTGTGATAAACACTAAGTCCAAAAGTGACTTGTAGAGGAATAGGCTCATTTCAGCTTATGCTTCTAGTTTACAGTCCATCACGGAGGAAAATCAGGTCAAGAACCTGAAGCACATACCAGGGAGGAATGCTTGCTTTCTTTTAAAATTTTAATTCATATATTAAGACACACACACACACACACACACAGACACACACACATATGTATGTACTTGCTTGCATGTCCATCTGTACACTACTTACATGTTCCCACAAGACTAAAAGAGGGTGTCCGATCCTCTTGAGTTATAGACATGACATGTGGATGCTTGGGAATTGAACCTGGGACCTCTGCAAGAATATCAGTTGTTCTTAGATCTGAGCTTCTCTCCAGCCCCTTAGTTCCCCTTACTTTACTTTATTATGAAGCCCATACCCACCTACTCAGGGATGGCAACACCCACAGTATGCTGGGCCCTCCCCCATCAATCATTAATCAAGAAAATTCCCTATAGACATGCTCATGTTTGTAATTTCATTTGCAAAGAGGTTGTAAGTCTGCATCCCTCTGTAAACTTAAGAATGTGCAGAGTGTCCCAGGAGCTCATTTTGATCATATTAAGTTCATTTAAAAGAAAAGTTATTTGCCAGAAACATTTAATCCCAGCACTTAAGAGGCAGAGGCAGGTGGATCTCTGTGAGTTCAAGGCCAGCTTAGTCTACATAGAGAGTTCCCAGCTCAGTAAGGCTGCACAGTGAGATCCTGTCTCAAAACACCAACTCCCCCAAACAAACAAACAAACAAACAAAAAACCCTTAAGAGTTTCAAGAAACCCAGTTCAGCAATAGAAAGCTGAACCTTTAATAATTTTCTTAGACTAACTTTTTTTCACATTTCATTTTGAGAGGTTCTCTTGCTGAACAGAAAGGTAGCCTGAGCTCGCTCTCCTTAGATGACAAAGCTGTAGTTCAGCTCTTTTCTCTGCTAAGAAAATACTTCCTTTCTTTTTTGTCTTTCTTTCAGGGTGGGAGCAGGGTCTCAATATTCCCAGTTGACCTTGCACTCCCTGTGTGCTCAAGGATGACCTTGAACTCCTGACCCTACCTCTCAAGTACTGGCATTACAGGCCTGTGCCAAACACACCCATCTTAAAGTAATGTTTTGAAAATGAAAGGAAGGAAAAGTCAAATGTACATCAAGCAGAAAGATAAAATCTTTCCTGTCATCCTTCCGAGAAGGATGACGCCTTTGTTTAGCATCTATCAGCTCTGTTAAGTAATTGGTACCAGGTCTTTCATTTGCAAGTTAGCTGTTAACGATTTAAATCAAAGCCTTAATTGCCTATATTATGAAGGCTTCTGGAAACGGTGAAGATATTAATGACACAAGATTTATTTTTTTAGAATAATTTCATATTAATCACATAATAACTTGTATGTGTTTTTTATAACACTCAACTGGTAATAAATTACAGTGCCCATCTCTTTAATTGCAAATTAAGTACACGCATATGCTGGAGCATTCCTCATTAAAATATTCACAGAACGTGATTCGATGTGGCAGGGCATTCTACTTATTCCATTCTGATGGATGGTGCGTTGATCAGAACAGCTGCTCAGCCCATGAGCATTTGCAAGAGGAAGGAGAATCTGGGAAAGAGAGGGCAGCAGCCAGTGCCCTTGAGTCTTGGCAAGGTGGACCTAGAACTTCTGGGTTAATTGTGCATTAGTTCCTAGACATCGCGGTCAGTTGACTTGTCTTGCCAAGTTGGAGGCGGGTAGGTGGGGGCAGGATGTATATATTTTCTCCATCCGAACCTGTGCCTGTTGGAGGCTACACCATGACTTAAAGAAGTACTTCTGGACTCCTTGTAACTGATGTGATTTCTTGACTATTCTACATCCGGATCCACTTGGTTCACATCTTCCATAAGGAATGAAGTTTTTAAATATTCCACTGAAATATAATAGCACGTTTGTGCCCGTTTGCGGAAGAAAGTAATACAAAGTTATATCAATCAGTATCAATGCGCCCTCCCCCGTTCTCCTGGATGTTATGATAGGGGCTCAAACGGCTAGGCGGTGGGTCTCCAGGCTGAGAACATGAGGCCTGACCAATAGCCAAAGCTTGCAACTCTCAGACGCTGAACTAAATTCAGACCTATGTGAGGTGCAAAACACACCAAGGATTTGATCTGTGCTTAACCGTGTCACCATATTGCCTATCCCTTCTTTACACTGGGTACATTTGTACCTGTGATAAAAGCAGCACCTTTATGCCGTGAAATCGGGGAACCGGAGCTGGTTTCCATCTGGATTTTCAAGCTGCCGAGCACAGCCCCGTGCTTCTCACTGTAGAATCTCACACGAATTACCTGAAGGTCTCGTTAAAAAAAAATATGAGTGCTGATCAAGCAGGTCTGTGATGGAACTGAGATTTGGCTCTTCTAGGAAGTGCACAGCTGCAGGTGCTTCTGGGTCAGGGGAGTCCCAGATGCAGGTACTTCCTGGTCACTGGACAGGTTTGTGTCCGGAGACAGAGTGGTCACTGAAAACCTGTCAGATTCTCAGATTGAAGGAAATAATTAAAATAAAATGCGATGTCTCTCACTTATGCTTGGAGACAGAATATGAAAAAGGGTATCCTTAAGCGGCTTAACCAATGCCTTCTGAGCACATAGATATGTAAACTATGGGGCTTAGGTGAAAGTGCTGATTTAGAGGTGTGTGTGTGTGTGTGTGCAAACAGACAAAAAAGTTAATGAAAATGAAATTTGAATGAATTGGAGAAAACTGGAGACTTAACCAAATGATTTAAAAAACAACGATTACTGACATATAGCCTAACAAATTGTGATCTTGGCGTTTGTCACAAAACCGTGTACCAGGCTCAGGACAGAAGTAATTTCTACAGTACTGGGACTGGAAGGAACCCAACACAGCTGTGGTAACTGCCAGGAACAGCCACCCTCTCCTGTCAGTGTTGGTCAGAGTGTAGGGAACCCAACAATTCAGTTGAGGAGAGTAAAACAAAAATAAGGAAGCAGCCAAATGTGTTACCATTACAACAGTGACTCTCCTCTCCTTTGGGGTATGCAGGCTTGATGGCCACTACCAGTGCAGTGTTCTCCTCACTGGAATAAAAGACTGGTGACCCAGCAACCTGTCTGGGCCAGTCCCTTTTTTCAGCTTAACTTGTTCTATGCTTATGGAGGGCAGCTCTCAGTTTATGAAAAAACCTCAAAAATATTTATTTATTTTTGTTTTATCTGTGTGGGTGTTTTGCTTGTATGTATATCTATGTATGGGAAAGTACCTGTGAAGGACAGAAGAAGTCATATGCCCTGGTGTTGGAGTGACATATGTTTGTGAGCTGCCATGTGGGTACTTGGAATTGAACCCAGGTCCTCTGCAAGAGCAGCTAGTACTCTTAAACACTAGTCTATCTCTCCACCCCCATGAGCAAAGACCCTTTTTACAATAGCATTTTGCATATATTGTCTTATGTTCTCCACAGCAACCGCATAGCAAGGTACTAATGTTATGCCCATTTGTCAAATGACAGACTTAAGAGTGAAAAAAGTAACTTATCAACAGACATTCAGATAACAAGTGGTGCAACTTAGACACGAATGTAGGCTTTCTGTTCCTGGGCTACTTGCCCAGGTGGGGTAGAGTCCATATTGAGAAGAGAGACTTAAGGCAGACAGGGAAGCTGGAGATCTTACCACACAAGTGTTCTCTTCATATTGTCTCATGATAACTTATTCTGAGCAATGAAGCATTGCTGTGACTTTGTCTGCCACCAATATTCCCTAAATCATCAATCCTGCTTGCTAAGAGACAATCTGCTTTAAAATAAACCCACACAGGAAAAGGATAATACTGCCTGTAAATTACTGAACTCACAGAAATCTCAGATCCAACAGTATTCTTCATGCTAATCCACCCATGGAATAAAACCCCTGAATTTCCAAGCTGACACCATATTTAATGTGTATCCTGTCATGCCTATTTAGCCCATTCATCTTGCTCCCTTTTCTGGTGTTCTTGTCCCCATTTTTATTTTCTTCCGCTTGTGGCCTGGGAAGAGCTGAGAAGATTGTCTAGGCATTACATAAAAAAGGAGGATGTGTCATCTGTCTTGGGAAATCAGGTACATCCTAAAGCGCATCTGTTAGAGTTGGAGTTTTTGAAGGATGTGCTCCTGTCAGTCCTTACAGACACATCCTGTCACTCCTGTATCTGGTCCTGTGCCTGTGAGACGAATGTACTCAGCTAGGACTCTCTTGTCCATCATGTGTAGGCCACAGGCTGCCTCTCAGGGGGATCTGAGAGCAGAAGAGCAGGGAGGCACAGGTTTCTATTCCCCAGGCTCTCCCGCCCATGTCACACCCTCCTGGTATTGTCCATAATTCTCTAGTACAGTGATTTTCAGCCTTCCTAACGCTGCAACTCTTTAATACAATTCCTCATGTTGTGGTGACCCCTAGCCATAAAAAATATTTTTGCTGCTTCTTCATAACTGTAATTTTGCTAATTTATGAATTATAATGTTAATTCTGTATTTTCTGATGGTCTTGGGCAACACCTATGAAAGAGTCCTTAGACTGCCCCCAAGGGGTCTTTACCCAAAGGTTGAGAACCACTGCTGTAGTACAAAATAACAACTTTGCTCAGTCTCTCCAGCTTCTAGGGGAATTCCATTTCCCATTCCCCTCTAGGGCCAGGGACAATAAAGGACTTCCGGTTCTTGATGTCCCTTGGTGTTTCACAGTGTTCTTGTGCACATATGTGAGCAGGTACACACACATATGCATGGGTACTAGTGTGTGTGTGTGTGTGTGTGTGTGCACGTGTGTGTGTGTGTGTGTGTGTGTGTGTGCGCGCGCGGGCACACATTTAGACCACGGAACCATCTCAGGTGTTGCTGCTCCCAGGAGACTGTTGTGGAAAAGAATATTCGTTAAAGATGTTTGCATTTGGTTCCTGCTGCATTTGTTTAACTATGTAAAGATGTGTTGCTGTTTACCTTGCCTGCCTAAGGCACCTGATGGGTCTAATACACAGCTGAACAGCCAGTTGCTAGGCAGAGGAGGGATAGGTGGGGCTGGTGGACAGAGGGGAAAAAAAGGCCTGCCTGCTGAGGGCCAGCCAGCCAGGCATGGAGGAAGCAGGAAAACAGGATGAACAGTACAAAGATGAGGTAAACGAATCTCAGGGCAGCACATGCATTAATAGAAATGGGCTAATTTAAATTAAAAATCTAGCTAGAAACAAGCCTAATAATAAGTCGCTGTATCATGATTTGGGGGCTGGTAGTCCAACAAAGCCTACTACAGAAGACTTCCACCTTGTTTTCTTTGAGGCAGGATCTCTCAATGGCCAGAGTCTCATTGAGTAGGCCAGGCTAGTCAGCCAGGGAGCTTCAAGGTTTCTCCTCCCTCTGGCTCCCAGGACTGGGATAATAAACACACTCATTATACTTGGCCTTTCCATGTGAATTGTGAGGACTGAACTCGGGCTGGTCATGTGAGTATCTACCTCCAGCCTTCTTCTTGATTCTTGTTACCCTAGCAATACCCTTATCAATCACATTGCCATTAACATTTCTGCTTTCAATCTTTTGAATAGGTTGTTTCCTGAAGCTACTGTGGCTTATGCAAGTTTTGTTCATATTAAATTTGGTTTCAGCGTCCTGGGTGCACATGTGTAAAGGGCCTTGGATCTACCATACTCCTGAATGTCCCTGATGTGTTTCTGCTGCAGAAGGCAGCCTTGCAGGGCATGCTCACCACAGCCAGGAGCCAGTACCAACTCAGGCACCTCATAGAGTAGGGAAAAGCATGGAAGCTGCGAAGCCGTCATCTAACCTGTGTCTACACACAGTGATAAGAGATGAATAAGCCTCCTCCTGCAAGGCAGTGATGCACACTTATAATCACAGCACAAACTCAAGTTCAAGTCTAGCCTAGATGCACTGGCTAGACTTCCTTTGCCAATTTGGCATAAGCCATGGTCATCTGGGAAGAGAAACCTCAACTAAAAAAAAAAAGAAAATAATCTCCATCAGATTGGCCTGTGGACAAGTCTGTATGGCATTTTCTTGATTTGTGATCAATGCGTGAGGGCCCAGCCTATGGTGGGAGGTGCCACCACTGGGCTAGCTATCCTAGACACTATAAGATGGCAGGCTGAACAAGTTGTGAGGAACTAGCCAGGAAGCAACACACTTCTATGGTCTCTGCTTCAGTTCCTGCCTCCTGGCTCCAGCACTGACTTCCTCGAGTTGGAAGCTGGAATTAACCCTTTCCTCCCCAAATTTATTTTGGTTCGACTATTTTATTACAGCAACAGGAAAAAACAAAAGCAAAAAGAAACTATGACACTAGACAGTACCCTGGGCTAACGAGTGAAATCCTGTCTTAAAAATCAAAATAAACAAACCAAAAGTCCTCCCTTTGGTATTCTTTTTCTCCTGGAACCCTCTCCCACTTTTAGGGCTTTGCCAGTTTTCCTTAATTTCTCGCTTTTTCTATAACTTATCTTAATAAGGTTTGCTTCCACTTTGCATAAAAAGCAACACTCCCACTGTAGAGACTCACTCATCTTTGAGAACAGATCTAGTGTCTATGCTGCGGGAAAATACTAAACACATCATTAGTAGATGATAATTAGAGCCATGCGTCATTCCTCAAGGGCTGTCCACTTTACTTTATGAGACAGGGCCCCTCACTGGCCTGGATCTGACCAAATAAGTTAGGTTTGCCTGGTCAGTGAACCCTAGGGGCCCCCCGCCCCCAACTGCCCTTTAAGGCTGGGATTACAAGAATGTGCTATGCTGTCTGGCTTCCTTAACGTGAGTTCTAGGGATCAAATTCAGTCTTCAAGCACAGCAAACATTTAAGCACCAAGATAGCTCCTCAGTCCGCCGTTTCTCAGTTTTAAAAATAGACTTCATGCCATCTGGGTAAACAGAGCAACTTTTCTCTTGTCTTGAGACTTGCTTTACCTCCTCTGCATACTCCGATGTGGACATGCTTCCTATTTTCCATCCTTGTCACTAAAAGCATTGAAGAAGCCACTTACATCGAGGTTAGCCCGCTGAGACTGCCACCACTCCACACGGAGCCAAGGGGCAGAGCTTCCTGTGTTCCCCAGCCTTCACAGCCCTGCGCCCCACCGTGAGGCCCTTTGGCTTTCTGATGGATGGCAAACTCAAACCTAGTTGTACTCTCTCGTGATTTGGGGTGGAAAGTCAGGCTGACAAACGCATTTTCAGAGGCTGATGGTTTTTGAAATTCTTTCAAGTTGTGTCCCCACGTCTGTAAAATGAATTATTTTCTGCACTCTGAACAAAGACAACCTCTGCCCCTCATTTATTATCTTCTGGAAGGGAGATGAGTCTTCTCTTTTTCTCACTCAATTAATTTAGCTTGGAACATTTATATTTTAATTCAAGTGGCAGTTTTCATAAATATTCATCAGTCGCAAATAAGTCTACAGGGTCGGGAGGCCATAGTCCAGGAAGGGAGAACATGGGTATTTTCTCTTCCTTGAGGCGAGTTCATTCCCATGAATACATATAAAACTCTCCATTCTATTTTAAATTCAAGAAGAATATTCTGAAGGCCAGTGGGTGTGAGGCTTCTACGTGGGATGTGAGAATGTAGGAGTGATGAGAGCATCTATCTATGAGCATAGATTTATATATGTCTGTTAATCTATATGATGGGTATCTCCACCTATATCCAGAGTGATATCTTTGTGGCAATCAGCTGTAATATATTCATATTTAAAGGGTTATAAATAGCTGAAGGAGACAGGACATTTGTACAGCGTTTACCACATGCACAAGGCCAATGACCAGAATTCACTGTCACAAGAGTAGGGGTCATCTGATAGCTAATCTGATCTTGCCTGGGGTCAGTTCAAGCTTTGGTTGTGAGTTTTCATTTTCTAGTTTAAGACGTTTAAGAGAGCAAAGGGAAACATGAAGACAGACTCAGAAACACCACCTTAACATACCCACTACATCTCTTGGGGTTCCTTTACATGCCCTGTCACCATTCAGCTATGAACCATGTCAGGCATATGTACTGGGCATAATTGCTTTTCTTTACCTGATCATTCTACCCGAACAAACTAGCTAAGGATCATTCTCATGCTAGGGTCACCTTAAAAATGAAAATGGGTTCATGGATGATCTTTGGAAGTGAGATTCAGAAATTCGAGCATAGAGTTCTCTGAGGAGGAAGAAATCCAGTCTTGGAGTGGTAGCCCCAGATTCTGGCCCCAAATTTCCAGTCCACCCTTCCCAACTATCTGCTTTATAGAGTTTGAACTTCCCTAGCCAGTTCGCATGAACATATAAGTCCTTTGCTGTAGGAGACTTGTAGGTCCTTGTGTTTACAGATAAGCACCAGGAATGTTAAACACACAGGATTATCTCTTCAAAGGGGAGAATGCTGGGAATAAACGTGGTTAATAGCCTGGGAGCCTATGTACTTATCTGTGTGGCCAGGCCACACCAGATCATCCCCCAGAACTTTATGTTAAAATTGTTTGTCTTGGTCAATCTGTAGTGTTATCTTCCCAGGCCCTTATCAAGAGCTTGTTTATCTTAAGGCTTTTTTTAAAATCAGTTAATCTATAAAACCTGCCTTTATGAAAGGTATTTATACTTTATAAAAGGTTTGCTGTAGTCCTTTATTAAGCTTGGTTTTGTACATGGGATCTAAGTTTATCATCACCAGGAATTTCCCCCAAACTGTTCTGTAGTTAAATAAACTACTCAAAAGTTTGAACTAATACCAGCTACTGAGTCATGGTGAACCGAACTGCCTTCTTATCTCCCTTGGATCATTACTCTGCTGGCCTTGGTGGTCTGGTTACAGAGACCTCCACACAGCAAATATATAGATCTATCTGTCAATGAATTCATCAATCATTTATTCAGCTTTTTTAAAATTTAATTTTAATAGAGTCCTCCTTGGCCAGATTTAACTGTGTCGAGGTCAAGGCACAGCCTCAGTAAGCTGCTTAGCCCACCATCACGTCTACTGGGGCAAGTCGTGGGAATATACACGATCCAGGGGACAAAAATAAATCCATGGGAAATATCTTTGGACATAGCGCTGTTGTGAAGGAAGTTATCATACAGGGGGCATCTTCAAGATTGGGGATGCAAAGCAGATGTCTGCTGGGGAAGTGAAAGGTGTTTTGCTGTGGCACGGACCTTGTCAATTGCATCATACTGTGAATTTTCAGTAAAATGTTGATGTGTTCCAAACAGAAGTTAACCATGTCTTCAAAATAAACTTAAACCCAATTTGATGACAAGACTTGGTTAAATCTCCCACTGGGGCTTAAACAAATTGTCCATATTTCCCCAGAATGACATTTTTAACGTATGTGAGTTGTTATGTGAGTTGTTCTTTTGTTTTTTTTTTAAGTATTCTTTCTGTGTCTGATACAAAAATTGCCTCTGGGGACCTACAAATGCAAAACATGTAGTCAATGAGAAAATGAAGTCATGATAAGTTAGAGTTTTTCATCTGAATAATTGGATTCCTAAACACATGCATATTTTAAATGTCTCCTTGTATTAAATCATTCATGGAAAATATGTTGCTGTTAAATAAAATAGTATCTGACAACAATCAGGAGACACCATAATGATTTTCTCTTCACACTTGGTTAGGTAGGGAGTTTGTGGTAATACCAGTGAAGATGAGTGATTACAGTTCTTAGGAAGAACATTGTGTGAGCTCTGGCACAAGCCGCTGCTTGGAGTTACTGTGGTACAGAATCCAGGGGTGGAACGAAGTGTAATATCAGTCACAGACAGATCTACACCAACTATTTGCAGAGACCATTACCTTTCTCTTTATTTGACCAAGAGTCCTAATAAGGGGCTAGGAGTTGGCCCAGCAGGTAAAGGCTTTTGCCACTGAACCCAAGGGTCTGGATTTAATCCCCAGGTCCCAGGTGATGGAAGAACAGAACTCCTCCAGGTCAAAAGACAACTTGTAGGAGTTGGTTTTCTCAGGCCATCGTGTGGAAGGTACTTTGCTCAAGTTCCCTCATGACTTATGGAAAACTGTGACTACTTAGCCCAAAGCTAATTTTTTTTTGAGCATCAGACGCTTCTGTATTGACGCCTATGGCCTAGGCCTTCATCTCCATGCTGCTTCATTTGTACTTATGGATGGTTAATCACTCAAGAATCTTATATCTGATTGTTCAACTTTCTGGTGTGTTGAAAGTTACCCAAAAGAAAACACAGACATCAGTTTAAGAGAGCATGGCGTGAGAGAAAGTGAACTGGGCTGGAGACCCTCTAAATCAGTTCAATTCTGATAACACTTCTCTTTAACAGTCAAAAGGCTGTATGTATCCATCTGTGACATTGAAGTCATCTTTAAAATATTGTTATCTTATTCAGCAATAACTATGTCTGATGCTAGCCAGCGTCTGGAGTTTCTGGTGGATCCTTAAGCAACATGTATGTTATATGGTGACAAATTTTGCTAATGAAATCCATATTGGGAAACTGACATGATCTCTGACTTACTTTGTGCTTTAATGAAGCTAAATTATATTGATCTAATGTTAACGAAACATTTGGTGGGCTCCCGGTGGATGCCTGGTGAATTCCAGATGTTGAATTTATTCAGGTCTCTGCAGACCACTAAAGGTTCATTCTAGAAGCCCCCAACTCCACCCAAACAGAGATAATACATAATTCTTATCAACAGCCTATTTGGTTTATGGGTAATTGCAAATGAAATCTTTTTGCAAGAGTAAAAGGTGATGAACTGTAGAAAAGTCTCTCCCCATCTGTGTACATGAAGGGAGAATCATAAGATTCCCAAGTAGAAATTAATTTTGAGTTATATTCCTGCAGAAATATAATAGAAGTGTCTCATCTAATTTTATAATTAAAAACATTCAGCATGTCCCATTTAAATACAAAATGATGAATATTTTAATGTTTTATTTTCATCATCTATTGTGATAACTTAAGGAGGAAGACGAGAATGCCAGATAAAAAGAACAAGAGGGTGAAAGTCTTTTTGTGAGAATTTCTCAGAGAAGCTGAAGCTGTTGTTTGGATTTTCCTTGAGAACCAGGAGAAATTTTTCATACAAAACAATGAGGAGGAGCAGGCATATACAGGGCTTTTATTTTATTATTATTATTCTGCATTTCAAATAGAACCAGAAAGTAGGACTGAAGTGTCAAAAAGTTGAGCCCAGAGAGACAACACAAGGAGAGGGAAAGTTGGGGTGAGTGGAAACTAGACCTTAGTTCCTAACTCTCCTGATTCTTAACATGGGGGCTTTCTATCAAAACCACTTATGTCCTCCTGCTTGGGGTTAACATTTCCTACTCACTCTTGGGATAGTCACAGCTGTGCCAGGTAACACTCAAGGCAGAGGGCATGTCCCTCCTTCTATGCAGTTGCATCTCTGGGGAAGGTGGAGGATGTTGGCAAGAAAGATAATGAACAAATGAAGTTACTGAAAGCTGCATCTGAGTGAGAAGTGCCTGGGATATGTACAGGATACCCTGGTCAAACTGATATTCAATGGCTGCATTCACAAGTCGGCACTGTTGACTGCTTGATTCTGAACCAACTTGTCTCTGATTGCCTTTTTTTAAAAATTAATGTTTTCCTGTTTATTCCTGAACCTGCCCAGTAAATATGGCTGGTAAGAGACTGAGGGAAAAAAAAACAGGAGACATGAAAATGGATATAAGTGGACCTTTTTCTCTTGGGGGTGATCACATGGGGATATGGGTCACACTAGTGAGAATCTGAGCTGAGTCTGGGTTGTGCTGTTGCCATGGTAACCTTCTATAAGCCACAGCATCATCCGTCAGAGGTTTCTAATGCTTATGGCATCCCAAGGAGGTCCTCACCCTTTGTGACCCAGCTCCAGGTTGGATGGTGGTTTGATACTTAAAGTTTGATGGGCTGTTACGGGTGGTAGCATGTGTGTGCTTGGGCAGAACATGTTGGGCACTTTATTGTTCTGGTCTGGGGAGGCAGACAATGGGCTTTCTGCATCTATAGAATCCACATGTGGCTTTGGTCTGTGATTTGTCCTCCCTCCTTCATGGGTGCAACTCTTGCAGCGGGACTAGAGTGGGATGTAGGTGCTGACTGGGATCAACCTGACTCCTTTTAAATGATCTAATTTGTCTGAGCTAACAAGAGGTATTTCCACTGGAGTAACAGGATCCTCTGACCTTCATTCTCAGGGTGGATGGTGTTTTTGTCAAATAGAACAAATCTTCCATGACAAGAAGTTAGATGGGAACAAGACCTCAGGCTTTCCCTATAGCATCAGCTGGGATCCAACTATTTGCCCCAAAGAGGCTTTCTCCATTTTCACTCCTATCCTCCATCTGGGTTTCATGAGTATTATAGAGCAAGTCCACAGAAAAGCTTTTGTTAATGCAAACAGATTCTACTGATTTGGAGGCAGTTAGAGATTCTGTAAACTTACAGTTGCCTACTTCCAATCCTTAGCAATTTTTTTCATGTGCACAGGTGTTTTCCCTACATGGATATCTGTGTACCATGTGCGTGCCATAAGTGGGAGTTGTATCTCCTAGAACTGGATTTACAGATGGTTGTGAGCTGAACCAAGATCATCTGGAAAAGCTGCCAGTGCTCTTAACTGCTCAGCCATCTCTCCAGCCCTATTGTTTTTTAAAGACAAGTATTTGTTTGTCCCACAGCTCACATGTGCAGGTCACATGACAACTTATGGAGGCTGATTCTCCCCTTCTGTCTTGTGAATGCTGGGTATCAAACTTAGGTTGTCAGAGTTATGTGGCAAGCACCTTTACCTGCCAGGCAGTCACACATCTTTTCACAGCCACACCAAGGCCTTTGGGTACACCTTTCTTTAGGGAGGCTATAGCCAATCAATCTCAAGGATTCTCAGGCCATCCAAAGCTCAGAAGTGTGAAGTCATTTAAAATGAACTTTCTGTATTCTGTTGACTCCCAAGTCAGGCACAGATGTCTGCTGGATGGGTGGACTGTGCATGGCAGACAGACTCAAATCAAAACTTAAGCAATGAGTTTGGATTATAACATTTCCTTTTCCAAAAGAAATTAGTGCATTATACCCATAAAATCCTTTCTCCCGGAGATGGGATAAGCAGGTGGCTGCAATTTGTATCAATTAAATGGTGACCTCATTTCTGTAATTTACATTTTTTCTTCCTTAATGGTAGCTTTTTAACAAAACTGCTGATGGATAGGATTTTTATGACTTCTTTTTTCTATGTCTTTCGTCTTTTCTGCACTAATTTGGAAAGTTTTGGTAAGAAATGCAAGCATCATCCACTGGACTTTAAAGAACAAAGAATGAACACATCTTATTTTACTTGAAAAAGAAAAAGTTACTGCCAAGTGGAGCCCTGTGGAGATTATGAAGATGGGCACTCTGACTCTGTAATTCAATCTTGTACAATTTCTGTCTGTCAGGTCCCAGGCTATCTTTACAGCTAAAGTCTTTCCTGAAGTAAATTAAATCTGGAAATTTTCAGCTGAGGAAAGAATAGTCGGGTGGGAACTAAGACAAGAAGTTGATGCAAAACTGAGAGGTTTTGTCACAAGCAGTGCTGATAATGTGTGTTTGTATGTGTGTATGCATGTGTGTGCATGTGTGTATGCATGTGCATACATGTGAGTGTGCACATATATTCATATGTGCACCTGTGTGTTCATGTGTGTGTGTGTGTGTGTGTGAGTATGTGTGTGCACATGTGCGTTTGTACATGTGGAAATTGCACAACACCATGCCTGCATTGTTTGTTTTAGCATGATCACTGGGGATTAAACTCAAGTTCTTATCCTTGCAAGGGAAATACACTACCACCTAAGCTATCCCCAAATCCTAGAATTTATTTTAAAATATATGGTATATTCATTTCATTTTGTGTATGAGTGTTTTGTCTTCATGTATGTCTGTGTACCATATATATGCTCAGTGTCCATGGAGGCCAGAAGAGGGCAATTGGTTCCCCTGGAACTGAAATTACAGATGGCTGTGAGCCACCATGTGGGTTATGGGAATCAAACTCAGGTCCTCTGGAAGATCTGCTAATGTTCTTAACCAATAGGCCATCTCTCTATCCCCTCCCCCTGATAATTTACATTCAAGAGGCTAATTTCAGAACAACTTGAGGTTCACAGCAGAACTGAGGAGAATGTACAGGTATTTCCCACAAAACCTACTACCTCACAGACAACAGAAGTGTCTAAAGGATGACAGACCCAGCGAGCTTCCACCTTATCAGTTTATTGCATCAGAGGACATTTTTTAGGATGAATGACTCTGCACTGGCTCACCACTGCCCCCACCACCTGAGGTGTACAGTGGAGTTTATCCTTGGAGTTAGCACTTCACAAGTTTGTGCAGATCTATGATGACATATGTCCTCCCACACAGTGTCAAGCAGAGGAAATTCATTGCCCTGAACACCCCGCCCCCATCTGCTGTTGAACTTGCTCATTCTCCACTCAGCCCCAAACTCCTGACAACCACCCACCTTCTTAATGTCTTTTCTCCTTTTTCTTCTCTGGAATATCATTCATTAAAACCACACACCAAGTAACCTTTTCAGGTGGCTCCTTCCCTGTAATAGTCAAGTTTCTAAGGCTCTTCCAAATGTCATACAGGGCTCGATAACTCATTTATGCAATCATTCACTGGAGGTCTTCTAATTGCTGCTAATGATGACCAACTTTAAATAATGTTGACCAGAGTGTTCAGATGCAGGTTTTTGTGCATGTAAGGTTTTCAGCTCCTTTGAGAAAATACCAGACAGCGAGGCTGCTTGATCATATAGCAGGACTGTACTTATGATAAAGTTATTTTTAATTGGTTGTATCGCTTTATATCCGAATGGCAACAAACATGAGCCTGGTGCTGCAGCTCCTTCCTCACATTTGATGTTGTAATGTTCTGGATTTGAGCCATGATAAGGGGTTCCTTGTTCTAATTTGCATTTCTATGTCAGCTTATAATATGGAAAGTTACCATTCTGTTTATCTGGTCTGGTCTTCAGTTTAATTTCAAATTATATATATATGTATATATATGTATATATTTCTCATCATTTGTTCTTAGCCTTTTTTCCTCTTTGACAAGAAATGGTTTTAAATTTTTGTTAGATTCACATATAGAGTCTGTGAAAAGCTTTATAAGCAATCCCGTAGCTGTCATTCACGTGTCTCCTTTAGGCGTGTAGCACTTCATTTCATACTGAACAATTTCATGTGGATACTTTTATTAGTCATTTAATTTTGCTATTTGACAGTTTCACGTACATACAATGTATTCTGATTACTGTCCCTTCCATATTCTTCTTTATCTCCCTCCCACTCTTCTCAAACCCCAGAATCATATTGGCTCTTAATATGCATACATATACACACCTCTGTGTATTTACGCTATAAAACTATAACATTATACACTTATTAATTTCCAATAATGAGTAGATGTGTAGGACACACACATTCAGTAAATACACATAAGTGCATTTAATGCATTTCTTTGGAAATTCTGAGAAGCACTCTCGTCCATAGCACAGTTATTTCCCAGGGTCTATCTGTAAGCTGTCAATATTGCTGAGTGACAGGATAGGTTAGGCAAAAGCCCCAGTTTTCTGTTCCTGGCCATCACTAAGGACTTAATGAAGTTGTCTGGGGATGAGAGGGCTGGGAAGGAGGCAGATAAGGAGGGATATTTATATAGTAGGAAAGAAATCCTTGCTAATGATGCATTAGATCACAGTAATGGTGACCATTGCAGCGACTCTGCCTCAGCAGGGGCCCTCTCCAATGCCTGGCATCCTCTGTGCTTCAGCAGAAACCTGGGATTTGGCTGTTGTGGGCAGCTCATTACTCACTTCATTAGGCCCTTGTGAGTGGCTCAGTATTTGTCATGTTTATGTTGGCAGAAGGCAGCAATGCAGATTTCTCAGGGGCCTCTTTTCTCAATCTGTCCTTGTCTGTGCACACAAGGAATGCAGCCTAGAATCTGCACAAACCCTTCTGCTAACATCTCAGCATCTCAGCAAGTTTTATTAATGATACAGCATTTCTTACATGGCTGTGGGAGTTTAATTTATTAGAGATTATTAACCAGGAAGGCAGGTTAATCAATCACAAATGTTTGCTTTTCACAGGCTGCTCCTCATGTAAAAGATATGGCAACGAAGAAGTAAAAGGGATGCTTGTGTCTGTTGCAGAGTGCTTTCAATGTACCAGACTGTAAACTATTGCTGAGAGTACACCTTCAACTCTGCGATTGAAAATATGTCAATGACAGTAAAGCATCCCATGACAATTTGAGGTTTCGTTTTGTTGTGGTGCTGGAAATAAAACACAGAGCCTTATGAAACCTAGCCAATTGCCCTATCACTGAGCTGCAACCTCAGCCAAGTCCTTAATGATTATTTTACTATGAGATCATATTAGCTATGGACAACAATAATTGCATCAAATAGGTAACCTGGGACATTAATAAAAGGTATATATTCAAAACTGTTGATGTACATTTTATTTCATATTTTCTAAAAATGATCATCTCATAAAACTGAAAGTTATGGAGTTCATTACAGAATGATGAGTGAGATTAATAGATAACCTGCTCTCATAGATTTCTATTGTTATGATGAAAACCATGGACAAAAGCAGATTGGGGAGGAAAGGGGTTATTTGGGTTATGCTTCCAGATCACAGTTCATTCCTGAGGGAAGTTGGGACAGGAATTCAAGGCAGGAACTGAAGAAGAGGCCACAGAAAAATGCTGCTTACTTGTTTGTTCATCATGGTTTGCTCAACCTTCTTATACCATCTAGGATCACCATCCTAAGGATGGTACTATGCAGTGTCCTATGCTTTCTTATATCCATCATTACTAAAGGAAACACCCCCAAAGACTTGCTCATAGGCCAATCTGATGGATGCATTTGATCTATTGAAAATACTTCTTCCTATATGAGTCCAGCTTGTGTCAAATCAACAAAAAAACTAACTAGCACACTATCTATGTATATATGCATGTATCTATCTCCTATCTATCTACCTATCTATCTATCTATCTATCTTCTATCCATATATGTGTGTATCTACCTACCTGTTTATTTACATGCATTTTAAGAAGTTAGCTAGTACACTCGTATACATAAATTGATCATTTTCAGGCAGTATTAGCTTCACACCACATTATTTATTCATATTTGTGAATTGTGTTTCCAGTATAACAAGTTAGGATATTATACTTTGAAACTTGGTTGTAATCCAAATAACAAACACACACACACACACACACACACACACACACACACACACCCTATTTTGTCTTTCCTTGAAGCAACACACAGCCTCACAAAAACACTTATCTGAAAGTTTGGTAAAAACAATGTCTACTTCTGTTCTTAATCTGAAAAATGTGGTTCAGTGTGGAGGCCAGATAGACAGTACAGTTTCCTAGTTATCAGTGTATCAAGTTCCTTACTTTAAAAGGTGCTTTGCTTCCATTTTTATTGTCTTCAAAATCATCACTAAGTGTTCACAGCGCTTTCCTCAATTTAAAGAAATAACTAACATTAATTTAGAAGACAGATTAGATTTCACATTAGCAAGCAACATTTCCAAAGGCAGATGCATCATATGAGAGGGCTGCTGCAGTCACACAGCGTAATGTCTGCTCACCATGTAGCACCTTTGCTTTTCTTCCAACATAACATTTCATGAGGGCATCTGGCTTCAAGAATCAACCAGACAGCAGGGCAGGTGCTTACTGTGTTCTTGAGTTTAATGCGTAAATTCTCTCACTATTGGCTGAGCTAGTCTCAGCTGCTTCCTTAACTTAAAAAAAAACTATTTTTATTTAAGCTATGTGTGTGCATTTACTTTTCTATATGTATACTACATGCAGACAGTGCCTGAGAAGGCCAGAAGGTGGCACTAGATCCTCAAGAGCTTGAGTTACAGGTGTTTGTGAGTTGCTGTGTGCTGGGACTTGAACCCTGGTTCTCTGCTAGAGCAGTACTTTAACCCCTGGCTGAGCAGTCTCACCAGCCTCTAATTCTTTAAGTGACAGAATAAAGCATGGAAGCACGAGGAAGTGATAAAATAATTCCTTAAGGATTACAATATGATAACCAGTTCCTTAATGTCCTGAGGTATTTTGAGAAAGAAGTGGGAGGCATGCATCTTAGCATCATTTCTCCACCAGTTTCACCAGGGATCAGACATTAGAGCAATGCTGATGAGGTCACAGATCAGAGCAGTGCTGATGAGGTCATAGGTTAGAGCAATGCTGATGAGGTCATAGATTTCCCCATAACTACAAAACAAACACTATTCTGTACGATTTGTTTTGGTAAGCACATCCATCCTGAGAAGTCATCAATCGATGATACTATAATGTGTTTAAGTTTTATACTATTACCTGCCAACATCAGAAGTTAAGTAGTGGTCATAAAGTTTATTATACATTTTATCTCATCATTCTTGTATCAAGGGATAAAAGATTCCCCACCCTATAAGTACCTCATTTTTACCTGGGTTTCCTTTACAAAACGATATTTTGGAAACTCCTTCAGAGTTAGATGTGATTATGGGACTCAGTGGATAATGAGATGAAAAAGAATGTGATTTGTGTTTTTTCTAAGACTTGGATTCAATTTGAAGGAAAAAGTTCTGCCTCCACTAATCCACCTGCTGTATCTTCATGAGTGATTCACCAATTTTGAACCATGTTGATAGTGGCAATGGCCAATGGGTATATGGATAACAAATCACAAATAGACCGAACCTCTGGAAACCGGGCACAGGACAATCACCATACTAGATTGGAAGGATACTCAGAAAGTAAATAATTCTATCTTATCAGTAAATAAGACATTGAGTATCTTGTTTTTACAATGGGAAGATGAAGGGCAAGTGGTTAGACAAAACCTCTCTGCTCTGGTGGGGATTATTGTGCAGGAGTGTCCCAGGTTAGATTCTCTGTTGCTGTGTTAAGTCACTGACCAAAAACAAGTTGGGGGGGGGAAGAAAAGGGTTTATTTGACTTACAGGCCAGTTGTGATGAATAAATAAAAAAGAAGCCAGAGAAAGAACTCAGGACAATGACCTGGAGGCAGGAACTGAAGCAGAGACCATGGAGAAAGCTACTTACTGGCTTGTGCCCCATAATTTCCTTAGCTTGCTTTCTTATACTTTCCAGTAGTACCATCTACCTAGGAATGAATGGCACTGCCCCCAGTGATGCTGCTGGCCTTCCCACATCAATCAGCAAGCAACAAAATGCCTAACAGGTCAATGTGATGGGGGTAATTCCACAAGTTCCCTCTTCCCAGATGACACTAGTAGTATGGAGCTGGCCAAAAACAAGCAGCCCAAATGGCAAGTGTCTGCTTATTGAGCTTTGCAGTTCTGAGTAACAAGATAATTTAATGCTCGAAAGTGCCCTTCGGGGTAGTTGTTGTGATTCTTCATTTCTGCTTATGACTGACACCACTGACCAGCAGAGCACAGTATCGAACTTAACACCATTCTCCTGTTCAGCTTCCTGGTCTACAAAAATGATGTTGGATTTTACAATTCATTCTTCTGGATTGATCAATTCTAATGAAAACTCTCCATAGTCTTGTGGTGAGAGTGTTTCTTAGGTCATATGTGTTCCCAGATTGGCAGCAAAAGAAGAATGCTATGATTGATTGGGTCATGACTGTTATTGATGGTTGTGTGTCTCTGTTGTAAAATCACCTCTCCTTAGACATGGAAATCAGGAAATGCTTTCCAGAGTGAAAAACCTGAAATACCCATGAAGCAATTTTCTTAAGTGCTCTGTAACCCTCCTGGTTTCATTAATGCTTAAAGTTTCTGGACTTTCTACTCAGTAGGGTCTTATTATCAATAGACATAGCAGGCAGTAGTCATAGATATCTGTAATTTAAAACTGTGGAAACTTGAAATCAATAAGGCAGAATTCCTAGGTAGCTGGTGTTAAAACCTGACATAAGGATTCTAGACACAGTGGGACCAAGGGAACAGAGTAGAGCTGTGGGAATCAGAGGGATGGATGCTTCTGTGACAGTCACAATTTACAAATTTTCTCTGAAATGCAATACAAAGGATGAATGCATGCATGGCATGTGTGTGTGTGTGTGTGTGTGTGTGTGTGTGTGTGTGAGAGAGAGAGAGAGATTCACAGAGACATAGAGAGGATATTTTAATCGTAGAAGCAAAAGCCTACTTATCTAAACAAGCCAACATAGATAGTTTACTGTTACAGACTGTTGGAGCTATAAATCTGGAACAGAAAAAACTGTAGTGTGCACCGCATTCTGCTTACTCATGTCTGTTTATGATAGCAATGATTTGTATTTCAGAAAAACACACATGATCTGCTAAGGCATCACCATTTAACACAGAGAATCAATGCAATTACCAGAGTATAAGGATCATGGGCTGCCAAATGTCTGTGTCAAGTCTGGCTGGAGGACAATATGTCTTATGATGAACAGACACCTTATGCAAGTCCCATGTCTACACAGCCTGCACATTTCAGTGGCATTCATGTCTAAGTTACTGTGTTTGAAAATCAATTTGTGTATCAATCTTAGGCTACATAATCCTGTAAAATCATCAGTAGGGAGCAGACTGACTTTAATTTTGTCTAATAATTACATGTGAGGTTCAATATTCCTTTTTTGTGGCGCTAGGTAAACTGTACAGCTTTCCATCCCACACTAAGCCACAAGCTCAGCTTCCACCCTGCTTCTTGGTCTCACAAAACAAACCAAACATATTGTTATGACAGATTTATTCCCCTCCTTTCAGATATTGTTAATGGATTACAAAGCACTACAATATGATGTGATGATATGTAAGATCTTTTTTCTTCAAAGTTGTAGGATTTGGGATTTTTATTTCATAATTTTAACCCTATCCCTTATTTTTTCCAAAACAGTGCTAGATGGTGATATTTAGAAATATGTTAGAGCTTGGGGCCAGAAAACACAGTTGGTAGAGAATGTGTTTTCCATATTTGACAAAGTTTTTAAAACAGATTTCTCGACCCACAGGGCCAGGCAATTCAGGGCCTTTTTCTGGGCCTGCATTCCAGGCCTGGAGACTGCCACTGACTCTCCCATCCCTGCGGAGGCTATGCACACCAGATTCCTGGTCTTCTTCTCCACCCACGGGACCAAGTAAACTGGGGCCTAACTGGGGCCTACATCCAGGCCTGCCTTCCAGTGCCTGGGGACTGCTACTGAGCCTCCCCCAACACTCCCCTGCGGGAGCCTACCCACCCCAGCATCAAGTCTCCTACCCCCACAACACCAGGACTAGGACCAGGAAGAGAACCACCAGAGTATTGGACTTGCTTGCATCCACTGAAAGGGAACCCTGGTCCCCTAACCACCAGGCCAGGAAGAGGCTCTTTCTGCACCCACTAGAAGAAGGGATGGGAAGGTGACAATACAAAAACACGCTCAGCAACAGAAAAATAAATATGACACCACCAGATTCTAGAGACTCTACACCAGCAATAGTTGAACATTCCAATGCAAATGAAGCAGAAGAGAATGACCTTAAAAACAATTTCATGAAAATGACAGAGGCCCTCAAAGAGGATATGGGAAAATCCCTTAAAGAAATGGAAGAAAAACAAACCAAAAAATCCAAAAAAAAATGCAACAAATGGAGGAAAAGACAAAGCAAATTTGCAAGAAACAATTCAAACAGTGTAAGGATTGAAAACTGAAATAGAGACAATAAAAAAAGTCTGAAGGAAGGATGGAAATAGAAAAGCTGGACAATTGATCAGGTACTACAGATGCAAGCATAACCAACAGAATACAAGACATGGAAAAGAGAATCTCAAATGTTGAAGATACACTAGGAGAAATAAATTCATCTTACAAAAAAATCTTAAGCCCAATAAATCCCTAACACAAAATATCCAGGAAATATAGGACACCATAAAAAGACCAAACCTAAGAATAATAGGTATAGAAGAAACCAATCTCAAAGGGGCAGAGAACATACTCAACAAAATCATAGAAGGAAACTTTCCCATCCTAAAGAAAAGCATGCCAATGAAGGTACAAGAATCTTAAAGAACACCAAATAGAGTGGACCACAAAAAATAAATCTCCTCGCCATATAATAATCAAGACCCCAAACATACAGAATAAAGAAAGAATATTAAGAGCAGCTAAAGAAAAAGGTCAAGTGAAATATAAAGGCAAACTGATCAGAATTACACCCGAATTCTCCATGGAAACTCTGAAAGCCAGAAGGTCCTGGATAGATATTCTACCAATACTAAGAGACTACAGATGCCAGCCCAGACTACTATACCCAGAAAAGCTTTCAATTACTATAGATGGATAAAGCAAGATATTCCATGACAAAACCAAATTCAAACAATACATATCCACTAACCAAGCCCTACAGAAAGTTCTGGAAGGAAAACTCCAACCCAAGGAAGTTAACTACAACCAGAAAAACATAGGCAATCAATAATCCCACCTTACCAACAGCTAAAAGAAAAAAGGGGTGGAAATTCACATATAACTCCACCAACAACAACCATTCCAAAACAAAGAAGACTGAGCAATTAGAGGTCATTAATATCCCTCAATATTAATGGTCTTAACTCACCCATAAAAAGACACAGGCTAATAGAACGGATTAAAAAACAGAACCCATACTTCTGCTGCTGCATACAAGAAACACACCTCCGCCTCAAAGACAGACATTACCTCAGAATTAAGTGTTGGGAAAAGATCTTCCAATCAAATGAAACCAAGAAACAAGTTGGGGTAGCAATCCTAATATCTAACAAATTAGACTTTAAACTAAAATCAATCAAAAGAGACGAAGGAGGTCATTTCATACTTATCACAGGAGAAATCCATCAAGACGAAGTCTCAATTCTGAATATCTGTGCCCCAAATATAAAGGCATCCACGTTTGTAAAAGAAACATTACTAAAACTCAAATCACGTATAAAGCCCCACACACTTATAGTGGGAGACTTCAACACCCCACTCCCACCACTAGACAAAACTACCAGATAGAAACTTAACAAAGAAGCAAAGGAATTAATAGAAGTTATGAACCAATTGGGATTAACAGACATCTATAGAACATTCCATCCAAATAAAAAAGAAAATACCTTCTTCTCAGTGCCATATGGAAGCTTCTCAAAAATTGACCGCATATTTGGCAATATATCAAACCTTAACAAATACAAAAAAATTGGAATAACTCCATGCATCTTATCAGACCACCATGCATTAAAATTAGAATTCAACAACAACACAAATTGCAGAAACCATACAAACTCATGGAAATTGAATAATGTGCAATTACACCATTCCTGGGTCAAAGCAGAAATAAAAAATAAATTAAAGACTTCTTAGTATTCAATGAGAATGAAGACACAACATACCTAAAATTATGGGACACTCTGAAAGCAGTGTTATGAGGGAAGTTCATAGCACTAAGTGCCCACATGAAGAAATTGGAGAATAGTCACACTAGGGAAATTAACAGCACAACTGAAAGCTCTAGAACACAAAGAAGCAAACTCACCCTGGAGGAGTAGATGCCAGGAAATAATCAAATTGAGGGCTGAATTCAATAAAGTAGAAACTAGGAAAAATACAAAGAATAAATGTAACAAAGAGTTGGTTCTATGAGGAAATCATCAAGATAGACAAAACCTTTATCCAAACTTACCAAATGACAGAGTGTTAACATGCAAATTAACAAAATCAGAAATCAAAAGGGAGACATAACAACGGACACTGAGGAAATCCAGAGAATCACCAGGTCATACTTTGAAAACCTGTACTGCACAAAATTTGAATATTTAAAGGAAATGGACAATTTTCTGGATAGATATCACTTGCCAAAATTAAATCAAGAACAGATAAGCAATTTAAATAGACCTATAAACCCTATGGACATTGAAGCAGTCATCAAAAGTCTCACAACGGAAAAAAAACTCAGGTCCAGATGGCCTCAGTGCAGAATTCTACCAGAAATTCAAAGAACAGCTTAAACAAATTCTCCTTAAAGTATTCCATGAAATAGAAGCAGAAGGGTCTTGCCAAACTCCTTTTTAAAAATTTTTTTATTATTTTTTTTATTTTTCATGTCAATCCCAGTTCCCTCTCCCTCCCCTCCTCCCGCACTCCCCTTCCCCCCCAGCCTCCCACCCTATTGCCAATTCCTTCCACATAGGGGATATCTAGAGTCTGTCATTTCACTCCGGGTAGGGTCCAGGCATTCCCCTAAGAGTCCAGGCTGAGAGAGCATCCCTCTTTGTGCTATGGGCACACAATGACTGTTTGTATTCCAGGGATAGACACTGATCCACTACTCAAGGCCCCATGAGGCTTCAATAACCTTGATACCCAAGCCACACAAAGACACAACTAAGAAAGAGAACTTCAGAACAATAGCCCTCATGAACATTAATGACGAAATACTCAATAAAATACTAGCAAATCAAATCCAAGAACACATCAGAAAATTCATCTACCATGATCAAGTAGGCTTCACCCCAAGCATGCAGGGTTGGTTCAACATACAAAAATCCATTAATGTAATCCACCATCTAAGCAAGCTGAGAAACTCACATGATCATCTCACTAGATGCTGAAAAAGCCTTTAACAAAATCCAACACCCCTTCATGATAAAGGTCTTGGAGAGATACGGTATAACAGGAACATACCTAAACATAATAAAAGGTATATACAGCAAACAAACAGCCAACATCAAACTAAATGAACAGAAACTCAATGCGATTCCTCTAAAATCAGAAACACGACAAGGCTGCCCACTCTCTCCATATCTCTTCAATATTGTACTTGAAGTTCTAGCTAGAGCAATATGACAACAAAAAGAGTTCAAGGGGATACAAATTAGAAAGGAAGAGGTCAAATTTTCACTATTTGCAGATGATATTGTAGAGTGTAGCCTTCCTTGCCTACCGCTTTGCCCCCTCCTCCATCTGCCTGGGCTCTGCTGCTTTGCAGTCTCCAAATAACTCACAGGACACTATATTAATTATGAAGCTGTTGGCTGTTTGCTTGGTTTCTTACTGGCTATCTCTACCTTAAGCATTTACCTCATAATTTTTAATATAAGTATTTCTCTTACCTGAGAAAGGATCCTGACCTTTTACTCCTCTGGAGGCTACATAGTGACTCCCAGTGTTTCTCTTTCCCAGAATCCTCCTTGACTCCTAGTCCCACCTATCTTGCTTTCCTATTGTTCAACAGTGTTTTATTTCACAACCAATAAGAGACAGATTTACAGAATGGCATCTCCCATCATGATATGATAGTTTACATAAGTGACCCAAAAAGCTTTACCAGGAAACTCCTACAGCTGATGAATACCTTCAGCAAAGTGGCAGGATACAAGATCAACTCAAGAAAATCAGTAGACCTACTATATACAGACGATAAAAGGGCTGAGAAAGAAATCAGAGAAATATCACCCTTTACAATTGCCACAAACAACATAAAATTCCTTGGGGGTAATGCTAACCAAACAAGTGAAAGACCTGTATCACAAGAACTTTGAGTCTTTAAAAAAAGAAATTAAAGAAGACGCCAGAAAATGGAAAGATCTCCCATGCTATTGGATAGGTAGGATCAATGTAGTAAAAATGGCAGTCTTGCCAAAAGCAATCTACAGATTCAATGCAATCCTCATTAAAATCCCAGCACAATTCTTCACAGACCTTGAAAGAACAATAATCAAATTTATATGGAAAAACAAAGGACCCAGTATAGACAAAACAACCCTACTCAACAAAGCAATGTCTGAAGCCATCACCATCCCTGATTTCAAGATCTATTTTAGAGCTAATGTCCTGAAAACAGCTTGGTATTGGCACAAAAATAGACAGGTAGATCAATGGAATGGAATTGAACACCCTGATATTAACCCATACACATATGAACACCTGATCTTCTACAAAGAAGCTAAAATTATACAATGGAAAAAAGAAAGCATCTTCAACAAATGGTGCTGGCTGAACTGGATGCTGGCATGTAGAAGAATGGTGATAGATCCATGTCTATCCCCATTCACAAAACTTAAGTCCAAATGGGTCAAAGACCTCAACATAAATCCAGCCACACTGAACCTCTTAGAAGAGAAAGTGGGAGGTACCCTTGAACGAATTGGTATAGGCAACACCTTCCTGACCATAATACCAGTAGCACAGACACTGAGGTCACCAATTAATACATGGGAATGAAACTGAGAAACTTCTGCAAGGCAAAGGACACAGTCAACAAGACAAAAAGGCAGCCCACAGAATGGGAAAAGATATTATCTATCCCCACATCTGACAGAGGGCTGATTTCCAAAATTTACAAAGAACTCAAGAAGCAAGTCTCTAAAACGCCAAAGAATCCAATTAAAAAGTGGGGTTCAGAACTAAATAGAGAATTCTCAATAGAGGAGATTAAAATGACTGAGAGGCATGCAGGAAAGTGTTCAGTATCCCTAGCCATCACGGAAATGCAAATTAAAACAACTCTGAGATACCATCTAACTCCCGTCAGAATGGCTAAAATGAAAAACATCAATGACAGTTTATGCTGGAGAGGATGCAGAGAAAGGGGAACATTCCTCCATTGCTGGTGGAAGTGCCAACTCGCACAGCCACTTTGGAAATCACTATGGAGATTCCTCAGAAAAAATGGAAATGTATGTTAGTGTCCAAAGAAAACCTTACTCAATGCCTAAACTTGAAAATATCCTCTCTCTCCTTTTGATGTGCTCATGGTTTCCTTGATCACTCTATATTATCAACTCACTTTGGAAGATGAACAGCATCCTTATCCTAGTTTCTCTAGCAGCCTCTTCTGGGAATAAGTAAACCATCCTGACTCTCATCATCACCTTCAGGACTGTGTTTATCACACACACACACACACACACACACACACACACACACACACACAAACACTATATAAGTAGGCTTCAAGCTTATCAAACCTTCAGTCCCAAATTATCTCTCACAAGGGTGTTGTTACTCTGAATTTGATACCTGTCATTATTGTATTGGATGCTTCTGGTGAGGAGAGCTTAAGCCTCCACCTGTAGTTTGCATTAGAAACACCCACTAATGAAAAATTGCAATTATAGACTTACAATGACCAGATTTAGGGGATATTAATATTTCATAGGAAGACTTAATCTATTTCATTACATTTTACATTAGTTGTTCTAATAAATCTATTCCTACCAGCAGTACTGTTGGATTTAATAGACTTTATAAATAATTGGTCAATATGAAATGTACCATAAATTGACTCCAACTTTGGAAAGAGGCCCAGGAGCTACTTTTGTGTTGCAATATTGTAAACGACCCATAATTCACAATTAATGCAGGCAGAAATTGTGACATGTAGTTGATTGCGTTAAATTACAAATTCTGCATGGATACAAAACAAGTTTAATTTCCTATAATTATAGATACTGAGATTGCTAAATTGACCCAGTTTTACATAATCCAGACTAGTACTAAAAGGACTTTTAAATGTAGTTACCCAGTAGATGGGGAAAAGCCAAGTATAGAGACAACAGCAACAAAGAATGTCCATTAAATTTGCAGAAAGATGTGTGAAAACTTAGTACTACTCTTAAAGCAACACAAAGTTTCGGTGTGAATTTTGTGACTGTTGCTGGTACATTCCCTAGCTCCATAGTTTGCAGAGGTCATAGACCTTAGGAGAGAGTTTACTACTACTGTTTTGCTACAAGAACATAATATTAAACTTTCTCTTAAGTAAGTATTTTTATACCCATTGATTAGTGCATCTCTTACCCCTCATCAGTCAAACTTCATTGTGCAGTGCATGATGGTTTAATACAGAGACTCATAGTTGGCCAGAGTCCAAAGAATAAGCAAATGTGGAGTGCTCAGCCCTAACTGGACATCTGTATAGATTCCTTCACCCCTCCAAGGCTTGATGAACATTGAGGAAGAGTGGGTGGAAAGATCGAAAGAACAAGAGGTCAACAAGGACTGCAGCAAAACAGTGTCCTCTGGACACGACATTGCGCTCATGAACTCACAGCAGCTGTGGATGCCAGCACAAGATCAAACCAGTGAGCATCCCAGCATGGAGGTAGGAGGGCAAGGAAGCCCCACCCCTCACCAAGGAGCTGCCAGCATGTGATACTTGCTGAGGAAAGGCAAGAGAGCCAGTTTGCTTCACCAATTGGTTCCTGGTAGGTTGCCCATGTTCCGGTGGCAGTCTTACACATACACACATGGGCAGCACTGATGGAACTCAGGGAAAGAAGAAGAAATGAAGCTGGGAGGAGGATGGGCTAGGGATGAGTACAAGGAGGAAAATAGGGGATGGATCTGATCCACATACAATGAATTCATGTGTGAAATTTTTTTAAAAAATTAAAAATTAAGTTTATAATCAGTATCCCTGTAGAGAGGTGAAAACTGTGATTTATTTAATAAGTTATTACAGGGTACGACATCTAAATAAGTGGGGTATTTGACTCAGTCTTCTCAATATCAAGGAGCACTCAAGCCATCTTTCAGTGCTATGAGTAATGCCCAGAATTCTTTTAACTTGAAGGCAAGGTGCATATGACGTTCATGAGGGAGAGCTGAGTTTCCTTGGTGGTATATAAATGTATCTTAAAATAACACATTTATTTGTCTTTCTTATTGACTGAAAGGAACACATTTATTTAAGCCTCAGCTAATGCTACACTTTTTTCTTTGGGAAAAAAATTGACATTAAAATCAATATTACTGTTTACAACCCAGAATGCTGACTGTTGGAGCATTATGTTTTAGGGAATATTGCTATTTAGTCATTGAGACTGCAAAGAAAACCAGAAAGCAAATTCATATGCAAATGCAATAAAAACAACCATCTTTTATAAAAAAACTTTTTCATGATCAGAAACCATTAACTATTTGATACCTGTCATTCTTGTATTGGATGCCTCTGGTCAGTAGAGCTCAATTAATTCCTTAGACCCCTCTGGAATCATATAATCTCTATGAACATAAAAGCAATGCCACAATTCTACAGTCAATCTTTAAAACCACTTTTTAAAAAAACTAAGCTAAATGTCTATCATTAAAGACTGCATTTTCAATAGTGTGTGTGTAAAGACCAGACCTTAGTGTTGTAATTTGAGAAAAGTGGCACACAAGAGAAAGAAGACATGTGACAGGGCTTAAGAAGATGGAAAAGGGAAAGGGAAGGGGGAGACTGACCTGCAGGGGATGGTAGCAGCAGGAGAGAGGAAAAAAGGAGAGAGGGGGGCAGACAGAGAGAGAGGGAGAGTAAAAGAGGGAGGGAGGGAGAGAGAGGAGGGGTAGGAGGGAGGGAGAGAGAGAAGGAAGGAGGGAGGGAGGGATGGAGGGAGGGAGAGAGGAGAGAGGGAGGGATGGAGGGAGGGAGAGAAGAGAGAGGAAGGGAGGGCCCTTTTAAAGGGGGGAGAATAGTGATATGCACAGGTGGTGCTCTTAGTGGCTGCAGCTGAGGGTTTATTCTGTCAGAAAACCCAAGGAGAGGTCAGTACAGATGCCTGAATGCTACACTTACCTCAGTAGGCATCCACATCTTTCTAGTCAAAAGAGAACTCACTCACAGGATTATTGATATACTTGTTATGGATCCTAAATATTTCAGTTATTAGGTAGAGGACAGTTCTAACATGGCCTCAGACCATAAGCTGCGCTCATGGGCAGGCTTCGGGCAGGTGCTTTTGAATTTGGAAGCCATGAGAGCATGCAAGTGAGGCTTAATTTGTCCTGCACTATGTGGCATGCATTGGTGGTATCCTCAATGCTAGACCATGGCTTTGAACAGTTTGGCATTTTAGCCTTTCTGACTGATAGCTGACTCACCAGGGTTCTGTGTTCCTGACACCTGTGTGGACAGAGAGACTTTTTTTTCCTTCTCATGACTCCTTTTTATTAATTTTTAAAATTTACATTAAAAACAATCTTATTTTACATACCAATCCCAGTTCTCTCTCCCTTCTGTCCTCCCATTGCCCCCACCATCTCCCCATCCTATCCCCCATCCTCTCCTCAGGAAGAGTGAGGCCTCCCATGGGGGATTATCAAAGCCTGTCACATCCTTTGGGGCAGGACCTACTCTACCCCATATGACAGAGAGGCTTTTATCATCACACAACACAACCCACCATGGAAACTTGATCCTTTCTCACCTAGAGTCATCCATGTTTCAAGCTCCTGCTTGAGTTCCTACTCTGACTTTCCTCAATGTTGCATTGTGACCTGGAATATAAGTCAAACAAGCCCTCTCCAGCCCAAGCTCCTGCTTGAGTTCCTACTCTGACTTTCCTCAATGTTGCATTGTGACCTGGAATATAAGTCAAACAAGCCCTCTCCAGCCCAAGCTCCTGCTTGAGTTCCTACTCTGACTTTCCTCAATGTTGCATTGTGACCTGGAATATAAGTCAAACAAGCCCTCTCCAGCCCAAGCTCCTCCTTGAGTTCCTACTCTGACTTCCCTCAATGTTGCATTGTGACCTGGAATATAAGTCAAATAAGCCCTCTCCAGCCCAAGCTGCTTTGGTCAAAATGTTTTATCACAGTAACAAAAAACAAACTAGGACACCACTGTCCCTTTTATTATGAGATCAAACCTAGGGAATCTTACCACTTATATATATATATATATATATATATATTATTTTTAAATTTAAATTTAAATTAGAAACAAGGTTGCTTCACATGTCAATTCCAGGTCCCTCTCCCTTTCCCTCCCCTCCTCCCGTGCCCTCCCACCAACCCCCCCCAATTTCCCCTACCACTTATTTTGTTAGGTTAGCCTTTCAACTAAATTAATTCAGGTAAGGGAAAGAAAAAAAAGTCATCTAGTTTATTTACTGACAGTGTTTATTGTTGTGACTAATTTTCTAGGGTATGATTTGTAACACATAATATTCATATTGGAAATAAGAAGACTGAAAACTAAAATATGTTTAACTCAGATTCTTGGACATCTCGTGAGTTCAGATATATCACTAATAAAACCAGCAGCAGACGCTTTCAGCTCCTTCTAACAATTGACTAAATCTGCTTGGCTTCAATTTATTATTGATGAAAAACAAAACATTTGTTTGTAAGACAACAATACTAATAAAAATAATCACTGCTATACTTAAGCACCCTTGAAATATACGAATATGTTTAAAGATGAACATCAGTGGTTTACCAGAGGACCAAAATAAATCAGGTTGTCCTACATTGACCATTAAAGAAACATGTGCTTTGACTTGAGGTTAGAGATGGGGCTTGAGAGACCGCTTAGTGGTTAAGAGCACCGGCTGCTCTTCCGGAGGACTTGCTTCGATTCCCAGCATCCACATGGTGGCTCAAAACCACCTGTAACTTAAGCTCCAAGGTATCTGGTTATCTCTTCTGGCTTCTGTGGACACTATACATGTATATGTACATGTACACGTAGATACACACATATAGTTAAAAATAAACCTTAAAGTGGTATGTGAGACATTGGGGCTATTCCCATCGTTATTTTTGCCACACCTCTGGTGGTTTGGTTTTTGGTTTGTGTTTGGCATCTCTTTCCCCTTCCTAAATCTACCCAATGTAGAAATTTGATACAGGGCCTGTCCACCAATGTTTGAAAAGTCGTCAAAACTCCTCATTATTCCAGCAGTGTTTTTTGAGCACATAGTCAAACATATTGAAAATGTTTTTTTTATTTTATCAAAAAAAGAAAACTCAAAAAAAATTGCTTTTCCCAACATTGCTCTCGATGGAAAAATCATAGTCCTGGCTCCTGATCACTACCCCTCTGTAGATCTCAGGTTGCCTACCTCTAGGTCACTCCATTCAACTTCCTGTTGATTTTGGGAGTTTCTTGTGCTCTCCTGATATATCACCTCTTGTTTAAATTAGAAGATGCTGTTTCATTTCTGAGCCAGTCAAGAACTGCGTTTAACGAAACTTTCATGTGAATGTTATAACTTTAAGCAAATCATGATGGTGGGAACCTGCAATCCCAGCACTTGGGAGGTGGAGAAAAAGAATCGTGAGTTCAAGACCATCCTCATCTTACACAGTAAGTTTGAGACCCTGTCTCATAAAATGTTTAAAGGTGTATATGTCTGTCAAATACTAGAGTCTACCTGGGTGTTTTAAATATGTGGAAACCCATGGTGCTAACATGCTCTAATGAACGTTGTTCCCGAATGTCCCATGTATAAATGATTTCCCTGAAAGTTACCTCACCTCACACAATTAGTCACACTGTTGCCAACTGCTCTTTAGATTCAAGAGCAGTTGCATCTTTAAAATTAAAAAAGAAAAATTTCTTGACTGCAGTCCATTACACAAACCTCATGACATCAAACGGAGGGCTTCTAAATTTGAGCCCCACTTCATGAATTTATTTAAACACTGATAGAGAGACTGAGCCTTCCACTAAGGGAACTCCACTCTTCCTAGGTGATGTGTCACCTATGAAACATGGCCTTCTGCATCTGGTTATGATTTGATGGGACTCTGACTTTGGGTCCTTCCAGGCTGATGTGAGCAGGAGTGACACATGTCATGCTGAAACAGAGAGGTCATGAAGACTTATCTTTTGTTGCTGTTCATCCCATTTGCCTGGTCTTGACTCAGGCAAGTGCAACCATAGGGAAGGTACAAGCTCAGGATTACAGAACCAAAGCATGGGAAGGTTGAAGTCATGAATGCCACCTGTAGGAGGTTGTGTGTGATTAGGATTGATCACACATGGTATTAGGAAATATGGAAGTGAACTCCTATTAAGTTTAGGGTCTTATATACTGTGTGTGTATTTGTGTGTGTGTGTGTGTGTGTGTGTGTGTGTGTGTGTGTGTGAAGAGAGAGACAGAGACAGAAAGAGAAGTAGATGTTTTTGTGTTTGTATAACTTCATAGCATGGAACACATATTTATTTTACTTTTTGCAATTGGTTATTGAAATCCTATGTGCTTGGTGTGCTTCCAAGGGCTCCCAAACAAAACTTTGTCTTTGACATTTTGATATACTGTTTTCAAGTCTCTGTAGCTAGATCACTTCAAAAATTTAAAAATGATTGTTATCTCTAAAGAGGATTTTTTAGTCTTATAGCTACATTTGCTATATCAGAAATTAAAATCACTTAAAATAGCTATTTCAATTCATAACAGGTGACCATAAATATTTATGGAAATAATTATATTTTCCTAAACTAGACCTTATTAGAAGAGATGGGGATGTTTATTTATTTATTATTTATTTGGCAAATAATATCAATGTCTAGCTTTGTAGAAAACAGCTGGATTCTCAAATATGCTTCTGCATTCATTATATGATAATGTGTTGCTTCTACTAAGTGTATTAAAAATATCCAGACTGATTCAAATATACAATAGTTGAAAAAAAGGGTCAAAAATCTTTTTAAGTAAAATTTGAGATCAATTGCAAAGCCAACATACCACTTTCTCTTTTTAAGATTTTATTGCATCTGTTTATTTATTGTATGTTTGTGTGGGAGTGTTCATACACATATCCTTGCCTACAGACAAAGGTCAGAGGACAACTTGTGGGTGTCAATTCTCTACTTTCACCCTGTGGGTCCTGAAAATCAAACTTGGAGCTTTAACCTCAATGAGTATTGAACGTTGGGCATTGCTCTGGTTAGATTTTTGTCTGTTTGTTTGTTTCTTCTTTAGTTTTATCAGCTCAATAAAAACTATAGTCTCCTGGGAAGAGGAATCTCTGAGAAAACGCCTCCATCTGATTGGCCTTTGGGTACATATGAGGTATATCTTCCTGGTTGATGATTGATTTGGGAGGGCCCATCCCACTGCGGGTGGTACCACCCATGGACAGACATTGAGCAAGCTATGAGAAACAAGTCAGTAAGCATCACTGCTCTGTGGACTCTGCTTCAGTTCCTGCCTCCAGGTTCATTCCTTGAGTTCCTTCCATCAGTGATGGACTACAGATTGTAAACTGAAAATAACTGCCTATCTCCTGCCCCCAAGTTGTTTTTCCTCAGTGTTTTATCACAATAATAGAAATCAAAGTAGCTCAGGTGTGCTTTGGAATGTGAGCTCATTCCTATGGGTCCTCAATGCTATCCAGTTCTCCATCACTTTGTAACACCATGACAGTTGCTCTCTCTCCCAGAAAGTGACACGGATGTCTCACTTAAAACTGACCACTCTACTGTGTGCCAAGACCATCTGTACTTTCTGCCAAACAATTATATGCAATGAGGCCTTTGGGCTATCTTCTACAACCATATAACTTATAGCTAGTCTCCCCAATGGTCCTAACTTTTGTTTCCTTGGGGTTCATCCAGAGAAATTCAAGCAAAGCACCAAACCCAGCCAAATGTGCAGATTCATCATTCATTTTTAATGCAAACTTATGATCCTGCATATGAGATGGTAACTGAGTTTCATGTTGGCAGCTACATCTTTAACAACAGATTGCATTATGGGAAAGTGGACATTTTGTAATTTCTTTCACCACTGTTTCTTTTGTCCCCATAGCAGAAATCTAGTGATACCAGCTCTGTAAAGCTCCAAGCATTGTGTCACCTGTTTTCTGGATCCCTAATGTAAATGCAATATGATAATTTATTTATGAGAAGCACAAATGCCTTTCCCCACACTAATTTGTAAAATCACAAACCAGAAAAGTTTTGACTTTTATTTTGCATAAAATAGCTGCATTAAAATACTAAACTGCTTCTTTCAATCCCCCAAATGACAAAACAATGTTGAAATCCAACTGAGAATGTTAGATTTTTAATTACTCTCTAAAGATAATGTAAGAGCCCAACATATACTTAACTAAGCAGAAATTATATTTATTTGTATTTTGGGCTGAACAAATGGCTTAGAGGTTAAGAGCACTGACTTGTGTTCAAGAGGACCCAGGTTTGATTCCCAGCACCCACATAATAGCCCAGAACCATCTGTAAGTACAATCCCAGGGTATTTCATGAATCTCTCTCTCTCTCTCTCTCTCTCTCTCTCTCTCTCTCTCTCTCTCTCTCTCTCTCTGTCTCTTACACACACACAGACACACACACACACACACACACACACACACTGCTCCCATATGTTTATCAACATTTTTATGCAAGAAGGATAGCTTCAAGTTTTCACACCTCCCCTTGTAAACAGTGCTATCCATCATGGTATTAGGAGAGATTAACAACAACAACAAAAAACTTCGATGAAAGAACGTATTTCAAAACAAGACAACATTGTATTATGTGCTTGTTTGCTTCCATGGTTTCAAATAAACCTTTGTATTTTTTAAAGTAACATTTTATAGAATGAGTAACGAGAGAACAAGAGATGTTCTGGACAGAACTGCACCTGAGTAGAACGGATTAATGAAAATAAAGAAAAAATTAGTTCCTGAGAGTATGCATATGGTTGCTCTAAATTCTCTGCCTTGGGTGGTGTAGAAAGTGCTGGACACACACTGCTCATCTCCACTGTAGTAGAGTCAAGGGAAATTCAAACCATCTCCAGGTCCCTAGGTAAGAACTTGAGCTGGAAAGTCACCAATGCACCTCAACATTATCACACAAAAGGTTTTGATCTCCCGGACTCTATTAGTTACCATTATTGCTTTTAAAGCATCAGGTCATTTCTTCAGCCCCTGGAACAATACACTTATCACCAATGATTCATAAAGCTGTCTGTCAAATAAATGTAGTGATAAGCTTACTGTATATTATTAAATAAAGAAAAGTAAGATGGAGATAAACTTTACTACATCTTTTTTTTTACTAAGCAGAATTTTCAGTACCTCCTTTACTGAAATTTGAAAAAAATAAATAATTGAATCACATAAGCACATTCATAAATACCCTGTGTGTGTGTGTGTGTGTGTGTGTGTGTGTTGAACCTAAGTTTTCATGTGAGTGTGTGCTTGGGCATTTGAAGAACACAAGTCAGTGTTGGACATCTTCCTTGATCTTTCTCTAATTCACTTTTTTAAGATGGTGCCTCTCACTGAATCTGGAGCTCATTGATTCACTGATTCTGCTAGATGAGCTGGTTAGGGATCCTCCTGCCCTTGCCCTTCCCAGAACTACAGTTACAGATACACATAGGTTTACATGTGGTTTCTGGAGATCAATCACGGATCTTTGATTTCATGGCAAGAAGTTTATCAACTGAGCATCCCCTAAGCCCACAGTCTCCTTTACAGATAATTTTTGAAAATTTCATACATAAAAGGAGTATCTTGATCCTGTCAATCCTTTCTTCTTCCCTCCAACTCACTTCACCCTATAATGCATCTCCCTTTCAATTTTATACCTTCTTGTTTGGACATTTCCCATTGAGCCCAATTAGTGTTGTTCATATGCTCATGGGTATGGGGTCATCCACTGAATCATGGACCATTGTTCTCAACCCCCAAAGAAAAGTGACTCTACCTCCCAACTGCCCCTTAGCTAGCAGTGGTACCTTTGAAGTCCCCATCTCCATTCTGGAGCTCTTAACTGGATTGATCTTGGATAAACCTTATGCAGGTAACCACAGCAGCTGAGAGTTGACACATCCAAAAGCCATGTCTTGTTTAGAAGACAATATTTCACAGCTCTCCTCCCCAACCTCTGTCTCTTAGATTCCTTCTATCCCCTCTTTATAGATGATCCCCCAGTCTTGGATATTGGAATTTGATATGAGAGTCCCATCTACAGCTGAGCACACACAGTCACTTTTTCTCCACACCTTGAGTCTCTGCATTGACCATGATCCACTGTTAGAACTTCTCTGATCAAGGTTGGAAGTCACACAAATCTATAGAGATAAACATAAATATTTAGAAAGTAGTTTAGAGTGTCCATTTAGAAAATCACTAATAATTGGTCCTCTGGTAGAACCTATGGTCTCCCTAGTCATGGGTTTTGATAATGTTTGCAGCAACAGGAATGAATTCCTTCCCATGGATCAGGCCTCAAATCTAGTCAAGACAGTGGTTACTCCATAAACATTATTGCTCGAGTGTGTACATCTTGATTAGTAATGGAGTGCACTGAGTCCTGCTTTGAGTAAGATGACTGAAATTTTTTAATGATGGGAATTTCTATCATGTGATATCAGTGTAGTCACATTGAAGTTTCTGTTTATTCTCTATGAAATATATTTGCTCTAATACAATAGATAGGGTCAACACAAAATAGCCTTATTAACTTTCCTCCAATAATCTGAGGTCATTGCTTTGTGTCTTAGAAGAAAAGATACATCTGGTAGACAGACGCACATGCACACTACACCATGAATTAACTGGCAAGAACGTTGAGTCGGTAAAGGAACATCTGGGCCAGTAAATTACCAGAAGATAACAAGTGGCTTTTCTGATGTGAAGGGACTTGAGTGGGTGCGAACAGCTGTATATAAGTCAGCTGACTCTCGGGGGATTTGAAAAAGGGTGAAGTAATTAAAGTCAAGGGTAATGGAAAAAATATGCAAAGGTAATGAGTGGCCATGCTTTTTAAAGGTACTCTCCTTCAAACTGGCTTCACAGCAGAGCTCGAATGAATCCCTGAATAAAAAGCTGGAAGACAGCACCCAGTAAATATAGCTCTAGGACCACATAGGCAGAGAAAGGAAATAATTCCCCAGAGGTAGGCAAAGAAGTTAGTGGCACAGTGAATAGAAATGTTGGCAAGAAAATACACCTGCCAACACACAGCAGCTACAGGAGGAGTGTTCAAAAGCCCCTTAGAAACCAATATAGACCAGAAGTCTGTGTACCAAAGCCAGAAACAGTAGGTATATTTCAACTATTTGAATTATCAGAGTCATACATTCTTATGGAGTATAAAACTGAATAGAATTAGTTAAATACCTTCAATGGTTATTGGGTGAGATGGAGGTGTGGCCAGGCTAGGTTGGACCAGGTATGAGTCAAACAAGAGAAATGAGGTCTTTCCATTGTGAAATTTATAGTGCAGAAAAATAACATTTTCATAGGCAAAAGCTGTTAAGAAAAATCAAATTTACATGTACACAGCTTGTTAGGAGAAAATATGGTGACAAAAATGAAAAGTGACAGATTGGGAAGTGAAAATATATAAATTCAAGCAAAAGACCTGGGAAGCTTGCTGTCTGAAACTATTTAATGAAGGAATGCGGGATGTGATGGATAGTTCTAGAGAGCATCATCTGAAAGTGCTACCCACAGGAAAGCCAGAGTTTATGGTCACAATTCACACATAGGCATTCTCTACCACACAGGCTAGCAAACACTGTGTAGCAGCTTTGTCACGTCAGGGAACACATTTCAGAGTGGTCTTAAAAACAACATTGTCAACTTTTGTTACAGAGAATGATGGATTTATGTAACTATATGTGTATATGTATATTTACATTCCCATTTATTCTTTAAGTTTTCCATATATATTTGATGAACACATCAGTCATGACATGTCTGGAAGATGGCATTTTACAGACCTCCTTCTCATCCTCTCTGACTCTTATGTTCTTTCTACTCACTCCTTTGTGATGTCCCATGAGCCTTGGATAGGGAAAGGTTAATCAATACACGGGACTCACCAACAGCTGAGCATTATAGTTACTTATATTTATTACCATTTCACCCAGCTATGAGTGTCTGCATTAACCACTACACACTGTAGAAATAAAGTTGTTGTTTTTTTTCTTTTCTTACCAAGCTTGTGAGGAAAACAAATCCACAATGGGTGGAAATACTTATAAGGTAGGTTGACAGCATGACAATTCAATCATATGTTTAAATTTTAATTAATTTGAGTTTCAAATAAACTTAAAGAGCACAAGTTTCGAGCATTGATGTTAACATAGACAACATGAAGTTCCTTAGCTTTAATCAGGCAACTATTTTGTTTAATTTTCTGTAAAATACTGTGTCCCAGTATCCAACCCTTTGACATTGAAATATGATAGCATCTACATATGGTTTAGGCCACATTTGTAGTTACAGTAAGACACATGTTAGAAACACCTTCTTTGGAGACACTCATTATCTAAACTGTGGTCAGTCACTCAGCACAAAAAAGGTTTCCTGCAATACTCACTCTTGTAACAGACTCTGGATAAGCAATCAAGAGTTTAGACAGAGATAGCTCAGTGGTTAAGAGCACTGGCTGCTCTTCCAGAGGTCAAGGGTTTGATTCCCAATTCTTACCTCGTATCTCACAACCATGTGTAACTCCAGTTGCAAGGGATCTCTGGCTTCTAGAGTCATCAAGTACCCATGAAGTGCACAGATGAACATGCAGGCAATATACCCATAAACATAAATCTAAATACATAAAATATAAAAACATTAATTTAGAAGCAGAGTTATCATGAGCAGCTCAGGAAATTCACTAACTAAGGTCCACTTTTAGGACAGGGTGTTGGAGACACAAGTTCAAAGATTAAAAACCACATATGGAGAAGGCATACCACAGTCATTAGTCTCTGCCTCCATGCACAAGATCTCCCTTAATGTCCTCCAGGGTCTCCTGGGGCCAGATTCAGAAAGGAGTTGTGCAGAGCTGGTGTCTCTCAGGGTAAATTTTTGAAGAGGACACTGATTTGGTCCAACTTATTAGCAGAAATGGATTCTCAAGAGTGGAGGCATTAGACATTGAGAGTTTGAGGCAGTCAGGAAACTATCCCGAATGGTACCTCGCAGGGCAGTTATACATTCAGAACTGTTATTTTTACTAAGTGAGTGGTTTAGAGCAAACTCTTATGCTTGGTTGAGTAAAATATCAGAGTTGACATTCAGAAAGATACTGTGGAATTACACGCATAGAGTAGTTAATGAGCAGAAAAGAGCCCCGTTTGCCCCAGTGGAAATTATAAAATGTCTTCAATTTTCTGTGTCATTTCTTGCTTCTAAAATGTGCAGAAGTGAGCAGCGATGACCGTTCTTTTCCTGAGACTTAAAAGAATTGTCAGGAGGCATGAAGTCACCCCATGTCAGGTGGCATGCAAACAGATGCCCAAATGTTTGAATTCTCTCTGGTTTCTGTTAAGGATAGCTCTCCAATCCCAGCTCCCAGCAGGTGGAATCAATCAGTTTCCTGTGGGAGGATTTTGGCCAGCTTTTCCTACTCTTTGTCGTCAGGGAGGAAGACAACAGTTACATTTGTGATGGTTCATCTCAGACATCAACTTGGCTGGATCTGAAATTAACTGAGGGATAAGTCATTAAGCATACTTTAGAGACAATTGCTTCATTAGGGATTTTGAAGTGGTAAGACTCATCCTAAAGGTGGGTGGAGCCTTCTGGGGCAGCCAAATTAAAAGAGGTCTGAGGGGAGCTGGAGCTATGACTCAGCTGGTAAGATCACCTGTTTCTCTTGCAGAGGACCAAGGTTCGAATCCCGGCACCAATATGGTGACTCACAACCCTCTATATTGCCAGTTCCAGGAGATCCAATGCCCTCTTCTGACCTCCATGGGCACTGCGTGTACATGGACCACATTCATTCAGCCAGAAATAACACACACACATAAAATATGTAGATTTTTATGAAAAGGTCTGAGGGGGAAGACTGCCTTTGTGTCGTGTTGATGAATTTATCTACCATGGTTCTGAATTCATCTACTCGGTTGCTATTGATACCTACCTCTGTTGTGTTTGTTGATATCAGGACCTAGCTTCTTCAGGCTTCCAATATTTCCCCAGGTCTCCAGTGCCAGGCTGGGACTTTCAAGTCATCCAGCTTCCTAGACAGACTGACTGCTGAATTGCTAGTATGTCTAGGCTCAAAAGCCAGTGCTAGGCTGTCCAGCTCTTATCTTGTAAGCCATTCTAATACATTCCCCTTTAATATACATTCAGTTTATATGTTCTGTTCCTCTAAAGGACCCTGACTAATAACCCAATAATTGTAAAATTAATGTTTGAAGATGCTTGGCTCAACCCTTAAGGGTGTGTAGTGCTCTTCCATAGGACCTGAGTTTGGTTCATAGTAAATCAGGCAGCTCACTACCACCCATAACTCCAGATCCAGGGGATCTGATGCCCTCTGGCCTCAAAGACACTGCATTCACATGTACAAAGCTTCACTCCCACATAATTTTAAATAAAAAATTAACTGAAGATATAGAGTAATTATTTTAATTTAGGAAGTGCAAGGGTTTTTTCATTCACTGGGTAAGCTAAGCAACACAAACTCTTTCTGGTTTCCCCACTGGGTTGATGGTATATACAAAATGTAAACATTACCAATGTTTTCTAGAATCATTAACCATGATGTGGTGTAATACATGAAGACCTGGGTTATTGGTCCCGTTAACACCACTTGGCATATAATCTATTCAAGAGACATGGTTTTTAGAAGGCAAAAGTGTGCCCAGTGAGCATATGACAATCCTTTTCCTGTGCACCGTGGCACTTCAGGAGGAAAGTGATGTATGGAATGGGTTCAGGATAGTCTGAAGGGAGACGTGCAGAGCAATGATGACTCCAGGAAGAGGGAATTGGGTAACTCTAGAAGAGGCAGCAAGTTAAATTTTTTTTGCGTTATTTCCTTTCCAGAAAGTGCCTCACTATGGAAAGCAGGCTCACCTCAAACTCATGACTCTGGGCTGTTTTCTTCCCTTTTAATTCTTCAATTGATGGAAGAAAAGAACCTTTTTCTTATCTGTGGCCCTCACATTTTGATCAAAGACCCAGCTACAGAACTAAATATTGCCTGTTTCCTAAATCAAGTACCCATAAAAGTTGTACAACAATCCCATCAAGAAAATGCAATAAACTCCTCCTAAAAAGCATGTTCTAAATGTTCTAATAGATACTCTATTGCTTACATATTTATAACCTTTTTGATATATATATATATATATATGTCTTCTTTGTGGGCAATTTACTTTACTGTGTTAAACTAAGAAACACAAAACACATTCGTAAAATGTCATTCACCCTAATACTGCTGAACAAAAAATGCTCGACAAATGGTTTGTCTAATTAGTGTAGGAAGTGTGAGTTCCACAAAGCTCCTCTCCTTTAGGTCCTGCAAAGATTCGCAGGCTGGTTTAATGACTGACCTTTCCCTGAGATTGGCATTTCCAGTCCACTTGTCCAATTGTTCTCTGGATACTAATAACCCACCCACCGCTTTTCACACTCACATGGAAATGCCACAGTAAGATGCAAAACCGTTAAATGTCATCTAGGAAGCAGATAATAGGGTTTAGAATGGAAGTCTCTGCAGTACAGCAAGCACTAAATCTCGTTGGCCCTAAACGCTGACCTTCTAATCTTTTGGATTGATGGTTAAAAACAGCCAAGATAGGGCTTTTGGAACTATATCAGTAGATGCTGTCAATCATGACACCATGTTGAATAACCAAAGTCTTCATGGAGTTGGTCTAGGTGTGGTTTGTAGCTCCAACACACTTATCTGTGGAAAACTTAATCATTAAAAGTGACCTACATTCAGAGCTTGTGGGATGCCTCAGTAGTTAGGAGCACTTACTGACTTACTGCTCCTGCTGAGGACCCAGGTTCAGTTCCCAGCATGCACATGGAAGTGCACAACTACCTGTAACTCAAGTTCCAAGGGATGAGATGCCGTCTTCTGGCTGGCTGACTTTGTGTGTACCAAGCACACACCTGGTGCATGTACATACATGTAGGCAAATAAAATGAAATAAAATAAAACACATAAACATTTTTAAAAGATGTGCATTCAAAGTAGGAAGAAAATCTCCCAGATAGAAGCTGCACTTTCCACTGAGCCTCTAAAAGACTTAATTCAATAATTAGAATTTAATGGTTATGAGGGGTTGGAAAGTTGTATGCCCAGAGCCTAATGACATTTTTGTCCTGAGTTCTTTTCATCTGCCTAAGTAGCAATTCTTGGTGCATCTCTGAGTCTGACTGAATGTATTAACAAACCCTAGCTTCCACCAACCAAAAGGCTAAGAGTATCACCTGATAGCATCCAAGGTCTAGGGCTGAAATGTCCCTTGTGGTGATACCTTTCTTGCACAAACAAAGCCTGTCTGAGACCTCTAGACATCTGTGGTTAGCTGGTAGCAAGCTCCATTCTCTGATCCCCAGACAGGTTTTATTTGTGCAAGAAAGGTATTACCACAGTCCCTGCTTTACTGTTTCCACCTAAACCGAGTATTCTGACCAACGTATTTGAGCAGTGCCTTTGTATATGACTTTCCTTCATTCTGTTCCCTACAAAACCTCACCAAACTGTTACCAGATCAGAACATGGAATTTGAGACAACTGGAATCTGTGCTCCGAAGTCATGGTCACTCATTTTATTGGCTCCAGAATAAACATTTATCGCTTTAGGCAGAGAGCTGTGTTTTTGTGTAGACAAAGGAGAAGGGAAGCTTAGATTCCACCTCTGTGGAAAGAATAGGGATGAATATGTAGCCATTTTAGCACATGACAGATCTGAGGGCCAATGCTCTCCACCCCTTAGTCCCTTAGAGCATTTATCGAATGAACAACATGAATCATTGAGCATCACGTACCACAGCCAGAACCACCTGTGGGCATCCCATGAGTAAATGTTCCATGTCTTTCTCAAAACAATTATTCTTTGCAAGTGATTGGCTCTTGCCCGAGAAGGAAGGAGAGCCATGTGTCTCACTGGTTCTTATTGAATCCAGGCAAGGTTATTACCTAAATATTTTTACACTGAGGTTTCCAGGAAATAATTTGAGGAAATGTCTTTGGATGAACCTTGTCAAAGATGCTATTTTTTAACCACTTCCATCTACCCCTATGTATTAATTCTGAAGTAATACAGAATTAATGTCTTAGAGTTATTATTGATGAAACACTAGGACCAAAAGCAATTTGGGGCAGGAAGGGTTGGTTTGCCTTATATACTCTGGGTCATAGTCCTTTGAGGGAAGTCAAAGTAGAAACTTAAGCAGGGTAGGAACCTGGAGGCTGGAGCTGACACAGAGGCAGTGGTGGGGTGCTATTTACTGGCTTGCTCCATATGGCTTGTTCAGTCTATTTTCTTAGAGAATCCAGAAGTACAAGACCAGGGGTGTCCCCACCAATAGTAATCTGGGATCACCCACACCAATCACTAGTTAAGAAAATGATCCACAGATTTATTTTTAGCAAACCTTATGGAGGCATTTTCTCAATTGAGGCTCCCTTCTCTCAGATGACTCTAGCTTGTGTTAAGTATAAAACTAGCCAGCACTAGCCATAGATAGATCTAAAAACCGTGGTTCTTATCAGATTCTCATCCTGCTGAAACTTTCTGCCTAATCCATCACACCTTTAGATCTGCCCAGATAAATATATGCCTGCTCTAAAACAAACTTGTGAAAATAGCGAACAAAACAAACAAAGATATCCCTCCTAACACCTGTGTGTTCACAACTATCCAAACCACTCACACTGTTGTAAATCATACAGTTTTATAGAACACAAAATGGGATCCTTAATAGTTTTCTAATAAGGAAAAATAGACTTAAAGTAACTATTTAGATAGGCATGAAACTGACAGCTTCTTCCTTCTCAGTCCAAAGGATTTCATCTATTGGAAGAGCTTGTTGCCTGCCCCACAGGAGAAAAACATGAAAACTTATTGCAGATATCCTCATTGTCCTTCATAGGTCATGGTTATGCATAACAAGATGGAATTTATGCTATTTAACTAGATTGGTTAGTGGCGATTTGGCAGTTAATTATTGGAAAATTGTGTTTGTAACCAATAGCAACTGTAATTGGATGTCAAGTTTAATTGCAACTCTCTATAAAATGATATGTCCTGGAAGAAAAATTTGTCCAGGATGAGGAGCTTCCATGTCAGGCAATAACCTGGTACAATCAGTTCTATTTTATCTTACAAGACAACGGCATTTTTCATGGTTGATATCATTTGTGAAGAACAAGTAGGAAATAAGACCTCTCCCCAAGGACAGGTTAGTTTGATCGGACTAGAGTATTCAACCTTGGATTAAAAAGCAGTCCTTTTAGTAAGACATGGGGCTCATGCATGAAATACCAGTCCTTGAGAGGCAGAGGGATCAGAAGTTCAAAGTCATCCTTGCCTATGTAGCCCTGTGTAGCATGGAACTGAACTCAGGACCTCTGTAAGAGTAGCGTATGCTCCTAACCACTGAGCAATCTCTCCAGCCCTGCCTTTTCTTCTTAACTAATTTTGTGTCTGACTTCTTGTCCCTCTGAGCTCTGCATGAGGTTGTGCTTTATTTCCCTTAAGCCAGGCTAACCACTCTGAAATTCAGCTCCTCTCATTCCTCTGAGATCTTCCTTTCTTCCCAGAAATCATTGTTGTTATGCTGATCAGGCAATTTATTTTCTTTTTGTTAAATCTGAGAGCAACATTCTCATGCAGGTTTCCTCTTCCTCTGGAGAAGCGAAATTTTATGATTTTGTGTGGAATTAATAGAAGCCAATCAATCACTGCTAAATCAACAGTGCCATGATAAGCAACAGATGTTTCTCCTAGTAGTTGAGTTGGCGCAGCAATGGGAGAGGAAATGCCCATTCTTTAGCATTGCCGAGAGTGCTAAAAAAGCCACATCATCAACAGAACTGCCAGATCAGGGGGCCAGGGTAGCAGGCATAGGATCAGGATTTCTTGCTAACATTGTCTGATTTAGCTCTCTGCTGACACTGGTCATTTTCACCCTGCTAATTGTATATAGGATGCTGTATTCCTCAATAAACTTGCTTAGCATAAATCACCAGGTTATCCAAGACATCCTGGTGGTACCAACTGTTGCATTGGTCTTCTTTGTGGTCTTTATTTCTTATCCTTGGTCCTCCCACTGAATACCTCATTATTCAGGTCCCTTATACCTGTGGGTTTGACTCAATCCTGAGCATGTAGCCCTGCTTTGCAGCAGGCACAGAAACCCCAGTCTAAAGTTACTAAAGTGCTATCAGCAATTCCTCTGAGGAATTATTCCACAAAATACACAGCACTCAGAAGTCCTGAAGAACAATGGTAAGGGCTAATAGGGAGATATGTCCTTCTCTTCACATAGCACACCAATCAAAGTTCTGCTTGTTTCAGTTTGTTTAAATTGAACGGACTCTGGGTAGAAGTAGAGGACTCCAAAATCTCTAAGTTATGTAGAAGTCACCCACTGAGACCTACTGTAAGAAACTGTTTTTCTGATGTCCAATGATGAGGGACGGGAAGGGGAATAGAAATTTAGAGAGAAAGAGAGAAGAGAAAAGCAGAGTGGAGAGAAGGGAAGAGGGAGGAGGACAGAGACAGAGAGAAATAAACAGATAAAGAGGAGATAGAAGACAGGGGAGATAAAGACAAAGGCAAGAGAGGGAGAGAGGGAGGGCGAAAGAGAGATATAATGAGAGAAATGGTAGGGGACGGGAAGGGAGGGGAGAGGAGAAGAGAGGGGGGGCAGAATCAGGAGAAGGAGAGGGAGGAGCAGAGCGACTGCTCTCAGGATGTCACTAGTGCCAAGCAAGTGCTTTCCCACTTGTCCTTCACAGGCTTTAACCATAGCCAGTCACTTGGGCTGAAGTTTTAGCAGGGTGAACATCATTGCTCCATCCATTCAAAGATGACACAAGTCAGTCACCAGTAAACTCTCGACATAGAGGTCTAAACTGAACAAAACTCCAAGAAAAAAAACCCTATGTGTTTGTTATGACCAATGTGCCTTCCAGTTTACAGTCACATAAAAGCCGTCTAAGTGTCTATAACAATAAATCTCAGTGCTCTGCAGCCTCAAAATGTTCTCAATATTGCTTGGATTACTATCAATAGTAGTAAATACTCCATTCATATGAAAAAAAATATTTCAACGAGTGTGCATCAGTTTATTGCATTTTGACAGTTCAATTTTCCTTCAGTTCTTCTTTAAATATTTTGAAATTTTCATAAGTATATTTGTGATGTCAATTTGACAGGACCTAAATTCACCTAGGAGTCAAATCTCTAGCTGTGCCCAAGAAAGAGTTCCTATATTAAGGTAACTGAATGTGGGCAGCACCATTGTCTAGGCTGGGATCCTGAATTAAAAGGAGGAAGTGAGCTGAGCACCAGCATCCATCTCTCTGGGCTCCCTGACTCCATGTGGATGCAGTGGAGCAAGCTGCCTCATGCTCCTCCCACCATGTCTTCCCCACTGCCACAAGCTGTACCCTCCAGGTACGAGCTAAGAGCAATCCTTTTATTTTTACCAAAGCAACAAGAAAAGTAGCTAAGGCAGCATCCGAATCATTTCCAAGCCATCTGATAAGACTGTCTGTCACTCCAGATGCCACCCTATGAATGACTGCATATTAGGAAGCCGGTGTAGACAAGACCAAAGCATGCTGGGCTGTATTATTGGGGAAGAAAGGTTCATTCCAGTTCCATCCTGCTTGGATGATACAATGCTCATGATGTCTCTCTAAATGGTTCAGTTGTCACTAAAAATGCGAGAAAGTTCAAGAACTGATCATGATTGCAGTGTATCCAGCAATCTTCTGCCTACTTAGAGCATCTGAAATGGAATTCCTGAGTTCCACTAACTGCCTGTGTTTGTACAGATGGAAAAATATAATTCTACTGTCACAGCCCACCAGTAGAGTGTCAGTCACTCTGATAACCATGAGACCGAATGATGTTACGGGTACCCCTGAGAGCTACTTGAAAAACACCTGAGGAAAAGCATTGTCTGTATTATGGTCATGCTCCTTTAATGAGTGAGACAGAGTGGATATGAGGTAGTGAGAAACTTCAAGAATTGCCAGCTAGGGTATGAGTGCCCTGTGTCAATCACTATCCTGAGATATAAAAACTGGAGAATCAGATGCCTCTATTTACCAAGGCCCGAAAAAATTTTGAGAACCACTTATTCTGAGAAACATGGTGATATCCCAGTAACTTAATTGTCTTATCTCCAGGTTTGAGTCTCATTGAGAGAGAGAAGCCAGTCCCAAATACCCGTGTGGCTGCTGAGCGAGTGCAATCAGTCACCTAAGAGAATCCTTGCCTTTTCAGTCAAGGAGGTACTAAAGGAAAGTTGAGAAGTCATAGCTAAAAACCCCAATCTCCACTCAGTAGGAGGTCCCCTAACAAAAATCAGAAAGTTACAACAGAATAGACAAAGTGAGCTACAAGCAAAATCATAAGCACTTTTTAAAAAAATCACAACACTAGCAAATTCATTTTAAACTTTGGAATTGATGTAGATACCAAAATATTTTCCTAATTGGCTGACAAAAGAAGACAGAGGCTGACAAGGTTTGTTAAAGCATTTCATAATTACGAGGTTTTGCCTGCCAACTGAGGAGGGATTTCAAAGCATTTCATAATTGTAAGATTTCACCTGCCAAGCGAGGGATTTCAAGGAGCAGCTTACTGTATTTTCTGTCTTTGATTTGGGTTATAACTATTGTGTATTATTTAAAAGAGATTGCCACTAATCTAGTGGTGATAATTTTTTTCAAAAACAGTATACATTTGGGTGCTGGATATTCAAAGTGAAGACTCATAATATTAAAGTAGGCAGGGCTGGATAGTTGGCTCAGTGGATAAGAGGACCCAGGTTTGATTCCCACCACCAAGAAATTGGCTCACAACCATTGGTAACTCCAGTTCTGGAGATCCAATGCCATTTTCTGATCTCCATGGGTACCAGGCACACATGTGGTGCACATAAATAAAGCCAGTTGTTTCCTTTAAAAAATCTAACAAACTTCCTAATAGAAATCATCAACTTCAAGCCAGTGTTCATGTGCCCTGTCCTCGGGAGCTAATGACTTTATTAAAAACCAACTCTTTAGTTTCTCATTTTCTCTGTTCCCACAGCAGGATGGATATACTCCTATGCCTTCCTATGAGCTTCTTTCCTGAAAAATCAGATATTAGGTCCCCAGAAGTTCATTGTTATCATCTCTCTCATTATGCACACAGGCTGAAGAGTGAATTGCCTTAAAATAGTCAATATGGGGCCAATAGCTATTTTTCAAGTCAAAGCATTCATGAAGGCATGCCTCCATGATCATTGCACAAACCTGTACATGATTGGGCCTATCAACATTTCATCATGTGTTGCTGGGTTTTAACAGCTTCCTTGGGAGAGGGGGTGAGAAGGAGTGGCATAAACAACACAGACAGTGGGAGTCAGTTGAAAGGAACAACTCTCCAGCCCTGCCTACTTTAATATTATTATTTAGCAATGAAGGGGAACCTTATACACCCTCCAGCACTCAAGTATTTCAATACATTGACATCACATGGCCACCCCTAATTGGCTAGGGACTTCAGTTTTGGATTCCCCATTCTGGGTTATCTTATCCCCCATCCAAACCTTGGTACTTGAACCACAGATATTGACGACAGAAAAATAGTCATATCAAGTTCAAATCTGAGGACTGGGGCAGGGTGCGAAGATTCCTTCCATGTGATAAAATGTGTGATATTCAGTATAAACATCAGGAGTCAGTGGGTGAGTGACAGATGAGATTTCGAAGAATATGAGCAAAGGCTCCCACACACCAACCAAGGTCAGGAAAGAGTGGTACAGAAGTCTCAGAAACTGCTCAATACCAGATCCTCATCTCATTACTTATCCCTCTTCTCTCTTCTCTGCAGCTAGTGTTATCATAGGGAGCCCCAGGTCTTGCAAAATATCAGGATTATTATGTTTGACTTGGAGCTAGTTATGGTTCTTTGTTCTTTGCAGAGTATCTAACACAACAAAATTATAACCAGTCTGCTTGCAATTTTAAAGACATCTCTCCAGGAGGATATATAGATCCAGCTCACTCTTTGTGTGTGTGTGTGTGTGTGTGTGTGTGTGTTTATTTCTTTTATTGAAATGTATGTTGTTTGGCATTAAGATTCTTTATGCATTTGTTTTAGGTACTCTAAAGCGCTAATTTTCTTTGAAAGTATTAGAAATGACTTTGGACTTTTTAATCTCAGATTCCATATACTTGTTCATTATTAGTATATAGAAGTGGATATTTGTGTGTATGTATATGTGTATGCATGTGTCTGTATTCTTGTGTGTTCATGCATTTTTGTGTATAGAGGTGAGAGGACAACCCCTGGAACACATCCACTTTAGTTTTTGGACTATCTCTTAATGGCTAAGAGCTCTCCAAGTAGACCAAAAGGGCCACTAAGCCCCAGGGATCTGTCTGTCTCTGACTTCCCAAGGTCTTGGATTCAAAACATGTGCTGCTGCCAGGTATGATCGTACATGTCTTTGATCCCAAGCACCCAGGAGGAAGAGGCAGCAGACCTCTGTAAGTTTGAAGCTAGCCTGGACTACATAACAAGTCCCAGACCAGTCATACCTATATGGTGAGACTGTTAAAAAAACAACCAACAAACAAACCAAAAATAAGCAAGCAAACAAAACCCCCTGTGCCTCCATGCCTGGCTTTTTACATGTGTTCTGGGGATGTAAAGTTTGTGCCTTACTTTGTGAACCACCCGCCCTTGAAATGTACATTTCTGGGCATGTATCTTGTGTCCAGTGAAGAAGTTAAACTCTTAGTTTGTTTCCAGGGATCTTTTTTTGTCAATATCCAGATCACTCATTCCAAATGGAGCAATTTTGTTTCTGTTTCTGGAACCTTCCACCATGAAGTTGATAATGGGACTACAGCTGTAGATTTTCATCTCTGATTCATTTTTTCCAGTCTTCTTTTCGTCTTTGTTCTTTATTTTTGGATACCTTATATCGCTATGAATTCAAGCTTACAAATCTTTAATTCTGCAATATATATCCAGTGGATAATCCTAACCACTGTCATTTCTATCAGCTATTATATTCATCACTAAAACAATCCACCATATCTTATAAAATGTCTCAGATGTCAATCACTCCATCTTCACCTCTTAAACACTCATGTATTAACACTGTCTCATTGCCTTTGTTCATTAATTCTATCATCTGAGATATTCTTGATGAAATTTACATTGATTTTTGGCCTCTGATTTGGTTAATCATGCACAGGGTATGCATGTCACAAAAGTCACATGGTGACTCCATAAATTTGTGCAAGTGTTATACATTGATTAAAATAAAATAAAAACTGAAAAACTATGTTGTCAAGCATGATTGTATTTTTATTTGATCTTTCCAACACACACATTTAAGTTTTGTTAGCAAAGTGCCATAGGTGGATGGCCCCACTAATAACATACTGATGTTCTTTTTTATTATTAATAAAAAATTTTGATCTATTTAATACATGACACAAAGTCCTTTTCACAGTGGGTGTCTCTGAGGGAATTTTGTAGATGAGCTTATTTTCAATTTCAATATAGGGTTCTGAGAATTAAGCAGTTTCTCCACTCTAGATGATGGACATACAGCTACCTCTAACTGCAACATGGAAGATTTCCCACTTTTGGGGTTTCAGATGATAACGTCAGCTGAGAGTGACTGTATGTGTATCTTCTAAATTTTCTACCCATGAAAAGATAAAATTTCTCTATTCTGCCTCCTGAACACTCACTACTTTAATCTCCTCAGATTTCTATCTGTATATTCTCAACTCTGGAAACTGCTGTATTCTGCTCAGATTTCCCTTCCTGTGCTGCGCCCTGGATTGTTCTCCAGGAAGTAAACCAAAGGCAACTAATCTAAGAAGCACTAATTAGTTTTCTTTTCCTACTTTAGAGACCAATATACCACACTGGTTACCCTCAGAGTTGAAAAAACTATTGTTTTATATGTTTAACTCATTTTAACTCATTTCACATGGGAGGGTGATTTGGGTCCTGTTACTCCAGCTTAGCCAGACACAGATCCCATATTGCAAGCTCTTTCCTATTCAACATTTCCCCATGACTCTTGGAGATTACGGAAATGACACCAACACATGTTGTCTTAGAAAACAATCCAGGCACTTCTGATTCATCAAATGATTGCCCCAAAAGGGATTAAGACCTATTTGCCTGGCTGAAGGCTGCCATATGGTGTCATGTAGCTTTGCACAGCTCAGAATCACTGAACCATTGTCTCATATGTTGGAACAACAAGCTTAGGTTTTCAGGATTTACATGGGAAATCAGTCAACAAGAAGACCTTTATGATTTGTGTTTTCCAAAAGAGTTCTTTAATTTAAAAAAAATTACAAGTGTTTCTCTGTGTGTGACTTTTGTGTGGAGGCCAGAGGACAACTTGTAGGGATCAGTTTTCCTTCCGTTATGTGGGTGTTGAAAGTCAAATCCATATCTTCAGTTTTTACAGCAAACACACTTACCTGTTGAGCTAGCTATCTTGCTGGCACCAAAGTGAGATTTTTTTTTAAAAAAAGGACCAAGTAAAACACATTTGGAAAAATTGAGGAGTTGACTGTGACCAGAAAGTTGGATTTCTAAATGTATTCATTCTTGGACACAGTGGATGAAGAATTTTATCAGACCACACACCAAATGCATGAACACTACCACATGGTTTATGCATTTAGTGCAAGGTCCATAGCTCTGACTCTAGCCAGTGACTCTAGAACATCCATCAAGCCAGTCTCTCAACCTCAGAGCCATGCTTTTGGATAGAAGAGAACAATCTCTTATCCAACCCCAAGAGACTGTTAAAGACTACAACACAGCATTTACAGAGTTGAACAATAAATGTTGTATGAACGGACCAAGGATGCCACAGACAGAGAAGGTGAAGGGTGAAAATGTTATTTGTAATGTGCAGAATGGGATAAAATCTAAGTATATGAATTCCTCCCTTGCTCCTAGGAAGTACTGTACAGATTTCTCAGCCATCATCTGCAAAGATCTTGTTTGCTGAACCAGAAGAATAATTCTAAAGCATTGGAAGACAGCAAGAGGCATTTGTTCCCCATCAGTTCTAGGTAGGAGCAATGGGTGAGGGGTGTTTATCCATTAAAACCTTTTCCCAGTCTTCATGAGGCATTCTTTTGCATGTTAGTACAGGATGCCCACTCCTGAAATTTTCATTGTGATAAAATGACTCAAAGACATTCTGAGGGAAGCTCACCAGCACCAACAGGAGATGAACTAGACTGACCTTCAGGGTAACTGTACAAGAGCTGGAGGTCCCCACTGTTTAGGCTTTGTTTTAGGAAACTGTTATTTCCAGTAAAGCAGAATTTCCAGTAAAGCAGAGTGTTTGCAGAGGCAAAAGCAGGTAGCACTTACAGGACTTTCGGACAGTCTCACCTTCTGGACTCTAGCTGACATTTAATGATGTAATAGCCCATTCTTAGGAAAGTAAAAACCTGTTTTGTGAGTCGAAGATGCAACTGACAGTCTCTCCACAATGATTCGTCTTGAAGCCTAGGTGGGCATATTTGCCAATTTTTGTAATTATAATCCTGACTGCTTGTCCAACACACACACACACACACACACACACACACACACACACACACACACACTTCTGCGAGGTTTCAAATCCCAATCCCCATGAGCTTTGTGAACTATGAACATGCGAATTTCCATGTTGACTGGACTAAGGTTACTCATGAGAAGGTGAGAAGAGAATAAGGCCCTGCATTTTCACATAGGCTTGATACAATCACAGAGTTCTTCTAAATGGATGACAGAAGCAGAAGAGGCTGAACTAGAGAAACAGAGGCATGGGACAGACTTAACCTCATACTGTTGAATTTGGAGGTAGACCCTGAGATAAGAAATGTGGGCAGCCATGATAAGCTCACAAAAGTAAGAACATTCCCAAACATTCTCTGAAGGAAAACAGGGCCACTGACAGCTTAATTTGAATCCAGTGACTAATTTCAGACCTCTGACCTCTAGAACTATTTTAAATTACTTAGCTCAGTAATTGATTGGATCTGTGAAATATGAATGATGTTAGGGCCTAACCTATAGATTGATCCAAAGGTCAAGTGTAAAATAGAAGGAGAGGTGTCAAGTACAGCTTTTGGCATGAGACAACATTGGCAGAACACAATGTCTCGATGAAGAAAACAAGCATCAGCCCATTCTGAGCCAAATAAGAATGACCATGTGGCTCAAGGTTCAAACTGTTGCCAATAACAAGCCTATACCATGAGAGAGGTGACTTCATCCTTTATAGTCTCAGAAGATAAAAAATAAATAATAATAAATCAATAATTCTAGACAAATACTGTCAAGGATCTCAGTAAGGAGGGTTACAGCATGGCTGGGGAGTCTCAGGGACAGGTTCCATGTATAACTCAGCAACATTCTTAGCTATAGAGTTGATGGTGGCTGGGGGACAGCTAAGCTTAGTGTAGTCAAAGAAATAGACCTCCTGATGCCTAGGACTATGGATAGTGAATCCACTTGCTATTAATTAAATGTTCTTAGAGAACTTCAAACATGAATGTAAAGCATGTTGACCACTCTGAACCTCAGCCCTCCCCCATGATCTCTTGGTCCCTCTGTCCACTCTCTTCCTTTCCATAGACATCTCACATTATATTCCTTAGGTTTGTGAAAATTGTTATTGAATGGTAGCCTAAGCTCCCAACACACAAGTGTTCTTCTCTTTGGCAGAATGGAGGATTAAACTTCTCTTAACCAGAAGGGTGTTCCTGGTCATCCAACGCCTGGCTGTCTCATGTCTGCTAAGTTCATTAAATTCAAGTTCATTCAGTTCTAGTCACGAGATGTGCCTGTGTCTTTTCCCCTTCTTGTAATGCATCTAGAATTTTTGGGGAGAATACAAGACCAGTATTGTCTTTATTTGTCTTCCCGTTTGTACCAAAAGTGAATGTCAGCCTCTTAAAGATGACCCTTAAATATCATTAATTATTTAACAATAATCACTACCAAAAAGATATGGCAATAATTAAGAAAAATGCGTAGACTGTGGTGGAGGGAATCAAGTTTCATCTGTCTCTAGACTCAATTCCTCTCACGGTGTTTGTCTTCTGAACTGCAGTTCTTAGTCAATGTTCTCTGAAGGAAGAAAGGGCTGCCACTCTGCTTGGCCAGAATAAATGCTACAGGAGTTTAGTTAGTGTCAGTCTTTCTTTAGTTTCTCCTTTATTCCACTCAGTTCTACCCAGTGTTCATTTTTCTAAGAACATTCTATCTACAAGGCACCACTGCTTTCAGACCCAGATGAATGTCAGAGCTTGCACAATAATTTTTGTCACTCTTAAGAATGCAGACCCATGAACCTGCACCAAGCATCACTCTCCCTGACGCTGTCTACTTTACATGCAAGTACAGCCAAAGTGAAAGCATATGCTTACCCCTTCCTCTAAAGAGCACATGTGATACCATCTGTCTTAGTTAGGGTTTCTATTGCTGTAACAACAAAAAAAAATCCATGACCAAAATAAATAAGTTGGGGATGAGAGGGTCTATTCAGCCTACACTTCCACAGCACTGTTCATCACTGAAGGAAGTCAGGACAGGAACTCAAGCAGGGCAGGATCCTGGAGGCAGGAGCTTATTTAGAGGCTGTGGAGGGAGCTGCTTACTGGTTTGCTTCCCTTGGCTTGCTCAGCCTGCTTTCTTATTGAATCCAGGACCACCAGCCAAGGGATGGCACTACCCACAATGGGCTGGACCCCCCCCCCCATCAATCACTAATCAAGAAAATGCCTTACAGTCAGATCTCACGGAAGCATCTCATCAATTGAGGTTCCCTACTTTCAGATAGCTCTAATTCATGTGACAAGCTGACATAGCCTAGTGAGTACACTATTTACCTCAGAACAGCAGAATTCTACAGGGTCACATGGATCTGTATTCTAACCCACCTTGAAATCAGTCCCCTCTCTCTAAATATAGCCTTTTTGTTAAGAAAATCTTGGTAGCAGAACTCCTTTTTATACCTCATGGCAGCTCAGTGAAGTCCCCGTTATTTCAAAGCCAGGAATACTTTTCTCTGCATCAGGTTCTAGTCTTTGGCAAGTTTCTCTCCCCTGACAATACATCCATCACAAAACACCTGTCTTACTGTACCCATCAAAAGACTCAACTAGAAAGGAGATGATTCCCAGGAGCTGGGATGGATTTGAAATGCTAATGGCTTTTCATGATTCCTTTAGCATCTCTTTAGTACCTGCCTGGTCCAGCCATCCCCAAAGGCAAAAAAGTGAATTACCACAGAGATAAGTCGGCAGACGCTATCCTTGGAGTGAACACGAATGCAGCCAGAGTGAGGAAGGGAATGCACGCTCTGCTATTGGTGTCTGAGAAACCGTACAATTTCTAACCCACGATGATGTGCATCTACAACTCTGCATCCTTATATGCCACATCCTAACCACAGTGTGAGGTCACAGCCACAGCCTCTCTTCCTGTGCACAATCTATTAGAGACAAGAAAAAAAAATCAGTCACTGCCTTCTTCTTTATATGGCTAGGAAAAGAGATGCACTCTGAGACTAGTTACTTTGAACTAGCTACTTGCTATTATTTTATAGAAATGGGCCCTATGTGCTACACCGTATGATGAATCATCATACATCCCTGATTAAGTGCTGATGCTTGAGACAGGCAGCACAGCAATAGACAGCGTGTCTTCAAGTAAGTTACATACCCTTTCTGTGACTCCATTTCCTCATTATGTATGTATGTGTATAGTGAGGAATTAATTCACATGATAGCTATGGATCCATCTATAAACTGAAGATCCCAAGAAGCTAGTGGTGTCATTTCAGTCCAAGTTTAAAGAACAGATGAAGAAGAGCTCAAATAGTGTAAATTATAAGTTCAAAGGCAAAAGACATCTCATGAATCAACCCTACAAGCAGATTCATGTCCTTTGAACCTTTTGTTCTGTCTGGACCATAAAACATTGGAGCATATCCACCCACCCTGATGAGGGCCATCTACTTTACAGAGTACATGACTGTAGTGGCCACTTCATCTGGAAACACCCTCATGGACACATCAACAAGTAATGCTTACCCAAGCATCTTGATGCCCCATGGTTTCATCAGCTTGACCCAGAAAATTCACCAATACAGAAGGATGCCTAGAGGACTGCAATATGCAGAGTGTCTGTCTTACTTTCCTCTTGCTGTGAAAGGACGTCATGACCCAGGCAAGTTATAGAAGAAAGAGTTTATTTGGGGTTTACAATTTCATAGAGATAAAGTCCATCGTGATCATGGTGGGGAGCAGGATAGCCGACAGGCACACACCGCCCTGGAAAAGTAGCTGAGTGCTCACATCTTGATCTCCAAGCAGGAGGCAAAAGAGATAACTGGTAGTGGTATGGACTTTAGAAACCTCAGAGCCCATCCCTAGTGACACACCGCCTTCAACAAGCTCACACCTCCTAAGCCTTTAGTTCCACCAACTGGGGTCCAAGTATTCAAAGACATGAGCCTATGGGAACCATTCTTATCACCACAGAGACATAGCCCAGCATACACCCAAGTGCCCCTCTCCAATATGAGACTGAAGGCTTTGCCCCATAGGTATCCATGCCACACTCTTTTCAGGAAAGATGAATGTCACAGTGAGCAAGCAAGGCAAGTCTACAATGTGTCACATACATGCAGACACCACTCCAATTTAAAAATTAGTTTACTCTTCCACATGTTTTATGCATGAATGCAATAAATTTTTGTTTTTAACATCCCCATTTCCTTTTGCCCTTTTTGACTCTCTTGCTGTATCTATTTTCTACTTTTCTTTCCTTCAAAGTCCCCTTCCTACTTTCCTATCCTTCTGTGTGGCCCACCGGGTTTAATTGGTGTTGCCTGCACAAGTGTGGCTGGGAAATTATTTACTGAGGCACTGCATGCGTTAGTGGTTACACCACTTAAGAAAACATCAATGACTCCCCCAGTAATGACTAACTGGCAGTAGTCCCCCAGGGAGTGATGGTGACATATGGGCTCCCCCCAAGAGACCAAGATAATTGTCTCTCTTCTAAAAGGATGATCATAGGAATGGCAGGTAATTATAATCCTTGGAGACAGCCATGTTTGCATATCTCGATGCATCCACCCTCCTTGTAGATGGTGAGTTAGCAGAGAGCTTCCTGAATTATGGTTGGTCATCAGCATCTTCATACTTTTCCAGACTAGCATGGTACATAGATCACCGTGAGACTCCAGACACCTATTAAACGGAAACAGGAAGTCTCCACAATCAAGAACATGCCAAACTCTAATATGGGTTTTCCAAATAAACATATTTTCACTATTTACCATGAAATGCTTTTGGTACCAAAGCTATCTATAGCATGAGGAGCAGTCTCCTTCATAAGCCAAAACCAATACTTTTAAACTAAAATAATAAATTAACTCTTTTTATAAATTTTATACCTTAGGAGAAAACTTCAAGGCTTTCCCAACTTCACTGAATTGCTTAGGATTTGGACAAACTTAAACATAAACCCCACCTTGTTCAAAAGTAAGTGAACAGTGAGGAGATATGCAATTCAGCACACAAATTTTTTTCTTACATTTTCTTTTTTTCCAAAATGAATGAATACTCTACAGGAGCTTTGGACAAGTTAAAAAGAAAAAGGATGTTTCTGAAGACATCACTGTTTTCTAAGTAATCTGAAGTCTATACTATAAAGGAAAAAAGGAACAATGTGTTTAAAATTCAGAAATAGGCACAGAATATCATACTTCTTAATGGATCCTTAGAAAGGACTTGAGAGAACTGTGAACTGTGAACAGAAGTGAATTTAAACATATACCTTGAAGATGAGGATGAAGAAACAGGAGGAATGCTCTTCTGCCATAGGGAACTAAGTCAATATTCTAGTTTCTGTCACGTAGCACATGGGTACCACTTTATGTCAATATTTGCCTAGTTTTGTTTTCTTTGGTCTTACTTTGTAGCTCAGGTTAGGTTTGAACTCACATCCTCCTGACTCAGTATCCCAAGAATCTTGATGACCAGTTTGTATCACCATGATTGATTCTAACTCATTTATTTTAACATACATTAAGCCGGGCGGTGGTGGTGCACGCCTTTAATCCCAGCACTCGGGAGGCAGAGGCAGGCGGATCTCTGTGAGTTCGAGGCTGGGATGGACCAACAGCCTCGAAAACAATACAGAGAAACCCTGTCTCATAAAAACCAAAAAAAAAAAAGAAACCAATAAAACAAAAAAAAAACATACATTAAAAAAATAACCAGTCTGTTGTATATTATTTGGAGACTAAACTGAATTTTACCTTTAAAAGTCAGTTTGCTTAAAGGAAATAAGTGAGTTAGAGAAATGACCAACATGCAGCTGTCATGTAAGAATGATATTTCAAATAAAACAAAAACTCCCTTAATTAGTAATCTAGTTTCATTATGTTGTTGTGTTAAATATATTCTGACATAAAACAGTTTAGTGAGGGGAGCAAAGTTTATTTTAGGTCCAGATTATGGTTTATCACTGTGGTCAAGTCAAGCAGCGACCGGAAACAGCTAGTCAGGTTGCTTCTACATGGGCAGGTACCTAGCTGTCTCTAATCTTACTCAGTACAGGACTTGAAACTTGAAACAGGTTGTGGTGCTGCGCAACAGTGGGTTGGGTCTTCCCATATCAATTAAACTAATCAATACAATACCCCACAGACATGCCCACAGACCAGTCTCATCTAGGCAATTCCTCATTGAGTCTGTCTTCCCAAGTGATTCTAGGTTGTATCAAATTAACAGTTTGTGGATGATTTCTACTCAAGAGATAACAACAGTTCACTCATTCAGAGAGAAATCACATAATTGTTTATAGAATTCTTCAGATCCCAGGAGAATCTCTGTTCTTAGTCATGGGGTCCTGTATATAATCTTCCTGGTCTCATCCCTTCAACAGATGGGGTTTTCAAAGCAGACTTGGGAATGAGAAAACAAGGCCCATAGGATAATCTGATGGAGGCAATTCCTCAACTGAGTGAGTCTTTGTCTTCCCAAATAGATATCAAGATATCTAGATATCAAGTTGACAAAATAAAAACAAACAAACCACCAACCAGCATCTTTTTCAGTAACTTCTTCCAAACAAGTAGTTTTTAGCATTTTATCGTTGAGTCTTTACCCAGTCCAGTGATGATTTATGTTCTATCTTTGATTTCCCAAATCTCAATTCTCCTGTTCTAAATCTACAAAGATGATATAGGAAATTCCTGCAACTTAGTTATTCATAATATTATATATATATATGTGTGTGTGTGTATATATACATATACATATATGTATGTATGTGCTTTATTTTTGATTACTAGTTTGACACGAAGACATTGAAGATTTATGTCATTCACTGCTCTGTATTTTTAGGTTTTTATAATCTTACAAGTACCTAGATGAAGTAAATACTATCATTCTCTAATTTTACAGATGATCTGTTTTTTCCCAGTTGATTCTGAACTAGTATTGAATAGCTCCTTGTCAGCAGTAAACAGAAATTTTAGAATCAGTATCCTACAACAGCTGCAATCAATCTCAGAGGGAGGGTCGCTGACATCTGTGCATGCGTGAAAATCATATCAATCTTTCACTCAGCAATTGTGCTCTGACTATATACTCTTTCCAAGGCTCCCTTTTGGTGAGTCACATTACAAACCCAAAAGAAATATAAGAGAGTGGAGAAATAGCTCAGTAGGTAAAGCATTTACTGTACATGCATGAAGACCCAGCACCCACATAAAAATCCAAGCATGGTGGCATAGATTTATGATCTCAATGGCTATGAGGTTGAAACAGGTGGACCCATGATTGGGTTTAGTAGCCAACTAGCCTGGCCTAATCTGCAAGCCCATTTTCCAATAAGAGACCCTGTTAAAAAGAAAAGTGAACAACTCCTAAGGAATGACAATAAATATTAGACTTTGGCCTCCACATGTACTCATGTGACCATGTACTAGCAAACAGGTGTGTACTGCACAGACAAACACACATACACATAAGAAATAAAAGACATGTTGACACTCATCAATATTTCATTCCCCCGCAATGGGTGAATGTTATGATGGAAAGGAAGCACTGGGAAGTTGGAAAGAGGTGAAAGTGATACTTGATGGGCAAAGCTATGGTTGGGGAACAAGCAGCCTATGCAAGCTTTTCCAAGGATGCCATAATGGACTTCTAACAAACTGCTCAAATCAATTCTGCTGCATCTGTGCAAAATCCATCACAACGAGCCTGACTTCAGCTCTTCTGTTATGTATATATCCTCTGCAGAACTGGTCTATGCCATCCAGTCAGGTTATAGATTGGGCTCATGACTCAACTCTGATGAATCACGAGTCATGATATTTTAGTTCTTTGACTTCAGTGACTGGTTCAGTTATGGCCATGTGACTATGCATGTATTATCCATGTTGATTATGAGAACTCTGGTAAACATTGTTTTGGATAAGTACATTTAAAAGTATCTTTTCAGTGAGAGTTCTATGCAACAAGGACACAGATTTGGTGATGCTTAGAGGCCTTGGTGGTGAAAGCCTTCCTGAAAGGGGACTTCAGACTGGAGGAAGCCAGGATGGGACAGTGGAGAGTCATATTTTTGTGAACAATGCTCAGAGTCATCACTGAGATGAGCCTCTCTAATTGACTTTGGAATGTCACTTGTATGGGAACATTTGTCTAAATTACTATGAATTGAATTTTCGATCATTTGTAAGAGTATCTGACTATTAAGGTCCATGCAGAAGCATTGCAATATATACCAGGAACTGAAGGCAATAATAGTATGTTTTCCTTAGTAGATGTTGTCAAGCAACAGGGAGAAAAGATGAGAATAACTATAGACTAAGGCTCAACCCCATGACACATGAGACATTTGGTGACATGCTCAACAGATTTTTAGTGATGAACAACAGGTGTCTTTAGACTACAATCTGATGTCTGCTTAAGTTTAACAAATTATAAAACAATACCCACATGACAGACTGCTCCTGGGTAACCTAAGTTCATCCTGAAACATTCCTGGAGAATCTGAATTGTTCACAACCCCAGCATCTCAAGCTCCCCTTCAGGATGAAATGTTTGACCTCCTTTTAAAGAGCATCCTGTACCTTGATGAGATCCCCAAAATGGAAGGTTTTGTTTTGGAGGTAAGTCTATCATAAAAAGGACAGAGTAGCTCTTCAGCATGAAGAAGAAAATATGCTGGAAAAGAGAGTGGGGATGGAAGAGAAAAACAGAGAAGGAAAGAAGAAAGAGTGGAAGAGGAAGGAGGTAAGAAAGCAAAAAGCAACAGGAGGAGTGGAAGATGAGGTAATGGAATAGGGAGGGGGAGGAGGAGAGAAGGGAGTGGGGGGGAAGTAGAGAGAGAGAAGGAGAGAAAGGAGGGAGAGTGGGGAAGAGGTAGAAAGGGAGGAAGAGTGGAGGAGGAAGAGAATAAGAAAGGGGAGGAGGAGGGAGAAAGGAAGGAGGGAGTGGAGGAAGGAGGTGGAGGAAGAAGAGAAAAAGGGGGATAAAGTAGAGGAGAACTTTGGTGAGTTTTGCTACAATTCTAAACATCTTGACTTATAAGTGATTTCATTGTTTTAGGCAAGAAGGAAATAAAAAGAAAGATAAGAGGAATTTTAAAATATTGAAGACATCTAGTAATCTTTTTTTTTTTTCTTCTAAGCTTCTTACAATTCAGCCAGGTTCTGCCATCTTTACAACAGGCACGCAACACTAATTATTTTTGTGTTTAACCAAAATGCCTCCCTTCAGCACTTGAGAGATTCTCTGCTCAATTGCACTATAACCTGCTAATGGTGCTTATTTGTTGTCTGTAAAGAGAAAAGGGAAGGAATAAATGAAGGAAGAAGGAAAGAAAGGAAAAAAACCACCTCCTTACACTGCCTAGGGTAAGTTAAAATTTAATATAACATCACTTTGCCACTAAGTTAGCTAGGAAATTACAGCTGCTTAATTAAAACTTAAACTTGATTATCTTGCATCCTGAGACAAATTCTTTGGAGGAAAGATATGGGATCATGGAATCCAAGCCAGCAATAACAACTGTGAGATATGAATTAACTTTACTGCATGGAAACTGTGGGTGCCTGGTGCTAGTGACATCTCTGAGCTATGAGATCCATGGTCAGTTAACTGCAACACTCACAACAAGAAATAATTCAAATTTCAAAAAAGAGGCAAAGAACCAATATATATATATATATATATATATATATATATATATATATATTTCCTAAGATGACATAGCAATGGGTAATAGGTGTGTGGGAAAATGTTCAATGTAATCAGACATCATGAAAATGAACATCAAATTCACAGCAAATGCCACCTTGTGACTGCTATATGTACACACATGTATAAATTTATACATAGATATTATATGAACAGTAATGTTTGATGGAGAGCTCAACATCGTTACAACTGTTAGGAATATAAAATAAAAAAAAACAAAACAAAAAATCCAGTGACTGTGGTAAACTATGGAAATTACTGAAAAAATTTAAAATGTTACTAGTATAAAATTCAGGAATTTTGCTTCTGGGTATTTATCCAAAAGAATTGAAATTAGAACCTCAAATAGACATCAGGACTCCTACAGTCACAGCTATTCAGAGCAGCAAAGTTAAGACAGCCTAATGGTCACTAGTTGGTGAATGGATGAAGATAATTCCTTTATGCAATGTAATATATTTTAAAAATTAATTTATCTTTAATTAGGTATATGTGTGTATGTCTGTGTCTATGTGTGGACATTTGCACATGTATGCAGATATATTCATTTAGGTCTTGATTTTTCTCATTCAGAGGGGATTTTCCTGGCTCCCTACCCATCCTCACTGAGCAAGCTGTCTTCCTCTTCTCCCCTCAATTTTTCTAACTATTACTGAGCAAAACTATCTCATTTGTTTATGTGAAGCCTTTACTCATTTTTCTACCTTCTCATTTTTCTAGAAAAAAGACTCAGGGCTTGCACTATTTGTTCTTAAGAGAATGTTTAGCAGGGTATTAACAGTGGCTCGAGTTCATGGACATACAAACATATGGATATATGAAAGATGGTTGGATGCATGCACACATGGGTACGTGAAATATGTCTGGATGTATGCAGAGGCAGGTGTAGGAATGGATGCATATTTGATGAGCTGATGAAGAGATAGACAAACAGATCAATCTGTGAATCAAGTAATGGATTGATTGAAACACTGATGGATGTAATCATTTGTTCTTGACACCAGAATTTTCTAACAAAGTATTTGAGACCCAACAATGTCCATCTACTAATCATATTTAGTAAGGCCAATCAAAACATCCTCCCCTCTCTCATTCTTGCTGAAGAGGAGGTTGGAATGGAGTCATATGATGCTAAGAACTTCAGATTAACAAAACATAAGCAAAAACCAGACATTTCTTTTGATACCCTTCCCAGCAGTTCAGTCAACCAACAGGTACAATCAGGACTGTACATTTTATATCCTGGCTGTAAGCTTAGAGCTTGTCTATTCATTTACTACAGCACAAAATTCTGATTAGAAAAAAAAACACATTTTTGAACAGAGACTAAGAGCTCCAAACAGTCTACAGATGGGTAGTCCTCAACATTCCAGGACTTATTCCCACCTAAACTGAACTCAAATTGCTTGATTAAATTCCCCTGTCAAAACAATCTTAAATCTTGTTTACCCCCTGAAAACTATTCTGCCTCAAGCCAGCTTGCATAGTTCTAGCAACATCAGAGATTTGATGCAGAAACATAAGCTTTTTGAACTGGAGACTCACCTGTCACCCCTTTGGAGGAGTAGAAGAAGCATCTCTGATCATCATGTTTCAGGTAGCAAAGCAGGTGAAAAGAGATCAAAGTATATGTCTCAGGTCACTAGACACTCTAAGAATTTTTGACAGTCTCTGAAGCCAACTCCAAAGTGTGAGAAAACCCTACTGACAGATTCAGGTAGATCAGAAGAGATGTGTATATATGCATGTGTGAGAATGTGGAGACAAATAAACCACCTGCTAGCACTGAGAAGGAAAAATATCTTCCCTACATCACTCATAAAGAAGAGGCAACATGACTGGATATTGATCCCCAGTAGGTTCAGCGTCTGAAAACGATCCAGCCTGACAACCAACCCTGGTCATCTCAGAAGTCATAGTTCATAGCCTGTGTATGATTTAAGGCTGCTTAAAGTTGCTAAGCCTTTTCTCTGTGAGCAGCCTAGATTCTCAGTGTTGCTCTGGATCCATGTCTCTTTTGATCTCTCCTAGTGTCTTTCCTATGATACCCCTTATCTGAGAGAAGACATTGGGCATCAGAAAAGATTACACTGTATCTTCAGCTTCCCAAATAAGAGTTTTCACTTATACCCAAGTCCAACAGTTGCCTGAGCTGGAACTAGAATCTTCAAAGTCATTCTCTCTCTTTTATCTTCCCTGTGCTATTTGTTTAGAGCAGTGGATTGCAACCTTCCTATTACTGCAACCCTCTAATACAGGTCCTCATGTTGTGGTGGTACCCAAAACCATAAAATTATTTTCGTTGCTACTTCATAGCTGTAATTTTGCTACCATTATGAATCATAATGTAAACACTTCTGCAGATAGAGGTTTGCCAAAGGGGTCCTGATCCACAGATCGAGGACCACTGCTTTAGAGCATCCTCTTCAAAATGCTTGCATAATCACTTTGGTCTTGTTTCCATTTCTCCTCTGAAAATAAGAGGACACAGTTCCAACAGTGCATGCACACACTTCTTCTTACCCCTCTCAGGCTGAATCTCAAGCCTCTTCAACTAACTGCATAGGGCTAAGGGGTCAGAGTGCAAGCTTAACTTCTCATCACAACTAAGAATGCAGCATCTTTAGTTTTAAATACAAATTCAAAAGTCAGTTCAGTGTGTAACTGAGGAATACCTTGCATAATACTTGGCACCTTTGGAGTCCTAGCATCATATCCCCCTTTGAGCCCTCACATCAAGCAGAGGAGCTTGGTCCCTCTCCCTTGGGTACACATGAACAACATTACAAACAAGTGGGTCCTTGGTGATTAAGTCTACCTGCCATTGATGCATTCACAGATAAAGTGCTTTCTGGTTTTATTCATCTGTTGTTGCTTTGCTTTTAGTTCTCTTCGATTTTTGCCATTTGCAAGTACATGGTAGCTACTCAGAAAACACTTATGAAATACAATTAAATGAGTTTCTACTCAGGGCCAAATTAGAAAATATTCCATTCCCTCTCCAGCACCAGTATGGACACTGATAGAGTTTTAATGGCTCTGAGATACTTCCCTGCCATTGAGAATCAGCTTAAATTGTGCAGCTGGGATACCTGGCTGGCATCTGCTGTTAGAGTCCTGAGTATCTAGATCTACAGTCTATAATGTAAAAGGTGTCACTCAGACATGGCACCATGATGCTTTGCAGAAGTTTCCTCTGAATCTCCTTAGCACACAGGATGTGAAAAGGGGGGTGAGACATCAGGGTATTCTAAGGGAAGTGGGATGTTCTATCCTGCAGTGAATCTCCTTAAACTCAGGAAGTAAACAACTCAAGAGGCTCAGGCTAAGTAATTCACGTGGATAGCAAATTCTGCAATCTGTCAAGTTGCTGCAGGTTGTGCAGTATGCTCCCATAGAGGCAGAATACGGTTGTTATATCCCCTGGAACTGGAGTTATAGGTGGTTGTGAGCCACCATGTAGGCGCTGGGAACTGAACCCACGTCCTCTGGAAGAGAAGACAGTGACGTTAACTATTGAGACATCTCTCCAGCCTCAATTAGCCAAGTTTAAGGAATGTTATTCTTTTATTTATTAAAACAAGGAGATTATCAGATGAAAGTAAAAATGAAACTCTAGGAGAGAAAAGACTAATGGGTGGGGGAGGAATGAGAGAAGGGAAAGTGAGATCTGGGAAAATGCTTACTATAGAATATTTACTTGTACGATATTTTTTTGAAAAAATGACTGAAGTGGAGGGAACTAAAGTCTACATTGAGGCCCATTTGGGAAGGTAAAAATCAGCACTTCTGGAACGTTGCACAGTGTTCAAGACCAACTCTCTCTGGCATGCACAGGCTCATATATCACAATACCTGTGGTTTACTTTCTCTCTCTCATCTGTCCATTCTCACTCTAGAATTCAGAGAACTTGGTTTTCTGCAATGTTTGTTATGAGATTATTGGCTGGGTTTCAGAACTGAGTGGAGGATCCCTGCCACAGAGCCCAGGAGATTGGCAGCTGCAGGGACATTGTCCTCACTCAGAAAAGAAAACAGCCCCGAGTGTTTGTGGCAGCTGTTTGAACAGGTTGTGCATCATCACGATGAACGTCTTTATCTTAGGATCTACAATGATAAAAATATATGTCACTGCACCTGCTGATGCCTGCCTTATAAAGTTAACACATGCATAGGGCATGGGTTGTTGTTAGGCTCATCCAGGGAACAACCTGTGTCTTGCTGGCTGAAAAGGAGGCTGCTTACCAACCTGATTCAAACTGACCCCTCTGCCTTGCTTCTAGGCCCCAAACATGACAGTACATTACCATTATTTCCCATGCACAAACCCATAGTGGAGGATCCTGGACGGTGTGCCCTCGGTTTCCTTTATCTCAGCTTCACGTAATGCCTGGTGCACTTACTTCTGAAGAAAGAGTGACAGGATGGAGGCATTAGTCAGTGAGGGACGATGGACTGCAGAGTGTGACTAGAGATGCACAAGTCCCGGGTCACAGCAGGCATAGTGTACTAGCCCTAACTGCCACTTAACACTGTGGTCAGAAGAGGCAGGCAGATGCTGAGCCAATCAGCTTACACAGGAAAAGGAGACCCACAGGTATGCAAGCAGCCTTCAATTGCCTTTAGGAGACAGAAGGCTGGAGAAGGAGCAGAGAGGCTGGATGCACTCTTGCAACACAGCAGTGGTCTTGCCCATATGAAGAAATATCTATCTATGATGGAACTATAGAGCAATTAAGAGCTCACCCTGCTCTTGGCAGTGCACAACCACTGTAGCTCCAGCTCTTGGGAATTTGATGCCCTCCTCTGGCCTCCTGGGACACTGAAACACACACACACACACACACACACACACACACACACAATCCTTTTAAAAGTTTCATTAACAGGTAGATGTCTCATGTATTAAAGCACCAACAACGCAAGCATGAAGACATGAGTTTGGTTCCCCAGGCCCCACACAAATGCTGAATTTGGTAAGGCATGGCTGTAAGTCCAGTGTTAGGGATTCAGAGACAGAGCCCCTGGTGCATGTTGGCCATTCAGGATTGCCAAATTGGCTTGCTCTAGATTCAATTAGAGGCATTTTTTAAAAATAAGGTGGATAAGTGATCAAGGGAGACATCAATCTCTGGATTCTGCATGCACATACACACATAACACACACAGACACAGAAGCACAAACATACACATTACTTAAACATCAATGTGTCAAGGCCTAGGGATCCTGGCTAGAAAATAATAATAGTGATAACCAGAAGAAGAAATGTGAATGAGGATTTTAAGGTGCAGCGTGAAATGAGAATGGGGTTGTATTGGTAGGAAGTCGCTATTGTTGTCACTACCCATGGAACGTCCCACTGTGTGGAAGAAAGGACAGAGACTTACACCAGATGGGCAGATATGGCAATATCTAGGGATACAGGGAATGAACCTCAGAGATCCATGATCAAGGAGACAGTCTAACAGAGCCAATAGCCCTCTGCCCTCATGGGGAGAGAATGTTACACATTAAACAAGAGCAATCTCTTCAATGACAGTCTGTGGGCTTTCCTATTTCTTTTTTAAAAATATTTTTGTGGGCTACTTCTGAGTGTATGCCACATATGTGGAGGTACCCTAGGAGGTCAGGAGAGGGCTAGGGTTAGAGATGGCTGTGAGTTGTTGGACATGGATGCTCTGGAAGAGCAGTGAGCATTCTTGCTGCTGAGCCATCTATCCAGCCACCTATTTCATTCTTCTTTTTTTGAGATTTCGTTTTCTCTCTTTTTAAAATCTCTCTCTCTCTCTCTCTCACACACACACACACACAGAGAGAGAGAGAGAGAGAGAGAGAGAGAGAGAGAGAGAGAGAGAGAGAGAGAGCACTCCAAATGGATGCAGGTACCTTTAAGGACCAGAATAGGTGTCATCCCTGGAGCTGGAGTTACAGGCTGTTGTCATTTGTTTCATGTCAGTGTCAGGTCCTCTGCAAGAACACTACAAACCTGTAAATGCTGAGATGTCTCTCCAGCCTGTCCCTGTATTTATACTGTGAAAACTCAGACCAGTGTCATTCCCCTTAGGAAACAACCATTTTAATTTTGATCTCTAATTATATGTTATCATGAATACAATGATCTCCTGAGAGAGAGAGACAGAGACAGAGACAGAGACAGACAGAGATCTAGTCACACTCTCTTTCTCTCCTTGCTTGGCAGCTCCCAGGAGCATCATGATGGTCCAGATAGACCGCTGGCATGCAGAAATGGCAGAGATGATGCCCATTCTTCTCAGACCCTGCTTGGGTGTCACAGGGCTTTCAAGAATTCTCCACTGGGAATATTGGAAGCCTACAGGGGATGCGCTCAGGAAAAATCTACATAGTTATAAAATTACAGAGCATCTTTTCAACTCTCCTGGGAATTATCCCCAGTTCAAGTCTGTTGGGTTCTTACTATCTCCACTGCACTTTGTGCCGAGCGATCATCCCTCTATCAATGTTCCTCTCCCTGGAGAATTAACAAGATTTTTTTATTATCATCATCAGCAGATGAGCTTCTAAACAGAAGAAGGAAAACATCTAGCAGAGAAAGACTTGTTTCTGGGAAGACTGGAATGAGGTGCAAACCAACAACCCCATTCACAGCCATACTTCACTTGGTTTTGCCTTGTACCCCCAAACCCTTCTCATCTTTATTTTCGCTCTGCAAAGAATCCAGCATTTCTGTGCCTGACTCAAAACAAATGAAGTCACAGTTACTTCCCCTGAGGCTATCATAGTCTTAGCTCAATCTTTAATTATGAGATAATCTTTCATGTCTCATTAGAGGAAATTCCACCAGAAAATAGAATTCTGTTACTGTGCAAAAGAAAAAAATGCTTCCAGGGTTCTTAATGAGCTCATGGATGCCAGAAGCTGAGATTAAACCCTCCTCTGGATCGCACTCCAGTCCCAGGGCCTGACACACATACACACACCACCAATCAATGTTTATTGAACACAGCACTGAATCGAAATTCGGTGTAATTATGTAGTAACTTATTTTTTTTTGCTTTTGTTTTGTTGTTGACAGATTTTTTTGGTTTTTACCAGACAGGGTTTCTCTGTATTGTTTTTGAGGCTGTCGGTCCAGCCTGGCCTCAAACTCACAGAGATCCGCCTGCCTCTGCCTCCCAAGTGCTGGGATTAAAGGCGTGTGCCACCACCGCCTGGCCGTTGTTGACAGATTTTGTTTCATTTGATTTTGAGACAGGGTCTCACCATGTAGTCCAGGCTGGCCACATTTAGCCCAGACTGGCCTCATATGGTAGACCCTTCTGCTTCTGTCTCAGGAGTGTCAGTTCTACAGAAACAAACCAACATTTTCTGCTAGAGCATCTGGCTTTTGGAAAACAAGTGGAAAGTTAGGGATGTAGCTCACTGGTAGAGTGACTGACCAGCATGCACAAAACCCTGGATACCATTCCCAGTACAGCATAAAACTGGGTACAGTGGAGCAAGTGTAATCCCAGCACTCAGGAGGCAGAGGAAAGAGAATCAGAAGTTCAAGGTCATCCTTAGTTACATATTAAAATTCAAGGCCAGTCTGGGCTAGGTGAGACCTTGTTTCAGAAAAGAGGGAGGGGATTGGAAAAGACAAAGGGAAGAGAGGGGAAGGGAAAGGAAAGGATGACAGGATAGAGAAGGACATGTAGAGATTTCTAGTCCAATACAGTCGATGGAATACATGGTTCAATCTCCCTTTTAGATCCTGATCACATTACATTGATGCTGAAACATTGATATGAAAGTTTCTTCCACCACTGATTGCAAGGGTCATGGTACTGAGTTTCAGAGGCCAAAAGCATGTTGAAAGTACCTCTGAAATTAGAAAGGAGATGAGACATTGGTTGATGGTAACTGGGAGTTGATATGGAACTAAGATGTGGCTAACATAAGCACTAAAAACTCACTGGAGTATATAAAAGTCATATAAACGCAAAGAGTTAACAGGAGAGGTGAAGAAAGGGAGAGGAAGGCCAAAGTGTTTATTCCAAACCTCCAAACCAGAACTCAGTCATGGAACAAATAGTTTAAGTGACCTCAAGGTGTTTCAGGTGAAATTAATTGCAATTTGAATACTGGCTTCAAAGGATAAACTAACAACAGCCTAGTCAGCACATTGCAAAGGTCCAGATGATAAATAATTCTGATCTGTGACCCCATGAGCTCTGTTCCAGTGACCCAATCTGCTGTTGCATAGAAAAAGAATGATGGCAGTATGGAGATGTGTGGGTTGGATAGAGTGGCAATAAAACCTTTAACAGAGAGCTAACAGAACTGCCACAAGAGCTGTTTACGTAAATATGTCATCAATACCTAGGATATTGATGGGGTCTTTAAAGGTGTGTCATGTTACATTCTGAGCATGGAAACTCTGAGAATCATCCAGGGGAGATGCTTCAGTAAAGATTTGCGTTCAGGTCCCAAGTGCTCGAATGAAAAGTCAGGTGTAATAATGACTGTAGCACTGGGGAGGTGGGGAACCCAGGGGCTTTCCAACCAGTGTAGCCAAATCTGTGAGTTCTCAGTTCTGTGGGAGATCCTCTCTGAGAGAATAAGATGGAGACATGCATCCAAGGTCAACCTCTGGAGTCCTCATGCTCCTGTGTGCACCCAGGGACCCCATCTTGTGCACATGCGCACATGCACACACACACACACACACACACACACACGGTGGAGGGAGGGAGGGACAGATAGACAGAGAGAGAGAGAGAGAGAGAGAGAGATAACGGCATGTTGCTCTGTGTTGTCAGTCAGCAACTCCCAATTTCATGTAGCTGACTTATTTTTGAGAAAATATGGGTAACAAATTTTGTGATAATATTGACAGGTCAACATGACCTAGTGTCTTCATGATTTTTGTTCCATTTCGTTACCACTTAGATAACTCCAGCTCATATTCCAAGACCTATCCTTTTACTTTGAAGGCTGTTAAAAATCAAAACAAAGCAAAAAATGTAACTATTCTGTAAACACTGGTGAGGGAAGTTGACTGAATATAATCAGGAATACTTAACCCTGGGTTACTGTATTTCCCCAGTGCCATTGGAAACGCTTCTTCCCACTGAGTCACTCTGTGAAGGAGCATTCAGAGAACCTGTAGTGTTTAGTGTGTCTGGACAAAGATCGTTATTCCTAGTCATTTGTGGGAACTCACCCAGTGGGCATCAGTTCCCTCTGATATTTTATAGTCTTCTTAGCTCTGCAAGAATTTCTGTGGTGTTGGGGGAAGTCCTATGCATTTGTCAATAAAGTACTGTTGAGCCTATAGGGAACCAAGATAGGAGGGACTAGGAGTCCAGGAGGACTCTGGGAAGGAGAAACACAAGAGAGTCAAGATGTAACGCCATGGGGGTAGGAAGGCCGGAACCATTCTCAGGTAAGAGACATACTTAGATTAACAATTATGGGGTAATTACTTAAGTTAGAGCTAGCCAGTAAGAAACAAGCAAGGCCAACAGCTTCATAATTAATATAGCCTCCTGTGTGTTTATTTGGGATTGATGCGGATCTGGAACCAGGCTGGCGGAACGGCTCCTACTCAAGGAAAAAGATTCCCCTTAACATAATGGTTGTCAGGAGTGGGATTGAATTTCCACGCAAAATAACAAAAGATTTAAAGGAATTTTAGAAACAGAAGAACGCAGAGAAGCACAGATTTTTGGTAGCAGCATTTTTCTCAGGTGGGCTCTGTTTTGCTATCGACAAGCCGAGATTCACGTGGCTCGCTTACCGGAGTCTTCCTGACTCGGCATAAAAAGAAAAAAAAAACAGCAAGGTTGTTTTAAGAGACTCTGAAAGGTGTGTACGTACAGCTGGAAGTGGCAGCTTTTGCTGGATGTCAACATGGACTGAGGCAGTAAGCTGGAATCATGCTTACGCCTGCCATCTTGAAAAGAAAAAAAAAACGGCAGTTTAAAACAGCCGCGGTTTTAATAGATAAGACACGTGGCCAGAAAAACATAAAGATTTACTGTAAAGTCAGACTTGGATAAAGGAAAGCCTCTAAAGGTTTACAGTGTGTTTAAAAATATACGTAAAATTGAGAGAGAAAATGAAACAGCAAAGTGGTATATAAATACAAAAGCCGCCATTGTGGTGGCACACGCCGGTAGGATTTACTCCAGAGGCAGAGGCAGGCAGGTTTCCAAAGAGAAACCCTGTCTCAGAGAAAAATAAATAAAAGTAAAATAAATAAAGTAATAATAGATAAATAAATAAGCCACGTAAAGATGGAAAATACACAGAGAGTCTGGATACTGTATGCTATTGTGTTTTTCAGTTTTTTGATTGCTAAGGAAGGAACAGCTGCTAAAGTACACTTGATTATAAATACTGCTGAATTAATACAACTTCTATCTTTTAAAAATGCCTTGACTTCAAAATTTAAGTATAAGGATATGTTACTTGGAAAAGGAGTTTTTGCTTATGTTTCTACAGAAAATGAAAAGCTGAGGATTCCTTCCAGGCTTTTGTGGTTTGACGAACCAAGACCCCCGGAAGCAGTGGATCAGATGTTCCAACAATTGAAACAGCTAAGATGATGCAGTCTTACAGACCCCGAAAATATGGACTTATACAGGTTTCTGAGTTTTGTCATGATCCCCATGGTATGAATGGCGCCCCCTTCCAGGAGGAAGCAGTTTGGAATGAGCGACGTCTCAATTCCCATCTTGTTTATAAATCTTTTTCATTTAAATGGGGTTGTTTATAATTAGTTAATGATCACAGCCAATCTCCTTTTAATGGTAAAAAGGGGAATTATGGTATGGGTATTGTTTTTCATTTATTGATACAAATTCAAGGTCAATTTTGTGATGCTTATATTTCTCCTCTTGATTAAGTATTGTGCTTATACTGTTCTTTTAAAACATAATACATAATTGAATACAGACTATAGATAGTTACTTATAATAGAATTTATAGTTAGGTAAGTTAGGTTTTCTAGATATATAGAGATGTATTTGAGATAGATAGTCTTCAAACCTTTCAAAGACCTTCAGAAAATGGCATTTAAAATGGTTTAGGGTTTTTCTTGACAATGAGAAATGTCTGCTCCTGGCAGCACCAATTATGTCTGAGAGGAAGATGGGCATCGAAAAAACTCGTTATGGAGTTTGCTTTCAACATGGCAAGATTAGCCATTTGGGCAAGAAACTGCTCTTCCCTAGACTGTTTGACTATTGCTGTACAAACTGAACATGCAGGACCCACAGGAAAGTGACTGCTGAATTCAGTCTTACAGGGATCCTGTTTCATGGAAGAGTCTATCAGACTTTCTGCAGGACACAGAAAAATGACTGACAGACTGCCAATGCAGATGGACAGTTTGAAATTTCCTGCTTTGCTGAGAAGTGTTCCAGACACATTGTGGCCTATGGGCTGAAGATGGATGTCCCAACGTTACAGAGGAACTTTGGGTGACTGTCCAGGTAGCAAGATGTCTCTGTCAATCCTAGTGTTTATATATTATCCTTCTGTGGTCTTTGATGGAGTTGAAGACAGATAGTTATAGTTCTAGTTTTCCTTAGTGATGATAAAAGATAAGCTACATATAGAACTTTGGACTCACAAGAATGGGATGGATGATATTTTCTTTAAATCTTGCTAAAATATTGTAACTATGTTCTTACTTGATAACTGTTCTGTTATACACAATTTGACTGTGTTAAAGTTAAGACCTTTCTTTTTGTTTAAACAGAAAAGAGGAGATGTTGGGGGAAGTCCTGTGCATTTGTCAATAAAGTACTGTTGAGCCTATAGAGAACCAAGATAGGAGGGACTAGGAGTCCAGGAGAACTCTGGGAAGGAGAAACACAAGAGAATCAAGATGTAACGCCATGGGGGTAGGAAGGCCGGAACCATTCTCCGGTAAGAGACATACTTAGATTAACAATTATGGGGTAATTACTTAAGTTAGAGCTAGCCAGTAAGAAACAAGCAAGGCCAACAGCTTCATAATTAATATAGCCTCCTGTGTGTTTATTTGGGACTGATGCGGATCTGGAACCAGGCAGGCGGGAAGGCTTCTCTCGAGGAAAAAGCGTCTCTTAACACTGTGGGACCAAGGATTGCTATATGTAAAATACCTGGGTCATTTGGTTCCCAGGAAAACACAGACATGCTCTCTGCCTGGAGTTTATGTTGGAAACCAAGTAGCAAATGGCACACAAGCCTGTTAAGGGCATACATTCTCAAACAAGCCGCTGGGTTGCTTGGGGAGGGGGGAATTCACAAGTGGCATCTCCATGGGCATCTCCATGGGTATATACAGAGTACAGATTAAACACAGATAACCTTCACATATATAAAAACCTGGTTCTTGGGAGTGGGGATTTAGCACAATTGATAGATTGCTTTTTTTAATCAATCTATAGCACTACAACAAACCAAGTGTAGTGGTTTATATATGTAATCCTAGTACTTGGAGGTTGAGGCAGGAATATCAGAGGTACCAGGTCAGCCTCTGCTGAATAGTTGAAGTTCAGTCTCCAATATTAAAAACAAAAACAAAAACAGAACTGGTTCTACCTGGTCAGGCTACCTACCCTTCCTGCACAGCAGCCACCTTGGAAGCACAAAGGTCCATGCAGACTCAACCTCCTGCAGGAGTTCCTTGCCGATGACCCTGAGCAAAGGACAAAGGCAGACAGGAGAAGGCTGGGACAGGAAATGATGGGCTGCATTTTGAGCCCATCCTAGGCATAACTCCTGAAGTGATGTTAGGTAAGCCCCCACACAGTTCTGAATGCTTCCTTAACCTTCTAGACCAACTGACCAAACCTCTGAGCCCTGAAGTTTCCCACATGCTCTCCTCCAAGGGTAGCATGACAGTAGTACTATCCTAGGGGACTCATAGCAATTGTGTCCACAATGGGTCTGTCTCTCCAAGTCATGCATTCCAGAAATTTGAGGAAACTTTGAAGTGTAATTTGAAGTATAAAACCTGATTTGTAAGGTAAATCAGGATAATGGTTCCTTTTGGCTATTTACTATCATGATTCTTGAGAGTGTCTCACATTATTCTGCTATGAGTCTGTCTGTCTTCTACACTAACCAAGGAATTTGGTTCTCATCTTTATAAAAAGGTCTGGTGGCACTGACATTACTAACAGCAAGAATTTCTTGGTGGCTGCAGCTATATGCCTGATATGGGGATTTTGACAATGAATTTTCACTGAAGACAGAAGGGGTATTTTACAGGTGGGGTTGACCCACCACACCAGGCAGAAACAGACATTTGAGGGCAGTGGAAACTGTCTCTTTCCTGAAGCCATGATTAGCATCACCTATCAATGTTAGTATTACTAAACTCTGAGCCCCGTTGAACCCTAAAATGTTTAGCCCTATACTTCAAAATGCCACCAGTTGGCAAATCTACCACAGCTACAAGATGTAGTTCATGTTGAATATGAGCTATAGAGCAAGGCTGTGTCTGAAGAAAACCAAGAGCTCAGAATGTAGCTCAACCGTAGCACATTTTGCCTATTATGTGTTACATTTGACCCATTATGTAGCACCACAAAATTGCAAGATACATATAATGGATGTCCAAGCAAGGCCATCCATTACTCATGGGCTGCATTCCACGTTAGTTATCAATGTGTGTTTTACCCATACCCAGTTGCCAGACTCCCAGTATGAAATCTGATGTCCAACAATAGAGGCACTGTGTCCACTTTTATTGGTCAAAGAACCTTCTTGCTTGTTGTCAAGGGCTCTACCACTGAACCTCATTTTCCAGAATTCCCACGTTCAACACAGCCAAAGGTCAACCTCACAAGAAAGCGAGATTTTCTAAAGAGCACACTCCCAAGCCTCGGATGTGAATTTGGTTCTGAAGAGAAACACATAAAAGTCAAAGAGGCAATTAACAACCCAAGATTAACTGGAATTAAATATAGTCTCATGTTGTTCCATCACAATGAGAACGAGCAGAATTGACTCCAGCAAGGCAAAGGACAAGGCAAGCAATGCATAGCCTGTGGTGTGTCCTTCAAAAGCTTTTAGGATGAGCTCATTATTTGAGGTCTTTAAGAAAGACAAGACTGTTCTATTAAAGTGGCAGCCACATATATCATTGCTGAAGCCACAGTGCACAGCTGTCTCTCTTACCCCTGACACACAGGCATGTATGATAACATGCAAGGGCTATGGGCATGTGACAGCTTCATATTATGTAATCGTCCGCTACATCACCAGCATCCCAGCTCTCACATATATCCTGGCTGTGTCATTTCTAATTAGTCGTGTGGTGTAATGGATAATGAAAACACTTGATGGCTGGAATTTGGGGTGACAGCAATAGTGGCTTTCTAGAACACAACAGAGGACAGAAGGAGAAATATAACTCATAGGTCCCAAGCTAGGGTGAGCCAGGTCCAAGAGCAAACGGTTATTCAGTTTGCTTTCATTTCATAATCTTGAAATGGGATTAGATTTCATGTGCAAAATAATTATTAAACGGCTTTAATCTTTAATCTTCTTAGAGAAGATAAAAAGCATGCTTAGAGAAGGTGGTGAGAGAATATACATAAGTGAAAATCTTAAAGATATTATCAATGTGCTATTGTGGGAAAATTTCCATCACCGAGTTGGTGGCTGGATTTTGCATTGGCAGGTCCTAATACTGAAGAGAGAGGGATGTTTTCAAAGGCCATTGGGCACCAGGCCTCTGAAAAATCCAGCATGAAATGCAACAGAGCACAATTTTTAGGAAATGGTCATTTAATCCGACTAAACCCATATGGTTGGATCTTCCATCCATCTGACTTGTAGGTGAAGCCAGGCGTAAGAGTCTGCCAGGCCCAGTGCAGGAAGACAATCAAATTAGGTTGGAATTACTTTTATGTATTTTTTTAAGTTACATTCTAGGAGCTGAAGGGAAGAGACCTCATAACATTTGGCAGCTGGCATGCCCACTGAAAGTCCGTTTCTATATAATTGAGTCTATAAATATTAATTATTTTCTGTTCCTGCTCCATCTTTTATAAGTCTTTTAGATTTAGAAAGTGCTCACACTTTAGACATTACCAATGCTCTTTGATGAACTGAGAACATTATGCCTGCTATTAGGCTTTTCATCTTTGGAATGGGAGAATGTGTAGGAGTTTGAGTATGTTTGCATGTGTGTGCACTTTAAGAGCTAGATTTTTAAGGTGGAGTGGTAACAGCTTGGATGCCTATTTCTCTTCTCAAGCTAGAGAACAGAGCCTTTGTCAAGAGAGCAAAGCCACTTCCATGAAAAGTGTGGCTTTGGTGAATACCACACTGAGTGTTGACAGCCACACTGGGATGGCCCTCCAATGCATACTGGATGACTTGACAGGGTGGATGAAGGGCAGGTGGAGAGGAATTAGATGGCCCTCCTCTCAGACTTGTCTCTGCAAAGGTCTTGTGCTGACAAGATTGTTCACTATGTGACATAAAAGCAGTCCTACTGTGTTCCTAAGATGGTGCTTTACTTATAAATATCTTTGGTTCCCCCACAAGGACTTCTGTGTTGGGACAGCCTAGCCAAGCCTTGCTCACCCTGGATGTTCCCTGGAGCAGAGGGGTGTTCTTGTACTCTAAGTCTCTCATTTCTACACATGAATACATTCCTCTGGTTATTAACGTAGGTGATGATCAGAACTCACAGCAAAAGGCAGCATAAGCAGAGTAAGGAGGCAGGGTGAGAGGTAAGAAGGGTTCTGGAGTTCAGGACATCTTTCTCTTGGCCCTGGGTCGTTGGTTAATTTTATTTGATATTTGTCATAGTTAACGTCAGCTGTCATTTTGACATACCCCAGAATAAATGAGAGAGTCTTGTGGCCATATTTGTGGAGAATTGTCTTAATTGATGATTGATGGGGATGGCCCAGCCCTCTGTATGCAGTACCATCCTTAGGTAGTTGGTTCCAGGTTGTATAAAAAAAGCTAGTTGAGGAGCTGTTGATGGCTCAACAATTAAGAGCACTGGCTGCTCTTCCAGGGATCCTGGGATGGAGTCTCTATGCACACATGCCAGCTCACAGGCATCTATAACTCTTGTCCCACATATCTGTCACCCTCTTCTGGCTTCTTCAGACACTGTATGCATGTAGTACACAGACGTTCATGCAGGCAAAAACGTATGTAAACACACACGTGCATGCGCATGCACACACACACACACACACACACACACACACACACACACACACACACACACGTTAGCAAGGAGCAAAAGCCAGAGATCAAGCCAACAAACGTGTTTCCTCCATGGTTCCTGATTCTGTTCCTGCCCTTGTTAATAGTCTGTGGCTTAGAAGTGTAAGATGAAATAACCCCTTTTCTCTTGAAATTCTTTTTGTTTGTGGTGTTCATCATAACAACAGAAAAGTAAAGTCTAAGAGTACCTAAAGAGGGAATCTGGTTTAAAATAGCACATAGGACATCACTGTAAGAGTCTAAAAGAAAAAAGAAACAAGACAAGGGAAAATGAAACGAGGGAGAAAAGGAAATAAAGAGGAATTGAAAATAAAAGCAATTTATTAAGACCAGTCACAACTATAGTGAAATGTATGGGTCCTGGAATGAGTCAAAAGAAGATGAGGGTGTGCTGTTCACATAAGCAACATCAGTAACCTGGTGTTCTTCATACCATGAGAGTCTCACTTCACATGAACCTAAGTCTAAAGGAGTATGTGTGTGTATGTGTGTGTGTGTGAGTGTGTGTGTGTAAGTGTGTGTGTGTAAGAGAGAGAATGTGTGTTTGTGTGTGAGAGGGAGAGAGAGGGAGAGCCGGGGAGAGAGAGAGGGAGAGGGAAAGGGACAGGGAGAGGGACAGGGAGAGGGACGGGAGAGGGAGAATGTGTCTTAACACTTGGTACTCTAGGAGGACAAAAAGGTCAGATCCCCTAGAACTGGAGTTACAGGTGGTTTTGAGCTGCCATGTGAATACTAGGAATCGATCCCAGGTCCTTCTTAACTGCTACATCATCTCTCCAGCTCTTTTCTCTGTGTTTTTTATTATCTTGGTGATATCTACATGAGTTCTTGGGATTTAGATGGAATTGGTCTTAGACCTGTAATGTGTATGGGCATATATGGTGACTTATTATTGTAGCCTTGTTAACACAAGGACAGAATTTAATTTCTCTCATCAGAATCCTCTGGTGTTCAGAACATGAATTCCATATATGTTTTCTGCTAAGTCTGTAACTGTGTATTTTATGTTTTGGGTATTATGGTAACGGTACTCATTTTATATTTGTGTTGCAATTGGCTCATCACCACCAAATGGTAATCAAATTAACATATATTGATATTCAGTGTAATATCCTTTGTAAAATCTCACCAGTTTCTCATTTTTAATCAATTCGTATGACTTCCTTTGCTATCTAAGAATCTTATCTTTCCTTATAATCTATGTACCTTTGGTTTCTTTTCATTCCCTCATGCTTTGTGTAAAATTTTCAATACAGTTTGAAAACAAAGAGTAAGAATGAATAATATGGCATTTCTCCCCATTCTAACTAAGAAATTTTTCATCCTTTTGCCTTTCATTATGATATTAAGCCTAAGATTTTTATGGATTTTTTGCAAGATAAAGCAGTTTGTTTTATTCCTACTTTGTACATTTTATTTGGTCATAAATTGATATTAGCATTTGTCAGGCGCTATTAGAGCATCTATTGACATTGTGTGTTTTTCTTCTTTAATCTATAGAGATGGTAGATCACGTCAATTGATTTATGGATATTGAACCAGTCTTGGCTTCCTGAAAAAAAGTCAGCATGATTATAAAATTCTCTGGTATGACTGTGTAGAACATTTTCTCACTCATCCAAAGGCACCCAGAGTGAAGCTACTCTTCATGGAGTTTCTACCTCTGGGGTTAGCATCAGGGTGTTTCACTCTCACAAAACAATCTGTCAGGTGCTTGCTTCCCCCTACCCCTTATGTTATGGGTGTATACCATGTTAAACCTTCACTTATCCTCTGCATTTTGACCAATCACATCTCCATAGTAGCCCCCTATCTGCTGCAGAAAGAAGCTTTTTTAGTGAGGGATGAGAGCTACATGTATGTATAAGGACAATCATTTAGAACTGAGATTAAACTGGTTTAGCAGAACGACAATAGTAGCATGTAGGGTGAAGGTTTCTGGGTCTGAAATCTGTCTCTAGTTTACAGTGTTGAACACCATGATTTAAATTCAAATATATGACTACTTAGTTAATGTATTTCTTCTGAGTGGGCTCCATGATTTGTGTCTGTCAGGGATGAGTCTGCCTCAGCCAAGTGTCAAGTGTTCAATTATACAGTCATTTATAATATCCCACATCAACACATTAACATCCTCAGTCTGTTAGTGAGATTATCTCACTCTTTCCTGGTGTTTATAATTCATGTCTTCTATTACAGCACATCCTGGTTCATTCATCAACATTATTGATCCTTCCAAAGAATGAGCTTTGGGTCCCATTTATTTTCTCTTTTCTATTATAAAGGTCATTGATTTTTTGTTTTGTTATTATTTATTTTGCAAATGATGAGTTTAAATTCCATTATACTTCTTACTCCCTTTAGCTGTGATGGTATTTGTACTTTTTCTCTAGCATACAAGAGTGTTCTGGAGTGCAGCCTTTCTCTTATTTGCCACATTATTTCTTTCAATAAAACATTTAGAATGTTGTAGTTTTGAGTTAAATCTTGTAATTGAGGGACTGGGTAGATGAATTAACTGGTAAAATGCTTGCTTTTCAAGAATAATGACCCACACTATCATCTCTGGCTTTCCTTTGGAATATATCTCATAAGTCACATGTTACCTGAAGGTCTCCCTGATAGCTCTACAATTAACCTGCCACTCACCAGAGCATCACCTCTCTCCCTTCTCTGCCTCTGGTTTCCCATGTACACTTGACACCTCCTGCTATATTATCCATTTTAATTTATTCATAGTTAATGAAAGACCTATGTATCATTTTATCTTCTATTTCTACTGATAAATCATAATCATCATGAAGACAAGGATTTGGGTTGTCATATTAAAAGTTTTATCCCCAGCACCTGGGAAGCACTAGAACATAGTATATACAATGGGTGCATCTTGCATGAATGAATGGATGCATAAATGGTGTTTGATTGTTAAAAGTACAGTCCCTTACTGTAACACCTCTTTGCTTTTTCAAAGCTCGAAGAGATCCATCTCATACCTTTGAAGACTCACCCTTACCTGTCCTTTATCTCTGGACTGTCCTATTCAGCCACAGACACCTCCCCTCAACTCCCTAGTTGGAATTTTGGCTCCTGGAAACTGACGTCTCTTACACTTGCTTCTTGGCTTTTCCAAGTTTACTCCATATTCTGTGTTGGAGACGACCACAGCTCCTAATTTGTATATTTGTCTACATATCTTCCTCCATCATTCATTCTTCATGGCCTGGGAGACATTTGTTTGGGGGAGAAATGGGGGAGGGCTTTCTGACTCAGTTTCTTTTTCTCATGAGAAGACTAAATGTCAAACCCATGATGTATGGATTCTCAGGGAGGGAAGCATGAGATTGAGCCTGTTTTTAATTACCATTTGATGCTATTTGTGAGATGATCATCTTCCTGGAGCTCTGGAATGTTTATACTCACATTAACAGGAGAACCAGGTCTACCCATGGATCCAGAATCACATTATTATGTAGAGTCTGCTGACTGGACACCCAAGAGATCTACTGAGTAGGAGCACTTCTCTGTTCCTAAGTCCCCCTCTAAGTAAATTAGTACTTTAAAAAAGTTTGTTTATTTAAAAATGGTTAATCTATCCAGTTAGATGATAAAAATCATAGGAGGAAAGAATTTACTACAGACACAAGTAAGCAAATTTTGCATCAAAACACCACCAGCTAGTGGCAGATAGCCTTGCCACTGGTAGCTCACACATTAGCAAGGAAAATGAAAACTTCCTGCCTCAAGCCTGTCACCAATGGCAGTGAACATCAGCTTTGTCCAAGCAAGGAAGTCATGCATCTTGCATCCAGGAGCCCTAAAGCTAATACAGAAATATGAAATAAAATCAAAGTTAAAACCATGAATGTGTGTGTAGCAGATCCTCATGCCACTCATCTTCTGATGATGCAAAGCTGAAGACAAACCTCAGTGTGTATTACATTTATAGAGAATCAAAGATGAGTCTGAGCAGGACTTCCCCATCTAGAAGGACCAGGCTCACTAGTCCAGAATTTTGTGTAGCTCAAAATACACAGTCATGTTCCAAATTGCCCATAGCCACTTATCAAATCAGATGCCTGGTTATGTGTCATTCCATTCAGACGTTGGAGGAATTTTAAGGGAAGGGGTTTATGAGCTCTTGAAGTGCCAACGTGAATAAATCTCTTTAAATGAGTGACTTTCTTCCTAGAAGCATGAAGTCCCCTTGTGCCAATTAATTAAAACCCACAGATTCCATCTCACCTACTACCCACACATCTGTAGTCACTATAGCAACCCAGAAAGTCTTTTGTGTAGGTTCATTATTCTTAGGTAATAGGGTTTTAAGTGAGCCTCAGTGAGAATGGATTATGTGCATAAGATTCCTTATGTTTTCTAGATCTATTTAGTTCATTCTCTAATCAGTCACATAATAATAAAACAGCCTTTCCCCCATTCTCTTGCTGAGAATCAAACCCAGAGCTTTGTGCATGCAAATTTAGCTTCAGTCTCAGTCAAGGGCCTTTTGAGGTAATGAGGTTGGCTAGCTATATAGACCAAGATGGACCTCAAAATATAATCCTCCTATGTCAGTATCCTGCCTGCTGGGATTATACGTGGATGCCAACATGCCTGGCAAACAAAAGCCATGTTAAAAGAGTCATTTGATTCAGTTGAAGAAATCTAAGCAAGGTTCACAGTGAAGAAATAGGCCATCACTAACAGACACTGCTCTTTTGATTTGTAGAATTTGTTCATGGAACCTGCTTCCAAATACACAGGATGGAAGCTGGCCACCAACATGTAAATGGAGTAGCTGCTGTCCTAAGGTCCAGAGGTCTCACAAGAAAGTCTATAGAGCCAAGTAGGGCTCACACTGGCAGACCTAGAATGCCCTCCTTTCTGATGGAACTTTCCTAGGTCATTCCAGAAGAAGGCACATAAAAAATCCAAGAATATCTGGATGCAATTGGTCACTGGGATGGGTCCCTTTAGCCAAGATATCAGACCAAAGAAAATTCAGGATCTTAAAACAGGAAGTTCACGTGCTGGTGCCTGTTCTGAAGGTGGGACTAGTCTGATCTCCCAATTCTGCAGCCATGAGGGCTCCAGGTCATTCAGAGGCCAACTTAATGAGGCAGAGATTTATCGTCATGACTATGCTTCTCATCCCAACTCTAACTGGGAGGGGTCAACAGCAAGCTGTGAAGTTACTTTTCTATTGGGGTAATAAAATACCAAGGTGATTTAGAGAAGAAAGCATTATGGTCCAGAGGAGTAGGAGTTCTCCATCATGGTGGGCAGTATGGCAGCAGGCACGTGGGCGTGGCACTGGGGCAACAGCTGTGAGAGCTCACATCCCAATCCAAAGACAGGAGGCATATCGTTAAATGGCAGTGGCGGGAGGCTTTTGAAGCCTCAAAACCCACCCCAAATGACACATTTCCTTCAAATACACCACACTTCCTAATCCTTCTCAAGCAGTTCTAAGCAACTTGAGTGAGGACCATTCTCACTCAAATCGCAAGTGTTTACAGGAGGCGGGTGCTGGGAACCATACTGTAACACTGTAGAAGAGCACCAAGTGCTCTTACCTGCTGAGCCATCTTTCCAGTCCCCTTCATGGACTGTTTTTATATTAAAGTGGTTTTAGACTCTATCAAATGCCTTTTCTGGGTCTATGAAGAAGGATATATGGGCTTTGTGCTTTGTTCTGTTGTTATGATGCATAGAGGCTGAAGGTTCTTCAAGGCTTTTTAGCTCTTCTGTGGTAGTATTACTTTTAAGGCAAAGTCACTTTTGAAAAACATTGACTGTGCATGCTCTCTCTCTCTCTCTCCTTCCTCTCTCTCTTTTCCAACATTGTACTTCCTCCATTCTTCCCTCCCTTCCTCTCTCTCCTTATTGCTCTCCACCCTTCTCCCTTTCTCTACTCCCCTCCCTCTCTAGCACTTTCTCTGGAGAAACGCAGCCTCAGGAAGGCATCACAATAGCCTATGGAGCCAAAACACACAAACAAAATGAGTCCTTTTGCCAAAAACTAGTGGATAAATAGCCTCTTGTCAAAATACTATGTGGGAAACCAGTTGTGAAGCCATGACATGAATATCACTGAAGATGTTCTGGATAAGTAAATCCTGATCTGTCCTGCAAGAGTTGCTACAGGTTCAAGGTTCTTCAAGCTTGCACAGTAATCCAGCTTGTCTAGATTTATGGTCATGTAGTTGGGATAATCTCCCACTGCCTATCTTTAGGGCACTCATATAAACTTTAAATAGAGACATGAGTGGAGCCATGTGTAAGACAATTTGGTCAGGCTGTGCTCAGGTGAGACTGCAATGTGGCTAAAGAGAGATGACAATCATCATCATGAGAGGGTGACATGAGTCTTCTTGCTTTGTTGGGGGCAGCCTCAGTTCCTAACATAGGGCAGTTGTTGCTTTGTTTTTGGTGGGGTCTACCTGAAGGTTCTTTGTCCATGGAATCCAATATGACTCCAGGTTTTGATGAAAGAGTGAAGACTTGGCTGTTGCTTTATGGACCTAAAACATGTTTCAAAGGCAAACTTCATTAGTTGCTCACTAATGGGTGCTTTTTGGCTTTGAAAGAAGACAGGAGAGGTGTGATGAACTGAGGGTTAGCTAATCTTATATCACCAGGTTTTTGACAAAACCTCAAAGGACAAATAGGTACACATTCAGAGTCAGACAAAATGTGACCCATAGGCTGGGGAGATAGCTCAGTTTAAGAATGGGCACTGTTAGACCTGAGTTCAGTTCCCAATACCAACTTTGGCAGCTCACAGTTGCCTATAAATGTCTAGTTCTAGAGAATCTGATGCCTTCCTCTGGCCTCCCTGTGGAGAAGGGTACTTTTCACTGCAGTGCGCATGTACACACACGCCCTACACAATTATTAATATTAAAAGTAAATACTAAAAAAGCATGTGATTCCAGTTTAAAGGTAGAAATTACAGATGTAGAAGACTCTGGAGGTTACATTTTATCCCTTGATTCTATCTGTTCTCTGCTACTGGACCACTAAGACATGAACAGACAGCATCTTTCACTTCTACAGTCACAACCCTCACTATGTGTTTTCTGCACCGATGGACCTGGAAACCATGAACCTAAATGAATCATCCCTTCCTCAAGATACTTTTGTCCATCAAGCATGTTGGGTCTGGCAATTACCAACCAGGATGTACAGATTCCCACCTCTTATCTGGAATCAGTGTGAGTGTTTCATCTGAGGTCAGTAATCATGTCAGGTCTCTAGTTCTAAGGTCTGGGTTGAGAATTTATTCTCGATTTACCCAGGATTCAGCCTCAGAAGAATGCCTTTCAAATTCAAGGCACGACCCTTGAATATCCTGTCTTCAATAGTTACACACACACACACACACACACACACACACACACACACACACACACAAGTCTATTAAAACTGAACTAAAAAATCAAAGCCTTTTTCATGTCCAGTGAGATTTTCTGGCCATAGTATAATTTCAATAGATAGTCCCCAAATTCAGGACCAAAATAATTTTGATTTCATGTATATTCAGAAATCCAATCGTTTAGATATTATAATCCTATGGAAAATGTTCTCTTTAATAAGTAGGGAGAGGTATAAGTGACTTTAAAGGTTTTTTAAAAAGAGGATTCCGTGTCTGGCAGCTTGCACGGATGCAAGTCTCTGGCATTATGATGAAATTAAAGAATGAATACTGAAACCAGTAGTCTCATCTTACTGCAGACCAGGAGCTCATGCCAGCTAATATTTCAAATAGTATCCATGCAGTTCAGTCCAAAGCCTGATACTTTCTCTGAAAAGATCATTTCAGATATTCCTAATCAAAACCTTGGAATCAATAATCCAGAACTGTCTTTTTCTGAAATATTCTGAATGCATTTTGAGTCTGTCTTCCACAGGGTTAGCTCTGTGTGTATATATTGTCCTTCTGAGACCAGCTGATAAACCTATTCACATGGGATTAAGTACTCCCAGCCCCAAAAGGTTATTATGTTTGACAGACAGATTAGCCACCATGGAGAGCTACACACTATAATCCCAGTAAATTGGATGTTTTAGCATTCGCTAGAAGGATGCTTTTAATTATACAAGCAGGCCAGAGTCTGCAAGTGCATTTTCTTTGGAATGAACTGCACATGTGCATCCTAACTTCAGACGAACAATGTCAGGAGGAGAACATCAGGTCTCAATTTGTAACATCTCATCCTTTAGAACAACAGCTTTCCCATTGTTCTCCCAGCTTTGTGGCCCAGATCTCTCATTTTCAAGAGTGTTTATTAACATTGCCAGCCTCTGAGGGGCCACATCTTTGACTCTCCCTCTGTGGAAACCCTTAGTTACCATCAGATGGGGGTGAGACCTCATGAGCCTCACCGCCATTCATGGTGAGATTTTGGTTGATTTGATCTTATGTGTGTCTTGAACACAGGTCAGGAAACATGCCTTGTAATTTAAGCCCATAGCTAACCCTAGTTAGCAAAACAAATGTTCAGAGCAATAGAAAGCTGTGAAGTTAATTTATTTCTTTCAGCTTCCGTATCACCCTTCTGGCCTATCTAATCTTTCCAGAAAAATTGACAGTTCCTCATGACAGTTTTCTGAAATGCCTAATTGTTGGCATCCAGTCTCATCTCATTCTGTCTAGCTCTATGTTTTCTGTGCTAAATTAAGTCAACACTCTAAGGGCCTGCTTTCTAGCAAGTTCTGCTTTAAAACCCAGAGCTACAGGGTTGACAGTTCACTAAGTGAAATATTTGTGCCACAGGAGGTAATGTGATTGGGGATGATAAGGGGTGTCAGGTCCTCTCGCAGCTTAAATAAATCTCAATGAATTAATCTCCCTAAGAACCTTCCATCAATATCAGGCATTGAACGTTCACCCGAATTCCTGTGAGTAGCTCTAATAAAACATCAAATGAATAGAAAGCTTTTATATTAAAAAAATAATAAAAGGCCCTATTTGTGAACTGCCATTTGAAGAACACTCAGTGTCTTAACAGTCCCGATGCTCTTTAAAATGTGGCAAATGTTACCAACTAGGGGTCTTGATTGGGTTCATTTTCTCTGCCAATTAAATAATTAAAAGGCAGGAGAAATCTCAGACACAGCAGGCAGGCAGCAACAGGTAGCTGAGTTTATTAAAAAAACAGAAGAGCACAAACACAACACCAGGAGGGAGCAAAACACAGAGACAGAGGGTGTGGCAGAGCATAAACAGAGAGGGGGAAGGGAAGAGCACAAACACAGAGACAGGATTCTTCTCAGCAGAGAGAGATTCTCTCTCTAGGAAAAAGACACAGTCTGATTTTCCCTTGGCAGGCTGGGGGTCTGAGTGTCTTGGGTGGCCTGGGGTGGGCCCCCTCCCCTAATTTTGGATTGCTGAACTTAAACAAAGAAAAGGGGAGCTGGTAGATCCAGAACCTCATGGAACTGTGTACTGCCTTGCAGTTATCTGACCAAGCTGAACCAGTTACCAAGGAGGGCAGGCCGTGCTAGCCAGAGAGACTGGCAGGCCTTTGTCTCCAATCAAGAGGGCGAGGAAGAAGCTTGTGCATCTGTCTTTCTGTCAGGGTTCTGTCTAGGTCCTAGTCAATCATGTTAGGAAGTGGAGGAGACGTCTGTCCTTTCTGTAGGGAAAAGGGACCAGTCAAAGAAACACACCCTGAGCAGAGCCAAAGAAACACACTTTGGCCCTGCAACCACAAACAAAGAAATGTACCCTGACCCTAAAACCAGTGCCAAAGGAACACACTTTGTCCCTGGAATCAGAGTCAGTGAAAGAAGTGTACCCTGGCCCTAAAATTGGAGCCTTGCAACCACAAACAAAGAAATGTACCCTGACCCTAAAACCAGTGCCAAAGGAACACACTTTGTCCCTGGAATCAGAGTCAGTGAAAGAAGTGTACCCTGGCCCTAAAATTGGAGCCAAAAGGCTAAAAAGGACCAGAGAAAGAAACACACTTTGGCCCTGAAACCAGAGCCAAATCTGACCCTAATCCTGTGTAAAAAAAGTAACCAATCCCGGAGCAGAGCTCTAGCCAATCTGAGCTCAGCACTGAAATCGGACCAATCCCTACTCTGGAAAAACTTCCCCAACCCCAGGAATTCCTATATAAACCCTGTGTATGTTCAGCTTGGCTGGTCCAGCTGTCTTCCAATAAACACCTTTGGATGAGCTTCGGGTGAAGATCTTCTTTTGCGGCGGCGACAGAGCAGAGGCGACCCTGGGCAGAGCAGAGCAGAGCAGAGCCAGCAGCGCTGTAGCACTTGCCCGGGAAACCTTCCTTGGCAGAGCAGAGTTGTTACACTCTGCTCCCGGCTCCCTGCTCTCTGCTCTCCGCTCTCCAGGAGCAGAGCTGAACTGTAGCAACTTCGCCCGAGAATCCTCCTGCCTAGCAAAACTGCTACACTAGGCGAACATCCCCAGCTGGAAGACCCTGTCCTGCCGGAGTGGAGCTGATACACGGGAGAAGCCTTTCTCTGAGGCAAGGCTGTAAGCTTCCAAGCTTACTGCAACCTGTGGTGGTCCTTGGCTCCCGAGCTCCAGGATACCTTTCCACCTGAGCTGTGTAACACTGAGTATTCTGTGACTCCCGAGGGCCAGAATACCTGACCTACTCCTGTTCCATCCTGTCCTGACCCATCCCGACAAAACGCTTTCACTTTCTCCCACTAACTGTATCAGGCAGAGGCGTCAAGAGAAAGAGACCTCATATCTTCCCTCTGTTCACACAAGTACTTGAGCCTGATGAAACCAGTAACTGTCCCAGAGCTCCACAGCTCCTTATATTATGGGGTATGGCTTCATAAAAGGACTAACCAACAAACATGTCATCACAAGAGAATATTTCTATAGTTAAGGAAAATAAGAAGGCCTGTGGAAGGTTCCAGAATCTGACCCTAGAACATAGCTGCCAACACTCCTGAGCCCAAAGGGCTGGGTCAGTAAGAGGAAAGTGTTTGTTTAGTTGAGGTGGCTATTGCTGTGAGGAAACCACCACTACCAAAAACAAGATGGGGCAGAAAGAGTTTATTGGGCTTACACTTTCACACTGTTGTCCATCACTGAAGGAAGTCAGGACAGGCACTCAAACAGGACAGGAACCTGGAGGCAGGAGCTGAGGCAGAGGCCGTGGAGGGTGCTGCTTACTGGCTGGTTCATCATGTCTTGCTCAACCTGCTTTCTTATTGAACTCAGGACCACCAGCCCAGGCATGGCACCGCCCACAATAGGGTAGGCCCTTTCCTGTCAATTACTAATTAAGAAAATGCCCTACAGGCTTCTCTATAGTCTGATCTTATGGAGGCGTTTTCTTAATTGAGGATCCCTTCTCTCAGATGACTACAGCCTGTGCCAAGTTGACATAAAACTAGCCAGCACAATATCGTTTCTGGAGACCCAAGATAATTTCAGTCATGAATAGGGACTGACAGCAACTATGCCCTGCCGGAGTGGATTCATTGCCCAAGCCATGTTGCAAGATCAAAAAGAAGCTGGGGGTGTGTATTGCCAACATAGGCCACTGGGTAATGAATAGTGTCAGTCAGATGTGGTAGATGTGAGGAGACACACTCAGGCCTCTTTAGTTGGAATCTATTTCCTTTTCTACACTTGCCTCCTGTAGCCAGTCTCAGAAATTTTCATAAAAACAAACAAAATAGACTTCATCCCTAAGAGAGAAAAGAAATGTAGAGAACCTTCAAGTCAGCTCAAGACACACCAAACCTAAGTTCTCAACACAAAGATATTTTTTGTTCCAGAAGGTCAAAGGTGTGGGAATAAGAGACAAAGACAGGAGATAAATGAAGAGGCAGAAGAAGAAGGGAACAAGGGACAGAGGAGAAAAGAGACAAGGGAAAGGGAAAGGGGTACTTGTGTCCTGGTTAGGGGTGGTAAAGAACTGCCTCTGGATAGAGAAGAGGCAGATGTGTCCCATGGGCAAATAAATGGTGGTTTATTAAGGCAAAAGGAGAAACCCTGTTATAGGTTGAGGTATCTAATTTTAATTGACCATGCTATTTTGGTGAACCAAACGGGGCTTTTGATTGATGGTCTTTCATACTTTGATAGTTAGACCTTGGAGGTAGTCAGTCTTGGGAGGAGGGACTGGTCAAATCAGAGAATAAACCATGATAGGTAATTTTAGGAAGGTAATCTAGTGGTTTTTAGCAAGGTAGAAGGAATCAAGGAGAAGTGCAAGGCCTGCCAGAGCCATGTTTGCCATACCGGAGCTTGCTAGTGTCCCTTTGAGAACTGTTTCTCAACAGGTGTAACTCACCTTCCACTTATTGCAAAAGTACAAATTATGTTTGCTATTGCTCTCATGGAGCAATGCATGTGCCTGGAGGTGGAAGGACAAGACAAAATGTACACCTGAGTTACAGCACACTAGGAAAAAGTTGCATTTTGCAAAAAATCCACACTGAGGTGCTGTGTCTTACGGGTGGGGTGGGGGGGATAATGAACATTCCATGTGAAAACAGCCAGCTTTGAAACAGTGTTGTGATAGGATAATGCTGTGAAAATCCTTCCCCTGGACAGATGGAAACAACTCCAACTGGGGAACCAGTGGGTTTACTTGACTTGCTTCTAGACCATGGGTGAGGGGTCACAGGAAAGAATGTGTGTGACCTTAAAGAAGCCAGTAGCCATGCTGGAAGTCGGCTCTCAGCATGGATGATAACATGCAGACTCCCCCGATGGCCACACATATGGTGTGTCCCCCAGTTCATCCTCCCCAAGCTGAACATTCAAGCTAAATGTAATTATGATAAAACTGCATACAAATGGTTGGAGGAGAAGCTGGTTACTTAGTTGTAAGTACAAGAACCCATTCCAACTTCTTCTCTTGTCAACAGTCTACCTGATCAATCAGGCACAACTGGCCTTCTGAAGACATAGGGCGTTTTTCTCAGAGCATACCTCTCTACCACAGTAGCTCCCACACTGAGTGGGGCATCTTCCACAGCTGACCACACATCTTCTGTTCACTCCTGGAATCGCCCATTTACCTGTATTCAGACTAGACTCTGTCATCTAAACTGCTAAAGCTCAGAATGACCCCCAAAGCAATCTGGGTGACCATACATCACTCCCAGACTCCCAGAAGCTTTCAAATGAGATGGTGGAAGCCCATGGTGAAGATTAATATTGTGAAAGAACATTTTCAAGTCACAAAAGTCAGGCATTGAAGATACAGACTGCTCAGAACAGCACTCAAGAGACAATTTTCCTGTCAGGAGAGATGAAGATTTCTTGAGTCTGGGAAGAAAAGGTCATCAAAGAAAGACACACACACACACACACACACACACACACACACACACACACACACGGATGTATTTGTTTCATTTTTTTTCCAAATTGAAACTATTCCCACCTGAGTCTATGTCAATCATACAATGTTAAGCTTGCTGAGATCATGAGAAAAGGGACACAGGATCCCTGTTTGCCCCCGTGGGAAGAAAGCAGCACTGAGAGCTAATTTTTCATAAGATTCAAGTCAGAATTTGTGGACTCATAAAGTTCAGAGATGGGGAGAGGATCATGTGAGGAGACAGAGAGGTTGAGGAGCAAAGTTAAGAGTGTGGAGTTACAGAGCCATCAGTGCAACTATCTGAGGGCCAGATGCACCAAGGTCACCAAAATCCCCAGGAAATGAGAGACATAGTGGGCAGACTCAACACGGGGAGAAAGGCATGAGGGATCAAGGCTGAGTGAACATTGTGTGCTTTGGATAGTCAAGCTGTGTTTACTATGCCCTTGGTTACTATTTATCCTTCCATGGCAAACATCTACACATGCCACAGTCTCCACAACTCCTAAGCAGACACACTGGGTTAATCACAGTCTTCTGCTTGAGGCCGAAGCTCAGTAGATGTGTTTTCAAATAATTAATCATCGAATGAACAAATTAACCCATATTACCTAGTAACATCTATAAAGCACCAGTTCAATGTAGACCAGGAAACAGAATAAAGGAAAATGAGGTTTTTTAATTTAATAAGATAGAGAAAGGGGGAAAAGAAAGTTCACAAAGCTTAAGAAGATAAATGCTGAAAAAAGCAAATATGTGTAAAAAGTCTAAAGTGTAATAAACGTTGTGTATGCAAAGCCAAAACGTAACTCAAGGTGTGAGAATGACTGTGAGAGACCAGAGGAGCAGCACACCACAGAGCACTCTGGGCTCTCTCTCTCTCTCTCTCTCTCTCTCTCTCTCTCTCTCTCTCTCTCTCTCTTGTCTCTGTCTCTCTCTCTCTCTCTCACACACACACAGACACACAAGACTTGATCATAGAACACAAAAACCTACACAGAATCAACTATGAAATGTCAAGGGAACCAGAAGCAGTCTGAAGATTTTATCCTGAGAAACAGAGCCAGTTGCTGAATTTTCCTTCTTTATGCCTATTTTCCATACATATAAAATTATGCCCACTTTTCAGGGAAGGTCGAACAATCTATAGATGCATAGACTGGAGGTTAAAGTTTATTCCCTGGACCTCAAAATTAATGTCTCCCAAATTCCTGAAATGGAAGATGTATGTAGATAAACGTGTGTCACCTCAGAAGGCTTGTGTGTGTGCGTTTGTGTATGTAGTTTTGTGTATATGTGTTTGTGCATATGTGTGTATTCATGTGTATGTATATTTCTCTCTGTGTGTGGTTGTATATGTGTATCTGTATGTATATGTATATGAATATGTATATGTGTTGTTGTCTGACAGAACTTTCCCTGGGGAGATGTAACACACACACCTGCCCAGGCCAGATAGGGATCCCACAACAGACCAAAGTGTTAATACAACCAGTGTCCAATTTGATGTACCACTTGAATTTATTGGGATGATTTACAGGATTATGGGTGAGGGGTTACTTGCAGGAGAAGAAATGATCCAAAGACAGCTACATCACCAAAACCTACTCAGTGTGGGTGACAGCTCATAAAAACTGGAAACAGAGCATACTACACCATCTTCAGGCAGCTCAACAGGTTGGAGAATATCTTTTCCATGTGACTGTGGTCTAAATCTCTTCTAGGCAACTCAACTGGATTCTGCTTCCTCCAGGCAATTAGTTTGGTCTCAGAGTCCTCTTTGCAGTTTAGCTCATTTAAGTCATGACAGAGAAGCTTCATTTATCCGAGAGAGACTCTCAGCTTTCATTGATTACTCTGGCAAGGTGGAGCCTAGTGAATCTGCTCAGTTTCAGGGACTTCCTGAAGCTGTTTTGAGTTGTTTACCTTCCCTGAAGGATAGAATGTTTCAATCTTGGAGGAAACTGCTACACAAGTTATGAATGAGATCCCTGTCTGCTGCTGCAGGCCCAATATGAGAACCCATAGTGGCTACAGTAGCAATCATTGGATTTGTTCCATATCTGCATTCAGACACTGTAGCCATGTTCAGCTGAGTTGTTCTTCTCTCTGTGACAGTGGTGTCCTCCTATGACTGTGCCACCTGGGAGCCCAGCAGGATGGTGAGTTCTGCCTAAGCCACTCTTCATGGATTTCTCATCCTCAAAGAGTAAATCCAGGGTTTGTCTACAGGGGAAAATTCCAAGAGAGGATGAATTAAAATCACCAGACTTCAGGAAATCTTGTCATGTGGAAGTGACCAAACATACCTCAAATCTAGCTGAGAGCAGACAGTGCTTCTTAACAGCAATATGTAAAAACATTCCCAGATTTTTTTATTCCGTTACACATAGAATAGGGAAGACAAAGGCTCATATCACAGTACACTAACGACCAGGGAAGACCAAAGTTAGTGATTTCAGGAAATATGGAAACAGATGCAAAGAGACACACACAGATATAATATAGATAGAAAATGGAATGTTGATCAATATAGATCAACTTCTTGGTAGTCAAAGGCCTGTTATGCAAAACATTCCCTGTCTCCCACAGAAAACTTTGAGCTGGGAGAGAAGTGTCATGTTGGTTGTCTGCAGAATGACAGCCCCAGTGACGGGTGAAACTGCATGAGATAAATACTGCTGCAAATCCCATTTCACAGATGAAGAACCAGATGTGGAGGCTGTCACCCACTCCAGCGACTGATGGATGGGGACTCAGGCAGTGGTAAAGGAGGTTGGATTGGACCAGCGTTGATGAGGCTTGTGAGCTACAGCCCTCGTTTGCTTCTCTGCAAAGTCCTTTTCATGTCTTCAATGCTCAGAAAAGAGGCTCTTCAGCCCACAAAAGAAATGCAGAGATTTATCACCACAACAACTCTGCCTCACATTCACTCCAATCTACTGTTTAGAGGAGCTGGGGTCCAAGTGCAAAGAAACAGGCTGATGTCACATTCATACGCTTAGGGAGATGAAAGCTAGCTGTGCATCAATCTTGGTATCCTTTCCTCTATGCCTCAGTGCCTTGTGGAGAACCCTGCTTTGAGGACATATATCAAGTGTTTCATGGGCTGAGCACCTTTGCCCCATCCCAAGGCTTCTGCAGACACCCACAGGAAGTCTTAGCTTCATACACTTGTCACGCTGCTGAGTAGAGTCTAGAGAGGGACAGAGCCCAGGGTCAGCAAAACTCCAGACCTCCTCTGTCCTTTCTTCACCTCCTTCCACATCTGTGATTTGTCAGCACAAAGAACGGTGTTTGCTGTAATAGGAATGAGTCCATTATGAACCAAATTGGAGGGATTTGACATATAGACCCTAGAACCTAGAACACAGACTCGGCTTGTTCTGAGTGAAATGTTCTGACATGAAAGCAGCTATGGGAATGTGCATAGTCCCAAAATGAAAGACAGCCATGAATCATGGTTTAAACACATCATTGGAAGAATTAGATACATTATAGCCCCACCAAGACTTCTCTGCTATAACCTTCAGATACTGTCTGATGACATTCTGACCTGTGGTGCAGGTAGAAGCTAGTGGTCTGATAACTTAATGGGGCAGCGTTTTGTAAGTTAGACCCTGGATTGAATATGAATGGACAAAGATGAGAAATGAGCACTATGCACTAAGCACGCTTCCATTTCTTTCTACTCCTAAGAAGTGGAAGTGATGAGGGGCTGCTTCAGTTCCTCCCTTGACTTGTCTGCTATGATGAACTCTGAGTTCATTCATAGGCCCTTTCTCCCCTAAGTAGCTTTTTTGCCATGGAATCTTGTCACAGCAGCAGAACAGAAACCTCTTCTTTCTTACTCTATCTAATTCAATACTCAGGATTTTCCAACCTCACATTTTTGCCTCTTCATCTACCCCAAGGTGACATGTAGCTTTTACTGGAGCACAAATACCCAAGATTCATTGACATGAGAATAATTTCCACACTTCCATACTGATAGACTTGTCTTTTCCCTATGGGTGCAGCAAAGTCTCCCATGAGGTTCACCTATCAATACCTTGCTATATTTAGACACTGCAAACATCCCTTGTAAATGATCTTTTCTCACATGCAAAATGATTCAGCAAGTAGTGTCCAGGAAACAGTGTTGTGCCTATGTGATCATCTTTATGATTTCTGGGGCTCCTCATAGTCTCCTCCTTTGAACAACTTCTTTTCAAACTACATCATAACAGTGTCCTTCCCTGTGTGCTTCAATATTGTTCTTTAATTGTAAAACCACTTTTTATTATTTCCTTAAACTTTAAATCATCTTTGAACAGACAATCCATTAAGGAAAAAATAGTATGTTTCATGTTCAGGTTGTTTAGAAGTACAAAATGTGAAAACTTACCAGAATCTGCATGTAGAGTGAAATGAATACAATTAATCAGAGGGAAAGTCCAGAGTGTGAAAGTAATAAGTATTATTTTAGCCCTGCAGCTAAAATCACTGCAATATAATTCTGATGACTATGTCTTAACTTAAAATGAAGGCTTGCTTTCTCAAGCCTCTAATTCAAGTTAGGTGTGTGCACATGATCTAGGCAGAGTCAATGAGAATCAAGGAAACTGCCTCCCTCTGGGCTCCAACTGCTTTGTGAGGTCTGACATTTTGAATATATGAAATTTGAGTCTCTGCGTCCATCTGTCACTCATTCTTTCTAAGAGGCTTGCTTAATATATATGTGAGTTTTCTGAGGACACATGGACAGATCTCTAGCCCCTGCTTTGCATAATGCACTATTAACAGATTGAAGTTTAGCTTGGTGAACCCACGTGCTTATGGGAGATGTTTAACAGAGGCATAGGTGATGGGTTGCCTACAGGAGCATGGATGACCCAAGTGCACCTGCCCTATTGAAAATCTTACTCTGGCATGGGCAACAGCTCTCAAAACTGCAGCCAGCTCCACCGAGTTGTTTGTTGTCTTACCATCAACCATTCACTGATTACACAACTTGGTAGTAGCAAGGACATCAACCTTATGTGTTATGGAGCCTCAGTGGCTTCCCTGGCCCACGCCCACAGTGAAGTAACAATCTCTGGCCCTGAGACTTTCAGTCATCAATCTTCTGACTCTATCAGACCCATATGACAGGCCCATGCTTGGTGTCCTTTTTCAGACTCTAAAACCAAAGTTTGCATTGTTCTTCAGCATGTATATTCTGTAACTACAAGATATTTGATAGCTAAAATTAGATAGCCTTGTAAGTTTTGCGGGCTTCCTGGGTCCTATGAAACTTGCCCTCTCTATAGGAGGGAGTATTTCAATATAGAGGAAATAGCCACGCAAGTTGCACTCAACACAGGAAGTGAGAAGTCTTCTGAAGAATAAATATTTTGACTAGTGGGATCAAAGACAAGGGCTCTGAGGTAGTTTCTGCTGAAATATGGGGTGGTATTCAATAGGATAGGATCCCCAGAAAGAGCTGGCAGAGTAAATGACAGGAGAAGATGAAGCTGTGGTCTGTTAGTCAAAGTAAACAGTACAGAAGAGAGAAAAGAAACAGTGAGGACATCAAAGAATTGGAGTGGTGTATTTGATAGGAAATTAATGCTGTAGGTAGCTCTGCCCATCAGGGATAGGTGTGTTCCAGGTACTTTGTTTATGGGATCATTTCTTTATTAAAAAAGAAGGAAAGAAGGAAGGAAGGAAGGAAGGAAGGGAGGGAGGGAGGGAGGGAGGGAGGAAGCAAGGGAGGGAGGGAGGAAGAAAGGAAGGAAGGAAGACTGAACTAAATGCTATGATGATTTTTCTCTATTAATTTTAAAATAAGTTTTCTTAATTTAAAAATTAAATTGTTTAAATTTTACTTTATGTGCATGGGTGCTTTGTCTGAATGTAGGTTTGTGCACCACATGCCTGTTGAGGCTGGAAGAAGGTACTGGATCCCAGGAAACTGGAGTTACAGACCAATATGAGATGCCATATGGGGGCTGGGAACTGAAGTCCTATGGAAGAGCTGCCAGTGCTCTTAACCACTGATCCATCTCCCCTATCCTAAAGCAAAACATATTTCCAAATGTCTTCATAGTACAGTGAGCCTGGGGCATGCATCTGTTGTGACTGCTGGATAAATCACCTCTGCTTCCCCTGGGCTTATTATTTATGGGAAGCGTTAAATGACTTTCCTGTCAAAGACATTTGGTGTTGACTTCTCTATCGTTTTCAATCAAAAGAGTTTTTAACTGATGCAAAACATTTTTCTTTCCTTAAGCAGCATTTAATAATGCATGCTTCCTTCCCCCTGAGAAACCATTAGTGTAAGCAAAACCGACGTTAATTACAAGATTTAAAACAAACAAACTTTGTTCTCTTTTCTGAGTATTATCAGAGGACAGACTAGTGCCGAGCTAGAACTGTGGATTTGCAGGGGAGAGTTTAATTGCAGTGCTTATTTTATACAACACCCTATGTGGGGAGGGGTGGGCTTGAAGACGTTCTTTAATATCAGAGGTATTTCGATCTTCCCCAGGATAACCTTGGTCCATGCCGAGGCATGTGGCTGTTGTTAAGTTATCACTATTGTGGAATGAGTTAAGGTAGCCTATGCACCAGGGCCAACCTTGGCATCTCTGCACCATGAATACCTGATTTAAAAAACAGATACAGGTACAACACAAACAACCACAATAAAAAAGGCCACCAGATGGACAGAAGAAAATCAAGCCTCCCATCACTGCAACTAACAGCCTTACTGGTGCCCTGTCAAAGTTGATGCTTTTCTAAGTATTTTCCCCAACATTTATATAGTGTGTGAGGTGTGTGTATATGTGTGTGTGTGTGTGTGTGTGTGTGTGTGTATGTGTACATACATGTCTGTGTGCCAGGCATGTATGGAGGTCAGAGAGCTGGATCTCCTTTCCACCATGTGGGTTCCAGGAATTAAACTCAGATCATCAGACATGGGCATGGGCATCCTCACTCACTGAGCCATCTTGGTGACCCTTTTCAAAGCATTGAGATGTACAATATCTTATAGGACTCCCTAAAACCCTCCACCCAGGAATATTTTATTTATATTCTAGTCAATGGAAAATGAAAACTCCAAACATCCAAGGAATCTATTCACACCTAGGTTCCACAGTGGAGACTCCAGTATTGATGCATTTGGCTTATCTCTTGATCACATAGTCAATTGCTCATTTGCGTATGTCAAGTACTTAGGAAGGTACATGGTATTATTTCTTTGCATCTGTACTTATGCTTTCTCCTGTTTTCTATGCCACTCTAAAAACCAGTCAGGAAGTACTCTAAGAACCCCATAAATGATGAAAATTCAGGAACCCTTGTCAGAGGCTGATAATAGTTGGAAGATACCCATGCCTAGCACGGAGGGCAGAAGGAAGAGATCTCAGTGCCAGGTGTGAGACTGGTGATGGGAGCCAGAACCACAGAGGCAAATGAGCTGCTACTGAGCATTCGTCCACAGAAGACAGAAGAGAGATGAATCTGGAGAGATGGCTCAGTAGCTAAGAGCACCACCGACTCTTCTTGCACAGGATTCAGGTTCAGTCCTTGCATCCACATCAAGTTAGTTCACAACCACTTGTAACTCTATCTCCAAGAAATCTAACATCTTTTCTAGCCTCTGTGTACATGTAAACACACACACACACACACACACACACACACACACACACACACACACACCTGACTGTGTCCTCAAACCCCTAGCATTATCACCTCAGGAGAAGCTTAACAGACCTAAGGCAATAGTCTCACTAAAATCTGGCAACTTTGGGAGGAAATACAAGGAGGCAGGAGACAGAAGTTAAGAATTCACTGAATCTCAGCAGGAGGGGTAATTCCGGGTGCTCACCAATGCTTGCTCCAGAGACAGCCATGTTACCATAGAGACTTCTAGCATCTATGACAATTAAGAGAGTCACATCAAGAGAGAGAGAGAGAGGAAGGGAAACAGAGACAGAGACAGAGAGACAGAGAGAGAGAACCAAACAAATAAAAGCTTCAAAGCATATCTTACAGACAGTGGCACATATACTTCAAAACAAGACATGGTACCCTAAAAGTGTACCTCTCCAACAGGTCTTTCTCCATGATATAGATGCCTTGTGTACACCCAGGTATTGTCTTTATTCTTTTTTTTTAATGAACCTTGGAGTGAAAAGTAGCTTAGGTACTTTTTTCCCCATCAAACCTCATCCTTTTGTTCATCTTGCAAACTGTGAGAATTCATAGGCCTTGTGGCTGTGGACTTATAATACATGCGGTGGGATTCCCCCACAATTTGAGATGCTGAGGCAGAAGCTTTGAAAATTAAAGGTCTACATGGCAATAGAGCAATTTCAAGGTCAACCTGGGAAATAGAGTGAGACTCTATCTCAAGTGAAGAAGAGGAAGAGGACGAAAGGTTAGGGAAGGATGAGGAAGTAGGGGAAAGAGGAAAGGGAGGGGATGGGAGTAATGGGAGGGGAGGGAAGGCCTAGAGGTGTAGTCCAGTGGTGAAATGCTCCCCTCGCATGAGTGAGACCCTGGTTCAATCCACAGTACTGAAGTAAGTAAATAAATAAATAAGGCTTCTAAACATATTTTAAGCATTGAAAAAATTAAAAGAATAGTTTGTAATGTGGGAAAGCAAGAAACTTCAAATTTCAGTTCATGTTTTATACATCATTAATATTGATAGCCATGCTTGTTTGTCTGGCTTATTTGAAGACAGTTCAAGTGATAGACGTAGAAATGGACAGGAAAGTTCAGAAGGCAATAGAAACACCCAATGAAGCCCATGATCCATGTCTCCAAGGACAGCAAAACCAAGGACCAACCATTGGCATGGTATCTATGAAATGCTGCCCATCACAACTCACTGGCCACACAAAACATGATCTTCCAGAAGACCAGGTAGAGGACAGGAAATCAGATCCAACAGAGATTGGTGGATGCCAGGCCTAGCAGCCATCAGCTCCCAGGGGGCAGTGTTGACTCTTTCTTTGCTGGCAAAGGAAGAAAAGGCTCATCAGCTTAGCATTTCTCATTTCAACACCAACCTAGTACATTGTTCATTGGCCCTGGTTGTTACCCACATCACATGGCTATACACAACCTGCCAGGACTTGGTAACTCCAGTGTGTATGTTAATTTCCAACCTCTTTTCACATTGGTGACAACTTGAAGAGTTTGTTCATTGGAGACTACCGGACATCTTCATAATTTCCATTAACATGATAGCATCACCATGGTAGAGCATATCTGTGGGGTTTCTGGCATCACTCCTAGTCACAAATGAGATAAGCAGTCAATGTGTTAGAACCAGGTGCCTGAATTTTAAGTCATTTTATAACAATATCTATCTATCTATCTATCTATCTATCTATCTATCTATCTATCTATCTATCTATCTATCTATGTGTTTGTGCCATCACAGAACAACTTGTGAGTATCTGTTCTCTCCTTCTAACACATGGGTTCCAGGGATCAGAATCAAACAAGCATCTTCACCCGCTGAGCCTTCTTACCAGCCCCATACATCTGAATTTGAATCTGACAGTCTATCTTAACAATCTTGAGTTAGTTTTCTCCACCCCTTGATATTCAAGTTTCCTCAGTTACAAACCCATCTCATTAGGCTATTGTGAGTTCTATAGCACTTTTCATCTCTAAACTGGTCAGTAGACCTACAGAATTATACAAATGGAAAAATGTACCTGTTATTATTGTTAATATAATGATTTAAACGACATGCTAATTCTAAAGAAGAAACAGTTAATTGCAGTATTTTTTGAGTAGAATAGTATAAAACTGATCAAAAAATTGGAGGGGATCAATCATAATATATTCAAGGCATGTTTATAATAACTTAATAGATACAAAGTGAATCAATTTATAAATAGGTATCAAATGATGGATTCATTCAAATACATGCATATATGTATTCATATGCTTTTACATATGCATTCACTCGGGGGAAAGACATTAACTTTTTGCCATCTAATAATTTATTTTGTGTTATTTTTATAAAAAATTTACTATGTTCTACATTCAGCGACTGTGGATAGTGGGAGGTCATAGATATATTTCAATATAATTGAAAAATTCACATACCAAAGATTCAGAAAGCTCTTTCAAACTACAGATAGCCCATCAGAAGCCAGGAGGTGACATACAGCCAGATATAGACAGGGATTTATTCCCACCCACTGCTCTGATATACACCAATGTCCCAGCAATCTCAGTCCTGTCCTCCCTCCCCAGATTCTCCCACCAATTCAAGCAGTAAAATCTGAGGGTGGATTTTATAATAGAATGGGACTAGAACATGAAAAGAAATATAAATCTCAGCCCATCTGCTCTGACCCCAGCTGTATTTATTCTCCCACACGTTAACAGCGCCAGGAATTGTGATTTTCTCCTGATTTATATCTCTTCTGCTTGTATTTGAGGCTGGCCATGGTGAGTGCTCCTCTCCCTGAGGCTCACAAAACTGTAACTCAGACACAGAGAGGCAGGCCGCCCATAGGAGGCTAGCAACACGGCACTTCCTAAGGGGCTCTTAGGAAATGAATTTTTATTAAGTGTTTTTATTGAGTGATGAGAACAATGTTGAGTTTGTGGGTGGAGGTCAGTTAATTTTTTATTCCTTTGATTAATTGATGCTTCAGACACTTGTGTTCTTGGACCTCAGGGAAACAACAGACAGAAAAGTCAAACATAGGTAGGGTCTTGGCCATGGAGACATTGACGAAGGATATAGGAGACAAAAGTTGGGCCTCTGGGGACTTGAACTCTTGAGATATAAATTATATGCCTAAAATATGTTCACTAATTCATCATCTGAGAATTTATTGTAACGAAATAATGAAGACTTGGGAAGATGTGTGTGCAGAGATGTTTGTAGTTATTGTTATTTATGACAGCAATAAGCTTTGAAAGCAACCTAGATATCCATCATTAAAAATGATTAAGTAAATATGATTTAGACAACCCTGTGTGGAATATTAAACCACTATCTAACCATAACTTAAAGATAATGAAGTTTTATGAGAAATGTTCATAATCTTATATGGAAAAGCAGATGTAAAGGAGACTGCATAAATTAAAACTTTTTGCATACATAAGCATACTATTTATGTATGTGAGTAACTACACATCAAGTATGTATTTCACACACATTTGGCTTTATTTGGGGGATTATTCATTGACATGGTTTATCAGAATTGTGATCATCAAGATTAGGCAGGATTTGGATAAATGTTAAAATTGGAGAAAGCATTCCATGGGAGATAATTCTTAGGAAACTTATGCTTATGTATATAAAATGTAAAATGAGAGCAGTCAATAAAGTGTTTGCCTTGTGAGTATGAAGATCAGAATTCCATCCCTAACATGGATGTCAAAGGGTGACACACATGTGTAGCCCTAACACTTGGGAGTAAGAGCTAATAGAAGCCCAGCTGAGCCTACTTGATGAGTTCTGGGCCAGCATAAGAACCTGCCCTCAAAAACAATCTTTCCATTGGGAGCATGGGGGGAGGGGAGAGGAAGCTGGGGAAAAGAGAAGGGGAGAAGATGATGGGAGAAGAGGACATAGGGGAGCAGGAAGGTCGAGTCAGAGGAAGAATGGAGGAGGGAAGAATAAGAGATACCATAATAGAAGGAGTCATTATAAGTTTGAGGAGATATCTGGCACTAGTGAGATTTTCAGAGACCTACAAGGATGACATCAGCTGGTGAAGAGGCTACCTTAAATGCCCTTCCTGGATAATGAGATTGATGACTACCGTGTATGCCATACTAGAGCTTTCATCCAGTGGCTGATGGAAGCAGAGGAAGACACCCACAGCTAAACACTTAACTGAACTCCTGGAACCCAGTTGCAGAGAGGGAGGAGTAATGAGCAAAGGGGTCAAGACCAGTCTGGTGTAACCCACAGAAACTGCTGACCTGAACAAGGGGGGGATCTCATGGACCCCTAACTGATGACTGAGAGGACAGCATGGGACTGATCCAGATCCCCTAAATTTGGGTGTCAGTGATGAGGCCTCAGTAATCTATGGGACCCGGGGTAATAAATCTGTATTGATCCTTGGCTTACAAATGGACTTGGGGAGCCCATTCTACATGGAGGGATTCTCTCTCAGCCTGGACACATAGGGGATATGCCCCGGATGATATGACAGACTTTGGAGATCCCCCCATGGAGGGCCTCACCGTCCCTAGGGAGCAGAGTGGGGATTGGGTGGGGGCTAAGGGGTTGGTGGGGAGCAGAGGAGGGGAGGGTGAGGGAGCTAGGATTGACTTGTGAAGCAAACTTATTTAAATAAAAAAATTAAAAAGTCTTTACACACATATGTACATGTTTATATGTATGTATATATGTACACATATGTGTAAAGTAAATATATAAAATGTGTATGCATGTATATACATACATAATGGAAATGTGTCTCCATGAAGCCAGGCACAGATATAGGCAGTTGTCATCCCAGCATTCAGGGGTCCAAAAAAAGGGGATCACCATGCATTTAAGCCAAGTCTGAGATACACAGTGAGTTGAGTCCAACATTGGCTTTACTGTGAGTCTTTGTTTCAACAAAGCAAAAGAATTATAAAGAAAAAAAACTGTGGCCCTGAAAATGGGTCAGTCTGTAACATCCTTACTGTGCAAGCATGGAGATCTAAATTCAGTTGACCGGCACCCATGTAAAATACAGCATAGAAGCTGTACCTGCAGCATCAGTATATAGAAGACAGAGACAAATGTATCCCTGAGGGCTCACTGGCTAGTGAGCTTCTGCTACTAGAAACCTGACTACCGAAGTTATGAATCTTGGAGAACCTACAATCACCACTTCACTAAACCAGCATAATCTCTAATATATTCTAAATATTTGTCTTTATACTCACAGGTAAGTGTAGTCTCACCCCAATCAAGAAAACTTCTCTTTGCCACAGTGAGAGACTGCTATAGAAAACCACAGCCAATCAAAATGCAGAGTTGTGGATTCCAGTCCCAACTGGTAAAATTTACAAATCACTGTCCACACCTGAGCACCAGTGATGGCTGCAGAAGAGGAGGCAGAAGGATTCTAAGAGCCAGAGGATTGAGGGAGTTTTCTGGGAGAATGTGTTTTCTAGAAATGTCAGAAGCTGCACCTGTAAAGTCTCGCTGACATGACTGCCTCAAGATGAGCTGAACAAGGGTGATATAAATTATCATGTCAAACTGTGCAGGGAAAAGACCATAAGGTCTCAACTCTGTAAAAAGAACTATAGGTGCTGAGGAAAGTTGGGAGTGGGAGAGGTGATTCTAACTAGGAACAAACACACCCATTGATTGTCTGGTGCTGGATGGTCATCCCTAAAAATATACATGCAATTGGAAATGTACATGCAAGTAAAAAGATACAAACTCAGCAGGTTGTATTTATGAACTTAGGAATATGTGTATATGTATATGTGTATATACCTGTATGTAGCAACAATTAATGAAAAAAGAGGCCATGCATTTGAAATAGAGCAAGAAGGGATATGTGGCAGGGTTTGAGGAGAAGGATAAGAAGAGAAGATATAATTATAATATGGAAAAATAAAATAATTTTCAAGAAAAGACAGGTTAGCTTCAGGTTCTTGTCTCAAACAAATAAACAAAAAAGGTGAAGAAGTGATTTTGTAAATGTGTCAAGGTCTGGCTTCCACGTGTCCAAGAAGGTGAGAACACACCACACACACACACACACACACACACACACACACACACACACACACACGTGCATGCATGACACACCAACTCATAATGAATCCCTCTCTTTTACAACCAATACCTGGTGATGAAATTAAAAAGTGGAGAGACGTGGGTGTTGTTTTTGTCCTCCCACGAGGCATTGTGTTCCAGTGAGACTGCTGGTGAAATGGCCACAAGTGAGACATGTGGCTGGCAGAGAGCCATGTCCTAAACACCTTGTTTGTCGCCTTCTCTGATACACATGTGAAAACACAGGGATGACGAAATCTGAGGCACCTTATTCAGGTTTTACTTTCTCATACAATTCAGTAGAAGACCATGAAAATTTCAAATTCTGAATGTGTCCCAGACATAGAAAAGCAACTCACCCTCAAAGAATGCCGACTTATATAGGCTTTCTCCTCTTCCTGGCTGTGTTTATCCATCCTCTATCTTTTATGTAGATACTTTTTTTGTACTTCAAATACTGATTTATATGAAATTTAAGAAGGCAGTGTCTTCTCTTTTCATCTTTTTTTTTGGTAGCTAAATCCACTGCTTTATGTGAACTAGCTGTAGTAAAACACAGTATAAATTCCCTCCAAAGCTACTCTGGAAAGCCACAAACATCAGCTGTCAGGGCCTTGTGTCCATGGACCAGATTGTGACAACATATATTTGAATACAGAAACATTTTATGAGTCCAGAAGAATATGTCAAGAGGAATCCATAATGTCTTGACAAACTCCCAGCTCTCTTTTCTCTAAAACTCAAAAAAAAAGTGAGTTTAATTATTTTCCCATCAGCAGCGCAGACACCATTGCAAGCCATATTCTGGATGGAAAATGAAGCCACACTTGTTTCTATAATTCCCAAGATGCATTTCAGTATCCAGCTGAACAAAATAATTCCAGAAAGAAAGGAGGGGATGTTTTAATGAGCCCCAGCTCAGCAAGTCCCTCATGGCTGCCCTGGTCATGACCTACAAATAGTGTCAAGTTTACAGCTTCAGGGAAGGGAAATACCACTTCACAGGAAGAGGGTATTCACAGGACATCAAGATCTGTGGCAGGAGACTGAGATACAGTGTTGTTATAGATCAAAAGGCTTTACGTGTAGCTGAGTTTGAAATACAAAGGCTGTTCCTTAACATGTTTTTTTTAAGATACATAATGCTCCTTTATTATACTTGTGCTCCTAATGATTTGCATACATTTTCACAATCTTCATACTATGATGATGAGTTCTTTTTTCAAGTGATAATGTCACATCTCTTCCAGTTTAAATTTAGATAAGAAACGAGGTTGCTTCACAAGTCAGTTCCAGGTCCCTCTACCATTCCCTCCCCTCCTCCGTGTCCTCCCCCCAACCCCCCCCCCGTTATCCCCTCATTTCCCCAGGGAGGGTGAGGCCCTCCATGGGGGTGTGCATAGCCTGTCATTTCATATAGGGCAGGGCCTAGACCCTTCCCCAAGAGTTCAGGGTGAGAGTGCACCTCACATTGTTCTATGGGAGTCCAAAGTCCATGTGTATACTTGGGATGGGTACTGATCTGCTGTCCAAGGCTCAATAGATTCCCTAGGCCTCCTCACTGACACCCAGATTCAGGGGGTCTTGATCAGTCCCATGCTGGATTCCCAGGCATCAGCCTGGGATTCAAGAGTTAACCTTTGTCTGGTCAGCTGTTTCTGGGAGTTAAACCAGCCCAGTCTTAATCCCTTTGATCATCAGTCCTCCCTCTCTGTTACTGGCTTTCTTGAGTTCAGCTCAGTACTTAACCAAGGGAGTCTGCCTCTTCTTCGATCAGCCACTAAATGAAGTTTCTGTTTCCCAGACTCTCTGGCCATAGGATTGTAGGCTGGCACTCCCCAGATCTACGTCTAAAATCCATATATGAGAGAGTACATGCCATGTTTCTCTTTTTATGACTGGGTTACCTCACTCAGGATGGTTTCTTCTAGTGTCATCCATTTGCCTGCGAATCTCATGATTCCATTATTTTTTTCTGCTGAATAGTACCCCATTGTGTAGATGTACCACATTTTCTCTATCCACTCTTCGGGTGAGGGACATCTAGGTTGCTTCCAAGTTCTGGCTATTACAAATAAAGCTGCTATGAACATAGTGGAACAGACATCTTTGTTGTATGAATGGGCATCTTTTGGATATATGCCTAAGAGTGGAGTTGCTGGGTCTTGTGGTAGGTTTATTCCCATTTTTCTGAGGAATCTCCATACTGATTTCCAAAGTGGCTGAACCAGTTGGCACTCCCACCAGCAATGGAGGAGTGTCCCCCTTTCACCACATCCTCTCCAGCATAAATTGTCATTGGTGCTTTTGATTTTAGCCATTCTGACAGGAGTGAGATGGTATCTCAGAGTTGTTTTGATTTGCATTTCCTGGATGGCTAAGGATGTTGAGCACTTTCTCAAGTGCCTCTCAGCCATTTTAGACTCCTCTATTGAAAACTCTCTATTTAGTTCTGCAGCCCACTTTTTAATTGGGTCCTTTGGTGTTTTGGAGACTTGCTTCTTGAGTTCTTTGTAAATTTTGGAGATCAACCCTCTGTCAGATGTGGGATTAGTGAATATTTTTTCCCATTCTGTGGGCTGCCTTTTTGTCTTGCTGACTGTGTCCTTTGCCTTACAGAAGCTTCTCAGTTTCAGTAGGTCCCATTTATTAATTGTTGATCTCACTCTCTGTGCTACTGGTGTTATGTTCAGGAAGCTGTCTCCTGTACCAATTAGTTCAAGGGTACCACCCACTTTCTCTTCTAAGAGGTTCAGTGTGGCTGGATTTATGTTGAGGTCTTTGATCCATTTGGACTTAAGTTTTGTGCATGGCGATAAACATGGATCCATCCGCATTCTTCTATATGCCAGTCTCCAATTATGCCAGCACCATTTGTTGAAGATGCTTTCTTTATTCCATTGTATATTTTTAGCTTCTTCGTCAAAGATCAGATGTTCGTACGTGTGTGGGTTAATACCCGGATTTTCAATTCGATTCCATTGGTCTACCTGTCTATTTTTGTGCCAATACCAAGCTGTTTTCAGGACTAAAGCTCTATAATAGAGCTTGAGGTCAGGGATGGTGATGCCTCTGGACATTGCCTTGTTGAACAGGGTTGTTTTGGCTATCCTGGGCCTTTTGTTTTTCCATACAAAATTGATTATTGTTCTTTCAAGGTCTGTGAAGAATTGTGCTGGGATTTTAATGGGGATTGCATTGAATCTGTAGATTGCTTTTGGCAGAATTGCCATTTTTACTACATTGATCCTACCTATCCAAGAGCATGGGAGATCTTTCCATTTTCTGAGGGCTTCTTTAATTTCTTTCTTTAAAGATTCAAAGTTCTTACGATACAGGTCTTTCACTTGTTTGGTTAGCGTTACCCCAAGGTATTTTATGTTGTCTGTGGCAATTGTAAAGGGTGATGTTTCTCTGATTTCTCTTTCAGCCCTTTTATCATCTGTATATAGTAGGGCTACTGATTTTCTTGAGTTGATCTTGTAGCCTGCCACTTTGCTGAAGGTGTTAATCAGCTGTAAGAGTTTCCTGGTAGAGTTCTTTGGGTCATTGATGTAAACTATCATATCGTCTGCAAACAGTGAAAGTTTGACCTCTTCCTTCCCAATTTGTATCCCCTTGATCCCCCTTTGTTGTCGTATGGCAATAGCTAGAACTTCAAGTACCATGTTGAAAAGGTATGGAGAGAGTGGACAGCCTTGTTTTGTTCCTGATTTTAGAGGAATTGTGTTGAGTTTCTGTCCATTTAGTTTGATGTTGGCTGTTGGTTTACTGTATATAGCTTTTACGTGTGTCCCTGTTATCCCAGATCTCTCCAAGACCTTTATCATGAAGGGGTGTTGGATTTTGTCAAAGGCTTTTTCAGCATCTAGTGAGATGATCATGTGATTTTTGTTTTTCAACTTGTTTATATGGTGGATTACGCTGATGGATTTTCGTATGTTGAACCATCCCTGCCTCCCTGGGATGAAACCTACTTGATCGTGGTGAATGATTGTTTTGATGTGTTCTTGGATCCGATTTGCCAGTATTTTATTGAGTATTTTTGCATCAATGTTCATGAGGGATATTGGTCTGAAGTTCTCTTTCTTAGTTGTATCTTTGTGTGGCTTGGGGATCACTTAACATGTTTTAATAGGGTGGAGGATGACCTGGACACATGTACATGCTGACGGGGCCACAGGCACAGTTCAGAGTATCAGAGATTATATCATATTCCCTACCTCTAAAGAAAAATACATCACGTGGCAGACAGGAGACGAGAGCCCAACACTCAGATGACTTCTATGATATGAATGAACGAAATGACAATGCAAATCATAGCTAGGAATCATCGGCCTGGGCCTGGATAGGACTGATCCAACTGTGGGGACTATGAATGATGCATCCTACCCTGCAAGAGGTTACACAAGCATTTGTTGTTACCCTGTAACAAAAATAAGTCATAAGTTGGGGCATTTGCCAAATGCATTGGTGGGGACATCAGGTTGGCTGATGACAGTGAAGCGTGGGAGTCTCTGCTGTAGGTTTCACAACACTGTGACGATAAAGCTAGCCTTTCATTTGGTGGGAAGGGGCTAGTTGGATAAAGTAACACTTCCTAAAAGTCTTACCCACCCGTCACAGATGTGATGGGCTGTATGTAATGCTTGGTGGCAAATTGTTACTAAGGAGATAAAAATATCTCTTGATGTTGAAAACCCAAGATTCTATCAGCCACACCACCTTCTGTTTAGCCTGCAGAAGCTTCCAAACAAATGTTGCTTTTCAGAGAACTGAATACAACTGATAACTGAAGCACAAAGAGTCAAACTCGGGGGTGTTCCTGATGAATGAACAACCTGGTGGGACACCTGAACATCAGCAGCAGGACCAAGAGATCCTTAAATCCCTGAGTTTAGCTTCTAGGAATCGCCGGTAACACGCCTTCTTTGATGCTAACAACCAAGAGTTTGAAGAATCTCTGTATGTATACTCAGGTACTCAGGCTGTTTGGTTAAGTCAGACCATGGGTTAAAGGACCAAGAGACCTTCCAGACATGCTTCCGCCACTGTTGATTGACAACTGTTCTGTGACCTCACTCAGCCTAGAAGTCCTTTCTTTTCCTGGAGCTGTGTGATGACTGCAACTTACCATACACTCTCATTTTCATGTCACCTTTGGGAAGCCTCCAACATGCTAATGTAAACCCTCCTGTGCTTCCCACCAATCCTAGAATAATTGGAGGACCACTGTCCTCTCTCTTCTAGGTTCTAGCCAAATGATGCCAAGAAAGTGTCATTTATAACAAGACTTAGTTGTGACAAAATGTTACATGGCTCTCAACTGCTACTTGGTACCAGGATGATGAAAAACAAGCTTGTGGTTCGTTCTCTCTATGAGGCATCAACGATGAATTGGTAGGACAAACTTACCTCTCCTTCAGCCACCCTTCCTAACAATAAAGGACTGATCACCTTGAGCGCATTCACTATGCACTCTGAACCACCCAAGGAATGAATATGAGTTTTCATGTCTCCGGTTTTCTTCAGCCTCTCCCTTCCCAAAGCCTAATGCCCAAACTACCTCCAACTAAATCGCATTAAGATGACATTTGTCACACAGGTCGTTATGGCAACGAGTGCCAGATGTGCTCAGTTTCTGCTGTCGCCTTTATTGCTAACCAGTTAAAGAGGAGGGCAGATGAGCATCTCTGTGGAATTTTAAGTATGAATCACTAAGCCTGAGTCCAAGTTAAGAAGTATTCTTGCCAGTAGCGACCACCAATTAAGCTTAATTATATCTGAGTTCCACACAGCTTCAAAATGCAGTGTTAGAGACAAGAGCTGGGATCAGAAGCGCTATCCCTCTAAGTAAGTGTCTGTTAGTCATTCCAGCCTTGATATCATCCTATCCAGCACTACCCTGCCTTTTCCTCCAACAGTGTCCCAGGTTTCTTTGGGCAATGCCACAGTGACCATTGATTCATGAAATAATTGCTGGAATGATCCTGGTTAGTTTAAGCCAACAGACATACTTACATAACTTCTGACTTGATCTGGTACCTAGGACCAGGCAAAAGATGTTTATGTGTTCAGAAAAGAGTGCTGGAGCCACCCTGAGGCTGATGGTCTCAGAAAAACTACTGGCAATGGGGGTTCTCAGTGATACCTGAGAACTTGGATTGTTGTGAGTGTTCCCAGGATCTCTGGAGGGGCAGTCTGTGTACACTGTGTCTGAATTCTTCTCATGAAGAGTGATTTATGACTCATATCTGCTTTTCTCCTAAGCGCCTAGGACATTGGATAAACAAAAGACAGAGAGTTCCTTTGGAATCAGTCCCCAGGGGAAAGCTTAGCCCATCATGCTGGGAAAAAAGTATATAGAAGGGGTCATCTCCTCCTTCAGTTGACCTTGTCATTTGACATCTGTTCACGGCTTGGTCTGTATTCCAAATATCAGAGCTACAACCAGACACTGTCAGTTGAGGCACCAGTCCATCCAGTGTAGAAGGAGATGTGCTTATGTGCTATGGTTAAGAAGTAATAGCAACAGGAGTGGACAGAGGAGCCCAAAAGCTGTTGTTGGTAAGGCAAAAGTCCAGGTAGGTAGCCTTATGAATGCAGATTAATGGAGCTGGGAAAACCGACTTTCACTCTTTGTGATACAAGGTAAAGACAAATGAACTTTTAGGCTAGGGAGTTCAAGAAACCGAATCTGGGCAGCTACAACTGCAGCACTGTGGAAAGAGAAAGGAAATTTCTTTGTTTGGCTTCTCTTTGCAATTCACTAGACTGCACATTAACCATTTAGCTGCTATCGCATGAGGATGAATGCTCCTGTACCAATCAAGGCTTAATCAAAGCAGCAACAGCTCCATTTGTCATCTGAGATAGATTTAGACATGAGAAGGAGATAGGAGAATTAAGGGAAGAATGGGAGGATCACAGAAAAATCTAATCAGTCTCCTGGCAATGCGGGTCTGAACTAAGATGACAGGGTACTCACAGGGATGCCTAAAGCCTGGGAGGTCCAGCCACAGAGTGGGCTATGTAAAAGTGTGCTGAAAGTACTTTGTAACTGTTTCCCCTCTATGGGTCTGCCGAAAACTGTGAGTGTCTGGAGTCTTGAATGTCCAGGGGTTCTGACTAATAAAAAGAAATGAGAATGACTACTAAAGCAGAAAAAAAAGTCTGAAGGGCTGAGAGCCAGTAAAACCTTGAGGCCCCAGTCACCACCCACATACATGTGGGAGGGCAGTGAAGAGCTACTGGGTTTCATTGTCACCTGCCAGATCATGTTGTTGGCCAATCTCTAGCTAGCTGTAGCCTTATGTACCTACAGCCACGCCTTCACCACCAAAACAAACCCTTTCTTTCCTAACTTTTTCATTGGTCGGAGTATCCTATCATAACAACAGAAAAAAATTAACAGCATGATTGGAAGATGCAACGTGGAGTTAGTGTCTCAAAACAGCTGGCTGTGAAACCCATTTGGAGGAATCCTGGGTGATGGAATCTGTCTTTTAACAGAAGAAGGTAAGCACAATGGCATGCCTTTGTCACAATGAAATGACAACTGGGTAGGCAGCTAGCTTTTTCCAGAAATTTTGGAATGGTTTCTAAAAGTAAAACAGACCCTACAGAAGCCTAATCAGTTTCAGTGTAATTGTTCAATTCCAAATGGCGCACATAAGTATTTTTTAAGAAACGGAAAGACGTGAGTGAGGCAGGAGAGGTCATTAGTTAAGAGTGCTTGCTGTCGGTGCAGAGGACCCAAATTCAGATTGTTTCCCAGCACTCGTGCTTTGTGTCCACAACTGCCTGGAACTCCAGTTCCAGGGGATCCAACTCTCTTTTCCAGTCTCTTCAGGTTCCAACACCGACCTGCACAGACACAAATAATAAAATAAAATAAAATAAATATCTAAGACTCTCCTTCCAGAGGCTGGAGATGGGGCTCAGCAGCTGAGAGCACTGTCTGCTCTTGCACAGGGTTCAGTTCACCGCATCCACATCAAGTGGCTCACAGCCACCTAGAACACCAGCTTCATGGGATCTGACACCCCTTCTGGATTCCACAGGAACTGCACTCCTGTGTACCTACCCACATGCAGCCACAGGTACATACATACAGTCAAAAGTAAATCTTTAAAATGGGGGACAGTCTTGCTTAGATACACCAAGCCATGTCGAGAACAAGGTGTTTGCAACCCCAACCCGTCAGCACACCTTACAACGGGCTTCTAAATTCCAATATAACCTCATGACTTTTTGAAAGCTAAATAAAATATTTGATATGAAAAAGCTTTCATGTTCAACTGATGCTGATTTGGTCTCCCTTATTCCAGTCCCTTGTAAGAACAAATTTATGTGCAGCACACCACAGCCTCAGAAATTCTTATTTAATGTTGGGTATTTGTAGAAGGACCTGGCTGATTTTTAGAGTGGATTCATTGAGAGTGATATTAAAGAGAATTTTTAAAGAGAAAAATATATTATTCTACCTATGAAAGTACATTATAATCTGTATTAGAATGTAACAGAAATGTAAAATTATAGTCCATTAGCTCTGGAAAACATATAAAATGCCATAACTAAAAGAGATTTATTGGCCTAAGTGGATATTGGCATAAAACAGAGAAAGAAATGCCATGAAAAATACTAGTAAATGGATTCTTACCCCTTATTTGTGGTTCTATAAAAACAAACGACAGCACGCAGTCCAGAAATATATTGGTGGCTAAAAAGAGGCCTCAGAACAAAATGGAATGAAATCAGAACAAACATCCCTCTTGCCTGCAGAGGAATTCAAGCAGTGGGACTGCAAGCTGATGAGGAATTCAAGCAAGGGGATTGCAGGCTGATGTTCTCACAGGGGTGCTGCAGCTGATGCTGACAAACTGATGTCTCTTTGTGAACCAGCACAAACGCTACAGTGCATGATGCAGTTGAAGATACCCCATGGTCATTTTCATGCTTACAGGAGAGACCATTATTTGCTTTGCAGTGCATGTATGAACAAATTTGTGGGGCAAAAGAAAAATACCAAAAGACACTCCCCCCCATGATCCTGGCTATAGGTCTGGGCTTTCAGAAGTCCAGGATATTTGTCACACAATAACCTCATCCCTTATGATTGCCATAAAGTCCTCCAAGTCTAGTGCATGTGTTTCCCTTAAGGCCAAGATTGTATCCAGAGAACAAGGCAGGGTCTATGATGTTCAAGAACACACACGTCAATGTTTGAACTCTCAGAGCCCAAGGATCCCTGCTCCATTGTGCATCTGTTGGGCATCGTTCCTGCCCCCATGCATCCTATATCCTTCCACATGTTGCATTCACCACACCCATAGGTGTAGGCATTTATCCTTGCCAGTGTTGGTGGCCATTCAGGTGTGAATGGAACCAGAAAGAGGGAAGCATGAGTGGGGTCTCTCTCTCTCTCTCTCTCTCTCTCTTCTCTCTCTCTCTCTCTCTCTCTCTCTCTCTCTCTCTCTTTCTCTCTCAATCTCATTGCCTATCAGTTTGGAAGGGCAGAGAAAGGCTGTGGTGGTTCTTTATTATTATCTGTGTAGGTGGTTCCCCCCCCAAAACACACATTTATCTTTTATCTTGGGTCTAGTGAATTCATTATTTCCCTGCCTTCACTCAGGGCTGACACTTCCAAGCCAGAGGTGATTCCTGTTCCAGGCAGAATTAGAAATGAGCACTGTCATTTTGGCAAACTAGAGGAATAAAGAGGGGCTTTGGAGGCCCCAGTCCAGGCAGACACATATGAAACACGCTGCTTCTTGGAACATTTTCCCTGTGTCCTTATATAGTTTGAGGAATGATTACATCAACCCAGTGTTGGGATTTGAGAAGAAAAAAAGGTCACTTTAGAGCCAAAGGGGGTGACTGCAGAACCCATTCTCATCTGTCAGCTTTTGAATTGTGACTTTGTTGCTGGGGAACAGTTTTAAATTTTAGCTCAAACATTTGAATTGTAAAATCACCCCCCCACACACACACACATACACACACTCCAAGCTCAATATCTCTACTTGTTCAAGTTTGACTCTCAACTTGAGACAACCTCAGGTTGAATCATGTTTCAACTACAGTCTTCCCACAAGCTCTTTCTGAGTTTCCATCCGGTTGTTCCAACCTGTGATGTGCTAAGACCCTGAAACAGGAAACGTGACCTATACAGGCTTGCACAGCCAACATGAAGTTTCTGGACCTGGAGCTGGCTGGCGGCGAGGGCATGATCATTGCTCTGGGAAGTAGTATCCTGCCCTCTGTTGAACCTTGGTGGTGGGCTTTTAACCTTTCCTTGGTTTCCCTTTGTTTAGAAAAGCAAATGGCCTCACAGCTTCAATCAAGTAAACGCTGTGTATCATTCATGTTTATGTGTTAACAGTGACTTTATATTTACATAAAGATTTCTCTGAAGTGCTTTGATGATAAAAAAGTGAACAATTACCCAGCCATTATTGAAGTTGTTATCAAGCATCCTGCCAATCATTAACTCATGAACTAATCACTTCCCTTTTTTATCATATTAGATTTATAGGCACGTGCACACGAATGATTCAAACGCATAGGAACTCACAGTTTTTCCTATCAGAACTGTTCACATAACGCGTGTAACATTCAACAAGGCTACCAGTGATGCTTGTTTCAAAAGGATATTACATAAGCCATGCGAGATGACTGAGCAAAGAGAAATAAGCCGAAACAGAAGCAGATCAGAAAGGGAGGAACCTACAGAACATTACTACTGAATCTGGAGTACCCAGCAGAAAACACACAATCTACATTCCATACATGCAGCATAGTTATTCACTATGGTTCAGAATATGGAAAATAGCAGCCAAGGGGATATGGAGCTCATTATATGGTTGCCATCACAGTGCATGTTTAGAGTGGATTTTCATTAGCAGAGAGCAGGAGAATGTGCCCAGACATAGATTCTCCCCTAGTCAGTGGTGAATGAATAGTGTTAATTGTTTTTTACAAGTCCACTTAACACAATCTAGAATCACTTGGGAACAGAGATTCAATCAGAGAATATCTTTAGAAGGGGTTTACCTGTACCTTTTTAAGACTGCCAAAAACTAGCTGAGCATGAGCAAGCAGGCAGCATGGGTGCATTCCTTTCTCTCTATTCTTGACAGTGGATGTGACACCACTAGCAGCTGAGTTTCTGCCTCAGCTTCCCCAAAATGATGGACTGTTACTTGGAACTGTACACCAAGTAGACTTCTTCCTCTGTGTTGCTTTTTGTCAGGGTATCTATCACATTAATAGAAAGTAGACCATAACAAAAGGCATACAGGGTGGCTCTTGATGAGGAAGAAATAGTCAAGAAAAGAAATGAGTGTTCATTTGTTCCCTAACTTGCCACTACTGATTCAAAGGAGACACACATTACTGAAGCTTTTCATCCAGATGAACATTTACAATGTACAGAGTGTTCTGCCAACCATTCAGTCTCTCACAGATGCTACCCATAGAGTCCTCCATCTCAGTACCTCTCCCAGGGAGGTCCTACATCGTTATCCGTCATAACAATATGCCGACCATATTGTACTAGCTTCATTTCCATCATGATCAAAAATCTTGACAAAATGCATTTTAGGGAAGGAACGGTTCATTTTTCTCAGTTCCAGGTCACATTCTCATTGTCAGGGAGTCAGAGCAACAGTGGCCTGGGACAACTCATCACATCCACAGTCAAGGGCAGAGAGTAAAAAATGCACACGTACTTAGTGCTTGAGAAGCTGGTTTTATGCTTACACAGTCCAGAAGCCCCAACCCAGGGAATGGTGCTGCCCACAGTAGGCTGGGTCTTCTCACATCTATTAAGGAAACCATGGCAATTCTCCACATGCATACCCACAGGCTAACCTGATCTAGACAACCCTTCATTGAGACTCTCTTCCCAGGAAGGCCTCAGGTTGTGCTAAGTGAATGGCTAAGATTATCCATTGCACAGTCCTCCCTCTGTGGGGACAAGTGGACTGGGATCCCATAGGCTCCTTTCCAAATACAGGGATGCTGCTTGGCATTACTGCCACTCACCCTTCTCTTCCTAAGTCCAGGCCCATGCTTTTGAGATGTGTCTTATTTTCAGAAGTGCTGTGTTGACATTCTTGTGTGTATCTACACCAGTTGATTTAAAGTATTTTTAACTCAAAGATGATGAGTTATTTGAAACCAAGGAGAACATCTGATCAGTGTGATGCTACAATCTCCCAGCTACACACAGCCTCCCACATGTGGGAATGTGGGCTGGAGAGGGTGACATAGAAGGAAATTAGGAATATGGGATTAAAAGCTTAGGAAGACAGTGGGTCACCCTTTCATTTGTCAACAGCACTTGGTTAGATAATAGTGAGGTCTAGTTGTGTGATTACATGTCCTTAGCCACAGTTTCAGGATATTAATGTTAACCTAGAAGGTGTGAGAGGCTTAATAGAGGAAGGAAGGAGGTCAGATATGGCTCCGGGTGTGAACAGCTTTCAGCTCAGCCAGTGGGATGTCACAACCCCAAGCTACACTGTGCTTATCTGTAAACTGAAGATAACAGTCCATCCTCTAGTTCGAATAGTGATGAGAATTAAATATTGGATGCTGAATAAAATCAGCTGAAAATACCCAACTCTGTTATCACTTTTGCACAAACTTTTCTTGCATTAATTAGGTGGGGGGTCATTCAAGTATAAATGGGGGGACACTTGTAATTTACTCTCTCATGCACAGAGACTGATGTCGGATTTTGGTGGGGTAGCATGCAGAAGCTGAAGCCCTCATGAGAAATCTTGTTCTCCCTAAGTCTTTGCTCCTCTGAGATTTGTTAGTCTGTCTTCATCATTGTCCTGTTGTTTGTTCCAAACGTGTTTCAACAAATGATATTGAAGTTCGGGTCATGCGCTCGGCATCATCACCCATATCATCAGATTAGCCCATCTTCACCCCAACATTTGTAACCCAAGCCATGGGTGTCCACTTAATCTGTCTAGCTCTGCTTCCATAACTGGCTCATGGAAGTTAACTATGTGCCCCATGGGAATGAGGGTTCTCTGGCTGACTGTACTAGATCATGGGCTTAGACTATGGCCAACTTGCAGGGATGAGCTTGACAGGATAGTAGATATCCAAGGGTAAAAACAAATACCGCTGTGTTGGGTTGCTACTTCTGTAACTAAAGACTAGAGTGAGATGCCTTGACCGATGTGTGTTCTTTGGTTTTAGACACAAGAAAGGAAAGAAAGAGGGACATAAGGAAGAAAGGAGGGAGGGAGGGAGGAAGGAAGGAAAGTAATCAGTGAATAAAGATAGAATTCTTCATAGCCTGTGAAAACCTGGGCTCAAGTAAGACTTTCCACATGATCAGACACTCTGGTGTCCTTTTGTGAATGAGACATAATCATTCACACTTCTAAGGCATTTGAGGGGTGACGTAGTTTTTTTCTCTGCTTCACGTGGTAGCTGAAAATATTTGTTAATATATAATGACCGTGCTTACATACTCACAAGCAGAACAAAGCATAAATGATCACTGGTGCTGGCCTTGGAGAGGCTCAAGCTGAGTCATACCACACTGCTATCCTGACTCCCTTACGTTTTCCCACTCATCAAGCTTTCTTGGAAACCTGTGAAATAGAAACCTGATCACCCCAGTGAGGTCCACAGAGGCTGTGGCTTAGTCTAACTGTTGGCTCCAATCAGCACGGTTAAGTAACTCATAGCCTCTGAGGACTTAGCCTCACATGACCCTGGGAGAAGCCAGGAAAAAAGCAAGGAGCAGGCAGACTCCAAGAGATGACCAAGTGGAGAATTCTACACTCATTGGCCACTTTCAGGGACACCCAGCTGAAAGGCAATAATGAGAGTATGGTCATATTATTCTCTTTAAAGCGCTTTTACATGGGCTGGCAGCATCAGGTCTGCAGTTCTCTTGGCGTAAATTAAATAACTTCATTCAAACAGCAAATGCCACCATCGAGGTGGACTCCTCATATCCTACTTCTTGGCCTTAGAAACCAGAAACAACGGAGACGAAACAGAAAGTAGGCATTGAACAAATGCAGCGATTCAAATGTATGTTTACATTCATAGAGGAAATATGACCGTAGAAACTGAAGAAGCCATTAACCAGGGAAAGCACCAGTGGCCTTGTCCTCGCAGCGAGGCTGCCAGTCCTTCTGAGTCCCCTCCAGCCCTTTGATGTAGACGGCATCCACAAATGTTCCAGCGTGGCAGCTTTTAGATCCTGACGGCAGAACTGACTCAGGAGAGGAAGGTGAATGTAGAGGATAAACTTTGGAAGAACAGGCTAAGTTGTAAGGAGGGTGAGCCTATGCACCATACCCGAGTCAGCCTCTCTACATGTGAAAGGGAATATAGTCCACCTCCCATTTAGCTGGATGCTCAGAAGACATTTGCAAATCTGTCCTTATAACCATAGAGCCTTCAGGACCTCTGACTGCCATCTTCTAGATGGCCGGCCTCTTTCTTTCACTTGTCTTATTTCAGGGTGAGGCTTAAGTAGTATGTGTTTATTTGGTTAACGTCTGTCTTCTTTTGTATGCTGTAAGCACCATGACTAGCTGGCCCAGGTCTCATTTAACTTTAGCTTGGCAGTTTGGCACCCAGCCCCCTGTGGGCCTTTCAGCATATTGCTGATCAGAGTGGAGATGATTGCTCAGGCGCAAAAGATTCCTGAGCCAGCACAAAGTAGGGACTCATTGAGAGTCTTAAAGCTCCCGAGAAAAGTAGAGAGGAAGGTGGGTTCAGTGTAAACTGAGGATGAAAAAGGCTGGGCTTCAGACTAAGTCCATCTCCTACCAACTGTGAGCAAAGCAGCAGCAAACATGGATGTGCAGGGACCTCTCCTCCATGACCCAGAGGGCACCCTGGATGGCGGGCCAGAAAGATGGCAAGATTCAGAAGATGGATAGGAGTGCCTGAAACACTATCTTCTGGACATGACATGGCTGTTGCTGTCATGAACACACAGCAGCTGTGACTACCAGCATGAATGTTTGTGTGCACCTTCACACGATCTTTTAAAAACCAAAATGTTAAAAATGAATAAGAAAGAAGCTACTATGGTACAATATAGTGTCATCTTCAAGAATATACTCTATCCTGTGCATATAGTAATAAAGAAATCAATGTCATTGTTCATTGTTAGCAATACTTAACAGAATTAAAAATGCACCATCATGCACGTAGCACAAATCCCTCTGTGACATAAAGAGGGTATTCCAGTGACAGAAGGGTTCCTAGCTGGGACTTCATTAGGGAATCTGTACCAGGAAGGAGCTCAGAGTCTTCATATTTAATAACCCATTTGTAACACCATCTTGAACAGGCCAGCCTGTAAAACTTTATTTGGCTAACAGGAGCACGATATGTAAGGTAAGAGCCCTGCCAAATTAATTTCCCCAGGCTTTGCTGGAGATAAAACTTAATCAGCCATCTCCTCAGTGAGAATTAATCTTTCATCAAAAATAATCTTCTTTGCTCTTTCTGCTTCTACCTGATTCTCCTGTAAAATTATAAACAAACAAAAATAAATCGGCAAAAGACAGAACTATTTGTCACTTATCCCTCAAGTGGAGCTGCAGGTTAGGTTCAAAGACACAAGTAAGGAAATATGACTCTGGCCACCATGGAGCTTTCCCTACTCCCAGAGGCTGGACCACAGCAGGTATGACTGATTTGGGTCTATTTGTTTTATTTTTTTATTTAAATTAGAAACAAGCTTGCTTCACATGTCAATCCCAGCTTCCTAGGGTCTGTTTGTTTTAATGACCGCATGTGTAAAACATATCGATAAATCTTTTCACCGGCAGTAACATCTTCTCTCACTAATGGAAGTCACATATGCTTGGAAGACTTCCTTGTCATGGGTGTCTGGGTTCATGTGAAGATAAAATGGAGTTTTCCAGATCTTCTAAGAGCACAGCAGGTTCCTCAGTCTTTCCTTCTGTGGTAATAGTGACTTCAAGACATAAAAAAACCCCACTTAGTTTCCATAGTTAAGTGTGTTTGCTGCTGTGACAAAGGACCTATATTTAGTTCCTAGCACCTATGTCAAGCAACTCACAACCTCCTATAATTCCAGCTCCAAGGGATCTGTCTCCCTCTTCTGGCACTGTACTGGCACACACAACATACCCCCACATAGACACACATTCATGCATGTAATTAAAAATAAAATAAACCTTAAAAATTCACCTCCAGTTCATGCTCCTGCTTCCTCTGTCCTCTGAGTGCTGAGACTGCATCATGCGTGTTTTATATACACTTTATTCCATGAACAATAGGAAGCAAAGGGTTCAGTATATAAGCTGCTTCTATTTTCCTACTTGTTTATACAGTTTCTCATCAAGTACAATTCTGTAATGACTCATAAAAATCAAGTTAGTGAAGATGTAGTTATATCTCAGAGCATGCTTAGCTCATGTCCTAAAAAAATACAAAAATGGTCTGCATGAGTTTCAGTTCTGCTGCCATGATAAAATATCCAGTCCTGAAGCAATTTAGGGGAAGGAGTTCATTTGAGCTTACCATTCTAGTTTGCTATCCATCGGCATGAGGAAAGCTACAGCATCAGGAACTTAAAGCAGCTAAAACATCACACCCACTGTCAAGAGTGCAGACAAAATGGATACATGGATGCCTGGTGTTCAGCTATCTCTCCATTCTCTCGCAGTCCAGAACCCAAACCTGGCAATGGTGCTGCCCACATTCAGACTGAGTCTTCCCATATCAGTGAAGTCACCCAAGACAACCTCTGCCTCTTGTCATGCCTGTGTGCCAGGCAGCGTCACATATTTCTCACCTCTCTCCCTCCTTCCCCTCCCATTTCTAATCTAAATGAGGGTATAAATGAAGGGTAGATGGGGCTGGAGAGAAGGCTCAATGATTAAGGGCACTGGCTGCACTTGCAAAAGATGCAGGTTCAGTTGCCAGCATCCACATGGTGGTTCAAAACTGCCAGTCATCCAGCTCCAGGAATCCAGTCATGGATCCAATGCCCTCTTCTTGTCCTCGATGGGAATGAACACACACACACACACGCATGCAGACACACACACACACACACACACACACACAGACACACACACACACACGTTGCACATACATGACTGCAGGCAAAACACCTGTGGACATAAACTAACTTCTTTTAAATGAGAAGACAATTGAACATATTTCAGATTCAAATACAGATTTCCAAGGTTTAACAGTTGGTTTGGAGACGTTAAGGTGGGATCCTTTTCTTTGTGATATTGTCGGAAGGATTCAGAGCAAGGAAGGAAGCTAAAGATCAGGAAGAGAAGTATAACAGTCTACAAGCCTTTCGCACTGTAGTAAATCCAGAGGCCAAATGAGACAAAGTAGACTTCCCACAGTAAGATCTGGGACCAAGATGTTTGTAAAACAGTCCCCAATTTTCCAGATCATCTACTAGTCTGAATGCTGATGAGAAATCCAAGCAAAGTCCAATAGCCATTTTCCTTCTGGTTCAAAGCCATATCCCCAATCCCTGCAAATGTGTTACACTTGGGCTTAGAAAAACATCATAGACACTAAAATTACAGGACTCTATCCCAAAATAGCAACTGTTTTCTGGTCGGAGATATCCCTCCCAAACTGTTTTATAATCTCTCATTAAGGAGAAATAAAATTACAACACACAATTACTCGTAATTTTAATTATATACTGCCCTCCCAGAGAGAACTTAAATTATAGTTAAAATACAGATAATCAGATAAAACCAGGATTGGAAAGGGAAAAAAAGACCTGAAGAAAATTCCTTGGGTCAAAAAATAGACTGCAAACAATTAGAGGCAAATTTGAAGTTTCAATACTTTGACTTTGCTCCTGAAAGGTGTACATTAAGTATAAATGATTGGATATAATTATTTGAAGACTCAATAAACATTATTAATGAGGAAATATTATAGTGATAAATCATATTTACATATAAATATGCAAATAGTAATTTGATGCCAACAGAAAGAGTATATAAACACAGAATTTTTATGCAGGAGACAGACTTCCAAAGTTGCTGTTGAAGTTACTGTCTTTACAGAACTTCATTAGTTTTACATTTATTAAATAGGAAAAATTATAAGACTGTAAAAAGAAATGTAAATGGGCAAAGGACTTCAACATTTGCATATAGATAGAAAAGAACTCAGATCCAAATTACTGGCAAAAAATAATGATTTTCAATATTTTCACCTAATTTTCTGTAAATTAACATTTAGAAATGCCTTTGTCATGTTTTACAGAAATCTATATTGATTCTTCTTAACTTTCTTCCAAATGATAAAAATAAAATACAGTTTATCAAAGAAATCAGTACATGGTGTGATTGAACCCCAGGAGAACTTCAGGGATTTAATGAGTTTGGGGGTAAATCAAGATAATAATCCATAAAAATAACTTTTTCTTCATTTCACATATTATTTTTGTCTCAGATTTTTCATTTATTTTTTAAAGATTTTTATGACATTTTATTATTTATTTTGTTTGCGTCTGTGCATGTGGGCTTGATACAGTATATATGCAGAGATCAGAAAACAATTCTTTTCTTATAACCATGATTTATTTATTTTATTTCTTTAAATTAGCAACAAGCTTGCTTCACATTTCAATCCCACCTCCCCCAGCACCTAACTCCCCAACCCCCCATCCAATCCACACTCAACTCAACTGTATTGTGAAGGGGTGTTGGATTTTGTCAAAGGCTTTTTCAGCATCAAGTAAGATGATCATGTGGTTTTTCCTTCGCAGTTTGTTTATATGGTGAATTACATTGATAGATTTTCATATGTTGAACCATCCCAGCATTTCTGGGATGAAGCCTACTGGTCATGGTGGATGGTTTTTCTGATGTATTCTTGGATTTGATTTGCTAGTATTTATTTAGTATTTTTGCCTCAATGTTCATGAGGGATATTGGTCAGAAAACAATTCTTAAAAGCCAATTCTCCTCCCTCCACCGTGTGAACTCAGTTGGTCATGATTGGCAGCAAGTGTCTTTACTCACTGAGTCATCTCATGAGCCCTCAATTACTTGTTTTAAATCTCTACTAACATCTAAAGTTTCTAATATCCTACACATCCCTCTTTATGGAGTCTTAGTTCAGATACATAACAAATCATCTTGTGCTGAGTGGTTTATAAGAAAAAGTTTGCTTCTCACAGTTCTAAAGAGATGGAGATATAAGCAGGTTCTGTGTCTTCAAAGATAAATGGGATATGATGTTATCATATAGCAGAGATGAGGGCTGTAATGTTTGTGCCCACTAAGAACCGTGAGTGCAGAGGACTGTGGCCTCCTCTTCCCTTTAGCTACTGGATCATTCCCTATTTGTGGCATTCTACTGAGGTTCTATTTGACCGTGCAAGGAAAACACACAGAATGCAGGCTTTATATCCCTCCACTGCAAAGAAAAGGCATTAAAAGATCAACGTTAGGCATTTCTCCAAATGCTTAAACTGGGATGCCAGTGTTTACATACATTTTATCCATATTGTCTTATTTATAGCCAAGAGACTTGTGTAGTCTTTGGGTAGTTGATGGGTATGCCCCAAAATTTTTGAGAAAATTTAGGGCTAGAAATCTTGTTGACCCAGGTAGAGGTCTGAGTGGCTTCTACAAATAGTTCTCCATTGTCTATAGAAGGCTCAAAGAGGACATGGCTCTTAAGAGCTAACTCTGAACATGTCAGGTCAAGACTTAAGCATGCAGTGACTAGACACAAGATCTTGGAGGTGGAAACTAACATTAACAACTCTGAATATTTTTATTCTGTGATTAGCATAGAGATCATTGCATTCTTTCAATTAGTGCTGGTTATTTTGGGGGGATTTCTGATCATGTTACTATGTAATAATGAAACCTACAGATCCAAGAAGCCATGAAAAATTAAATTGTGTCATCTGTAGGAAAATAGATGCAACTGGAAATCACCATGTTAAGCTAATTATGTCAGACTCATGAAAGATAAATATTGTTTTCTTTCATTTGTAGATACATACATAAGATCACTTATTTCTGTATGTCATGAAATTGTTATGTTAACAGAGAGCATTGATGACAAGGGAGAATTTGACCCGAGTACATTCCTTTATTACATGTGTGAAAACATCCTTATAGAACCTAATACCGTGTATATTGAATATTCTGCAGCAAGAATAAAAATGTAGGAGAGACTAAAGAGAAGGTTCAGCAGTCAAGATCACTGGCTGCTCCTGCAGTAGACTCATGTTTGGTACCCAATACTCATATGGAGGTTCACAACTATCTGTAACTCCAGTTTCTGGCATCCTGATGCCTTCCTCTGGCCTTCACATGTGCTCATACATATATTTAGGAAAAACACTAATACAGTGAAGCAAAAATAAACGAATCTTCAACAATATTGGTAGCTTAGGGAGCATGTTAGCAGAGGCGGTGGGAAGAATGCAAGAGCTGGAGGATGGAGAGGAGGGCTGTGAGATGCTGTCTTCTGCCTGTGACATTGCCATTGCACTCACGAACTCATGGCAGCTGTGATGACTTATACAAGATGTGAACAAGTGGGGGCCCGTCAACGTTCCCACATGGAAGGGAGAGATGATCATGATGAACCCTTGAGTGAGGAGCTATTGGCAGTTAATGATTGCAGAGGGGAGGAGGGCTATTTTCTTTGGCAGTGTAACAACTCAAGGTTGCATATACATCAGTCACCCCTCCCCATGTTCATGTAAGCAGCCCTACCTAATTGAATTCAGTGAGTCACAAAAAAGAAGACATAAAAATGGGAGAGGGGCTTGTTGGGAAGTGGGTTAGGGATGCTCAGTAAGTGCGGGAAGGAAATGAGGAAGGGTAATGATGGTGGGGCATTTAAATAACCAAATTACATTATATGCATGCTTGAAATCACCAAAAAATAATGGATTTTAAAAGTTTAGGCATGTCAGTATGATGAGAATGTGTATTTGGAAACCAGAGAGGCCATCAAAGTTGAGACATATTATTAGACACAGCCCACAGCCATATTGATGTCTGTGCATGTTTGAAATAGAGCAAGGAGTGAGCTATGGACATCTGCTGTGAATTGTACAATCCTCGCATGTACTGACTCTAAAATACACAGACTCTCTGTCCCTTCCTCGAGAAATACTCTAATTTGAAACACATCAAATATTAGTAGTATAACTATTTTTTGAGTATTTAATACAAGTACTGTATTTACATCAGTTCCATCTGCCTACACCCCAACTCCTTTTGTGTCCACCCCACAACCCCCAAACACATGACCTCTTCCTTATTATTGTTTTACACATATTACGTATATACTATATATATATATATGTGTGTGTGTGTTTGTATGTATATACAGAGTCTATTTACCAATGCTTTTGTGTATATGTACGTAGAGCTGACTGCTTGGAATTAGATAACCTATCAGGACTTGTCACTGGAGAAGGCTCATTCTCACTCTATCAGCACCTTTTGGGTGCCTGTAGCTCTTCATCTAGGGGTGGATCTTTTTGAGATTTCCTCTATCCACCATGTAACTTCAACTGATGTCAATGCACTGGTCTTGTTTAGGTTGTCACTCTGTAGAGATTTCATGGGTGCAGTTTCCCAATTCTGTCTGGAAGACACCATCTCGCAGCAGGCACTGTGTATTTTTAATACATTACAAAAAGATGGAAGCACTCTCCTTCCCCGTCACCACCCCCATTTCTGTATCAGGCTCAGAATTATTCATAAACACACATTGGGTTAATTTCTTATAAGATACCAACTATTTTGCCCTGTGATTTCTAACTTGGGCAATGAGTCTGGCATCTTGACATATGAACTGAATTACAGCCAGACTCCATTTTTATCTTATGGAAATACTTTCATTGCCCCGGTAATAGATCATTAGCAGATTTCAAAAATAAGGGAATAAAACTCATGTTTTGTAAAACACTTTCAAGAATGTTCCAGCTAGAGCCACAGAAATAAAGAATTTACCAATTTTCTAAGATGTTTATTATATGTTTTTGTAGACACGACTCCTCAGTACTTTCGCCTAAGGCATCTCACTAAACAGCAGAACAGCACTTTGAGATGCTGGTATCAAATATATGCCTAGGATGGACTAATGGATTCTCTACTTTTGGGATTGTTTGTTTAGAAGGGGTGCCCTCCACCACCTCTCCCTAAAATGAGCAGAGGCTTCAATTATCAAATTATGTTTATGTTTAAACTCACTGATTTCCCCCATCATTTCCCAAACAATGCTTTTCCTTTCCTAAGTGTTTCTCAAAATTAGATTTGACTTTTTCCAGCTGTAGGCAGCACAGAGGGCAGGGTAAATTAATCATGAGTTAATGCATTTACAACTGCCTCAAAGTGGTGAATATATGGGTAAGGGACTCAGTCTCACATGCCTCAAAGTTAGGTGGTTCTTGCATATATAATAAGTACCTAGAAAGCTTTTTTCAGTTAGTTGACTTGCATATTTTATGGGCCATAAATACCAATGTAACCTAAATTTTATCTGCTGTATTTTGCTTATTTCTGTTGTGGATGCAAAGTACAGGAGCAATTTAACATTTTACTGAGTGAGAAAATTGGGTGGGGGGAGAAATAGTAACTCGTTATCTGCCTTTTTTATTTCACCTAAATAAAAATAAGTGCCACATGAAAAATACAAAAACATATGTTATTAAAGCCGGTGTGGAGAAGAATATTAACAGAATCAGGTGCTGAGGTGGTTCTATTCAAATCTCACTGCTGTATTTCAAGGCATAAATGAGTCTTAGGGTAGTGGTTTCTCAGTTGGAAGCATTAAGTCTGGCTTTTCTCTTTCAAATGGAGGCAGAGGATGAGGCAAAAGAGCTGTTATATACTGTCTCCTAGACCTGACCAGGCCACAGCAGCTGTGTTTACCTGCACTGGATCAAGCCAGTCAGCCTTACAGCATGGACTGGGAAGTTCTCTAGGCCTCCACCCCCTCCTGAGGCGGTATTGATTGGTGTTAGTTTCTGGGGGAAGGGAGAATCATTAGGTTTCCCATGCTCCAGTGGATGGTCCCACATCCATGCACATAGGGTTAGCATGTCCTGAACTTAGTACGTTACCGAAAACAGTGCATGAATTTTGAGGAGGGGATGTGTTAAGGCGGGAGTACTTGGAGGGGGAGCTGTGGAGGGTAAATACGACAGATATTATCATTGAGTATATGCACTAAATTCTGAAGAAAAAAGAGAAAAGACATTAAAGAGAAGTCAGAAACTCATCTCTTATTGGCTCTCTGCATGCCACAAGCATGGTAAGGGTGACAGAAAGCAAAGGTCCTAACTAGACCTTCATGAAGTAGCCCATACCAGAAATCTGCTGGATTTTCTTTCTCTTCGTTCTAGTACTGATGTGTGGAATTAAATATCATTGAAAACACCCTCAGAAAAGCATCCAGAAGTGTGTCTCCCAGGTGATTCCAAATATAATCAACTGGACCGTGAAGATACACAATCACAAGTCTACTCTTTGTCACTCTGATACCCAGGAACATCATGGTTAAACGCCCCCACTCCATCCCTGTCCCCTTGCAGTCTCATGTTTACTTCATGTGGTATTGCTGGAATAAAGGGGAAAAACTTTATTCCAACGACCTTTCCCACTGTGAGTCCATGATGATGGGCACTGGTGGGGGTAGATGGCGAGAGTTAGAAACTGTGTAAATTGAGAGTTTCTGCCCTATTTTACCAACAGCAAACTCAGCATCAAGGGAAATTAACCTAAATATGTTACCCATGGGTTGTGCTGAGTTCTCTCTAAATGTTGGGGTCATTTGTTGTTTGTGTAGAGAGAGGCAGAGGAAAGAAGAGTGAAACAGACTTTTTGATGGAGACAATTTCCAACTTAGAGTTAACTAGCAGCTTCATATTCAACACACAGAAGAAAGAACAAGAGAAAATGTCTTGAAAAGGCAGGGAAAATAACTCAGCTCAAACATCTGTTGAATTTAGTCTGCTCAGCATTATTTCATTTTATATTTGGAACTCTCTCTCTCTCTCTCTCTCTCTCTCTCTCTGTGTGTGTGTGTGTGTGTGTGTGTGTGTGTGTGTGTGTGTGTATGTGTTAGGGGAGTTATGGATGAGTCACATAAAGCTACCTCCCACATATGAGGCTAATTTAATTTTTTCTTTTTCTTTATCATTTAGTATGTACAGGTGTTTTGCCTGCATGTGTGTATGTATGTGTTTGCGGAAGACAGAAGGGGGTGTTTGATCCCATGGAACATAAATTACAGACTGTTGTGAGCTGCCTTGTGGGGTCCTTGGAATGAGACTCAAATTCTATGGAAGAACAGTCTGGGCTCTTAACCACTGAGCCATCTCTCCATCTTTCTAGGGTTATTTTATCATCTAAGGCTTTCTTCTCTATCTCTCCCACTATAGTGATGAGTCCAGGATTGAACAGGTGAGTTTTAAAACTAGATAAACAAAAAGTACAATAGGTGTGATGCTGCTCGGTTTATGGACCCTGCTTACCCCCAAAGTCACCAAAAGATTATTTGTATATTCACAAGGATGCCGAGAGAACTGAGTGTGTAAGACACTGCTGTGACGACTGCTGATTCCTCCATCTGAAACAGAAGGGATGACACTGAGAGCTGGAGTAACAATTCCATGACTCTAAGAGGGTGGGTAGGTACTCAAGGAAGAGACCTGTAGTTGTAGCTCTCCCCAATTCCCTCCTTTCCTTGAAAAATTCATAGATGCCGTTTTCTTTCCACGAGATTAGAAAGTGACATCCTAAGGGTATAACTCCCTAAGTATGGGCCCCAGAAAGTCAGCATCTGCCTCTCCTGAGGAGGAACATGCTGAAACAATCAATTGTTGGGAGCCTCCATGGCCCCATGCCCAATTGTACCAGAGCTACCCTTCTAACCCCTGCAGAGCTGGGGCTAACTCACGTGTTTCAAGTCACTCTGCAGATGGCTGTGATGAAGTGCAAGTCAGGAGTTCCTCATGTGGACACTGGCAACCCCATCACTTTTGGGGTTGCTTAAGGTATTTGGAAAAACAGTGTCCTGATAGAAATTAAAATATGAACAAAACCGATCAATTTAAAAATCAGAAAAACATGACTGCATTATTTGTTCTTTAGAAGAACCTTTGTTTTCTAAAGCTGTTTTTTGCAGGTAGTATACATTACATTACAGTATAAATGATTCATCAAGTGGTTTAATTTCCAAAAGAGAACTTTACTTTTTCATATGATATCAAAGAGGAAAAAACATTACTGAAAGTGCAAAAGGAGTAGTGGATGGAGCATCAACGAAAACAAATCTTGTCTGAAAATGCCATAGTGAAGCCCAGCCTGATACTTTGCAGGCTTATACCATAAAAGTAAATTAAATTAAAGAAATAGTTTGGATGAGTGGAGTAGATGCGGCTAGTTTAATGAGAATCAGGTCTGAGCTATTTAGGGAACTAAATTGCTTCAAATGACACATGCAAAACACTAATTGGCTTCAGTGGGTTGTTATTATTTTTAAAGATAATGAACGTGAAGTTGGGAGTAGAATGGGTTTCAACTAGGGGAGCTGGGGAAGTTGTAGGGGTCAAAGTTTATTAGGTGTGGTCATATATTTCAGTGTACATGCATATGAAATCCTCATAGAATAATTTTAAGTGCTTCAAATAGTTAAAAGCAAATTATAGAATATGTAATTTTATTCCATTATTAAAAAACTTGAGTGTTTTCCATTCCTACTGTCTTCGTATATACACTCAACAGACCCCAAACCAGCACACACACACACACACACACACACACACACACACACACAAGCACATGCACATGCACACATGCACATATATATATATATATATGTCTATTCAGAGATGGAATTTTTAGATACTCTTCCCTTTTATCTTATGCATTTCTGTATTCAGGATCTCATAATCTGTGATAGAAAAGACAGAACTTCTAAAAAGCCAAACATTACAAAAACTCATTAAGTCTAGAAATTAAATACTAGGTGCTGAGGCTGACTTCCTGTTTTTCTCCAAGCAAAAACAAGCAAATAAAACATATGGCCAGTGCTCAGGACACACAGCAGAAACACTGCTCCATCTAGGATAAGAGAAATTCCAGCCCATGACCAAGCAGCTTCTGCTTGGAAGTGTCAGTATCAAGATAAGCAAAGGGACACCTGTCATGGATAGTGGATCCCCTAAAGCAGTGGATCTCAACCTGTGGGTCTCAACCACTTTGGGCTTCCCATATCAGATATCCTGCATATCAGATATTTAAATTGTGCTTCACAATCATAGCAAAGTTACAGTCATGAAGTAGCAATGAAATGGCTAGGAGTCACCACAGCATGATCATTAAACTGTACCCAAGGGCCACAGCGCTAGGAAGGTTGAGGATCACTGTTCTAAAGGGTCCTGCAGGAAGTAGCATGCCCCATCATGACTTAACTGCTGGTATCTCAGACAAAGGAATTCCACTAATTCCACTGCTTTTTTGCCTTGATAAGAATATATGACTAAATCCAATTAAAGAAGGAAAGATAAACTCAGCCTCTTGGTTTAAGGGGATATTGTCCATCATGACATGAAAGACATGGCAAATGACATCTATGATAGCAGAACTCTCTATATGGCTTGCTTACATCTTAGCTGATCTGGAAGGAAAGGTAGAGCTATAAACACCACAGCCAACTCCTTCGACCAGCCCACTCTCACCACTTAAAGGCTCTATAGTCTTCACAAACAGCACCACCGGCTGGTGACCAAGTGTTCAAACATCCAAGGCTATCTGGGCACATTTCACATACAATAGCAGTCTTGGTCTTTGAAGACGGGGAGTTATATGGAAGATACTGGGGGTAAGAATCAAAGCAGAGTTGCTCTTGTGTTCTCTTGGTCTTGAAGGGGAGATGCAGCAACCTGAGCGGTGCAATTCTGCAAAAGTACAAACATCAGACACTTGGCCCCAAACCAGAAGAGTGGCAAAGAGGAGGCCCTGGACATTCTTTCTTCCTACAAAAGGCTGGGATTTCCCACAGGTACGTTCCAAGTGGAAGAAGGAAGTTGAAGGCACCTTGTGAAGGGTTCTAACTAGGGCTCAGAATGAGACTGACAGGGACAGGCAGCAGAGAAAGGTGTGTTTGTCCCAGGAAGATCCAACATCTGCTGTATGTGTTTCCACCCTGTTAATACCTCTTATTTCTACTACTTGCAAGCAAAGGATCCCCAGTGCTGTCCAATTCCCCTGAACCTTCAATTCCTCAAGTAAATAATGGGGGTTGACCAATCTGCCAAGCTCCCTTCTGGAATAGAATGAACACGGTAAAGGGTTGTCGGGCTGAAGGAAAGGGAATACCACCTGTCCACAAGCTGTTTCCTGGGTACCAGTCAGTCAGACTCAAAACTTAACAAGCTGCTCCAAGAACTGATTTCATATTTCTGATCTCTTAAATGTGTCTTAATGAGTTGATAAAACTAAACTGAAAATTCATTAAAGTGTATTTTCTCTAAGTAAATATTTAAATGAATATTACACACTCCAGGAAAGAGGGGGAGGGAGAGGCTTGTTTACTTTTATCTGTCTTCTCTCTGGGAGCAATTTGAGTTTCTCCATGTAGGATGATTCTGTTACATACCACTGTGTCTTCCTGTCTCGGAGAAGCCACATGGAAGCCAACAAGACTCCTTACAGACTGACAGCATTCAGATGTGAGATTGGAATACTGAGGCTGCTGCTGGCTGTTGTCCAAAAGCTCATGGTATTGTTGCAGCCACACAGCTACACCTGTGTTGGGATCCTAAGAACTATTAACCACAGCATGTTGATTTCTCATGTCTCCCATTACATATTGCACAATTAAACAGCTAAGACAAGTCTGGTTTATCATCCAAACAATGACACAGAAGAAATACAACTTATTAAAAGCTCAAGCCTATCCCAGATTTTGAAGTTCACAACAGAGTTCTGGGCACTCAAGACAGGAGTGATACTAAAGAGAAAAGTAGGAATGTGAGTTGGGAAGAGGAAACAATTATATGTTTGTTGTCTTGAAGGTGAGCTTTAATTTATGGTTTAAAGACACAGACGTGTTAGAAAGGATGGCTTAAAGACCCCCATATGCTTGGGGGAAGCTAATAGAGTTGGGAAGAAAGCAAACAAGAAAATTCAGCATGCTAAGCTGAAGGTGGTCAGGTGACTTTACCAAGATCTCTCCTCAAACTGATAATGACTCCCTCTATTATGGTTTCTCTCATCCTGCTCCCCTCTATCCTTCCCTGGACTCAACCTTCCTGCACCCCCATGTTCTACTCTCCCCTCCTCTTCTTCCTCTCTCTCTTTTTGCCAGCTCCTTCTCCCTTCCCCACATACTCCTAATTTGCTCAGGAGATCCTGTCCCATTCTCCTTCCTAGGGTACCATGCATATCTCTCTTAGGGTCCTCCCTGTTCCCCAGACTCTGGCAGTGTGGGATTGTCGCCTGACACTCCCCTGATCCATGTCTAAAATCCACATTTGAGTGAGTACATACCATGTTTGTCTTTTTGTAACTGGGTTACCTCACTCAGGATAGTTTCTTCAAGTGCCATCCATTTGCCTGCAAAATTCAAGATTCCATTGTTGTTGTTGTTTTTCGCTGAGTAGTACTCCAATGTGTAAATGTACCACATTTTCTCTATTCTCTATTCAGTTGAGGGGCATCTAGGTTGCTTCCAGGTTCTGGCTATTACAAATAATGCTGCTGTGAACATGGCTGAACAGATGTCCTTGTTGTATGAATGTGCATCTTTTGGGCATATGCCTAAGAGTGGAATTGCTGGATCTTGTAGTAGACTGATTCCCACTTTCCTGAGGAACCCCCAGACTGATTTCCAAAGTGGCTGTATGAGGTGGTACTTCCACCAGCAGTAGAGGAGTGTTCCCCTTTCTCCACATCCTCTCATTGGTGTTTTTGATTTTAGCCATTCTGACAGGAGTGAGATGATATCTCAGAGTTGTTTTGATTTGCATTTCCCTGATGGCTATGAATGTTGAGCACTTTCTTAAGTGTATATCAGCCATTTTAGACTCCTCTATTGAGAATTCCCTATTTAGTTCTGTACCCCACTTTTTATTGGATTATTTGGTATTTGGGTAACTAGCTTCTTGAGTTCTTTGTAAATTGTGGAAATCAGCCCTCTGTCAGATGCGGGGTTAATGAATATCTTTTCCCATTCCGTAGGCTGCCTTTTTGTCTTGTTGACTGTATCCTTTGCCTTACAGAAGCTTCTCAATTTCAGGAGGTCCCATTTATTAATTGTCGACCTCAGTGTCTGTGCTACTGAACATATTCAGGAAACAGTCTTCTGTAACAATTAATTTAAGGGTACCTCCCACTTTCTTTTCTAAGATGTTCAGTGTGGTTGGATTTATGCTGAGCTCTTTGGTGCATTTGGACATAAGTTTTGTGCATGGTGATAGACACGGATCTAGAGTGTGGCTTGGATAGGCTCACTTCAAAACATATTACAAACAGAGAAAGTGGGTGGTGATTCTGAGTTGCTTGTATTGATTAAAGACATATTGTATAAAAATGTCAGCTAGTGGTAGGAGTTTGATGAGGTGGAAATGATGTAAATACAGTACTTGTGCATGAAATTCTATAAAATTAAAATAAGTTTGTGTATGTGTTTTAGATTAAGAGTAAATTTAGTGTGGTGGTGCATGCCGTTAAACCCAGCACTTGGGAAGCAGAGACAGGTGGATCTCTATGAGTTTGAAGCTGATGTGGTCTATATAGTTAGTTCCAGGTCAGCCAAGGCTACACATTGAGACTATCTCACCCCAATCCACAAAGATAAAGGAGACAGCTGAAAAATTTTAATGTTAGCATCATACAGTTGCAGATACATACAAATAAAAATGACAATGGAGACCAAAGGGGCTTATATAGGTATGTGAGCATATACACGCCCTGAAATACAGTTAGGGTCTCATCAGGGATTAATTGTGCCAAAGTGTTCAGAGGAAATATGCCTCATAAAAGAACCTATTTCTTTTCCTTATAAAATTGCCCATTTCTCTACAACTTCATAAATAACCAAATATAGCAGAATCTCCTAGGTCTAGCCTGCAAAGATAATAAAGATTTGGGGAGCGGGCAGGGAGATTGTCTTTGCATTATCCATGTTCTCAAATGCTTATGCTATATTGTTTGCTTATTTTAAAGTCCTTTTTTGAAAACAAAACATTGATCTTATATTTCCTTAAAGCACAGTTTCATCTTATTTGGAAAAGATATCTAAAGCAAAAAGGAAATACATGCAAATTTGACAGACATTTAAAAATAGATATCTTTTAGATCTTATACTTGAAATGTAGTGAACTGGTGTATTTCATTGCCTATTTGTTTATAGAAATGTTTAATAAACAAGGAAGGAAACACAATTCACTAAGTTAGAGTATTCAGTCTGCTTGTGATGTGAGAAACCATGAAAAGCCTTCACTGTTGAATTAATAAGGAAATTTATATAAATGACTAGTATTCTGTGATCATCAAAAAGTCTATGAAACCAAGTCATAAGGAAACCTGGCAAAATAAATTCCAGTGGTAACAAGTTTCTGATACTTTGATGTGTTTAGCCACCAACTTCTACATAGAAACTGCTCCTCATAGTGCCTGCAAACTGTGTATTTACTCCCAGCAGGTTCAGTTTCAAGCTATAGTCATGTTATCAATGGGGAGAAACAAGAAGAAATTCATATAATCAACTTCTAAAGACTGATGGGAGCTAGATACACCACACTCCTGGACAGACACCCCTCCCTGCAAGGAAAGAAAATACCTGAACACTCATCTTTGACAGAGCATAGAGTGATAAATGACTTTCATAAGAATAAAAAAATGCATCAGCTCAACTTTTTACCAGTTCTGCGTGAGGGTTACCACATCCTTTGGAAAATATGGTGGAAGAGGAGTCATGGTCGCTCACAATCTCCTTTCTATGGCTCTTCCATGATGCTCATGAGAAGCGTCCAGAGTAGGGCAGGCTCTTAGAAGTACAACTGTGCAGGATGGGACCATATGCCATTATGTGTTCAAGTCCCTGATTTTTATCCACATTTGTATTTTCCTTTCCCACTGAGTAGAGGCCTGAGATGCTGGAAGGAAACAGCGAGTCCTCACCCTAGTGAGACTCATGACTGGGTGGCCTTCTGGGAGAAGACTGATATCCCTCTTTAGGGCAAAAGAAGAATATTCCCTCAGCATCTATATTTATGCATAGTTATCCTACATTGGATTGAAGAAGAAGATAGACAGTGACAATGTCACCAATGAAGACAAGACCACCTCTACCTTGCTGGAAGCCACCTGGAAGATTCCTATGCCACACTGTAGCCACTTCATCCAAATATAGCTGATGACTTAAATGAAGCAAGAAAACAAAAAGCTCGAGATACACTAAATCTAGCAAACTTCATTCTAAAAGAAACAAACACATGGAATATCCCACATTTATTCAAAGAATTTAGTAGCAAAAAGTATTCATATAGCTCAAGCTTTATTGATAATCCCTGGAGAAAACTTCCTTGTCTGTTTCCTGTTGCTGTGATAAACACCATCTCTCTCTCTCTCTCTCTCTCTCTCTCTCTCTCTCTCTCTCTCTCTCTCTCTCCTCTCTCTCTCTCTCTCTCACACACACACACATACACATGCATTTGCAGACATGCACACACTTATCAGATGATGAGGAACTAAGGAGAATTCACAAAACCCAATAATCTCAATACAAACAGCAAAAGATTTGAAAATCCACCAATGTCAATCATGATTTTTAAAAAGAGTATCAATGGATGAAGAATGGTAAAGAAACCTCCCAATAAAACCAAGCAGTGTCTTCATAAAACCTATTCCAAAACATGCCTGAAGGTAAAAATGATTTTTTTCCAAAAATAAAAAAGATTTGGGCAATATCCATAGCACTCATCCAGTCATATGACTGTTTATAAATTATACTGAATGTCTTATCCAGTGCAAAAGAAGATAAAACTGTCTATGTTTTCTCCAAAGATACCATAAACAAAATAGATTAAGCAAATTCCCAAGGTCCACAGTAAGTTATGCTAATGTCACATACAGCTAGTGCTTAGGTGTCATTTATTGATGTTTTAGTGGGATAAAATGTCTTATATGTATAGATATATGATTAATAATATAGTAACAACAAAATGTAAATGATGATGATATCAAGGATGATGATGGTGATGGTAGTGATGAGATAGTGTTGGTGGGAGTGAGGGAGGTAATGGTGATGGTAGTAATGGAGTAATGGTGATTGATGGTGGTGGTGATGGTATTAGTGAGAGTGAGGGTGGTGATGATGGTGGTAACGATGATGATGGAGGTGGTGATAGTACTGTGAACTGTGAAGGTGATGGTGGTGATGATGATAATGATGGTGATGATGTGATGCTGATGATGGCAGTAATTGGTAAGGGTGATAGTGAGGATCATGGTGGTGATGATGATGATAGTGATAGTGGTAATGGGGAAAGTCATTACATGACAAAGAGTTCAGTATTGTTGCTCTTTACAAACACACAGAAAACGGACTTCATCATACATATGCAGGAATGGCTCCAGAGAAACCAGTAACTGCAACATATACCCCGAAAGTTCTGGTACTGTCAAGTAATGGAATGGCTCCACAGAAACAAGGAGCAGTGACGTATACAATACCAAGTTCTAACACTATATAGCAATGGAGCTTTGCATTCCTAGTGTGATTACAGAGTTCCTGGACCACTTCAGAAAACCATCAGTGTCCTGGTGTTAAGCACGCATTTATCATATTGTTCCCAAATTATTCGGTAAGGCATTTCCACTCATGATGCAAACACCATGCATAATCCTGCAATCCAATGTCTATTGTAGCCTCAGTCAGCACCATTGACCAGTCCTTCAAAGCTACCTCTCAGCTGTATCAATAGATACAATCAATTGTATCCCTAGTAACCCATGTATTTTGCAGAGATGCAATGAGTAAAAAATTCAAGGCAGGACAGTGGGGATGACACGAGGAGAATGTACTTCCTCTCTGCAGACAAGCTGGGTCTCACCTTCATATTTTAATTATCATTTAATCACTTCTGCTCCTGCCCACTCTCAAAATGTCTGATTACATGAAACCCAGACCCTTTCCTCATTATATACCCAAGGATGCTTCATGCATTTCAATTTCAGATTTACACTGGGGGATAAAGGCGATGTATCATCCTTGTGAAGGTAAAAGTCATTTAGGGAAGTCTGTATTTTCACATTTTATCAGTACCCCATCACCAGTTCTTGAGGCTAATCAAATTGTAACAGCAAAGAATCCTGAATGGCTTCTCATTATTATTGTATCCTCAAATGCTGGAGAAAGAGTCATCTGTCTCTTGTTTTCATATACAGGTGGAACTCCTGTGAGACTTTTCACATTAGCATGGCCTTTAAGTGACAACAAGGAATGTGTCTTCTGAAAAAGAAAATGTCTTCTTGCCATCTTCACTGACTTATTGTTGAAATAATATGGTGAGATATTAACCTATACTCACCCTCTCTCATTCAATCAGATAGAGGCTCTCTGCTCAGATCCTCAGGAGAAGGAAAAAATGAAGCTTAAAAATAGTCTTGAAGTCATTAGCTCCTATCTACTACAAAGTTTGGTTGGCAACAGCAATCGTAATCAGCTAACATTTAGAGAGTTCTGTATTTTTGACTCTTGTTATAAACCTTCCATGTAGGTTAACTCCATGAGAGCAATATTGTTATCCTTCTCACGTCACAGGAGACAAAGCTGGGGCAAAGAATTGTCACTTAACTTGTCCATTTTTGCATAGCTACTGAATCAGAACCAATATGTGGGCACACACAATATGAATTCAATTTCCATGTGTTTTAAGTATCTAGCTGCAGGGTTCTCACTCCCCAATACTTCCTACACTGATCTAATTTTCAAAAAAAATGAAGCCTTGGGCAATTGTCTTGGGAAACAATATTGGGGATGGAGAGAGATGATTCGGCAGTTAAGAGTGTTTGTTTCTCTGCCAAATGACTGGATCTCTGTTCCCAGCATCCACATCAGATGGTTCACAACTGCCTGAAACCCCAACTCCAGGGGATCTGACACCCTCTTTTTTGTTCTCTGTGGGCACCCATACAGGTGTAGCATACAAAGATACACATAAACAAACTAAAATAAATCTTTGCTTAAAAGAAATTATGTGATATTTCTGGGAATATTTGCCATCTTTTGAGCATAAAAGTGAAGACAGAGACATTGTTCAAAGCAAAATCTGGAGCTCTCTCCACTGTAGTTTGGGAGATAGAAGATGGCGAGGGGTGAGTCTCAAGATAGGAAGAGCAGAGGCAATGGATCAGAGAAGAGATCATTTATCATAGGGTTCTAGCTTCCCATCAGTGTCTTCAACCTGGACAAAGCTAGGCTCATTGGCGTCTTAGTTACAGTTTCTATTGCTGTGAGAAAAGACCACGGTACAAAGCACCTTGAGGAGGAAAGGGTGCATTTGAGCTTGCAGCTTGTAGTCTATCATCCAGGAAATCAAGGCAGGAACTGCAGCAAAGGCCATGGAAGAGTATTGCTTACTGGATTGCTCCTCATAGCTTGCTCAGCCTGCTTTTTTTATAGCACATAGGACCACCCATGCATGAATAGAACTCCCTGCAATGGTTTGCTGACCTCCCTAACATCAGTAATCATTTAAAAAATGCTATACAGATTTGCCTATAAGCCAATCCTCTAGAGACATTTTCTCAGTTAGGATTCCTTCTTCCCCATGATCCTACCTCATGTCAAGTTAATTTAAAACTATTAAGCATGCCTGGGAAGCTTATTAATTCTTATGGCCCTTACTTGCATAGAATTTTCCTCTAGGCTGTCATGAAGACTTGATAGAAACAGAACTGGAGAGATGGCTGCTATTCCAGAGGACCCAGGTTCAATTTTAGTACCCACACAATGACTTACAACCATGTATAAATCCAGTTTTAGAGGACCTGAGGCCTTTTTCTGGCTTCTAGGGGCACCAGGCAGGCACATGGTGCCCATACATATATGCATGCAAAAAAAACCAACAAATACAATAAAATAAAATACAAAAACATTTTAAAAACCAAGTATCCCCTGTTGTTAAAGTTACTAAAAATTCAACAATGTGCATACGTAAACGTATTTCAAAGTTCCACAAAAGGACAGTTTAAGCTTTTGTCAAAATCAGCCCTATTTTTGTAACACTGCCTGAGAATGAAGGATTGCAGGGATTTCTTAGCAAAGAGCTTCCACATGCTTGTCAAGAAAAGCCATCTTAAAGTCGGTATGTATTTTCCTTCTTCCTGTCTTGATTATAGTTACCTTTTTAAACTCCATTATTCAAACTGCGTCCGTGAATATAAAAAACATTCTAAAAGGTCACTTAATTACTGTCCTCATTAACCCAAGGGCTCCTATTATCAGCACCAAGTCTGTTTTCTTTGTGTGGACAGATGAGGGTGAATTAGAAACTGTACCTCTTCATCAGCAGCTATTCAGAAGCCAGTCTTTGTACGTTGCACACATTTTTTTTCTTTCTGAATATTTTCCTGTCACAGTGACTAGGTTAGCTCACTGTTGAAACATGGTCTCCTTGGAAAACCCAGGGCTCCTAAGAGATTTGAGTCAGAAAGAGGCAGAATTCCACAAGTCTGTGTAGCCAGAACACAGCTTTCTACATGAGAAAAATCTACATACTGCATGTGTGAGTTGCTGCATGGTTTTAAAAGACTAGGGCTGCAGGATAGACAATTGTCCCATGAAATGAGGTGTTTCTTGGTACAGAAGAATTTTTAATGTATTTTTTAAATATTTATTTGTTTTTATTTATGTGTGTTTTCATGCCCATGCGAGTGTAGCTGCACACAGAGTCTAGAAGAGGGAGTCAGATTCCCTGGAGTGGAAGTTATGGGCAGTTGTGAACTGCCCAATGTGGGTGCTTGTAACTGAACCCAGGCACTCTGCAAGAGCAGTACACACTCAACTGCTGAGTCATCTCTCTAGCCCCTTAGGGTTTTAACCCTAACTCTTCTCATGTAAAGTTGCTATTGTTCTCATATGGAAACCAAAGGAGTCAACACTGTGTATGCTCAAGGTATCACACACAATTAAAGACTGGGTCTACCAACAATAAAGTCTTACAATCAAGAGGTTGAAAATTATTTTGTTATTCCCTAGTTTTAAAAATTTGAGGTATAGCTGTGTCTGACTTCCACAGTTAATAGAAAGGCAGAAAAAGAGAAAGAAACCTCACTGGCATTATGAAGATTGTCTCAGCCCCCAAAACAGGCAAGCTCAAGCCATGGTAGCTAAGCCATGAGATGAGATTTGCTCCTCCCCATTGTCAGGCTCCATATCATCCTCCTAGCTGTCTGTCTCCTCATGGTGACAAAGTGGCTGTCAGGATTTTATATGACCTCACAATGGCAGTCTATTGAATGGAAAGGACACTTGCTTTGCTTCTGTCCACTTGGGAATGTGCCTCAGCAGACTCCACTCTATTTCTATGGTTCAAATGATGTCACCAGGTAAAGGAAACCCAAGAAAATGAATGTCTGTCACAACTATGAGCCTGCATATGGTGCTACCCAGAACAGAGTTGGGGCACTACACCAAATACAAATGGAACACACCTTCATCACTGCCAGGTGGATACTGACAGTGTTTAATCTTCACAGCACTGCCCACCTCATCCAGAGAAGAGCTGGAGTCCCAGAGTCCAAGCATGGGCTCCGCCTTCCATTATGGACCCACGTCCCCCAAGAAAGTGAAGCCACTTGATTTCTACTCTGTTGACTTAGCTGTTTTACTTGACAAATACAAACAAACAACATCACAGTAACTTATGTATGTGAGCAAACAGATGGAACCCTAAAAGCTATGCCTGGCTGGATTCTCTGTTCCATTTCTGCCAAATAAATATCTCTCTGCCCTCTTGCCAAGAGAAGAAGCACAACTTCTTCTAAATACCACTTACCCCTCCTGCTCATCACAGCATATACCAGTCTTTGTCATATGACTACTGGAGTTAGGCAAGTGAGCAGTCACCAGCTGCCCACCACCAAGTGTAGAGTGTACTCTCCTAGAAATCAAGTGCATAACAGCTTCTCTGGTGAATGCTGACAGATGCACTAGTCTTTGGGTATAACAATATGCCATTAGAAATCTGCTTACTACTGTGACTGCGTAGCAAAGTAAATTCATTCCTAGGTCCCATGATGCACCCAGGCACAGGTTTTTAGTCCTAGTAATGGTTCCAGCTATAGGTTTCATCTTTTGAATTGGAGCTTAAATCCAATCAGAGAGTGTTTACTCTTGTGTTATTGCTCTTCTCCCCAGGTAGTGTGCACAGCACTTTCAAGCACTAGAAGTGCTATCCAGTAGCTTTCAGACACAGAGTGTTCATACTAACAATGCACAGGCAGAAAGAACACATGAAACAGAATATACATTTCTCATTGACACAGCAATGGTTGGAGTGTCGCCAGGATGAGCCCTCTGTCAACCTGAGTGGGGTGACAATGAGCCTTGTCCCCTCAGTCACCATGGACACAGAGAGTCTCAAAGTTGGCCAAGTAAAAGGATCCTGTTCAGAGCAGGTTTCACAAAGCATAGTCCCATGGCTATAAAATTCTAGACAATACAAGCTGACGTTTAGTGACCAGATGCCTGTGATCAGTTATTTACTGGGCATTATGGGGTGTTCCTGCAGAAGCTAGATGTATTCACTGCCTTGAGTGTTACGGTGGTTTTGACAGTGTGTATGCATGTCAAAGCACATCAAATTATACACTTAAAACTCTATACATACTAGTTGGTTGAGTATGCCTCATTAAGCTTTGAAAAGAAAATACACTGCTATGTAGCAAATGCAGTTATATATAAAAATAAACAATGATTAGAATCTTGATTTCTTTTGATGTCAAATAAAATGGACATTTAAACCTTCCATTGAGATGCCAAACACTTAGAAATAAAAGATCCAGTCTCAACAGTTGACAGGGAAGGTAGATTTTGACTAAGGTTTATATTTAATTTCAAAGGAAGAGATATTTTAATCATCCTTTTTATTGTTTATGTTTTTAATGCAGTAAAAGAAAAGGTCTTAACACAGCTAAAATTGTTGTGTGTGCATTCCACAGGCTCAGCTTTCAGCTTTAAGTTCTTAACAAAGGGGTGTGCTAGGGTATCCAAGGCACTTCTGGTGTTTGTGACAGTTCTTGAGGTTGCCTTAGAAGACTCAAAAGTCATTGGCACATATAATTTTTATGTAACAGGACATAAAACTGTTGACACAGCTTTGTGAAGATACAGCTTAGTTGACAGACTACTTACCTAGCACAGTTGAAGCCCTGGGTTTGAACTCCAGCACAGCATACTCCAGGTGTCGTGGTATGCCTGTAATCCTCCCAGTACTCAGGAGGTGGAGGCAAGAGTGTGAGAAATTTGAAGTCATTGTTAGCTACATAGGTAGCTTGGGACAAACCAGGGAATCATGGGTCCCTGTCTCTAAAGAGCACCAAAATATCTATTGAAGCCAAACAAGTGAGGGAAACAGCACAGGTTGATTTCAGGGAACCCCAGGCTTTCCTCTCCAAGAGATTTCTCTCAGTGTGCCCCACAAAAGGCAAGTATACATCTCAGTACTCCAGTATGGGTGAAATGGCCTCTGTCACAGAAGTTCACTTGAGCCTGGGAGTCAAGGTGTTGTGTGAGGAGTTAATCATGCAAGGCTTGTACCAAGTGTCAGAACCTCAGAACAAGGGCAGGAATTCAAAGCAATCACACAAACAATCTAGACAGACTGATACAGCATGGTTTACAGTGTGTAGGATATCCAGAATGTTCTTAGAGTTTCTCTACAGACAGAAGACGAAGGACCATTGAGGAGAGCATGCCCATTTAGGAAATCCACAAGCTGTGAGAACTTAGACCATCTTAGGCTAACGCATTCCTGCATAGAAGAACATTCACAGATCTTTATTGGTGTTGCCTTAAAATAAGCACACGTGCATTCTTACAGAGCAATCAATATGAAGGAGCATTCAACATAAAGTTATACTATCCCATGCATAATTCAATACTATGAAAATAATTTTGATAAAGGTACAATTAGTTGTGTGTAGCACAATATAATAATATAATGTCCCCCGTTTGCATCTTTTGAAGATACTTGTATCAATTCTTTTTGTTTTTTGTTTTGTTTTATTTTATTGGGACAGGGTTACTCTGTATAACAGACTGTCATGGAAGTTATTTTTTAGATCAGGCTGGTCTCGAACTCACAGAGATCCATCTGAGTGCTGGGATTTATAGGCCTGTGCTACCACTGTCCAGCACTTGTATCAATTCTTTGAAAATTTCATACAATGTATTTTATCATTTTCCTCCCCTAACTCCTCCCAACAATGCCCCCACTTCCTATTCCCCCAAACTTTGTTCCTTAGAAAAAGTAACCCATTAATATCGATTTGTGCTGTCCATACTTTCCTGTGTGTGGAGTCATTCACTGGAACCTGGTCTACCTACCAGCAGTCACATCCTTAAAGTAGACTGACTCTCCATCCCTCACAAGGCATCAGCTGTCCATGGCTCTCCTGCTAGGGGTGGGCCTATTGAGCCTCTCCCTCCTCCATGCTGAGATGTTAACTGGGTTGGTCTTTCATAGGGCTTATGCAGGCAATGAGCATAGTGGTCCTGTCATGTCCAGAGAACACCATTCTACTCTGGTCCTCCTGGAGCTCTGGATCCTGTTTGTGTGTTGCAAAAAGAAATTTTTGAGTTTGTTCTCAACCCTTTATGGCTATATTAGCTACCCTTTTATTGCTTTGAGAAAAATGGCTTAAGGGATGAAAGGTCTATTTGGATTCATGGTTTGAGAAGAAGACACACTATCATGAAGGGGAAGCCATGGCAGTGGAAGTATGAGGTGACTTGTCACCATGTATCTGTAGTCACAAAGCAGGGACTAATCCTGGTGCTTTACTTGCTGTCCCACTATCCTCATCTTATTCAATCTGGGACACCCAGCCCATATGATTGAGAAGCCTACATACTATGTGGGGTCGTACCTTCTGGGGTAAACTTTCCTGGAATCTTCTTCATGGACATGCTCAGAGTCTGTCTTCTGAAGGATTCTAAATGCATTCAAGCTGACAAGGAGCTCATGAAATTATCCACTCAGATCATTTTCCATTTGAATAATCTATGACTATCAAACCATAACCGACTTGTTACTAACCCTAATTATCACAGAAGCAAATCTATTTTGCTGTGGAATGAGACACAATTAATGGAATGACTTCTCACTGACTGGTTGATTTCTCCCTCCTATACATGTAAGTGACAATTATACGATGTACAGTGTGAGGTGGGACTTCAGAAAATAATGTTAAATGGAGGCACATATTACATATTAATCAAATTTGGGGGTATATACATGAAGACTTTGTGATCTACTGTTATACCATAGCTATCGGGCTGGGCACACTTAGCTAAATTTGATAGAGTTTTAATATTTTGATCAATAGCTGCTAAATTTCTGAGTATTTTCAAATCATGACATGACATAAACACTATGAATACTTGTTTTGATAATGCATTGAGCTATTTTAGTAAGACACAGGATTAAGTTCTTCATGAGAAGCAAGGCAATGAATTGTCAGAATTACCTTATTAGACAAATACTGTCACTACCCACATCTGATACCTGAAGAAACAGGATCTTGGGGACAGGAAGTGGCTTTCATACACTCTAAGTGAATGTGGTAAGTGAGACAATAGTTAATTTCAGGATTTCATTAAGATCTCCAACATAACTACATTCTGTGATAATTGTGTTAACCAACTTTATTGAAGGTTTTAAATAATGGGCCACCCACATGTTAAGTGAACATGTCAATACCTTTTAGCAAATGCACACAATCATGCAACTGAAAGTAATGAATATTCCATTCCCCTCAGAAACCTGTGTTCCTCTCACAGATAGTAACCCGAGACAATGACTACCCTAGTCTGCATTGTAAGGGTGAAGTTTGTGCTGTTTAGGATCATATTCTATGTTGTCATTTTTGTTCATTCAGTTGTGTGATTTAGAGTTTCATTTATATTGCTTTGCACATCCATAATGTATTTCTTTTAATGCTAAGCAGTCTTCTATGTGTTATTGTTACACACACACACACGGATCTGTGTGGTTTGAGCTGTTAGATACCACAAGTGAGGCTGCCAAGCATGTTTATATATAGGTATTTTTGAACATAATATTTTCACTTTCTTACATAAATGACTGGAAGAAAATATACTAGATGAGAAGGTAAACATATGTTTATCTCCCTTGTGTGCTACCAAAGCCATTTCCAAAGTTTTCATGACACTTTACAAATATTCCACTTGCAGTGTGCGAGAACTGTATCTTCTCAAGGAAGTACTATCTTCAGTATGGACACAGCCTGAGCTAATGATATAGACAGAGGAGAAGATCACAAACATTGAACTTGTGTTTACACCTGGTCTGCAACCACAGCAAGGGCCACATTCAGCTCATTCAAGTAAGAGCAACCTCTCAATATAGGGGATGATGTCCTTCATCATTTGCTATATAGATCAAGATAATTAGCTCTAAAAAGTTGCACATAGTAAGCAAACAGAGTTCACACTGCCATCCCTTAAACATGCTGTCATCCCGCCTCAATTTAAGGAGCTAGCTTCCTTTACGGATGATTTCTCCAGAACTAAATGATAGACAGAGTAGAACAAGTTTGGAGTGTTTGATGTGAGTTCTAGGACAGTGAAGACATTGTTGCAGCACCGTGTATTCTGGTGAATCTTCCTACAATTCAAGAGTTGGGAACAACTTTCCTATCGTTTCCAGACCTTAGTGACCTTAAATGGGATAATGATAGTATCACCTCCCAAGGTTATCTGGGAGTAAAGGGTGGATCTACATACAATCACTGGCGCATAGGAATAAACAAATCAAATTTTGCTGTTGGGGAGGGTGGAGAATTCATATGTGACTGAAGCTGTGTCAGCCCAGGTAGGCCAGCTCTCTGCTTTATTTTGCCTTTATGTGACAAGTGTGAAGTGGTAGTTGCTTGGCCCAAACTATCTGAGTTCCAAGGAAGCCAACACACCAAGTGTGGTGCAGGTGCTTACTACATGTGAAGTTCGATGGGAAGGCTAATTTCCAGGAGTGTCAGCCTTCCTATTCCCAGCACCACCAACTCTCTTCAACCCTTCTGTCATCTGTTCTGAGAGATAAGGAGACCCATTGCACTCCTGTGGCTTTTCTACAGCAGGAATGCTTTGCAGAAAGTCTTTTTGTAGAAGCTTATTTCATTAGGCAATTTGTCCTAATTAGCTGGAGGGGCCTTGCAGGAGGAGCAGTGCCTCCATGGCCACTGTGATAATAGGAGGTTCACAGACACTGGGCAGCAGCTAAATTGGTGGTGCATCTCTTTGAGAGGAACAGAAGATTTCTAAACTGCTGATTGATGGAGGAGGCCCTAGCCCACAGTGGGAGGTGCCATGTCTAGGCAGGTAGACTAGGTTCTATAGGAAAGCTACCTGAGCATGACCCAGATTGAGCAAGGCAGTATGTGCACTCCTCCATAGATTCTGTTTCAGTTCCTGCCTCCAGGGTCTTGTCTTGAGTGCCTAGCATGGCTTCACTCAATGACAGACAATAACAAGGGAAGTGAAGTAACCCTTTCCTCCCCAAGTTGCTATGGTTATGGTATTTATCACAGCAACAGAGCAAACTAGAACAGGTTTACACAGGCAGGATTCAAAGGCCTCCATGTTAAACATAAGGTATGCATTATATTCTTTGTCAAAGTACTTCTCGTGAAATAGGAATATAATTATTGCTCCATCGTGGAATGGATAGCACATTGAACTTCTAAGTATTGCTAGTTATTGCTAATAGTATTGCTTGGATGAAAAACTCAAGAGAAAAACCTGATGAATTGAGAAGACTTTAAACACAGAACGGGTTCCCTTGTCTTGTTTAATCATAAGAGAATATTGCTTCTGCTCATCTACAACAGTGATAAGACAGATAGTTGTAAATATACATATCAACACAATGCCATAAATAAATAGATAGATAGGTATAAAGAATTTTTTAAAATATATGCATTTAGTTTCTTACCCTCATAGAGATATAAAAGTCAGCTAAAAACTATCAAGCATGATGCATTAGGATTCGCTCAAACACCCAGTGGGAAAGCAGATATACACAGGGTATATTCTAGATAGGAAATCTGAGTCTCAATGTGGTGACTTGAATATAATTGGCCCCTATAATCACATAATAAGTGGCATTATTAGGAGAAATGGCCTTGTTGAAGTAGGCTTGGCCTTGATGGAGGAAGTGTGTCACCATGAGGGTAGACTTTGAGATATCCTATGCTCAAGCTATAACTAGTTCAGTTCACTTCCTGTTGCCTGTTTGTCAAGATGTAGGACTCTCGGCTCCTTTTCCAGCACCGTGTGTGCCTACACACTACCATGTGACACCATGATGACAATGGACTGAACCTCTGAAAATGTAGGACACTCCAATTAAATTGTTTTACATTTATAAATGTTGCTGTTGTCATAGTGTTCCTTCACAACAATAGTCATGGTCATTGTGTCTCTTCACAGCAATAGAAATCCCAACTAAGATGCCCACACAGACCCAAGTGTGACTTTATCTTTGGCCCCAGAAGAATGGAATCTGACTGAGAAACTGCTGGTCTGATCAGGTCTGATAACAGCAATCAATTTTATTAATGTTTTCCTTTTAATTTGACTAAGAAATCATGGTGGAGGTAGAGTGTCTAACAATAGCCAGCTCCGCCTACCCACCCCTCCTTTGATCACCTTCCTGATTTCTCTCAGCCAAGAGAGCAACACCTGGGCACCTACACTATATCTGCACATGCTCATTCCTCCTGCTTTCCCAAGGAGCAGACCCAAGCAGCACCGGTTATCTCAGGGCACCAGGGCCTGTCAGATCCAGCTGGGCTGCTGACCAAATGGCTATACGTCTTTGGGTCTGCAAAGTGCAGGAACCACCGCAATCCCACACAAAACGCCTGGCTGAGAACGAAGGGGATAAAAAGCAGCTGAGCTCACAGAAGCTAGACTGGGACCAACTTCAGTAAAAGACACAAAGTGGAGCATTTCATTTTGAAAGATCTGCCCATCCTTTGAATTCTGGCCAAATGTAGTAAGTGAGCTGAGATGGGCTCAAGACACCCCTCTCTTTGTGTCTGTGGTTGTTGCTTCCCAAAGGCTTAACTGGTGAGTTTCTGTTGCGTTTTAAGATTTGAGAATTCCATGCATATGTGCTATGACAGGCGGGGATACTAACCACTATAATAACGGGGAGCCACGCATGTGTACTGTGAAATACGGTCATATCCACCCACCCCCATCGCCCACTTCTCACCAACTCCCCCCCCCCACACCTCTCCAACGGCTCTTTCTACCTACTTCCTGTCCTTTTCTTTCTTAAAAATTGCTCACCAAGTCCAATTTGAACTGCTCATATGGGCATGGGTGTGGGGACACCCACTGGAGCATGGACAGCCTGCCTCAAGGTCTTAACACAGGTAACCACAGCTGCTGTGAGTTCATTATTTTGATGGTCATGTCATGTCCCAAGGTGAGCATGTCATAGCTCTCCTCCCCATCTTCTGACTCTTACAGTCTTTCCTCTCTGTCTTCGGCTGATGTTCTCTGAGCTCTGACTTGGGGTCTGGGTGGGGGGTTGATATAGATGTCCCATGTAGGATTCATTCCTTTCTAAGAATTTTAACCATTTATGCTCCACTATATTTATTGCTGCTCACTGACCACTTAATTAGCTTCTCTGACGAAGGTTGAGAGCAGCCAATTGACCAGTGATCTTTACAAAGGCTACCTTCTCTCCATGTCTCATGAGCATATGGCTATGTTGCATACATACAGTAGGTGGTAAGTCAAGTTCTGAAGTGTGTATGTGCCAGCTGCCACAGTCTCACCATCTTTTCTGAGTCCTCAGCCCTACTGCTACTGTATGAAAACTCATTTATTAAAAATAAATTTCCCCATAAGTTATAAAGCTATAAACACCCCTATTTCACAAAGATTCTGGCTCAATAATTGGTGAGAGATTTTGTGACACTGTTACTAGGACACAGGCTCCAATAAAAAATGAGTTCAACTGCTCTCCCCGTTCTTGTATATTTGTGCCATCTTACTTCTCAGCCTTCTTCTGTGAGATGTCAGACCAAAAAGATGCTGCCTGACATTGACCCTTTGTCCTTAACTTCCCTACCTTGAAAACCAATATAAATATATTTCTGTTCCTCAAAATGACCAAGTATTAGATTTTTTGTTACAGCCACAGAAAACTGATTAATACACCTACCAAAATATTGCCCAGGTCCACATGACCCCTTACTAATATGTTTGTTATGCTTGATAAGATTTAAGTTAAATGTGTTAGTCTTTATTAACAGATACGTGGTTTTTTAAGTTCCATAAGGAATGCCCACCCAAATAATGGTGTAGTAAATGAAATAAAGAATAGTTGCAAATACTCACAGAGTGTCACAAATTCATTCTCTGCTACTAGGGAAAAATTATTCATTCTTGCACATAAGTTTTTAATTAACAAAACTGCATGCAAATTGGTTTATATACATGAGGATTGGATCTGTCTCACATCCATTTCTTCTCTCTCTCAAGTTCTCCATTTTGTTTCTCTTCTTTTTGTACTGCACACGTACGTGTGTGTGTGTGTGTGTGTGTGTGTGTGTTCTGTTCTTTCTTTATCAACTTGTAATAATTGAAGAAATACTTGAGGAATTGTGCCCACCAGATTGACCAGTCAAAAAGTCTGAGGGGCATTTTATTGATTGTGAATTGATATAGGAGGACCCAGCCTGCTATGGGTGGTGTCCCCTGTAGTAGGAGGTCTTTGATTGTATAGGAAAGCAGGCTGAGCCAGCTAGAAATCAGTATCCTTTTGTGGCTTCCCCATCAGTTTCTGCCTCCAGGTTCCCTCCCGGAGTCCCCACCCTGATTTCCTTTGATGAGAGCTCTAAGGTGAAATAAACCCCCTTCCTCCACAAGTTGTTTTTGTTAATAGTGTTTATCACATCAACAGAAAGCTTGTGTGTGTGAAAGAAAGAGAATGTTTACGTGTGTGTGTGTACACATATATGTGGATGTTTGTATGTGCATTTGTATGTGTGTGAATGTGTGCACGTGTGTGTGTGCTGTGTGCACATGTGTGTATGTAAATGTTTTCATATGTATTTGTACAATGTGCATGTATATGTGCATGAATGTGTGTGCATATGTGTGTAAAATGGGTATGTTCACATATGCATGAATGTTTGCATGTATTTACACATGTTAGCATATGTGTACAAATGTGCACACGTGTGTGTGTGCGGTGTGTGCAGATGTATATGTGTGAATGTTTGCGTTTGTGTGTGCACATGTGTGAGCATGTGGAGGCCTAAGAATGCTGAGAATCACCATGCATCCATTGCCGTTCTCCACCTGTTTCCTGATTCAGGCTCTCCCAAAGAGCTCACCTGTAGTCACTGTGTCCACTGCTAGTTAAATTGCTCTGAAAGTTCTGTCTCTGCAATTCCTGGCTGGAACTGCAGGCAGGCTACCATGCCCAACTAGAACTTACTCAGGCTTCTGGAAATTCAAACTCAAACCTCATGCTTATGCAGCAAGTGCCTCTATCTCTTATTTATTGGGTTCATTTGTTCATTAGTCCCATTCTCAGGTTCACCTAATGACAGATTTAGACCAACATACTGAGCCTAGCAGCAACATGCCTTCTCTCTGGCTAGCCAAAGTCATGAAATCCTAAGACTTTAGACCTTCCCTGGATCTGAAAGAGACCTGTGCCTTCCTTGTGGTTATAATGATACCTACCAAATAAGATGCTTAGATGAGCAAGGTAAGACTCACCTGTCAAACTCTTGAGTGGAAGATGGAAGTGAGTCATGAAATGTGAACTCAGCTAATTAGAATGTTAAGTACAGAGAGGCACCGTAAATCAGAATCCATGGAATGTTCAACCACAATGGAAATCTATATTGAGTTTCAATTTGGAGGGGTGCTGTATGACTTGTGAAATTTCAAGAAAATTGGACTCATCGATACTTCAATATCAAGGTAACTCATACTAAAATCCTAAAACCCCAGCTGATCTTGGAAAATGGAAGGTGTATGAACTCATATTTGGTCATGGCAACAATCTCCACGGACAGAGTCTATGACTGCACCAGTTTTCTGAGTTCCCAGACATCCATGGGCAATCACTCACAGAACTTGCTTGCCCTTGAAGATACTAGAACTTGAGATACTAGATTTAGGTTGAAAGGGTTCATTGAGTATGTGTAAACAGTGACTGTCAAGTGAAGTTGTATGTCTTATTTGAAAGAAGAGTGGTTTGAAAGTCAATAGAGCACCCCCTCTCTCATGATCCCAGTGGGAATCTAAAGACTTAGGGTATATATTTTTCTATTGTCACACATTGCCATGAGTGTGAATACATTCCTGCATCTACTTGCTGTCATTTGTTTGTGTAAGGTGACAAATTTGCTCACTTAAACTTTTATATAGGTGACCATGTGATTGACATAAATATAGCAAACCTTACCCTTGCCCCCAAGCCAGTGTGAATAGGAGTTCAATCCCTGTGCTATCACAGCCTGCGACACAGTTTTATAGATAAATGTATTTTAAGCTCTGCAAACATTATTGTAGGATAAAATGCAGGGGATTTTCCACCCCATTTTAACCTGCTTAGAATTGCCTAACATTAAATATACTGCTAAGTTGTGTAGATCACTTCTCAAGTAAGTCTGTAAATTCCCTGTCACTCTAGCCAATTGCTTCTGGGTAACAAGGATCCTCATTTGAAAGCAATAATTAAGCATCTATAAAAAGCAGTGGTGCCTGGTAGATGTAGGAATTTTCACAGCAGAAGAACACTAGGGAGCATTTGCAGGGTAACAGCAGTGAGAAACCACAAGTCATACTGTCTTCAAAAGTAAGCAAGTTCCATATATTGGATGTCATTGGAACACTGGGGACTTAGGCAAGCTGGTGTGGGCATAAGCCTTGCCACACATCAAGAAATTCCTACACTGATTGAATGTGGGCTCATTTCTCATACACTCTTCCTTTCCCCAAGAGAAACTAATGCTTTGAATTTTTTTGCGGGGTAACCCTCAATATTGAAATATTGAAATGCTTTAGGAAGAGAACCTGAAATGTGTGCTGTTCATCAGTGGCAAAACAATTGCTGCTGTTATACCAAATGCCTGCCTCAAACATGTGGGTCATTAAATGGGAATCCCCAAGGACACATGTTGTATAATTTCACATATGTGATATTTTGTAAATGACAGAATTATGGAGAACAGATTTGCTTTGTGGTTCCTTGGGCTTAAGAAGTTGATTACAAACTTAGGTATACGTTAGGATAAATTTTTCAAAATTTTAAGTTCATAGCCTTCCCTCTGAAGCCAAAGAAGGACAACGAATATCTCTCAAGTGTATATTGGGTTCTGAACTTTACACAGCCAAGAGTCATCAGAGATGAAAGCCTCTACTGAGTAATTACCTAGATGGGACTGTCTTTATTACTAATCGGTGCCAGAAAGTTCAACTCACTGTGGGTAGCACCATTCCCTATACAGGTGGTCCTGGGCTGTGTAATAAAGCTAGGTAAGCAGGATCCTGAGGATGAGTCAGCAAGCATCCTAGTCCTCCTGGAGCAGACGCCTGCCTCCAGGTTCCTGCTTGAGTTCCCATCCTCACTACTCTCAATAATGACCTCTGACCCGTTAGCTGAGATAAATCCTTTGCTCCCCATAATTGCTATAGGCCAAAGTGTTTTATCACAGCAACAGAACTCTGACAGATAGTTGATACATTTTTTGTGTGAACTACAGTTTAGAATGCCTTGTGCAGCCTCTGTTGAGGTGATGCTTGTCCACAGAGTGATTAGATTTAATCACAAAGGTGACGTGGATGCAAGGGTGGAGCTCAAAGAGAACTGCGGCTGAAGAGGAAAGAGGAATGAGGAGTGGGGCAAAATTTGAAGAGCATCGCTCCATCTACTCCACTGGACCAGGTCAGGCTCTCTGAGGATCCGTAAATGGTCAGTTTTATTATCCAAACAGCATTTATAGAGATATTCTTATTTAATGTTTCCAGCCGATCCCATAACAAGCCTCGGAGAAGAGAAGGTCTCTTCAGTTATCCTTAGTGGAGGCAGCAGTTCGAGGTCTCTGCATTGCCGTAGGCTTCTCTGTCAGGAACAGTCAAAGCCAATCCTGCTACCACTGGGGAACCAGTGCCCAGTCCTGCGGAAGTCTCTGACTTCAGATCACATTGCCTATTGTGAGGCACATAACAATGTACTTTCTTTTTCATTTTTGGTCCTTTAAGATTTATTTATTAACTATTAGGTAAATGTGCATGATTTGTGCCGTGGGGCAAGTGTGAAGGTCAGAGGACAACTTGATTCTCCCCTTTCATCTTCACGTGGATTCTGGGTCTTAGACTCGGGTCTCCATCTTTGCACAGCAAGTACCCATACAGATGGGCCACCCGTCAGGCCTTCTGATTCTTTATCTTAACATCTCCTGTACTCAGTCGGAGCAAAACCCTTTCGTTTAGAATTTTGTAGTAAAACTGGCAAGGGGAACGATGTGTTTGCACAATCCTCTGACAAACACTAACTGCTCAACGCTTATACAATATATAAATTGTTGATATAATTTGCATTGTCTGCTCATTTACAAACAAGTAGCTGACCATTGCTCATCTACAAAGATCTGCATGCAGTATGTAATTTCACTGATCTGGTTAAACTACTTAAGCTTGGCCACTCACAGGAGCATGAGGGATTGTTAAAGAGGGAAAAAAATAACAGTGAGAGCTTTTCATGTCTTCTGAACTCAGGCACCTAGCCCAGGTGTCCCCAGCAGTCCTGAATATTTTCAAAGAAGCAGTAGGAGATGTATTCTGTTTTCTGATTGTTTGTTTGGTCACCTCTTTCTTTGCTTTGACAATTAGAGACGAGATAACCACATTCTTGGTTCACCTGGCAGAGGCTAGGAAATGGCTTTTGCGTGTTGCCACCAGGTGGCAATCAATGACTTAATCCCTTGCCTGGAATGAGGCCCCGGAAAGTCCTTACTGAAGGTATTTCAGCAGCTAAACAATAAAAACAAGAACAGGAACATGTTTCTTAGTGTTTTGTTTGAGATTCATAATACACAATATCTCATTTAATTTCCCAAAATCTCCACTCTCCTTTTTAAAAAGCCAAACATACCATTGCTCTATTAACCAGTTGCTATTGCCCTGCACGGTCACCCCAGTGAAAATGCACTTATATTTACATAAAAATCTATGTGCAGATGCCTATGGAAAATCTTCTGAGAACAGACTGCCCCACACTGGAATACAACCCGAATGTACTTTAACAGGAAAATATTCAAATTGTGATGTACCGGACCATAAGAATACCACTCAGAAGCAGCAGAAAGCATACTTAATATTTGCAGTCTGGCCACCCCAAGGAATTATGCTAATGCAAAAATTCCATCTCAAGGAGTCATGTGTTAAATAATTTCATTATGTGACATCATGGAAATGATAAAATTACAGAGAGCAAATCAGTGATTTCTGGGGGTTAAGAAGTGGATCAAAAACCCCAGCAGTGTATTAGGATAAAGTTTTCAAGAACATCAGATTCATAGCCTTCATTCCACAACCAAAAGAGTGATTTTATCATATTGTGTCTTCAAGAGTCTGCTGGTGTCACAAGGCTGTGGGGTGGGGATGGACAGTACTGATTCTGGTGTTACAGACCTGGGGACTTGCGTTTGGTTGCCAGGAACTGAGTAAAAAAAGCCAGGTATAATGGTGTGAGTTTGTAATCCAACTCCAAGGAAGAGGTGACAAGCAGATCCCAGACATCAGGAACCAGCCTGCTTACATGGTGAGTTTCAGTCCAATGAGACACTATTTCAAGAAACAAGGTGAATGGTGATGAAGAAAAGACATCCTCTGGCTTTCGTATGCTCTCTTTCTCATCTACTCCACATCCGTCCTCACCCCCTATATACATACACATACAATACACATGCACACACATGAAGACACACATACACAGAAAAAGAAAACAAACAGACTTAAAAGACATTTAAGTCTTAAATACTAAGAGCTTTCTTTCATTTACCTATCTATTTTAGCTAGACAAGCATGAGGACCTGAGATCAGATCCCAGCACCCACAGAAAAAGCTGGCCTTAGTGTGTATTCATGATCCTAGCACTGGAGAGGCAGAGACAGAGAGACAGACATATTCACGGAGCTCACTGGCCTAGTAGAATTGGAAGGCTCTGAGCTCAGGGATGGACCCTTCTCAGAAAATAAAGTAAGACTAACTGGAGATGACACTAGACATCTACCTTTGGTCTCCACATGACTGTGCACACAAGAACACACACATCTAAATACATCACAAAAAAGTGGTTTAAAATTACACATCTATGCAAGGTACCATGTGGTGTTCAGAACGCATGTGCTCCCATGTCATACTTAAAGCAGAGTAAACATCTCCCTTCAAAATCTCATCATTTCTTTGTGAGGAAAAAACTTGAAAACCTTTTCTTCCAGAGCTTTAACAACTGCAGTAGCCAGGTGGTTGTAGTGAATGCTTTTAATCCCAGAACCCAGGAGTCAGAGGCAGGTGAATCTCTGTGAGTTTGAGATCAGCTGAGTTTACAAGAGCTAGTTCTGGGACAGCCTCCAAAGCCACAGAGAAACCCTGTCTCAGAAAAGAAGAGGAGGAGGAGGAGGAGGAGGAGGAGGAGGAAGAAGAAGAAGAAGAAGGAGAAGGAGAAGGAGAAGAAGAAGAAGGTCTTTAGTCCCCTTTCTGAGTACTGGCTGACTCATCAATATTTCTTCATCCTATCTTTGACCAGCATCTCCCAGGCTCTCTAACCCCGAGTCTCACCAGTTTCTAATAAACACTTCTATGAAGTCCTCTGATATCACTTTTTGTTTCAATTTATTTAATGTGTATGGGTATTTGCCTGTATGCATTTATATGTACCACATGCATGCAGTGTCTGAGGAGACCAGAAGAGGGCACTGGATACCCCAGGAATGGAGTTACAGATGGTTATGAACTGCCATGTGCATGCTGGGAACAGAATACTGATCCTCTACAAGAGCAGCTCCCTGTGAACCATCTTCCCACATGCTGATATTTGAAATTTAATGAACAGTTTAAGTCATAAAATTTTGCTACCATTATCAATACAATATTAAGATGTTTAACGTGAAATTAAAACTTGAAAGTTTTGGAAATGGATTCTGAATGTTTCATTACAATGTGGAAATAACAATTAAAAATAACCAGGGACAAACTGTTCCCATCTGCACAAAAGCTGTCTGAAATAATGAAAATTCATCTCCACCCAGTGGACTAAGAAGCTGTTGGCCATCATCACACACACACACACACACACACACACACACACAGACACACACACACTGATGTTGTGATGATCATTTACAAAGTGAAGCAGCAAATTCAAGCTCCAGCCATTGATAAAGGAGCAGAACCAGATGAACCTACCGAATATGGTGGAAAGTCTCCATCTCTCAGCACTGGATAAAGAAACCAAAGAACAGAAAACTGTGGTGTGAACTTAAGATACACAGGAACACTAATCACTACCACGTCTTTTTCTTAAATAACACCCAAGGACTTGGATCGATCACAGTTAGAAAAGAACAACATGCAGGGTGCTTTATTAGAGACAGAGATTAGAGTAGAGGTGGTGGGCATGTAAGATGGAACCAGTCATGGATCTATAGTATTTATGTGCATGGATTTGATGTTAGGAATCTCTTTTTTGCTACACGGGTTCCCCAAGTGAAAAACTCAGGACAGAAATATTCAGATTCACATAGAATCCTTTCTGCTTGCTGTTGCAAGAGGACTTTCCAGAAAGTCTTGCTGCTGCAGGTGTGAAAAGATGTCACATCAGAGACCTTCAGAATCGTGCATTTCAGGGTAGCTCTGCATGTAAATTTAAGTCCTCTCCAGAGCTCCTGCCATCATTACCATTCGGTAATTGTAAGCAACGTTGACGGGAGTTTTCACTTCCAGATGTGTGACTGAAGATTAGATTCTGTTTACACAGTGTTGCTGCCTTCTCCCACTTAGAGTGCTAAGTTTGGAAGAAAGGGTCAGCTCTCTGCACATTAGCTAAGGCAATTAATTTTTCAGGCCTTGCTTCCCCTGTGTGTCAAAGAATTAAGGAATGCTGGGGCTGCATAAGGCTGGATTCCTGCAAGAGGTTCTTATATTTTGAAGTTCTGACACATCTGCATTTTCTACCTCTTAAGTTACAACTCAGGAAATAGAGAGGCCAGACTTCCCAGACACTTGGAGTGAATAAATACTGATGGTCTTTCTAAGTGGACAACTGTACCCATATGACAGAACAGCCCAGGATGAAGATGCTCACTACTGTATGGAAGTGTAATGTTTGCTTGCTGGATAAATATAGAATAAGTACAGGGCTGATAGCCTGGATCACAGGGAAGATCCTACAGTCTACACACAGTCCCAATATACAATGGTTCCATTGGACCTCTTTAAGATGGTGGGGGAAAAATCAGTCCATATATGGAATAAATCATATCTTAAATTTTCACATTAGCCTGCACTTAATGTGTGCAATCCAATGTTGTCTTGCACAATTGTAAAGGGAAGTATTAGTACTCTGCAGTGTGATTTGTTGTCAGAATCTTTGGGAGATGCAAATATTCAAGATAGCACAGGTGTGAACAGCTTCTGCTCTGTTGCTTGTTTCTGCATTTGATTACTAGAGGTCAATAATGACTGAAGCTCTGCAGTGATGCTGGCATGCCCAAACACCTGCTGTCTTCCCTTGTGCTTCTGCTGTCATTTAGAGACTAAGTCTACAGAGACCAGAGGACCTGGACAATACATGTGCATAAAACATATGCGTATATTCCTGTCTGCCTCACTGTACATATGTGTGTGTGTGTGTGTGTGTGTGTCCATGTGTACAGAGACCCATCTGCCCTAGCAGAGAAGTCATTCCATACATGAACTTGTTGGTTAGAAATAGTATTTCTTAATGGGAAATTTCCCAGATCCTCTCTTCCTCTACAGCGCCATCTCTCAGTTCAACTTTTGATTTCAAAAAACAAAAGAGGAAGCCAGGCGTTGGTGGCACACGCCTTTAATCCCAACACTTGGGAGGCAGAGGCAGGCGAATCTCTGTGAGTTCGAGGCCAGCCTGGTCTACAAGAGCTAGTTCCAGGACAGCCTCCAAAGCCACAGAGAAACTCTCCAAAAACCAAAAAAAAGAAAAGAGGAACTAAAACCACAGCTCAACAGTTTGAAACACTGGCTGCTCTTGCAGATGAACTGAGTTCAGTGACCAATATTCACAGGATGGTTCACAGCTACCAGTAATTCCAATTCCAGGGGATCTGACAGCCCCTCTGGCCTCTGTGGGCACTACACACACACACACACACACACACACACACACACACACAAACACTCAAAAACATAAAGTAAAAATAAATCTTTTTTAAAGAGCAACTTGCTCATTAAATGTGTTGCCTGGGTTAGTGTAGAGGCTAACAGTGTGCTACCCAGTGTTTAATAGCAATAATTATTATTACCAGTATCTGATTAATTAGTTGTAGAAATCACATTATTTTGAAAAGTGTACGGGATGACTTAATAATGAAAGAAAACTTGATGCATTCTGAAATGATGTTTACAGGTCAGTTTCAGTAAAGTGACCTAACTTGATCTTTGAAAAATGGTTCTCACCAAGATTTGTAAAGTGATAATGGTGCTAAAAAATCTTGATATCCCTGGGATAAACAGAGCATCTGAGATTAGGTAGCTAAGTGAATAAATGTGATCATAAGTGAGGCTCATAGAGTGCATCATGGGTTCAGAAGGAAGCATTTCTTCTAATCCCAAATAATATCATTGAATTCATACTACAAATTAAATATAGCTGTATGCTGTTTTTATTCAAAATACAAAGAGACAGTGATTGGTTTATACTGACAGACATGCAAGGAAAATGCCTGTGGTTCACTCTGGTAGCACAGATAGAAATGACTGCTAAGAAAATTCATCCAGGCCAAATGGTACAGGCCAGCCATCCCTGGCACTCCCGAGGCTGAATGTCATGGGTTAGGCTTTTCCTATGGAGAAGCAAAATAGGCATGTCTCCTCACCCCAGAAAGGGAACACATGATGGTTCAAAGTCAGGACTGAACAAAAATCCAACATGCTGAATCAGTGGGTTCTTATTGAAATTTCTTGCATGAGTATGGGTGAGGGTTTGTGAACAGAAGCAGGGATGATTACAAAAACATTTGCATCACTACAAAGCTCCTGTGGGTGAGGACACAGGAATACTGCAACCCCAGAGCTCTCTCTGTACAGCTTGCAGGCAACTCCACAAGACTGAGAACTTCCTCTCTGTGCTTTGGGTGGTCAGTCTCCTTCATTGCAGCTGCTTGATGTTTCTATAAAGACTGGGAGTAAACTTTAAGATTCTTGCAAGTTTTGGCTTTCCCAGATCTGAAAGGATTGTTTACATCCTGCATTTCATGACCTTCCCTCTTGCTCCTGGAAGGAGAGTTTCAGTTCCAGGATAACTGCTATTCAAACATCGAGACAGGAGGGTTCTGTTTGCCTGGATTAGTGTGAGTTTCCAGGGTAAGGCTGGGTAATGTAGTGAGACCCTGTCTTATCTAGAAATAAAAAGATAATTAGAGGACCAAGAGTGTGTTTCAGCTATCACACTCTATTGTAGATGAGGTCCTGGGTTTCATGCCCAGTACCCCAAAAATTAAATGAATGAGTAAAAAGTAATAGATGTTGATGGCTACAAAATTCTATGCAACAAAGCTTGATTAAAAACACTGATGCAACAAAATATGTCTAGTAAAGGCAATAGATTCTGGGTCTGAACAAGCCACACAAGTCTCTGAATCAAAAAAGAAATAAATAAACAGGAATATAATATGTCTTACAAACCATAAACAAGTTTAAGCACAGTTTCATTTTCTCTGGCATCACAAACTAAATTTGTGGAAGGTACAAAATCTAAAGAGAGACCATGCCCTCCCTCAGTAAGTGTGTATCAGGAAGAACATATGTCCTCCCCCCAATGCAAAACAAACAAACAAGAAAACAACAAACACTTAGAAAAGCTGCTAATGGTCAGTTCTGGCCATTTGTCATATCACAAATATAGGTTCAAAAGATCCAGATACAGTGGTGTCAGGAGACTCTAGAAGTTTGGAATAATTCTGTATCAGCCCCCATTTTTTTTAAGTTCTACTGACTAACTTGTATTTACTCCAGATGACAAGTAACCTCTTGCTGTCTTAGAGACTTGGTTCCCTGCAGTGGAATCTTCATTCAGAGATATAAACCTTCACATAGTTCACCCCACTCTACACAGCTGACATCCTACATTACTCTTCAACTCTCTCATCCCATTTCCTGTGATGGCCCTGCCTTCTGCCTTCTGCCCTGGGGACCGTGAAGTGCAATGTTGACCTGGTTACCTACCTACTCTGTGTCTCATTCAGTGTCCTCTAGGAAGTAGGGCTAGAATGTGTCCTAGGCAGATATTTGTGATAATGCACTTTCAAGGTAACTAGTTTAAGTCATCTGAGACAACTGAACTCCATTGAAATTTGAAGCCCTTATTTGCAGAATTATCATACCTCATTTGGAGACATTGCCTTAGTGCTCAGCCACACATATCACTATTTGGATTAAACCACAAAATATAGTAAACACAATCACAGCTAGACAGTTAGAAGTGAAAAAAATAGGTTCCAATACGGTGTTTATTCCCAACTACTTAGTCTTAGTGATCTTGAACATGTCTCCTCCCTTTCCCAATGCCATTAAATGTTAACAGAGAACCTAAAATTGAAATCAAAATGTCAACCCATAAAGTGCTTGACTGGGCAAGGTGTATGATTTCAAATCCAGTCATCTAGAAACCATTATTTTTTATAACATGTCTATCTAGTTTGTATTATTGTTGCAATATTTGTATTGAAAGGTCACTTTAAAAGCTTCATTATTAATTTTAAAAGAATACATAATAAAGCAACAGACATCACCACAATTAGGCATTACTTCAAGAAGAAACTGATAGAATGTTAAATTATCCCAACTGGCAAGTGACATGATGCAGGTGACATCATAAGGGGAAAGAGAAGTCAGCTTGAGAGGAGAGGGGATTATGTACATTATTCACTCAACGGATACAGACAGTCTGCCTTGGAGGTGGGGGGGGCATCACCTTGGCCACATGCTCCTCCTCCTGTCACTCTATACCTACCAGTATAGAGATCCTAGAAGAACCTCAGTGTGCATCAAAGATCCTTCCTGGAAGTACATCAGTGTGGTCCAAAGGTCCTGGAAGTACCTCAGTGTGGTCCAAAGGTCCTGGAAGTAAAAATACATCAGTGTGGTTCATTTGGTGAAGGTGAGCAGCATGAAGAATGGAGAGTTGATGGGAAGGGCAGAGAAACTATGCCCTGTGCAGAGCAAATAAACAGGCACAGAAGCCAAAGTCATCAGATGCTACGTGATGCTACTGCCCATTAGGGGCTTAACCTCAAGATCTCTCCCTTGCAAACAGTACAGGAGCCCATGTCAAATATGAAGCTACATAAAACTGACATTTTACAGAATGTAATCAAAGTAACTAAAGAATCAGTTATTGGAATTCTCACTGTTTAATTTAGCATGTTTAATGTCACATTCGCACAGGAGTATTCTCATAGCTTTCCACATGTCCTTGATTGGGAGATTCTGAACTCTACAGTTATTCAGTTCCATCTTGTATTCCTCTACAGCTGGTAAATACTCCAGTGAGATAACGGTTTTCATCCTGAACTCTTCATCACACTTTAGAATATGTCACTTGCCAACACATGGCCAGAACTGTAAAGAACTCAAAATATATGTTAATATATTTCACAGAATAATGCTGTATAATTGTGCTGTCAGCCAGCAATAGACACCGCTTTGTTTACAATGGGGACAATTTCTGAACAACTAGTATCAATGTTCTGTTTTCTGCTACCACTCACAAAGAACATCAGGCATTTTGTGTTGGGATGAACATGGACAATAACTGAATGCAGCAGGTCTAAATGACATTTGATGGAATGTTCAAGAAATTGCTTCAAGTCCATCAATTCCATGGGTATTTATGGGTGTGTATGATGGAAAAACCATGATCCTGTGCAGCTTAAAACTGACTCAAGTGTAATTGCTTCTTCTCCAACTAGTTGTCAAATCTGAGGAACAAGTGAACACCCGGAGCGCATCTTTCTGCTTTAATTCTATTCTTTTAAAAATCTGTGTGTGTGTGTGTGTGTGTGTGTGTGTGTGTGCGCGCGCGCGTGCGCGCACGTGCGCACTCGCCTGTGTTATGCATAAGTGCACCCATGTGCTGGAGCATGTGTTAGAGGTCCTAGAATGACTTTAAGGAGGTCCTGAGGATACAACTCGGGTCTTTATACTTGACAGCCATCAACTACCCAGTGAACTACTTTGTTCTCTTTGATTGTAGATACTTATTTTCCAGAAACAGAGAGAGAGTGTGTGTGTGTTAAAGTATGGATGAGGTTGCTAAATATAGAGTACCCAGCTGCAGTTCGTGATAGACATCTGTCAGTCATAGCCTCAAAAACTACTCTCCACTCACTGCATAAACCTTGCTTACATTTCCCTCTCTATGAAGCAGGAGAGGTGATAGAACAACACAATTCATCTCTGCATCCCCAGTTCATTCTACAAAGCAGCATGATTCTTCCCAGTGCATGGATTTTCTCAGTTCTTAAATGAGGTATCTGTAGTATACTACTGGTACCCAATAAATGCTTCTTGAGGGGTTAACTATGGGCATCACACAAAACAGAAAAGGTAGACACAGCTGTGACCAAGAGACTGAGAAACACAAGCCTCACACCTCCCATCTCCCCATTGGAGGACAGTCTCTTCTCATCTACAGCAATACAGCAATTAAGATACAGCTTTTGTCACTACGTTCTGACCAGGAGGAATGTAGGGACAGGCCTCTCAATTTCAGCTATTGCACTGTTTTTTTTTTTTTTTTTTTGTAATTGCCTGGCCACGGAATGGATTTCACTAATTAAAGATGGTAATGCAATTGGCTTTCAATTTTGAACCATGGAAGAATGTTCTCCGTGGGGTCTAGCAGAAGTGGGTCAGCTCTGCTTTGTATTGCTTATGGATATTTACTCCCTGCCCCTGCTATTTGTGAGTCTACTCATAATTAAAGAGAAGTTGGTGATAGTGGAGATATGGCTGCCTTTATTCAGGATGGTTATGCTAGGGCTGTATATTGCATTCAGGCTTACTTGCTATCTAAAAGACTGTGTAGGAGGAAACATTGAACCCTAATGAAGTCAGGTGATTCGGGAAATCTTAAGGAAGGAGCACACACACGGGCCATACATAGCCCTGGATAAGGGGTTATGGAATCGATCTCCTGGGTGTACTTACTTCGGTGTTTCTGGGATAAACAATTAATTTTAGAAACAAATTAAAGTAGAAGTCTTTCTTCCTCAGTGGAGGTCTATTGATGCGGTCTAGAATAACCCAGAAGACATGCCTGTGGGGAAGGTTCTAGGTTAGGTAAACTGAGTTTAAAAACCCACCATAAATGTGAGTGGCTTTAAACCTTGGGCTGGAGTCCTATACTGAATAAAAAGTAAAAAGTGAGATGAGCACCAACATTCATCTCTCTGCTTAGCAGCTCTGGATGCAATGTGACCAGCTGCCTTACAATCCTGCTGCCATGCCTTCCCTGCCATGAGAGACTGTGAACCCTCAAACTGAGAGCCACAATAATTCTTCCTTCCTTCCTTCCTTCCTTCCTTCCTTCCTGAAGTTGCCTTTTTCAGGCTTTTTTGTCACAGTGGTGAGAGATGAAGTAACTAACACATCACTACCCATGCTGGAATTTTGCCTGGCTTGAGTTTAACTTACGTTCTCTATTTCTCCACAAAGAATTTAGCTCAAGTTCAAATGTCAATTGGCTCAGTTCTGCTCAGATCAATGTTAATAAACAGCCAATACTGGCTGGCAATAAATATAGGTGCCAGTAATGCAGATGAGAATAAAACCCCCAGTAGCTAAACAGATACAAAAGTTACAGGAACTGAGCTGTGCTTGAATTGTGAAGATGTATCAGTCCCCTTAATAGAAAAGAAGAGCTACGGCTATAAATATCCAAGCTATGCTCTGTGTGATTTCTACACATGAGTTATCTGAAATGCATTCAAGTGTGTTTATTCTCTGGCTTTTGTCTCATGAATGTCTCTACAGACATTCCTGTCAGAACTCTGCAAAGTTAAATTAGCATGGGCTAAAGCAGCAACAGTGACTATCCCCAAGTATGCTCCCAGCAAAGGCACTCCACAACAGCACATCTTCATAGAGAGATAAGCTGTCCTCAGACACCAGCTCCACCTCCAGGTGAAATGGTGTGAGCATGGCTATGGCCTCAGTAGCTTGTGTCTACATCTACACCTCTGGTGATTTCCTGTGAGTAGAATTGTTTAGTGATTAACATTCTTGTTCCTGATCTACTTCATTTAGCAATATAACCCCAGGCTAAGCCGTGTGGTCACAAGATTGATGAACTACATTTATTCACTTTATTGACAATGCTGCTATCTCAGGAAAGGGTCTCCAGGTCCCATATTTCTTGGAATGAAATATTTCCCATTCCCATCTCCCTAACTCTTTATGTTCTCCACCCTCTTACCCCAGAGGAAATAGACTCCTGACTATAGAAAACTGGTCGCTATCTCCTCCCTTTGTCACCTTCTTTTCCTTTAAAAAGAAAAAGTTTTTTTCTGTATATACACAGGTACACTTGTGAATGTGAGTATGGGAGCCTACAGAGGCCAGAAGAGGGCACCAGATGTCCTGAAGCAGGGTTTACAGACTGTTGTGAGCCACTTGAGAGGGGTGTTGAGCAATGAAGTCAGATCCTTTGCAAGAGCAGTAAGCACTCTTAACTGCTGAACTGACTCCCCAGGCCTGTTCTGTCACCTACTTATCAGCCAGCTAATCTGAGAAACACTCAGAACCCAGGGACACTTGCCAAGACCTTCCCCAGTGTATTAGTTACCTTTCTGTTGCTATGACAAAAGACCACAACCAAAAGAAATGTAGTGAACAAAAGGTCAGTCTCAGTGTACAGTTCCAGGGAGACAGATTCAATAGTGTAGAGGAAGGCATGGCAGCCAGAACAGGAAGCAGAGGTCACATTTCATCCACCCATAGGAAACAGAGAAGAGGGGAGAGGAAGTGGGATGAAGACCTACTCCTACCTGCAATGTTGTACTTCCTACAACAAGGCTTTAGCTCCTAAAGGTTCCATAACCTCCCTAAATACCACCTCCTGCTGGGGACACATGTTCAAATACCTGGAGCCTCTGGAAGTGTTTCTCACTCAAATCACTGTGCCCAGAAAGTGATTTTTGTCCCAAAAGGAAATGTCATAGGACCGTGGGGAGAACAGGGCTGAAACTTCTTCATTTCTGCAAATACAAATTGAAGTGGTCTTCTATTCAAATGTGAAACACAGCATTTTGAACACTATGACATGAAATACTGACACAATATTACTCTATTTGAGTAATTGGTGATAATAGCTACCGCCCAAATAAGTAATGAAACATCAGGATTTCACAGCTGACTAGCCAGAGATAGAATAACTTAGTTAAGGATATTGCTTCACTGTGGTGACAATTTCCTTAGCCAGGACAATAAAGCAAGGCGCTGCAGTTCATTAACCTATGAAATGGCAAAGCAGGAGACATGGAGCTGGGCTTGTGTATCTATGATTCTAGCATCAGAGAAGCCAAGGCAAGAGGACTGTCATTAGAGACTTCAATTTGAAGCCAGCCTGGAACACACAAGGAACAGCAGACCAGCAGAGCTACATAGACAAACCTTGTCTAAAAATAAATTAAATGAATAAATAGAAACACAATAGCTAAATACTTCATACATGAGCCAAAGGGTCTGCGTAGTGTGTATGTCTTTTTTTTTTAGCAACTGTGGGCTAAGTTTACATTTATTCTCCTTTTTTTATATATTTTATTTTCCAGTTCAAATTTAGATAAGAAACGAGGTTGCTTCACAGGTCAGTTCCAGGTCCCTCTCCCATTCCCTCCCCTCCTCCCGTGCCCTCCCCCCACCCCCCCCCGTTATCCCCTCATTCCCCCAGGGAGGGTGAGGCCCTCCATGGGGGTGTCCATAGTCTGTCATTTCATATAGGGCAGGGCCTAGACCCTTCCCCAAGAGTTCAGGGTGAGAGTGCACCTCACATTGTTCTATGGGAGTCCAAAGTCCGTGTGTATACTTGGGATGGGTACTGATCTGCTGCTCAAGGCTCAAAAGATTACCTAGGCCTCCTCACTGACACCCAGATTCAGGGGGTCTTGATCAGTCCCATGCTGGATTTCCAGGCTGATGCCTGGGATTCAATGGTTAACCTTTGTCTGGTCAGCTGTTTCTGGGGGTTAAACCAGCCCAGTCTTAATCCCTTTGATCATCAGTCCTCCCTCTCTGTTACTGGCTTTCTTGAGTTCAGCTCAGTACTTAAACAAGGGAGTCTGCCTCTTCTTCGATCAGCCACTAAATGAAGTTTCTGTTTCCCAGACTCTCTGGCCATAGGATTGTAGGCTGGCACTCCCCAGATCTATGTCTAAAATCCATATATGAGAGAGTACATGCCATTTTTCTCTTTTTGTGACTGGGTTACCTCACTCAGGATGGTTTCTTCTAGTGTCATCCATTTGCCTGCGAATCTCATGATTCCATTATTTTTTTTCTGCTGAATAGTACTCCATTGTGTAGATGTACCACATTTTCTCTATCCACTCTTCGGGTGAGGGACATCTAGGTTGCTTCCAAGTTCTGGCTATTACAAATAATGCTGCTATGAACATAGTGGAACAGACATCTTTGTTGTATGAATGGGCATCTTTTGGATATATGCCTAAGAGTGGAGTTGCTGGGTCTTGTGGTAGGTTTATTCCCATTTTTCTGAGGAATCTCCATACTGATTTCCAAAGTGGCTGAACCAGTTGGCACTCCAACCAGCAATGGAGGAGTGTCCCCCTTTCACCACATCCTCTCCAGCATAAATTGTCATTGGTGCTTTTGATTTTAGCCATTCTGACAGGAGTGAGATGGTATCTCAGAGTTGTTTTGATTTGCATTTCCTGGATGGCTAAGGATGTTGAGCACTTTCTCAAGTGCCTCTCAGCCATTTTAGACTCCTCTATTGAAAACTCTCTATTTAGTTCTGCAGCCCACTTTTTAATAGGGTCTTTTGGTGTTTTGGAGACTTGCTTCTTGAGTTCTTTGTAAATTTTGGAGATCAACCCTCTGTCAGATGTGGGATTAGTGAATATTTTTTCCCATTCTGTGGGCTGCCTTTTTGTCTTGCTGACTGTGTCCTTTGCCTTACAGAAGCTTCTCAGTTTCAGTAGGTCCCATTTATTAATTGTTGATCTCACTGTCTGTGTTACTGGTGTTATGTTCAGGAAGCTGTCTCCTGTACCAATTCGTTCAAGGGTACCACCCACTTTCTCTTCTAAGAGGTTCAGTGCGGCTGGATTTATGTTGAGGTCTTTGATCCATTTGGACTTAAGTTTTGTGCATGGCGATAAACATGGATCGATCCGCATTCTTCTACATGCCAGTCTCCAATTATGCCAGCACCATTTGTTGAAGATGCTTTCTTTATTCCATTGTATATTTTTAGCTTCTTTGTCAAAGATCAGATGTTCGTACATGTGTGGGTTAATACCCGGGTTTTCAATTCGATTCCATTGGTCTACCTGTCTATTTTTGTGCCAATACCAAGCTGTTTTCAGGACTATAGCTCTGTAATAGAGCTTGAGGTCAGGGATGGTGATGCCTCCGGACGTTGCCTTGTTGAACAGGGTTGTTTTGGCTATCCTGGGTCTTTTGTTTTTCCATACAAAATTGATTATTGTTCTTTCAAGGTCTGTGAAGAATTGTGCTGGGATTTTAATGGGGATTGCATTGAATCTGTAGATTGCTTTTGGCAGGATTGCCATTTTTACTACATTGATCCTACCTATCCAAGAGCATGGGAGATCTTTCCATTTTCTGAGGGCTTCTTTAATTTCTTTCTTTAAAGATTCAAAGTTCTTACGATACAGGTCTTTCACTTGTTTGGTTAGTGTTACCCCAAGGTATTTTATGTTGTTTGTGGCAATTGTAAAGGGTGATGTTTCTCTGATTTCTCTTTCAGCCCTTTTATCATCTGTATATAGTAGGGCTACTGATTTTCTTGAGTTGATCTTGTAGCCTGCCACTTTGCTGAAGGTGTTAATCAGCTGTAAGAGTTCCCTGGTAGAGTTCTTTGGGTCATTGATGTAAACTATCATATCGTCTCCAAACAGTGAAAGTTTGACCTCTTCCTTCCCAATTTGTATCCCCTTGATCCCCCTTTGTTGTCATATGGCAATAGCTAGAACTTCAAGTACCATGTTGAAAAGGTATGGAGAGAGTGGACAGCCTTGTTTTGTTCCTGATTTTAGAGGAATTGCGTTGAGTTTCTGTCCATTTAGTTTGATGTTGGCTGTTGGTTTACTGTATATAGCTTTTATTATGTTTAAGTATGTCCCTGTTATCCCAGATCTCTCCAAGACCTTTATCATGAAGGGGTGTTGGATTTTGTCAAAGGCTTTTTCAGCATCTAGTGAGATGACCATGTGATTTTTGTTTTTCAGCTTGTTTATATGGTGGATTACGTTGATGGATTTTCGTATGTTGAACCATCCCTGCATCCCTGGGATGAAACCTACTTGATCGTGGTGAATGATTGTTTTGATGTGTTCTTGGATCCGATTTGCCAGTATTTTATTGAGTATTTTTGCATCAATGTTCATGAGGGATATTGGTCTGAAGTTCTCTTTCTTAGTTGTATCTTTGTGTGGCTTGGGGATCAAGGTTATTGAAGCCTCATAGAAAGAGTTTGGCAAAGACCCTTCTGCTTTTTTTTGTGTGGAACACTTTGAGAAGAATTGGTATAAGCTGTTCTTTGAATTTCTGGTAGAATTCTGCACTGAGGCCATCTGGACCTGGACTTTTTTTGGTTGGGAGACTTTTGATGACAGCTTCTATTTCCATAGGGGTTATAGGCTATTTAAATTGCTTATCTGTTCTTGATTTAGTTTTGGCAAATGATAGCTGTCCAGGAAGTCATCCATTTCTTTTAAATTTTCGAATTTTGTGGAGTACAGGTTTTCAAAGTATGACCTAATGATTCTCTGGATTTCCTCAGAGTCTGTTGTTATGTCCCCCTTTTCATTTCTGATTTTGTTAATTTGCGTGTTCACTCTCTGCTGTTTGGTAAGTTTGGACAAAGGTTTGTCTATCTTGTTGATTTTCTCAAAGAACCAACTCTTCGTTGCATTGATTCTTTGTATTGTTTTCCTGGTTTCTACTTTATTGATTTCAGCCCTCAATTTGATTATTTCCTCGCGTCTACTCCTTCTGGGGGAGTTTGCTTCTTTGTGTTCTAGACCTTTCAGCTGTGATGTTAATTCTCTGGTATAACTGTTCTCCTGTTTCTTCATGTGAGCACTTAGTGCTATGAACTTCCCCCGTAGCACTGCTTTCAAAGTGTCCCATAGGTTTGGGTATGTTGTGTCTTCATTCTCATTGAATTCGAGGAAGTCTTTAATTTCTTTTTTTATTTCCTCTTTGACCCAGGGATGGTGCAATTGAGCATTATTCAATTTCCATGAGTTTGTAGGTTTTCTGCAATTTGTGTTGTTGTTGAATTCTAATTTTAAAGCATGGTGGTCTGATAAGATGCAAGGAGTTATTCCAATTTTTTTGTAGCTGCTGAGGTTTGATATGTTGCCAAGTATGTGGTCGATTTTTGAGAAGGTTCCATGTGGTGGTGAGAAGAAGGTATATTCTTTTTTATGTGGATGAAATGTTCTATAGGTATCTGTTAATCCCAGTTGGGTCATTACTTCTATTAGACCCTTTGCTTCTTTGTTGAGTTTCTGTCTGGTATTCCTGTCTAGTGGTGAGAGTGGTGTGTTGAAATCTCCCACTATAACTGTGTGGGGCTTTAGATGAGATTTAAGTTCTAATAATGTTTCTTTAACGAATGTGGATGCCTTTGTATTTGGGGCATAGGTGTTCAGAATTGAGACTTCATCTTGGTGGGTTTCACCTGTGATGAGTATGTAATGACCTCCTTCATCTCTTTTGATTGATTTTATTTTAAAGTCTAGTTTGTTAGACATTAGGATTGCTAACCCTGCTTGTTTCTTGGGTCCATTTGATTGAAAAATTTTTTCCCAACCTTTAACTCTCAGGTAATGTCTGTCTTTGAGGGTGAGGTGTGTTTCTTGTATGCAGCAGAAGGAAGGGTTCTGTCTTCGAATCCATTCTGCTAGTCTGTGTCTTTTTATGGGTGATTTAAGGCCATTAATATTGAGGGATATTAATGACCATTGATTGCTCATCCTTCTTCGATTTGCGATGCTTGTTGTTGGTGGAATTATGTGTGGAATTTCACCCCTTTGTTCTTTTGGCTGTTGGTAGAGAGGGATTCTCTAATGCCTATGTTTTTCTGGTTGTAGTTAGCTTCCTTGGGTTGGAGTTTTCCTTCCAAAATTTTCTGTAGGGCTGGGTTAGTGGACACATATTGCTTGAATCTAGTTTTGTCATGGAATATCTTGTTTTCTCCGTCTATAGTGATTGAGAGCTTTGCCGGGTATAGTAGTCTGGGCTCGCATCCATGGTCTCTTAGTGTAGGTAGAATATCTATCCAGGACCTTCTGGCTTTCAGAGTTTCCATGGAGAAATCAGGTGTAATTCTGATAGGTCTGCCTTTATATGTTACTAGACCTTTTTCTTTAGCTGCTCTTAATATTCTTTCTTTATTCTGTATGTTTGGGGTCTTGATTATTATGTGGCCAGGGGATATTTTTTTTTGTGGTCCACTCTATTTGGTGTTCTGTAGGCTTCTTGTACCTTCATTGGCATGTCTTTCTTAAGGTTGGGAAAGTTTTCTTCTATGATTTTGTTGAATATGCCTTCTGCCTCTTTGAGGTGGATTTCTTCTCCTTCTTCTATACCTATTATTCTTAGGTTTGGTCTTTTCATGGTGTCCCATATTTCCTGGATGTTTTGTGTTAAGGATTTGTTGGATTTAAGGTTTTCTTTGGTTGATAAATCCATTTCTCCTAGTGTATCTTCAACACTTGAGATTCTCTCTTCCATCTCTTCTATTCTGTTAGTAATGCTTGTATTGGTAGTGCCTCACTGTTTGTCCAGCTTTTCTATTTTCTGCCTTTCTTCAGATTGTGTTTTTTTAATGTCTCTATTTCAGTTTTCAACCCTTGCAGTATTTGCATTGCTTCTTGCAATTTTCTGTTTATCTTTTTGTCCGTTTGTTGCCTATTATGAATTTTTTGGTTTGTTCTTTCTTCCATTTCTTGCATTTTTTGGTTTGCTTTTTGTTCCATTTCTCGCATTTTGTGCTTTGTTTCTTCTTCCATTTCCTGCCTTTTTTGGTTTGTTTCTTCTTCCATTTTTTTCATTTTTTGCTTTGTTTTTTCTACCATTTCTTGCATTTTTTGCTTTGTTTCTTCTTCCATTTCCTGCCTTTTTTGGTATGTTTCTTCTTCCAATTCTTGCATTTTTTGCTTTGTTTTTTCTTCCATTTCTTGCATTTTTTGCTTCATTTCTTCTTCCATTTCCTGCCTTTTTTGGTTTGTTTTTTCTTCCAATTCTTGCATTTTTTGGTTTGTTTTTTCTTCCATTTCTTGCATGTTTTGGTTTGTTTTTTCTTCCATTTCTTTGAGGGATTTTCCTATATCCTCTTTTAGGGCCTCTATCATTTTCATGAAAGTGCTTTTAAGGTCGTTCTCTTCTGCTTCGTTCGCATTGGAATGTTGGGGTCTTGCTGGTGTGGAGTCTCTAGAATCTGGCGGTGTCATATTTGTTTTTCTGTTGCTGACTGTGTTTTCGTATTGTCTCTTTCCCATCTCTTCTTCTAGTAGGTGCAGAAAGAGCCCCTTACTGGTCTGGGGACCAGAGTTCCCTTTTGGTGGGTGCTAGCAAGTCCAATAATCTGGTGGTTCTTCTATTCCTTGTCCAAATGCTGGTCCCTTGGGTGGAGAAGAAGAGGAATCTGGGGCGCTTAGCCTCCTACCTGGTCCCCTGGACCCTATGCTGGGTCCTGTTGTACCTGATCCAGAACAGCTACTCCCCTGGTCTCCCTGCCCCCTCTGGTTTCCTGGTCTCGTTGGTGGGAGAGAAGATCTGGAGTCTGGGGTGCTTGGCTCCCGTCGGGATTGGGAGCTCTGTGCAGTTCCCAGGCGATCTGCAGGCACTGGAACACAGGCCGGGAAGCTGGCCTCTTATTCTCCTTTTTAAAAGATTTTTTATTTATGTGCCTGTAAGTGCATCTGTGTGTGCATATGGATGCATTACCCTCAGAGGCCAGAAGAGGGCATCACAACCATTAGAGCTGGAGTTAGAGGAGGTTGTGAGCCACCTCACATGGGTTTTGGAACCAAACTTGGGATCCTCTGGATGAGCAGCAAGAGAGTCTTAACTGTCAAGCCATCTGTCCAGCTGCTCCTTCGATATTTCCTTGGTGAGGGCATTATTATTGTTTTTGTTTTGAAGAGAATTTTACAGAAGCTCAGAGTAATAAAACAGTTTATGCAGCAGTCACTATGACTTCATTTATGTAAATTTATATATTTAAAATATGTAAATATATAATGAGATATATGTAAATATATGTGCGGAATCCATTCCCCATGAAACAAAACTTAAAAGGCATCAATTTGCAAATTCAAGCGTTTTAAGTTTTACTTTAATTGGCTAAATGGGCCTCTTCCTGACACATTAAGCCATCCCTGTTTAGTCCACAAGAGAGACACTTGAGTCCCTTGTACTGTGGAAGATGGTGGCTTTGTGCTAGGCTTCTGGGTCCCTGAGGAGGCCAAAGCTACCCTGCTACAGTTATCCTCACAGTCTCAAGGGAGATCCTGTGCCACCTGTAGAAATGAGCCACACCCTCCCACATCTTCTTGTCCTTCAATGTCACTTTAATCTTCTCCTTCAGTCCCTCTTTTCTGTCTCTCAAACCTTTCCTTAGCTAGGAGATAAGCGGCATTTACACATGAATATAGTTGTCAAGGGGTTGTCATTTGATGAGTGTACCCATTATTTACTTAAACATTTACCGAGTGCCTATTAAAGTCCAGGCATGAGAGGCACTGATAGGCACAGCAGTATCTAAAATACAACTTTCTGTTGATAATTTGCTTAAAATTCTAATTGTTATTCTCAAAGGAAAAAAAATCCCTGATGCTTCTCTCCTTCAAACAGACATCATAAACCCTTCACATATTTTCAAAGTCACACTCCTTTTTCTTCTTCTGAGCAAATACTGAGACACCCTCTTTTTTTTCCAAAGGTACATTTGATCTCTTTAAAAAATATATTGACCTCTTTCCAAATGCATATCAATTTTTATTTCAAAGTCACACTTCTAGGGAATAGAACGTTCTCCCTCCCCAGGAAATCACAGGGAATGTTTAGAATAATGGTTCAGGGGATGGGAGAAGTCAGGAGGAAACCTGGGTATAAAAGCGATTTTGCTGTTCAGAAGTCCTCCGATGGAACTGGAGGGTTTTGATCTGAGCTTCTCATGGGGGAAGGGGGTGTCATGGTCCTCCTTCCTCCTTGCAACCTAGTCCTTGTGATTGAGAAGGCCATGGTGTTTAATTCTGCACCATGGACATTTGTTTACCCCTAAGAAAATAAACAGCCATGTTTTTGGTTGTTCTTCAGCGTGGGACAGGCTTAACCAGATTTCTTGGTTGCTACAACTTTTTCTCTGCTTTGTTTTCTCCAACATTTCCAAGTTCACCTTGTCATTGTCACTGTCATTGTTCCCACCAAGTACTTGCAACTTTCCAAGTTACATGTCTAAAAAAGAACAGGAAGATTTTGTACTTCAGGGGTGTCTATAGACCTCCACTCTCCCAGGAGGCCGCCTTCCTCTAGTGTCTTTCCCTGATGAGTTTGAGCTTCACAGGTGCTATCCAAATGCACAGTTCTCCTCTTGGGACTTGCCTATATTGGCTCAGCTGATCTTTATGATGCTTATTTGAACCTTGGTTTGCAGATCTGGAGTGCAAATCAGGGAATCAATGTAAGATAACCTGACTAGTCAACATCACAGTCAGGAAATGACTTGTGATATGTGGTAGCCTCTTCTGTGTACTCAAGACTCCAAGCTCCCTACAGCCCACATCCATAGGAAGCATTTGATTTCACATGCAGGCCCATTGCAAATATGTCCTATTTCCTTCCAGAATATTTACCACATGTCCAAACTTCCAAGGCTGCAGTTTAATTGAGAAAAAAATATCTGTTCTTCAGCTCATCTTAGGAAACAATGATACTTGGAGGGTGGGTCTACTGTCCAGGTTTTCTATTGCAAAGGTCTCCAACCATGCTAAATATAAGATAAATCATCGTCTGTGTGTGGATGCATGTGCACGTAGGGGTATATTAGAGGTGTGTGTGAGTGTGTGCATGTGTGTGTACATGTCTGTGTGTGTGTGTGTGTGTGCATGCATATGTGTATTGTATTTGTTGGAGTGCCTATGGAGGCCAGAGCAGAACATCTGGTGTCTTTCTCTACTGCTCTACACCTCATATCTTGAGATAAAGTCTCTCCCAAAAGGGAAAACTGGCTATTTCAACCAGTCTTTACCCCACCCCCAGTACTAGGGTTAAAGGAATGCAGACCCATTCTCTAGTTTTCAATGTGGGTTCTGGGAATTCTAACCTGGGTCTTCAATCTTGCAAAGAAAGTGTTTTTTCCCACTGAGCCATCTCCCCAGCCCCCATTCATTAAAAAGCATTCTGTGTGACAAAGAACTAGTCTCTGCAATCTAGACTGAGACAATTCCAAGAAGGACTGCAGGAAGCCCCTACAATGAAAAAAAGCTCACCAAAGAGCTCTCATCTGAAATCAGGTCTAGGGCTAGGAAGCCACAGAATGCCTGGGCTCCCCACAGCATGGTCGATTAGTTCTGAAAGTGAGTCTGCCTAGAGGGTTGAGAAGAAGCCAAAGGCAGCAAGAATGAGGAAAAGTAAAAGATGGGAGGGTAGGGCATATGACAGACTTTCATCCGCAACAATGAAAGCGTGCTCCATGAAAAAGCGGCTCCTACAAATGCCTTATAAATCCTAGAGGAAAGAAATGCAATGTCTAGATGCTCTCACAGAAAAAATATACAGAACTACATCATCCAAGGGATGGGAAAGTGTCACCAGTCTGATGTGGTAACTCCCATGTTGTTTCCCCATTCACTTAATGGAGTCAAATAGCGACCTCCCCTCCCCTGTTCTCCTCCAAACCAAAGCAGACTTTCTAGTTCAAACCATGGCAAAGCAAGCCATGTCTTGTCCATCTGGTTCACATAGGGGTCAACAGTCGCCAGGGATCATGAACCACACATGTCAATGGATAGAGGCTTCTTCTACAGCTATGGTAGATGAAGTTATGTCATCCATTGTCAGGCAGTAAACTACTGAACTAAAGGGAGAGCCTACCTCTATCCTGTGAGTTTAAAGTGAATTTGCCTTATGTACAGTTGTATCTGAATAATTAACTAATCCAGTGAACATTAAGTACCATGTTTGTACCGTATATTCAAAGCCCCCAGATAATTAATACCCATTTGTGGTTATAGGTCTGTCTGCTACAATACATAAGCTTTGTTGGAATATTATTTCAAGGGTAACATTTTTTTGTTGTTTCAATTGGTGTTCATTTTGAAAACTGTTATGTAGCAAACAAGCAGGCCCCGCAGACGCCACTGAGAAACCTGAGTCAATCCAAGTCTGTTTAACTGTGTGTTTTTATGATTGCATTCTCCTTGATCCAAATCACAGCTGATTATGTAAAGTTGCACGCAAAGTGAATACTTGATTTCCACCACTTGAGATGGCATAAACCATCTCCACCACAGCCCTTGACAATTTCCCTCTGATTAGAGATCAGATTCTTTCCAAAAAGACAGTTGCATCTGGTACACAAGAGAATAAAATGATGCATCTCAGAGTGGCCCAGACGTAGCTACTGGGTAGGAATTTCATATTTCGGCTCAGTGCTTGATCTGTGGGGCTGTGAGATTTGAAACTGGGTTAAGAGTTGTCTCTGGCAACAAGTAAATGGAAAGGTTGAGTGAGCGATGTCTTTTGATCAGAGAGAAACACAATGACGCTGCCTTGTGGTACAGGATCACAAGGTATAAATCACCGGCAAAATCAATACCAGTGAAAGGCTGCCAGGCAGCTCTGTTGACTTGAGACAAAGACGATAGTCTTAGGTTTTCTATTGTTATGAAGAGATACCACGACCATGGTAACTCCCCCACTCCACACATGTAATTTTTATTTTATTTTTATTTATTTATTTTATTATTCATCATTTTAAAATTTATTTTATATACCAACCACAGTTTAACCTCCCTTCTCTCCTTCCAGTCCTTCCCTCTCGCCACCCTTCCACACTCCCCGCACCCGCTTCTCTGTGTCTATGTTCAGATGGAGTAAGCCCACGCCCATGGGAATCAGCAAAGCGTGGGGTATCAAGTTGAGCTAGGACCAAGATCCTCCCCTCTGCATCAAGGCTGAACAAGGCATCCCACCATAGGGAACAGGTTCCAAAGAGCCAGTTCATGCATCAAAGACAGGTCCTGATACTACTGCTAGGGGCACCACAAAAGACCACACTATACAACTGTCGCCCAGGGGCAGAGGACTTAGATCAGTCCCATGCTGGCCCTCTAGCTGCCCATCCAGAGTCTGTGAGTTCCCATATGCTCAGGTCAGCTGTCTCTGATGGTTTCACCATCATGATTTTAACCCCACCCCCACCCCTTGCTCATAAAATCCCTCCACTCTCTCTTCAACTAGACTCCCAGAACTCACTACAGCACTTGGCTGTGGATCTCTGCATCTACTTCTATCTGGTACTTGATGAAGGTTTTATAATGACAATTAGGGTAGTCACCAATCTGATTACAGGGCAAGGCCAGTTCAGGCACCCTCTCTACTATTTCTAGGAGTCTTAGTTGGGGTCATCCTTGTGGGATCCTGAGAGTTTCCCTGGTACCAGGTTTCTCCTGAACTCTTAAAAAGAAAACATTTCATTGGGGTGGCTCTCTTATAGTTTCAGCCCCTTATCATTATGGGGGAAGGATGTTGGCATTATGGGGATGGAGTAGTAGCTACATCTTGCAGGCAAAAAGAAGAAAACTGATCCATTCAGTTAGAAGTTACTCTGCTCACAGCACTTCTGCTTCTCTCTTGGAGCCTCTTGACTGTCAAACTCCTAGAAGGGCCATGTAGACTTTGGCTTTGACTGGCAGAGTCAATGAAGGTCAGGTGTGTTCCTCTCTGGAAGCGCACTTCATTAGTTCAACATCTGTTGAAGTGATAGCATGAAAACCTATTGCTTTGGGGCTATGAAGGTGTCTCAGTTAGCATTGCCTACCATCAAGCACAGTGACCTGAATTCAAGTCCCTAGTACTCATGAGAAGGTTGCACGTGGTGTCTCTTATGTGTAATTCCAGTGCTAGGAAATTAGAGACATGTGAATTCCTGGGATTAATTGTTCATCTAATCTATGGGAATGGGTGAGTTCCAGGGTCAGAAGGAATTCACCTACTCCCCCTCATGTTCTCTCCTCAAACACTTGTATGTTCCAAGTAGAACAAGTTATATCCTGGGAAATCAAACTAACTCCACTTGCTTTATTCTTGTATTATTGCTCCCATAAATATCCGGAGGAAGCGCATCCCTTTAACCTCTTCTGAAGTCATTTTGATACCACAGATGCAGTGCACAGCTCCACGGGAATTCAGCGTAACTGTGTGCTTTCGTGCCTTCAGATGACATTGACCTGGAAGTGTGTAAGCCTATCAGGCGTGTCCAGCCTTTTGACATTACAGCAGCATGCTGTCATCCACAAAGGTCCCTCTCAAGGACTACGTAAAATAAGTTACATAATAGACATGTTAACATGGGTAGGGGAAAGACTAGGAGTTCTCAGCCCTACACAAGAACTACAGGCAACTAAGGAATGCTAAGAGTAGGAGAAATAGTCTTTCTCAGGGAGGAGCATGCCAAGTATTGTTATCCAATATTAAATGGTTCAGCCCTGAAAACATACACAAAAGTAACATACAGACCAAGCAGGCTATATTTAAGAATATATGTATGTACATGAGTAAATACATGTGCGTAACAAAAATTCATGAAAAGAAGAGGCTATGAAGTTGAAAGAGAAGAAGGAGAGGTACGTAGGAGAATCTGAAAGGAAGAAAGGGAAGGGAAAATGATATGAATATATTAAATTTCTGAAAATAAAAGAAATATTTTTAAATTTGCATATGGCCCAGACTTGATGTTAAAATATTTTGGGGCCTGAGAGATGACTCAGTAGTCAAGAGCACTGGCTGCTCTTGCAGAGGACCAGGGTTTGATTTTCAGCACCTATATGATGGCTCACGACTGTAACTCCAGTTTCAGGTACCCAATGCCATTTTCTGGCCTCTATTGGCACTGCAAGTACATGATGAATATACACACATATAGACATTCACTCATGCACATAACTCATTTTAAAAAATAAATTAGGAGGCAAGATTAGCAAAATTACACAGCAGAATTCCATATGTGATGGAACCAAACCAGTCCCACTTTCAAGATCAAGAAAACTAAGCCAGTTGGGTCTTAGCTGAGGTCTCTCTGAAGTCCAGTCAATCTATACCAGCTTTATTTTGGAGACTCCAGTGGAATAAAGTGAAAAACTACTCCAAATATGACAAAACTGTGCTTTAAATAGTTGTATTTTTAATATTCTGTGCTTGCTAAGAACTTGATAACAAATTAAATATATGTAATGCTATGAATGAAATGAATTCAAAGCATAATTAAAGAAATGCACAGTTTTACTAGTGTCCTTCCACAATCTGGCTTACAGGAGGAATGTCTGGGCTCCTTGTGTTTGCAAAAAAGGACACAGTACGCCTTTTTGTTGCTATTGTTAGTGAGACCTAGACTGGATACTTTTCACACCTACAATTTTGTGCACAACTGACTCCCATGCAGGACAGAGAGACAGGAGAAAGTGTGGGACACAGGAAAGAAAAGGAGAAAAGGAAACATTCTCTCTCTCTCTCTCTCTCTCTCTCTCTCTCTCTCTCTCTCTGTGTGTGTGTGTGTGTGTGTGTGTGTGTGTGTGTCTTTCTGTCTGCCTCTGTCATTCTCTCTCCTCTCTTTCTCCAGTCTGATTTTTGAAGCCCTTCAGCGGGCCGGGAATCAAGAATATTAACACACCTAGTAACACTTATTTCAGATCACCTTCCCTCCCAGCTGTGAGCCTGAATGTTTTCGGTAAATCTCACCAGAAACCCCTTCGTAGTAAAGGATACCTGCCAAACTCTTCATGCAACCCTAGTGACTGGTGATCTTATTTAAGGAGATTATATCCCCTCTGAGAAACTTCAGGAGTCTCCCCTGGTTTTTGCCCGGGGACTCAAACGACCGCCTGGCTGTGCATCCTCCCCGTGGGCAGCTTTTCTTCCCCCCCCCCCCCGAGGAAACAGAAGTCTGCCAGCACTTTCCTACCCGCTGAGAGCTCTGTCTCAAGTCGCTTTACACTGTTTCTCCTTCCTGCTGGTTGGTGGCTAACATCAGGTCCATTCACCCTCATGCTGCAGCTGTTTGTCCAAACAGAGAAAGAAAAAAAAAAAGCAAAGAAAAATGAGTTCTGTTCACACATGTCTATTAAACTCAGGTTAAAGATGAAAACTGGGTAAAAGAATTGCTCATTTATCCCACAATGACTATGACATCTTTCACAGCAAAGGACGCTCTTGTGACCCACCATTGGCAAAGCATAGGCTTACAGAGCAGACTATGTCTGCTTCTGTAAGGAGCTAACCAAGTAACAACTCTTTTATTCCCTGTTTACACATTATCAAAGCCAAGGTGAAAGTTCATTCAAATGTGTCTATGAGGTTTTCTCCCATTTCTACGTGTAGTTAGCCACATCTACAATTCAGATTGTCACAGTCATTTGAGGACAGAAAATACAAATCATTAACTTCAAGGTTTTATGCATTTGGTCTTATTTAGCAGATCAATAGAACACATGATTTTTATTAAGTTTATTCAAGACTCTCCCTGAGCTGAGAAGATACTGGACTTTTTTGGGTTTCTTCCATGTGCTTATAGGTATATGTATATGTGTGTATTGTGTTGTCATGTAGTGGGTGTGAGCTACAGTATTTGTATCTGAGGAAGAGGAAAGTTGTCAAAAAATTACAAGCTGTATTTGAACAAAATGTCTTATGAAATTTTACTGAAAAAGAAATAAATCTTCAGATTTTACATGTGATATTCTAGAAATATCTTACAAATTTTATTTCAATGTCTTTTGAAATTTCTGTAGAAATTGAAACTCTTTATTTTTAATTTATTTATTTAATTTAGAAACAATCTTATTTTACATATCAATTTCAGTTCCCCCTCCCTCCCATCCACCCATGCCCCCTACCAACTCCCCCCCTCATCTACTCCCCAGGGAGGGTGAGGCCTTCCGTGGGGGATCATCAAAGTCTGTCACATCATTTGGGGGAGGGCCTAGGCCCTCCTTTCTGTGTCTGGGTTGCAATAGTATCCCTCCATAGGGAATGGGCTCCCAAAGTCCATTTATGCACTAGGGATACATGCTGGTTTCACTGTCAGAGGTCCAATAGACTGTCCAGGCCTCCCAACTGACACCCACATTCAGAAGGCTTGGTTCAGTCCAATGTTGGTTCCCCATCTTTACAACTGGCATATGTGTGCTCTCCCTTGGTCAGGTGGCTCAGCTGTTAAAAGTTAGACTCACAACCAAAAATTGAAGCTTTTTAAAACTATGAAAATCGGAACATTTTCCATTGAAAAGGAGTTAAACAGTGACAATATTGTAAAGATTAACTATTGTAGCTTTAATACGTTAACTTTCTATAATATATGGGGAAATGCTAAATAAGATTTTAATTTATTGTTGCATAATCTCTGATATATTTACTAATCCATGCAGTAACCTTGACATATAATTTTCTTTGCTTTTCAAAAAAGAGTGTTCATTTCAAGAGAGGGTTCTAATGACACCACCATTCATCTAGCACCTTTATCTAAGAACACAGTAATCATCATTTTGATATAGGTAAACTAACTGAAGTCTAACCCTCCACAGATCCTCAGTCTGAATACATGGGTCTTTCTTCTATCTCTTCAATAATTTCATAATTCTCATGAAAACGAGTTCTTTTTACTCAATGACAAATTATAGATGCAAATGTGTTTTTGAGAGCCATGGGAAAGGGAGAGAGGGGAAAGGAGATTAAAACACATCTGTTTGTCTCATAAGATGAAGATTTCAGTCTGGAAGCTCCATTAAAAATTAAAATAAACATAAAGTGTTGCGTAATTATACCCTCCAACATTTTGTAGGACCTCGTCATTTGTCAAGCCTTGTCGCAGGAATGCTCAGACACCATCTCAATCAATGCTCACTGCAAGGCAGGAGAGGTGGGGATTGTAGTTCCAGTTCTCAGATTATAAAATGGATCCTCAAGATTACACCGATGGGGGTTGGAGAGGCAGCTCAAGAATTAAGAGCACTTATTGCTCTTGTAGATGACTGGAATTCAGATCCCAGCACCCACAGGCTCATAACCACCTGTCACTCTAGTTCTAGGTGATCTGACACCTTCTTCTGGCCTCTGTGCGGATTGCAATCATGTGTGATGTTACATATTGACTGTGATTTTCACTCATAGCAGCCTATTTTTGTCTAAGTTCTCTCTTCATTTATTTAGGAGTATTGGTTTACTCAACCCTATTGATATCCCCAACCCAATTTTGTCCTCACCTGAACTCTGGGACATACTTGGAGACACATCATTCTGACAACTCTGAGACCTTTTACACCTCACCCTGCAGTGCATAAATTAGCTTCTATAGAATTGAGGACATTTTGATGTGTTTCTTTCAATATTCTAACATTGAGAACACCTCTGTTCTCATTCTTAATTGTTTTATAGTTAAAAAATAAAATACAGAACCTTGAAATGAAAAATCTCCTCTGCCCTGAAAAGTCATAGAGAAGAAATGGAAGAAACACCAAGCAGTGACTTGTCCAGGCTCCTTGAAATGTCTTGTTCCCCTTTATTATCCTTGGGTGAACCCGGCTTAAGAGCATTATCAGGAAAGTATATCTCAGTGGGAGTAGCCTGCCAGAGAGGGTATGTCTGAGTCTGTTAGAGAATAAAGTCTGCCTTTTCTTTGATAAGACCTTTTGGGTGACCACTGAAGTGTGGTGAGAGGGCTGGGATGAAGCAGAAGAAGCTGTGGGTGAAACAGGGATGTCAGGGACCAGTGGTGCCCTTTAACATTGTGCTGTGGGTTGTCCTGGTGTAGAAGCGTGAATAGGTTTGTCCTTAGCACTTCACCTTTGGGTGTTCATGCACAGTCAGTTCACCTTACCCCAGTCTTAAAGTCATGATCAGTGTTGTCTTTTAGCGTGTGTGTGTGTGTGGCTAAAATCTCATTTATTTCAGCCTTTTCAGGAGATTATCACAGTCCTGGCAATCTTGGGTTATTTTTTCATCCCAAACATAACCAAGTCCACCTCTGCTTAGCTTCTAAGATCAAAGGGTGTTGGTCGTTTCTGGATACAGGTGGAGACTGTCCCTGGGTTTGTGATTTTTCTTTTATTTTGGATATTACCATTTTTCAGAAGCTTTTTTTAGAATTTGATGAAATAATCACAGATGTTCTCTCCTTGATGTGCATATCATTTTATATCCTGCTCATTTTCTCTAATAGGGTAGTAAACATGGATATGACCATATCACCCTGAACACACTTCTAACGTGGTAATAAATATGTTTAGGTATATGATGAGCTGGCCAAAGGTATTTGTTCTTTTTATATTCCTTCACATTGCAATGAAACTTTATGAAGATGCAAAACTGTTTTCTCACACAGAAACATAAGCCCCTGTCTTGTCCCTCATAAATTGCAGCACCTGCTTGATCCCAGAGAGAAATCCTTTTTCAGGAATGAAAGTTGCTAGTCTCGCTAAAATTATATTTAGTTAACTTATTAGAAATACACTTTTCTTAGGCTGTGGGAATCTACAAATGGGAAGTATATAATTAGCTGACAAAGAGAAAACAGAGCCCACAAACACAGTTAAATCTAGCAATCTCGGGGACATAATTTAGAGTCTATGTAGAAAATAGTTGTTAAAATGAGTGAAAAAAATTATATGTAGTAATCAACGGACTGGATAAAGGCAACGGTGGTGTTGAGGAAGGAGTAGAGGCATGGAGAATGTCCTTAATGGACAGTCCTCTGGAACTGTAAAATTAGCAGCATAAATGACAAGTGGGCACTGTCCTTGGTGCTGAAGACAGTGGCTGAGGCAGAGTTGACTCTGTGTTCAGTCTTCACCAGGATAGCAGAATAGGTTAAATATGTTAAATAAAGTAGGATGGGTGTTGTGTCTGGAGGATCCACCTCACAGGAAAGAAGCTCAATTGTGTAAGGATTAGAGTGACAGGATTATTCCCTGCACTATCAAAACAGGCCTGGAGGAGACTTTCGAGCCCTAAGTCACCCGAATTTTCTCTAGTATACAACAAATAAGAATCCACCAGAAGATATATTATTTTTAGTATTATATTTTACCAGGCACTAAACTGTGAAGTTTCATATTCAGTGACATAATTTTGACACTTATAACACCACTTTTAACACTAAAAGTATAGGCAGGACAGTGGTGGTGCATGCATTTTTAACCCCAACCCTAGGGAGGCATAGACAAGTGGATCTCTGAGTTCAAAGACAGCCTGATCTACAGAGTGAGCTCTAAGACAGGCTCCAAAACTAAACCCCCCCTCTCTCTCTCTCTCACTCACACACACACACACACACACACACGCCTACCTCCTAACCAGAATGAAAATGTTGCAAAAAAACAACAGAAAACTGAAGGGGCTTTCCAACATGATTCTGCTCTTCATTGTCTGTCTGTCTGTCTTTCTGTCTGTCTGTCTGTCTGCCATGGTTTAACAAAATCAGGGCAACATCATTGTGAGATACCATTTCCTTCCCTGCCACTTTTGATACCTCCTTTACCACTATGGCAATGATAATTTGTGAATCAAGGTTTACAAAGCAAAACATTCCCCGTGGAATCCTACAGGTACATATGTTTGATTGTGGTATTTTGGAAGAGTGGGAATTGCTTGGACAGAGAACGCAGATTTCCGTGAGGAAGCAAAGCTCTGATTTTTGTCCCCTGTATTTATTCCAAATTAAGAAGTCCCAAGTTGAGGGCTGGAGAGCTGTTTCAGTGATCAAGAGAAATAGCTGCTCTTCTAGTGGACCCAGGTTCAAATCCTGACATGCCTGTGGCAGTTCACACCCACCTGTAATAAGATGGCTTCCATGAGCACCAGGCCTACATGCCATACACAGGCACAAGTGAAGGCAAAACACCCATAAAATATCATTATTTTCATAAAAAGTCCTAAGTCACTTGTTATTTACTAATGTCCCAAAGAATATACCACTCCTGGCAAAGTACTGGCTACTTATTCTGGCAATTAAAGTAGTTGGGTCCATTTCTGTTGCATTTAAATGTTGGTTTGTGTCTTGATCTGCAATGTCACTCAGCAAGCTTTCTGCTACTGTGACATGATGCCTGAGAAAAATCAAAGGACATGGATTTGTTTCAACTGATGGACTTGGAGGCATTGTGGGCATGTGACTCTATTGTTTCTGAGCTGTAGTAAGGCAGAGCATATTGAGGGGGAGCATGGAGAGAGAGCTACTGACCCCATGACTACCAAGAAGCAGAAAGGAAGAGAAAACAAAGGGGATGGGGAAGAGCAGAAAATATAGCCTTAAAGGACTCCGAAGGAACACTTCCTTCAACACAGCCCTGTTTCTTAATGTTTGCACACACACACACACACACACACACACACACACACACCCATTAGTACCAGGAACTGGAGACTAAACCTTCAACACTTGAGGCTTTGTGACATATTTCAGATCCAAGTGCTAGCAATCCCTAAATCACATGGTTTCATTGTACAGTTAACTATCCCTGGTCTGTGAGCTTCCCTGTGGCTATATTTTTCAAGTTTCTAGCTCTGTTTTAAACCACCCAGGAACCTGGTACCAGACACTTTGTAGCACTGTAAGGAATTTAGCAATTTAGTGATTGTTGATGAAGGTGGAGTTCATAAAGAGACATTGTATCTCCTGTTATAGGGACTGGCAAGAGGGCTCACAGTGGGCAAAGGCACGTGCCACCACCAAGTGTGGCAAGCTGGGTTTAAACCCTGGCACCCACGTGACAGAAGGAGAGGTCTGACTCTCTTAAATTGTAGTCTGACCTCCACCCATGCACCACAGCACACACTGATACCCATGTATCTCCACACATGTACCCATCCCCCAAATAAATACATGTTAAAAAATTAAAGGTTTAAAAATATTTGAAATCCAAACAGCAGCCACTCATTATCTGTATCTTAATGACAGCCACCATTGAGTTCATTTTGTGACTCCTGGAAGTGGTAGTCCTTTGGGAGTACATCATTAGACAAAGAACAAGCCCTGCCTCTATCTAGAATATAAGGACTATTTACTATTAAGAGGCCTAAGAAAAATCCCCTCTCTCCTGTCCACCCTCTTCTGGAATTTTGCATGTGTCAGCAACTGCCTTGGCTGCCCTGAGTCTGAAACTGTTACAAGCAGACACAGAAACAAGATGATCATCCACAGACAGATGTGAAGTCTTTAACTTCTCCTACTGGCTATCCTGCTGGGACACTATAATTACCTTTTGAATCCAGGTGTTCTGTTTGTTGGCAAATAGAATTTATGGATGATGTGTTGACAAAACAATCCAGCATTTACAAATTTAGCTCACAAATTCTATGTGGTTTTACAAGATCTGGTTGTTTTAACAAAAATGCCATTAGCCATCATTAACCTATGGCAGATCACTAGGTAAATTCAGTAAAGACACAATGAGGGATCATCTTAATAATGGCTCTGAGGCAGGTGGATGCCTTCATCAAAGTCACTAGCCAATGCTTACAAAGGCCAAGTTCATATAGAGTCTATATGCCTCTGCCCCAATCAGAATCTAAAGTGAACTTGATTCTGCAGGGGCCATTGAGGACAGAGGATTCTTCTGTAAGATTTCAAACTTGTTTTTGACCCACAAACACATTGAAGGTACAAAGTACATGTCCAGTTTCAGCAACTCAGACTCGTGGGGCTCCACTTAGTCAGAATGTGCTGGAAGCCAGAAGCTTGCTGTCAAGCCAACCTAAGCCTTCCCCTCACCTCCAGGATGTCCTCCAAGCCTTCTGCTTCTGGCTTTGTTAGCTGTAGGGAGTGTTGGTCAGGCAAGGGCTGGACCTCTCTAAGGACCCAGACATCCCTGTAATAAGAATTAGCTTTGTCATGAATCACAAACCAGAAGTGAGCCTGACTTCCCATTTCTTAAATCTCTCTGCCTTTCAGTCTGACAATCTCCTTTTAAAGTTCATTTACTTCCACATGCCTGTGTTCTAGACCTGCTTTAACTATTCAGAGTCTAAATTAAGACAATTCTGCACATGTTTATCTGGGTGATGTCACTCATTCTGTTCAAAAAGCCAATTATAGTCCCGAAGACAGTGATTTGTAGGGACTTTGAAACAAACAAAGGAACTTCTAAGGTGGTTTTCAGTGAAACCTGATACAGATTGTCTGAATTTATGCCACTTAAATATATGCCAGTAGAAGAAGAAAATTGCATTTCTTTGAAGGCAAAGTAGCTTTTATCTCTTGACTTTATTTGAAAGCTGTATGGAAAATAACATATCTAATATGGGCCTGGTTAAAGCCTCATTAAATAGAAACCAAGAACATTATTGACTAAATATTCTTCTATCAAGAGGAGAGAGGAAACACCAGATCAATGACTATTTATTCTTTTGCTCTTAATTTTTTGCCTGCTATGGGCCTTTCTAGTTATTCACATCCCTTTTATAAAACTTTCAGCAGATGCCTTGCCCAAAGCCTATTACTTTATGTAATCATTTGGAAGAGTATTCATAAGCAAACATCGCTCTCCAGCTCTCTCAGATAGCAGCAGGTCCCTGTGAGTGGTAGATCCTCAGAGCTCAGGTCATGGCTGGACCTCTTTGAGACACATTCCCCAAAAAATCTCACTATGCAACCTCCAAGTACCTCCTTGTATGTACACATGTGGGCATAATGTAAATCCCTTTCATTTTTGTGCCCATATGTTAATACAAGGACATTTTAAAGTGTATAACTGATGCTTTACAGTAGTCTACATGAAGTGAAGCTCCCAGTGAAACACCAAACCTTGGTTAAAGAACCTTCAAGGATTCCTGGTCAATTAGAACTTCTATGATTATGGAGAGTGGGAAAGTTTCAGGTCCAGAACCAAATTACCTTGGGTTATTTTTAGCTTTTAACATCCACTTGTTACCACCTCTGTGCTTACCCTAACATCCTTATGATGATCAAATGAATGTTTTTGAAATATGTTAACAGATTTCAGCAACCCAAATGCTAAGAATGTCATCGTGAAGCTTCTGAAGGAACAGAAATATCTCCATTTTGCTGAAATCCACCTACCTCATGTACTTAACACTGTACTTGGAAAAAAACTTCCATTTATGATTTTCTTTTATTCTACAACTATAAAAAGTTCATAAAACTATTTATACATTGGAACATGTTATTTGGGACAATCACAGGCATACATACTTAGCTCAAGAATAAACTAGCTTTTATCCCCTCCTACGTGAGAGCTGGGTTTGCATCAACACCAGCCTACTGGTGTATTTTATTTGGCCCAAAGAATTTCCAAGAATGTGAATGGGCATAAACTCTTCCAGTTAAGCACAAACAGACCGTGTCCTCTCCTCCTATGTCTGACCTACTTTGATATTCTCATCCTTGGTCTAGACTGCGGATGCTGCTATTGGCTGAGTTTACACTTTGGTCTCTCTGTCTGACAAAGAGTTTTGCAAGAAAAAAAAAATGGTTGCCTTTTTTCAGGTCCCAGGATCTAACATGAGGAAACTGGACTACAGTAGACCTCAAGTTGGTGTTTAGCATATGTAATTAAACAAAGAAAACCCAGTTGAAGCAAATAGGTCCATCTCTTCAGAGATTGGATTAATAATTGTGTGTGTGTAACAGAGATTGACAGACAGGACGGGAAGTGTGAGAGACTGACATGGAAAACCAGAACTTCAGATGCACAGTTGTTGGAGGCTGTTGGTGAAGTTTTAGTTGAGCTAACTAGAAGCAAGACATCTCCTGTTACATTCTCATCCCTGTTTCTGTGACAAAAAGCAACGTAGCAGAGGAAGGGTGTATTTGGCATAAAATTCCATCATTTCTGCAAAGTCAAAGCAGGAACTCAAAATAGCTAGTCACATCACATCCATAGTCAAGTGAAGCATTTACTTATATTGTTCTATTGTTAATAAAAACTTGTGAGTCACATACTGGGGTAAAAGTCTGATTGATCAGAGGAGCAACAGAGAAGCAACCAGTAATGACCTCTCTCTCTCTCTCTCTCTCTCTCTCTCTCTCTCTCTCTCTCTCTCTCTCTCTCTCTCTCTCTCTCTCTCTCTCTCTCTCTCTCTCTCTCTCTCCTTCCCCAATCCAAAAAGGGCCTGAGCATCTTTCTAAGCCTCTCGCTACAACTTTCCGAGTCTCTCTATATGTATCCTGGGTCCTCCAAAACCCCTATGGCTATTCCTAGTCAGCTAGTTGCTAACTCCACCCCCTGATTCAAAGTCAAACTTTATTATCAGTCTCAGAGTATCATTGTGAACAAATATTCCGCAACAGTAAAGAGCAGAGAAATGAATGTGCCCACGCTGCATGCTTGCTCATGCTCAGCTAGCTTTCTTCCCTCTTGCACAGTTCAGGGCCCAGCCTAGGGAATGATACTGCCCACATTCAGGGTGGGACTTTTCCCACCTCAATTAATAATCAAAGCAAATAACCACAGGCATGCCCATAGGTCAACCTGACCCAGACTGTTTTTTCCTCTATTAAGATTCTCTTCTCCAGTGCTTCTCAATCGTGCAAGTTGACACTTAAAACTAACCAGCACAGGTCCACAAAAGGGAGAGGTGAGTGACGGTCACTGATGCCACAGCAGAAGCTATCACAGGCAACCTTACACAGATAATAAATCATCGAATAAGTACAGAATACTCTGGATATTCCCTAGCATCCTCCCTTGTATTATCTTTGGTTCTAAGGACACATTTTCTAGATGTATTGACCAGGGTTCTCTAAAGAAACAGAATTGTTAGGATGAATATATATTTAAAGGGGATTTATTAGATGGTCCAGCTGTGGTCCAGGTAGCCTAACAATGCCGCACACCAGAAAGACTGGGAATCCTGTAACTGGTCAGTCAGTCCAAAAGGCAGGATGTTTCTTCAGTCCAACTCTGTTACTAGAGATTAGGAGGATTCCCGGAGAGCTGCTGATCCTCAGTCTATGCTGGAATCCCAAAGAAGCTGGATATAATACCAGCTGCAGTAACAATATAGATGAACTTGCTAGCAAGAGTGAAGGTAAGCAAGCAGAGAAAAAAAAGTTTCCTTTTTCCATGTGGATTACATCCAGAAAGTGTGACCCATGGTTAGGGTGGGTCTTCATGATTCACAAAATCCAATTAAGAAAATCCTTCCCAGGAGTACACAGTCATTTGGGCTTTAGTTGATTCCAGATGTGGTCAAGTTGACAACCAACATTAGCAGTCACCCTCAGTATTTCACAAACATTCATACTCATACATCAACAGGATGTAGTTTTGTCTCCTCTCACAAATGTATGTTATAAAAAGTGCAAAGGAAAAAGGCAGAGTGAGTTCCATCAGCCTGTGTTTTCTATGCCAGGGGGTGTCTTTTCAGAGTCTCCCTGTGGGAGGGCTCTATATTCAAGTGATATTAAAATGGACGACTTTGGGTTTGCTTAGAAATATTCCATAGAGATCCAGTGAGAACAGCAGAGATCTCCTCTTGCATATTGATCTTTCCATAATGGTCTGAGCTACCCTGAATGCCTTAATATGCTTATTAAAGAGAACTATAGAGAACCTGAACTGTTCATCAGTACCATTGAGGTATCCAGAGCTTGGGTACCAATCGCAACACACTGACTATGAGTGTGAACTCTTCTGGTCCAGCCTGGATGAGGATATCACAAGATGAGGACCCTGACCTGCACAAGGTCTATGGCAGGATGTAGACACTGGTGTCCTCGGCTCCCCACTCTGTTTAGTTGGTCATTAAGTGTCTCACATCTCAGCCTCTCTGTTTGTCCCCTTAAAACCACTGGGTCATTGATAAAACTGTCAGGGTTGAAATGTGGCAGATACCTCAAGACTGTCTCCCAAGAATCCCACAATAGGAATGAGAGATGGGAACAAGAGCTTTGACAGACACAGTAGTCTCTGGGGTCACTGGTGTGTGACCATGCACACCCTTCCCTATTTTTTAAAGAACACTGAGCACACATTTCTGGCATGGTTAGTTTGACCGTCCAGCTGTTTCACGTCTATTATGTCTCTACTGCCCCAAACTTGAACTCAGATTCACCTGGGTCCAGGAAATGTCCACCGCCAGCAGCAATGGGGTGACTAACCTTAAGTTGAATCCTTGGGTGGAGAGGAGATATTCTAAACACAGGGTTGCATCCCTGCCTTCAGCTTCCCTTTTCTTCACTTGCAAAATCAACATGTTTAACCCAGGTGTGCAGGAGCTCAAGGCTGAAGCTGAACCCCCACAAAGAGACATTGTGTAAGGCTTGAGCCCTACACCTATCACAGGAATGGAACTGGGGATAAGAAGTCTATCTGAATAGGTCTTGAAATCTGGGGATCTTGCACCCCAGAAAAGCCCCTGAGACTCTTCTCTTTCAAATAATGAGGGCTCAGAATGTCTACCATGGTCTATGCCCATACCAGCCTTAACATACCTGGTCTCCACTGATCTTAGAGGCCATATTTGGTCACTGGAAAGGGAAATGGTCATAATGTGCCTCTGAAGCCTTATTTGAGTATTTCACCAGTTGCTGCAAAATGAGAGGAAAGGAATAGGGAGGGGAGAAAGAAATGGAGGGAAGATGGAGGAAGGAGAGGAGCCTGTGAAGGAGAGAGACAAGAGGAGGATGGAAGAAGGGATCCAGTTGACATTTTGCTTCTGAGATAAAACACAGACAAAAAGCAATGTGGAGAGAAAAGTGTTTATTTCAGTTTACAGCTCAGGGTCCATCTCTGAGTGGAGCTAAAACAGGAACTGGAGGCTGGAACTTGGAATCAGGAACTGAAGCAGAGGCCATAGAGGAGTGCTGCTGCTGGGTTGCTTCTTGTGACTTGCTCAATCTGCTTTTCTCTACACCCCAGGATCATCTGCCCGGAATTGACACCACCCACAGCAGGCTGGGCCCTCTCACATCAACCATCTCTCAAGATGCAATCTAATGGTGGCAATTCCTCACCTGAAGTTCCCTCTTCCTGGGTGGTCATGACTTGTTTAAGTTGGCAATAACCACCACCACCAACAACAACAAAGTGACCAACCAAAAACAAACAAACAAACAAACAAACAAAAACTGCCCTCACAGTTAGGAATAAAGGAGGGAGAAAGATAGAGGGAGGAAAATGCCAATGAGTCTATAACATCACATTTTCTATTCAAACGGAGGAAGCAGCTAATGATAAGCAGAACACTGAACGTTCAAGTGCTTTATGTTCACAATATCTTACTACTGAAATGTATCCATTATTTAAAATAAGATCCTGCCTGTTGCCTCCACTCAGTGACTCAACAACAAGAAACATAAAACAGCATACTTTGAATTATGCCAAAGAAGCAAAAACCTGGCCAGTTCCTAAGATCGCGCCTGGCAAGACTGTTTGTGCAGTAAGGATTGTTCAGCCAGCCCACATTCCAGATAACACAATAAATGCCTGTGCAGCAATGCTGGCTGGAGATGCACTTGTGTAATTAGATTCATTAGCTTCAGATCCGAATTCTAATAACACCTGTCTAGCGGAAGCGTGCTTATTTTCCAAATCTCATTCTTTAAACCAGCTTCATTTAGGTACACACTCTTTTAAAAAATCATCTCAGTTGTCGTAATATTAAAATTAAATATGCAAAATAAGTAATTTCATACAAAGCATTGCAGAAAGCCCTTCACATCTGGTCTGCTCATAACCGTGAATGCAAAATAGCACTTTACAATTTCATCAGCCAAATGAGCAGAAGAGATTTAAATTCCTGCACAGCTATTTTGCACAGTGCACCTTGTAGCTCTGATTTCTCATACTGGAACTACTAAATTTCCTAACGCAGAGTATGGCTTCTAGTGTAAATTGCCTTTCTCTGGATAACTGCAAGTCTAGCCACATAAGCATCTTTAAAAGTTGGGTGCAAAGCATGTTGGGAATGTTTTCTCAGTTTCCAGGAAGAGGAGAGGAGACTTCCCCTCTGTGAAGTCACCTGATCAAAGAAATAAAAATAAAATTGGTACTTTTGCCCATGACCCTGGTGGATGAGTCCATACATGGTGCATCTGGGCAGCACTAACTAGACTTAGTGGGTAATAAGAAAAGGAAAGATATAAAGGTTGGAAGGAGATTGGAGATATGGTGTGAATTGGAGAGAAGGAGGGATTGATATGACCAACATATATTGTATAGGTTTGTGAAATTATATATAAGATGTATAATTATATATAGTTTGCGGTTTTTTGATTGAAAGTCAATGTTTTTCATAAATTATAAACTGAAATTTTTCAGACAAATTCTATTCTACATTGTTTTCACCCTAAGTTCTCTGTTTAATTTTTATCTTTTTAAGTTTATAAAAACATATTACTTTATTTTATGTGTATGGGTGTTTTGCCTGCATGTAAATCTGTGCACCATGTGCCTGGAGAACCTATAATGGCCAGGAGAGGGCATCAGAATCCCCTGGAAATTGAGTTACGGATGGTTATGACTCACCATATGGGTTCTAGGAATTGAATCCCAGTCCTCTGCAAGAACAGCCAGTGTCCTTAAGACTAGGTCATCTCTGCATCCCTTTGTGTTTTATTTACATTAGTTGGTTAAGTTATTTTTTTCACTATTGTGACAGAACACTTGACAGGAACAGCTTAAGGGACTAGAGGGTAATTTTGGCTCATGGCTTCAGAGGGATTTCTGTTCCTTATGGTTGGGGAAACATGGCAGTTGAGCGGCTCATCTACACCTGTGGGATCCAGAGGCAGCTCAAGCAGTCTTGTAGGCCCATGGAGAAGTAGAGAGCTTGGGCCAGAGCAGGAAGTTCCTGTAATCTTCAAGGACTGTCTGATAGTTACTCACTTCTATTGTCACAGTAGGATAAAGATTCCATGACGCCCGGACACAGCGCCATCAGCTGGGGAATCATTGTGCAAACACATGAGCCTAAGGGAACAAGTCATATTCAAGCCACATCAGTCACCAGCACACAGAAGACCGTGCAGTTTCAAGCAGACCTTCAGATGTCACTCACACGCACATCATTTATGAAATGTGTTCCCCTTTGGCCTGAATTCTTCTTGAGCAGCAAGAAACCCATCTCAGAAACTATGACTTCCCAAATGGCCACAAACTGGGGAATTAGAGCTATCTACTTAAGATTATCTTAATTATTATTTTTCTTTTCTTCTTAATTATGTGTACATACCCAGGGGGAACAGCGCAGTGTGATGGACCCCCTGGAGCTGGTGTGACAGGTGTTTGTGAGCCTCCTGTTGTCAGTGCTGGGTACTGAATGTGGATCCCCTGTGAGAGTAGTGTGTGCTCTTAACCCTGAGCCATTTGCCAGCCCACTACTCCAGATTTTTAAATTGTCTGTGTAAGTCCTGAATATGGAGTTGTTCAGAACCAAGCCCAATATGGATTTTTTCCTGAGTGCTGACTCCTCTGTGAAATGTGATTAATGAACATGGAAGCGAACATGAAGAAATGACTCAGTGGTTAAGAGTGCCGTCTACATCGGACAGCTCAAAATAGCCTGTAACTCCAGCTACAAAGGAGCCAATGCCCTCTTGTGACCCCAGTGAGTAAACACACACACACACACACACACACACACACACACACACACAGAGAGAGAGAGAGAGAGAGAGAGAGAGAGAGAGAGAGAAAGACAGAGAGACAGAGAGAGACAGAGAGAGACAGAGAGAGACAGAGATAAGTCAATAATACATCTTACAAGGAATATGACCGTGTCATGAGGCCATCAGATGGTGATTCTAGTGAAGCCAGAGGCAAGATGCACTGCAAAACTATACAGGGAGTCATGGCCACACTTTGTACAAGGGAGGTGGAAACTGGGGGACTTTTGTTCAGGCATACAAGAGGAACTGAACCTGAGTTCCAAGAAGGGAACACCCGCAGAAGCTGATATTGTCATATCAAGAGGCCAGAGGAACATTACCAGTTTCTTAGTCCAACTGACAACTGCTCATTGTGTAATGCAAAATCACTTATTATATTATTGTGACCACATGGGAATTTAACCACACTGTTTACTGCATATGACACAGGCTTGCTTCTTGGAGTATGGACTGTTTTGATATTTTGAGCACGGTCCTGAGTCTGGGCCATTTCTTCCTTAGGTTCTTTTATAAGAATTCTCAAGCCTAGTTAAAGTTCTCAGCATGATATCGAGTCTCCTACTGAGCTCAATGGCAGTCAACAAATGTTCCCTGACAGGATGGCCTCTGAGAAGTGCTTACCATCAAATGGACTGAATAGGTTTTTTCACATCATAACTAAATGCTTCTGAAAACACACAACAACAAGCAAACAAGGAAGCAAAGCTGTACATAATATTAGAGGCTTAAGGGTACTGACTCTGAAGGTAGACTTTAGATTTAAATGTTCATGTGTGTGTGTGTGTGTGTGTGTGTGTGTGTGTGTGTGTGTGTGTGTGTTTCCTCCTATATAAAACAGGGTAATACTGGTCCCTTACATGGCTGGTGGGAGGATTACCCCAGTGTTGGCTGTCTGCAACTTTGCACACACATGAACCAGAGCAAATGCTTAGGAACATTAGCCTGGTCCTGGTGTCCAATAGGACAAAGATGGATTCCCAAGCTTGTTACTTTCCAGACAGTCTCAGTTCAGCCATCCCTCACTGCAAGCTCAATACAGGCCTGCAGCACATGTCCAGCTTCTTTAAAATAAAACGTAGGACACTCTGGGGTGAGCCTCAGTCCTGAGAGTTTCTAGCTATACAATTAACAGTGGTGCATGGTGCAAAGGAAAGGAGTTATAAAGTATGATAAAGGGTGTGAACATTGACTCAGCTGCTCTTAACAGGTTCTGGGCCCAAGTTTGTACATGTGGTGCCTTTGCAGTTGTCAACTTTGTGTGCACTACTTTGTATTGTGCTCATGGGGACATGTAACTAAGAATGTCAGTCTGATAACTGTGTGGGCCTGCTCTTCCAATCTTCAGACACTCACATAAGAAAGGCTCCTAATCCAGTGGTTTAATTAGATGTGTTAGGCATGTCCCTAGCAAGGCCTCCTACCAGCACCCATAGCTGTAGTTCCTTGCTGTCAATCTCTACCCAGAACATCCCAGTGGAAGTCAGACACTGTGATATTGGTGCTCACCTCTCTAGAACCTTGTGTGAATGCTAGCCTGAGGCAGCTGATTCACCCACAGTCTGTGATTAAATCCTTATGAAACTCATTGCTTTGTACAAGGGTCATGAGTTCATAAAAATTTTAAATAAAATCACAGGCATATGAACATGCCTTATTGAAGACCACCCACACCCCCAAATGATAGTTCAAGAAATCTGCATTAGAGTGATATGGCATAATTGTTCCCCCAATTTTGTCGATTTTCTTTCTGTTGACCTGACCTAGCAAAAATCACCTCCTTATGAAAAATGTATACGGTTAATAAAAGATGAGCATTCTAATTGGGTTCTCCTTGCTCTTCCATAGCCTGATTGTAATTAGTTCTTATATTCATGCGAAGATTCTTATTTCCAAAAAGTAATAGCAGCTTAGTCAGTTCAACATTGTTGAACAGTGATGAGCACATAGGATTTTTTTTTTACCGCTTTGGTTTGCAAAACATTTCATTAAAGTAAGTTTTGCTCTGGGTTTCACCTAATAATTAAATCTGTGAGGCAGGAGGGTGGGTATGCCAGATCCTTATCACCTAGTTTTAAGATTCCTTATTTATGGATAAGGTGGTCAGAAACAAGCCCAGAAAACAAAACAAAACAAACAAACAAAAAAGCGCACCTTCAGCACCTTTTAAATTTTTATTACTTATATTAAAGCATAAAATGCATTGCATAATATTTCATAAAATGTCTTTTGAAACATTGTATATTACAAGGATTGTTTAGTTTGGTGCAATGATGTAGTTCCTAGGAACCCATCTTTCACTGGGGATCTATATGTATCACTCAATTAATCCATTTATGTTTAAAACAATCATTATAACACACAATTATTATCACAACCCACTATCAGATATTTTTATTAACCAAAATGAAACGGTACCCATCAGTTGTCAACCCCATTATACTAATCCACCCAAGCTCATTAAAGTCTTAGTAACTCTCTATTGCTGTGATAAAACGCCATTACCAAAAGCAACTTGGGGAGAGAAGAGTTCATTTCACCATATAGCTTTTAAGTCCATCCCATAGGGAACTCAAAGCAGGAACCTGGAGGCAGGAACTGAAGGAGAGGCCATGGAGGAGGGCTGCTTGCTGACTTGCTCCTCGTGGCTTTCTTCACCTGCGTTATTATAGTATCCAGGATTACCATCACAGGTGTGGCACTGTCTACAGAGGACTAAGCCTTCTCATATCAATTATTAATCAAGAAAATACCCAACTGACTTGCCAGTCCAATGGGGATATTATCCCAGTTGAGGCGCTCTCTTCCAAAAAGGCTCTAGCTTGTGTCAAGTTGACACACATCCAGGAACCATATCACCTACCCCATTCCCACCTATCCGACTCCCTCCTAACCCCATTGTCATCCAACCCCATTCCCACCCATCTCACTCCCACCCAACCACATTATCATCCAATCCCATTGTCACCCATCTCCTTTTAGCATCCTACCCTGTTAGCATCCATCCCCTTTTTACCCATCCCCATTACTGCCCACACGAGCCCACAACCTGTTTGGAGCAACAAATCCATCATTCATCTTTCTGTCTGAGTATTTAGTGTGATGAGTTAATCATATGATGACTTGTATGTCTAACCTCTTAGACTTGACATGACCATCATGAAGTTGCTCCATGTTGGGTGAAATATATTTTACTATATGGACAGACCACTCTTTTTAATTATCTATTCATCATGGGTGCTTTTGAGTTGCTTTCATTTAGGGCTGATATTAATGCTGTTTTTGATAATAGTTAATGATAATAATGATGTTACTATTATTTCTAGAAAAATATCACTTAGTCACCATCACTGATAAATGATATTGAATCACCAGGTCACATTTCCATGACTTCTTGGTGAGCACCTGACATTCTTTATAGACATCAACTCTATTCCATCCCTCTGTGTGTCTAGCTTAGTTCAAAGAGACACTGTATTAATGACATTAGCTTTACAGTAAGTTTTCAAATCAAAGTGTTTGTTCAGACTTATTTATTACTACTTTTAATTTGTGTCTCTGTGTGTACATGTGTGTGAAGGTTATTGGGGAGACCAGAAGAAGGTTTTCAACGCTTGGACTGAAACTGCAGACAGTTTTGAGGTCAGAACTCCTTAATAAAATATCTACGTTCTCCTTTTGAGGGTGAATATGGCTTTGTAAGTAACCCCTGTGTTCTTCCTACCTGCTATAATCTCTTTCTCCTTGTGCCCATTGCATTGATTACATTCACTAATAGAGGACCCACTTCACTGTGGCACAAACACGAGCTGCTTGCCTGTGACATGGAGAGGGGTGTGGAGAGAAAAGCTGTCCAGTGATCTGCATTCCCCATCTCATCTTTACAAAGAAATCTGTGGAACTAGATTTAGTCACTAAGGGAAAACTAAACTAAAAGTAGACACTCGTTCCATGAAGATGTTAAATTTCGGTTAAAAAAACAGAACAAGAAGTTGTATGTTGAGTATGATAATTCCAGTGTATTAGTAAAAACATTTTGGATATGTGGATACTGAGAGAGATGAGACAATCCTAAGAGCTAGGCAAATATTTACTGAATACAGAAAGTCAAGCACAAAGCTTAAACTTTTATGTACGCTGTGGGTAGCTAATTATCTTATTAACCATATTATGGTCTAATTATATCTTCCATTTAACCATCTCAATAACACCTCTTTGTTACGGCTTTATTGATATATAATTTGCATACAATAAAAGCTACCCTTTTAGAGGGTACAGTTCAATGGCCGTTAGTGCATCCATGGGTTGTACACCTGTCACAGGTTGGCAACAGGCATCTGCTGCCTGTTAGTAGCATCAGAACATTGCTTTAGTATTAAAGCATATACACACATGTTCACACACATACACACACTCGCAATCTATCCAAGCACCAGGAGAAAAGCTTTGCTCACATAAGGGAAAGCCAACAGTGTCAGATTCCCTGGTAGACACTGGTTCTTGTGACCATAATTCTCTCCTAGCAACCAATGATTGAAATGCATACACTATTCCCTTGGATCTCAAACTCTCCTGGCAAGGCACACAGTTCTGGGGTTGACTGTTGGAGAGAACACTTAAACAAAGTCCACATTGACTCCTGCCTGCGGTAATAAGTCCAACTTTTCTATTATGTCAGAAACGTTGGTTTGTTCATGATCAAGGAGGTTCACATCTCATTTCTTCTGAGGGTTTTGAAGTTTTGGCTCTTTCTTACACATAGTTGTTTGATTCAGCTTGAGTTGGTTTTCATATGTGGTGTGTGGCAGGAGTCCAATTTCATTATTTTGCATGTGAATAGTTACCCGGAGGCATTTGCTGAAAACCCTATATGTTTTCCTGTTAAGTGGTCTTTAGAACTTGCGAAAAGTCAATTAACCTCAAGTGTGAGGGTTTGATCTCTGGATTTCAATTTCTGCTCAGTTGATTTGTGTTTAGCCTTATGCCACTACCACACTCGTTTAAACAATTAATGGAGTGAGGAGATGGCCAAGGAATTGTGGAGAATGTCTTTGTTAACTATTTGGCAGAGGATTGCTATCTGGACTACAAAAAGAACTAAAAAATTAAATAAATAATTTAAAGAGAAAAAGAAAAAAAAAGCAACAAACAACTCAATCAATAAATGAGCTTATGATGTGAACAGACAGTTCATTAATAAATGAACATTAAAAGATGAAATCCAAATGGCCAATAAACATGGAAAATTTCAAAGTCACTAGTAATCAGAGAAATGTAAATGAAACTATATTGTGATTCCGTTTCACCCTAGTTGGAATGAGTGCCACTAAGAGATCAAATAGCATGCCAACTAGGATGGAGAGAGAAGGGATCCATTATACACTGTTGTTGGGAATAGAAACTATGGAAATCAGTATTCATGCTATTTTAAAAACTAAAAACAAAACTACCCTGTGACCCAGATATAGCATCACCGGATATACACATGAAAGGTTCTAAGTCAGTATATTAGAACATAAGCACGTCAGTGCTTGTCACAATAGCCAAGTTACCGAACCAACCTAGGAGCCCATCAGCAGAAGAAAGGATGAAGAAAAAGTGATATATATATCATCATGGAAATTTTTAGCCCTGCCTGAACACTCCAGCTTTGTCATTTTCCAGGGAAATAGGTATATAAGGAGATAATCATATTGAATAAATTAAGTCTTACTCAGTAAAAGTTTCAATGAGTATAGACTAATAAAATTGTGTGTGTGTGTGTGTGTGTGTGTGTGTGTGTGTGTGTGTGTGTGTCCAGTTCACCCTCAGCCCCTGACCAAGGTTCAGTGGACATCATGGAAGAGGAGGCAGGAAAATGTAAGAACAAAGGTTGGAGATGAGAGCTGTGCAATGCTATCATTGGACACCATGTGTGACCATTACACCCTTGAACTCCCAGAAGCTGTGGACAACTGCACAGATCAAACCGGTCAACACTTCCAGAGAGATGTGGGAGAAGCCCACTGGCCCCACCCTGTTGGGGAAGTCCTGTGCATTTGTCAATAAAGCACTGTCTGGCCAATAGGGAACCAAGATAGGAGGGACTAGGAGTCCAGGAGGATTCTGGGAAGGAGAAACACAGGAGTTCGACATGTAACGCCATGGAGTAGGAAGCCCGGAACTATTCTCCGGTAAGAGACATACTTAGATTAACAATTATGGGGTAATTACTTAAGTCAGAGCTAGCCAGTAAGAAACAAGCAAGGCCAACAGCTTCATAATTAATATAGCCTCCTGTGTGTTTATTTGGGACTGATGCAGCTCTAGAACCAGGCTGGCGGGAAGGTTTCTCTCAAGGAAAAAGTTTCTATTTACATAATGGTGTAAAATGGTTGTCAGGAGCGGGATTGAATTTCCACGCAAAATAACAAAAGATTTAAAGGAATTTTAGAAACAGAAGAACGGAGAGAAGCACAGATTTTTGGTAGCAGCATTTTCTCAGGTGGGCTCTGTTTTGCTATCCACAAGCCGAGATTCACGTGGCTCACTTACCGGAGTCTTCCTGACTCAGCATAAAAAGAAAAAAAAACAGCAAGGTTGTTTTAAGAGACTCTGCTAATGATTAAAAGGTGTGTACGTACAGCTGGAAGTGGCAGCTTTTGCTGGATGTCAGCATGGACTGAGGCGGTAAGCTGAAATCACGCTTACGCCCGCCATCTTGAAAACGGCAGTTTAAAACAGCCACGGTTTTACAGATAAGACACGTGGTCAGAAAAACATTAAGATTTATAGTAAAGTCAGACTTGGATGAACAAAACCTCTAAAGGTTTACAGTGTGTTTAAAAATATAGGATTGAGAGAGAAAAAGAATCGGGCATAGTGGTAAATAAATAGAAAAGCCGGGCGTTGGTGGCGCACGCCTTTAATCCCAGCACTCGGGAGGCAGAGTAAGATTTGCTGCAAAGGCAGAAGCAGGCAGATTTCCAAAGAGAAACCCTGTCTCAGAGAAAAAGAAATAAAAGTAAAAGAAATAGAGTAATAATAGATAAATAAATAAGCCACATAAAGATGGAAAATACACAGAGAGTCTAGATATGTACGCTATTGTGTTTTTCAGTTTTTTCATTGCTAAGGAAGGAATGACTGATAAAGTACACTTGCTTTTATAAATGCTGCTGAATTAATTCAACTTATATCTTTTGAAAATGCCTTGACTTCAAAATTTAAGTATAAGGATATGTTACTCGGAAAAGGAGTTTTAGTTTATGTCTCCACAGAAAATGAAAACCTGAGGATTCCTTCCAGGCTTCTGTGGTTTGATGAACCAAGACCCCCGGAAGCAGTGGACCAGGTGTTCCAACAACTGAAACAGCTAAGATGATGCAGTCTTACAGACCCCGAAAATATGGACTTATACAGGTTTCTGAGTTTTGTCATGATCCCCATGGTATAAACAGCGCCCCCTTCCAGCATGAAGCTGGAATGAGCGACGTCCTAACTCCCATCTTGTTTATAAATCTTTGTTTTCATTTAAATGGGATTGTTTATAATTAGTTAATGACCACAACCAATCTCTTTTTAATGGTAAAAAGGGGAATTATGGTATGGGTATTGTTTTTCATTTAGTGATACAAATTCAAGGTCAGTTTTGTAATGTGTATATTTCTCCTCTTGATTAAGTATTGTGCTTATACTGATCTTTTAAAACGTAATGCATAACTGAATACAGACTATAGATAGTTACTTATAATAGAATTTATAGTTAGGTAAGTTAGGTTTTCTAGATATACAGAAATATATTTGAGACAGATAGTCTTCAAACCTTTCAAAGACCTTCAGAAAATGGCATTTAAAATGGTTTAGGGTTTTTCTTGACAATGAGAAATATCTGCTCTTGGCAGCACCAATTATGTCTGAGAGGAATATGGGCATCGAAGAAACTTGTTATGGAGTTTGCTTTCAACATGGCAAGGTTAGCCATTTGGGCAAGAAACTGCTTTTGCCTGGACTGCTTGACTGTTGGTGTATAATCTGTATTTGCAGGACCCACAGGAAAATGACTGCTGAACTCAAATAGTCCTTCAGGGTTCCTGCTTCATGAAAGAGTCTACGAGACTTTCTGCAGGACACAGAAAAATGACTGACAGACTGCTGATGCAGATGGACAATTTGAAATTTCCTGCTTTGCTGAGAAGTGTTCCAGACACACTGTGGCCTATGGGCTGAAGATGGATGCCCCAACGTTACAGAGGAACTTTGGGTGACTGTCCAGGCAGTAAGATATCTCTGTCAATCCTAGTGTTTACATATTATCCTTCTGTGGTCTTTGATGGAGTTGAAGACAGATAGTTATAATTATAGTTTTCCTTAGTTATGATAAAAGATAAGCTACATATAGAACTTTGGACTCACAAGGATGGGATGGATGATATTTTCTTTAAATCTTGCTAAAATATTGTAACTATGTTTTTATTTGATAACTGTTATATATAATTTGACTATGTTAAAGTTAAGACTTTCTTTTTGTTTAAACAGAAAAGAGGAGATGTTGGGGAAGTCCTGTGCATTTGTCAATAAAGCACTGTCTGGCCAATAGGGAACCAAGATAGGAGGGACTAGGAGTCCAGGAGGACTCTGGGAAGGAGAAACACAGGAGTTCGACATGTAACGCCATGGGGTAGGAAGCCCGGAACTATTCTCCGGTAAGAGACATATTTAGATTAACAATTATGGGGTAATTACTTAAGTCAGAGCTAGCCAGTAAGAAACAAGCAAGGCCAACAGCTTTATAATTAATATAGCCTCCTGTGTGTTTATTTGGGACTGATGCGGCTCTAGAACCAGGCTGGCGGGAAGGTTTCTCTCAAGGAAAAAAGTTTCTCTTTACACCACCCCTTACTGAAAAGCTACTGTCAGCTGATAAGTGTCATACACCAATGAATGGCTCTATGCTTAGGTATTGCTAGATTCAGAGGATTATTTAAAAACCAAAACAACATTGATGTTGGGAGGGAGATGTATTGGGAGCTATGGAAGGAGTTGGAGGGAGGGTGTGAGGGGCAAATATCCTATTTCATTGTATACATACATGAAATTCTCAAGAAAAAAGAAAAATTAAATTATTAAAAATGAAAGGAATTGAATTATACATTCAATCCATAATTTAAGAAATATTGTAAAAGTCTTCCAGGTTTGTTTTCTTGTCAATTTTATAATTTTTCAGTCAATTTCCATAAATAATTCAGCTGTGGTTTTGATCAGGGTCAAATTCAATTTTTACATTGGCCCGAAGACTGTAATCATAACACAATGACATCTTCCATCCCACTGACATGGAATTTCTTTCCATGCTATCCAGCTTGTTTACTTCCTTTCAACAGCATTGTTAGTGTGAAAGGTGTAAGTTTATATTTTCCTTTTAAAGTTTTGTTTCCTTTCTTCTCCACTGTTATTTTTTAATTTTAAAAGATTTTTAAATTTTATTTTATGTACCTAGATGTTTTTCCTGCATGCTTGTTTGTGTACCATGTGTCAGTGCCCATGGAGGTCAGAAGACGGAGTCAAATCCCCTGGAACTAGGGTTATAAACAGTTATGAACTGCCATGTGGGAGCTGGGAATCGAACTTGAGACTCCTGCAAGAACAATCAGTACACTTAATCACTAAGCCATCGCTCTAGACCCTCTCCTCACCATTACTGAGCTTGAATTTGTCTTTTATTTTTCTCAGTTTGCTCAATCTCTTTGTCTATAAATACAATTTTTATTCATCTTTTTATGACTCAAAGCCTTGTTGAACTTGCTGACTTTTGAAACAGTTTTTCATGTATATTCCTTAGAATTCCCTGTGTGCAAGAGCCCAGTATCTGCACCCAAACACAGCACTCACTATCTTTTTCTCTAATCTTTATGGCTTTTGTTTCATTTTCTTTAACATTTGCCTGAGCTAGGAAATTAAATTTTCAGTGTCATTTTGAACTTTTCAAGATAGAAGTTTGTGCCTCCCAAGCTAATTCTCCTCAAGTCTCCCATTCTTTCTGATGCTGTTGTAAATGGAATTGTTTGCTTAATTTAACGTTTCCTATTATTTATTCTTCCTACAGAAGCACAATAGTCTTTTGTGCACTGTTCTCCTGCAAGCTTGCTGAATTTCTTGACTTCTTTTATTGGCTCAGAAAGGGTTTTAAAGCCAGTTCTTAGCATTTTCTAAGTAGAAGATGTTGCCATCTGCAAACAGCACAGTCTTGCTTCCTCCCTTCAATCTGCATGAACTCCACTGTGCTTCTTTTTCTAATTGCCTCAGCAAAAGTCTCCACTGCAGTACTGAAAACCCAACGCAGAAGCATAGACATCTGTGTCTTTCATGGATCTGGGAGGGGACACTGTGTTCTTTGCTGATACTACTGGCAGAGTTGTCTAGATTGGTTGTGGATGGCATTTTTAAGGACATAAATGTCTTCTTATATTAAGATATTTTGAAACAGGATTTAATTCTGCTGTTTTTCCTATGCCTATTGAGATAATCAAGTGGCCTTTGATTTTTATTCTGTTGATAGGTTGTGCATTCACTGATTTTTGAGATGTCAGTAACATTTTTAATGGTGAGTGTGTGCGTGCGTGTGTGCATGCGTGTGTGTGTGTGTGTGTGTGTGTGTGTGTGTGTAGCTGAAGTACACAGAGAGTCCAGGAGAGGGCATCACATCCCCTGAAGCTGGAGGTGCAGGGTTATGAGCTCTCCAAATGTGTGGGGGGAAGTGAACTTGGGTTCTCTAGGAGAGTAGCAAGAACTTTTAACTGCTGAGTCACATCTGTAGCCTCTGTCTGTACCAGTGGTTCTCAACATTCCTAAAGCTGGGACTCTTTAATACAGTTCCTCATGTGGTGACCCCAGCCATAAGATTATTTCATTGCTACTTCATAACTGTAATATTGCTGCTATTATGAATTTATCATGATTATTATTATTATGAATAATAATCTAAATATCTGATATGCAGGATATCTGATTTGCAAACCCCAAAGGGGTCATGACCTACAGCCTGAAAATCCCTTAAGTACATGATTTTTTTCTTTTAATTGTGCAGATAAGGCCCATCTGTGTATTCCTTTCCATTTTTTAATAGTGGGATTTTTGTGTGTCTATATTGATAAGAGTTTTGTTCTGTAGTTTTCTACTGGGGACTCTCCTTGACTGTGATCTCAAATTAACAAAACCTTCATACCATGATCATTTCAGAAACTTTAAAAAATGTAATGTGTTTATTCTTTTACCATTTCATATACATACATAATTTTCTTTAATGGCATCTGAGGGAGAGAAAGACACTTTCCTTGGTGGTGTAACTTCTGGTAAGTTGTCTTTGCTCAAGCAAATAGCCCCTCACTCACATACTCATAGTTTTCATAGTCAAATGTAATTAAATGCAGTGGGTTACAAAAACAGAAACAAAGAGCATGCAGGCTTTATGAAATTAATAGCATTAATTATTCTGACATATTTGGTAGAATTAAATAGAAAGGCTATTTATGCATAGGACTTTGGTTTATACAGAATGTTAAGGTGTATAATTAACTGTGTCTAGAGAATAACTATCCTCTTCCAAATTTGTCTGATATTGAGCCCCGGACTGATATGTTGCCCAACACCAGGGCTGGGTCAATCACTGCTTTTTGCAGTGTTGTGATTAGACAAGAGGCTTTGAGGGGTCACTTTGACTCTGGCAGTCTGTTTTTCTGATCCCACTGGACTCCTATGTCAAGTTCTGTGTGGCCTCTTGTCTATTGCACATGGACTTGTTGTTATGTGAAAAGGCAACAAACACACACACACACACACACACACACTACTGAGTCCTTTTAGTGTTACTCATATGCATTCATGTTTAAGGCTGACCACTCTCTTAGACATGATAGGGAAGCTGCACTCATGAAATCTCAACCATATAGTCACCTAAACAAGACCTGCATAATAACAATGCCAGTTGGCATTCCAACATGGATAGGGGAAATCTAACAAGGTTCCACACATAGATGAAGAGCTCCAGACAATCAATTACTGATGAGTGAAGGCAAATCAGTTTACTCCAGGGATGAGTCTCCTGACCGGTTATCCAATCCCAAGTAGTTACCACTTCAGAGATGCCAGGGAGAGGGAGAGTTATGATGTATTGTTGGTGGGGAAACAATATCCCTCAGTGTTAATGGAAATCCAGAAGTCCCAGCATCAAGATGCCTCCATCCCAGAGACAACAGGAAAGTGAGCAGGGGTGGAATCATGGGATACCCCATGTTCCTGAATGGTCTCAGGTTTTCTTCAAAGACTCAGATCAGTTGTTAGATATTTTGCCTATGTAATCAGCCACTATGAAGCAGATACTGCTAGAAAGATCTAGAGAAGATCTTGGCCTCACAATCATGGCAAAAACTAACCAAAGCATTACAGAAATAAAGAGATGGATAATTACAGTGATGAGACTGTGCAAGCCTCTTAGGAGAGGGGAGGGATACGGCCAAATTCTTGTCAGAGATTTCAGGCACTGCTCTCTCTACCCAATAGCTATGAGTGGTTTGGGGTTTGCTTACATGCATAGGTGGCAGAAAGTTGGAAAGGGAATCATTCTACAGTGCAGCTGTCATGAGATCATCACCCATACCGGGGTGGGACTTTTGATGACACTGATTCCTTTGAGTTGTTTAATTCCTATAGTTAGTCCTTCACACATGTTCCTGTGAGTAACCCTTGACCCATGCTCCTGTGAGTAAATCTTCATATTCCTGAAAATGGCCTCGATAATCCCATTGGGTTACCAATCTTGACTCTGGTGGACACATCCTTCAGTGTGGCCATGCTGTGTCTGGAATGAGCAGATATTTCCATTTCCCAGGGAAAAGTCACACAACAGTGCTACATAGAGACATCTCATCAAAGAATGGGGCCTGAAACAAGCTTGGCTGAGAATATTATACAAATATTTAGCAATGTAAACTGAGCTAAAACAGAGAAAGTCAGAATGTGTCTTGTGTCTTTATTTACTTAAATCTAATTAAACATTAAGAAAACACACACACACACACACATTTAATTGTTGCCTGACCTGATATTGTTCTGTAAAATTACGTCATGGTTTAAAAGGTGTTAGTATATGGGTGAGAATACACCAATTTTCATATGCTTCTTAAAGTCACGCTCCACCTCCAATTTCTGAAAATAGCCGATATCTGTGATATAAAGCTTTTGTTTCCTAATAGTTGGATTTGGATTTTGTAAAATCGTCATGGGTCAAGCACAAATTTTCTTTTCTTCCTGACATGTTAATTTGTCAAAGCAGAGAACAAAGAACACTGATTTACAATTGAGAGGCATTAGGAAAAGCTGCCAATTATGGAGTCCCTCTCATTACTCGGAGCAAGCTCTAAAGCCCAGCCTTAACCTCTTCTGCACTGAGTTGGAGTTTCTGATCATGTGTCACTAATCACCACCTAAGGGGCTCAGACTTCAAACTATTTGAGAAGAAAAAACAGAAGTTTCTTCTCTGTAATGAGCAGAAATGTGCCCAATGCTTCCTGGAAATTGCCCAGGATTTAGAGCCATGAGGAGAGCTCATAAGAACATGATTTTACCACTGTTTTCATCTTACTTAAAAAATTGTGTGTGTTCCTTCTCTTCTCTTTGTTCTGTACAGTCTGGAGAGCCTGAGTATATAGAAAGGTAAAGGGAAATTAAATAGATAGCAGCAGAAGATATAAGCAAAACAACATCAAATTGATGCTTGCAGTGTCCATCAGCAAAGATTGGAGTGTCCTAATTGACAGGCATGCAAAAGGCATCACCATCAAGCTGGGCTCTTAAAAGCATCCAGCAGAATGCCAGGGAAACTGGTTGGGAACCTCTAAATTGAGGACATCCTGGGCATTCAGATGTGCTGGCTCGTCTATCCTCTCTGCAGACTATTTTTCCACGGCTAAACTTCCTGTTCCCACCACAGGCACTTTTCATGTCATGGGATAAACAATAATAACCTTGGCTGGAAATGATTGACCCTCTTGCTGTTTTCAAGGACACAATTTTCACTGTTGGGCTTTTCAGTGCTCACTCTCTGTACAACAAAGCCCAGGGAGGGATGTGGCCTACCCTCAGTCAAGGAGTCTTGGAACACACTTAAAATAAACATGCTTTGGAGTTGGAGGAAGTAGGAGGGAATAAGCTATCAGAGTTGGCTTCATAGAAGCTCAAACAGCACATGACAATTTACCCATGTAATGCACTTTGAAGTATCCTCCTTTCTTCTTTTTCTATTATTTTCCTTCACTGGGCATTGAACTTAGAGCCTTGCCAGCACTAAGAAAGTGCCTTACCAATGTGGAGCATAATCTCTCTTTGTAGCACAAACAATACAAACCCAGAGACAGATATTGGGGCTCAAGTTGAAGATCAGAAAATCAAAGCAAAGCAGCTCTTATCTCTACATCAGACTGAAAGGGCAATCCTGTCTTCATGAATCCTCAGACTCCAAACTCAGACTGTGCTCTACCAAGGTTAGGGTGATCCTATCCTCAGCATGGCTGGAGACTGAATGCCGAAGACTAAATGCCTGCTCTGAGAAACTGATCCTGTCTTATATACCTCTCTACTGCTGGGATTAAAGGCATGTGCCACCATCACCAGGCTCCTATGCCTAACTGGTATGACTGCTGGGATTTAAAGGTGTGTACCACCACTGCCTAACTCTATGGCTGTGGCTAGCTTTGCATTCTGATCGCCAGTAAAGCTTTATTAGACCATAAACAATATATCACCACAACTCCCCTTTTTAATCTAATAAAAAAGAAGGCTATAATTAATACAAGAAAAAACATATACAATAAGTAAAATAACTATATCAATATATACAGGCAATAAGTATATCAAAAATATCTAGTCTATTTACATTTGACACATTCAGAGAAAATGCTCCATTATCTTTTCTGATCTCCAAGCAAGCTTTGTTAGATCATAAACAATATATCACCACATCTCTTCTTTTCAATTCTCATGCAAAACCATCTCTTTTCTGGATAAAAATCATGTACAATTTAGACTTCTTTTGCCTATGACTTCTTCATCTACAAGCTGTCAGGAGAATTGAATGACTCTTGGTTGTGCAGCTGTTCTGTTAATTAAACAGGTAATTATCAGTTTCCCTAGACCACAGCATCTATAGGTTATGATATCACTAGTCCATCAATCATGCCTAAATCATCAGCACCTCTAGTTCATCATCAATATTACTCGATCATCAGCCCCAGTCCATCATCCTCTCAAATTCATCAACCATAGTCTATCCTCATGTCTAATTCATCATCATCCCTAGTTCAACATCAACCGTAGTCCACCATCACCCTTAGTCTGTCATCACCTCTAGTTCATCAACCCTAGTCCATCAGAATCCGTAGTCCATCATCATCTCAAGTTCATCATCAACCCTAGTTCATCAGTGCTAGTCCACCATCACCCCTATTCCACCATTATCCCTAGTCCACCATCATCCCTAGTTTATCATCAACCCTAGTCCATCATCATCCTTAGCTATAATCTTCCCTAGGTCATCAACAACTCTAGTCCATCATCATCCCTAGTCTGTCATCATCTCTAGTTTATCATCAACCCTAGTCCATCATCATCCCTAGCCCATCATCATCCCTAGGTCATCATCCCTAATTCACACCAATCCTAGCTCATCATCAGTCCTAGTCCACAGCATCCCTACTTCACCAGCATCTCTAATCCATTAGCACTTCTAGTTGCAGCAACAGCCTCTCCATTTCATGACTGGACACAGACTAATGACTTCATACATCCAGATTTTTTGAAGGGAAAAAACCTTCCCTAGATGGAAGTTCTGGTTGCTTTTGTGATACAGATGCTTCTAAATGTTTTACCATGAAATCACAGAAGATAGGCATTTGTGATCCCCAGAATGACAATCTGAAAGTTATTACAAAGCTTGAGGACAGTAGGAATCGCTCACTCTTATTTTCTTTTGTAAGGAAATGATGCTTTAGGTTAGCGGTTGAATTAAAGGAAAGTTTGCAGAGTTTTTACTAAGTAATATTTAACTGGATCATGAAAAAATAGAAAGTAAAGTCCATTAATATTATGAACTCCACATGGTTAATGAGGAGATGAGGTGGTGGGAGCAGTAATGGGAAATAAATTATTCATGTTTTAATGTGGTGACAGACTCACATGCCACATTCTAAAACATGGTGCGTGATAGAGCAGGACTCGCTGGTAATAGTAGATAATGGGCTTACTCATGGCTGGGTGCTTTTTATTTTTTCTTTTTCCTAACATAAAACTCTCTAGCGAATAGTACACAGAGGAGACAGATAAAAGTATCTCCATCATTTACAGGCTCAGCCAAATTTCTGCTTTTTCCATCTTCATCGCCAGTTTTATCTCTAAAAAGTGTCTCTTTACTGAAAGTGGCTTCAGTGAAACCAGCCATCGTATCAACATGCATACCGACAGCAAAATTCTAAGGTGACAAGTGCCAGCTGAACCAGTGCTGTGAGAAAATGTTCCAATTCCACAGTATCCCTTATAACCCCTTGTCTAAAATTAAGACTTGTGGACAATTTTCTTTGTAAGGAAGATGGTGAGAGATAGTTTTGATTTTTTTTTTCACCTAGGCTCACAGGCACTCTAGCAGTTAGAACACCACTATAGTAAGTGATTCCTCAGTCAATGTCTTTAGAATGGCTGGAGTTCAAATTAAGGCTGGGAAGGATATTACAGTCAGTGGGTGTTTTTTGTTTGTTTTTTTTGTTTTTAGGGGTTCTCACTATGCAGTTCCTGCTGGCCTCACATTTAAGGTGGTCCTCCTACCTCAATGTCCTGAGGCCTGAGTCTCATTTAGGGTATATGCGTTGTTTGTGTGTGAGAGTGAGTGTTCAGACACATCTGAGTCCACATGCACACACACGTGCATGTATTGGGAGACCAGAGTTCAATTCTGGGAATCATCCCCAGGTTCACTTGACCAGCCTGGATGGACAACAAGGTCTAGGATCTTCTTGTATCCTTCATCCCAGCACCGGGATTGTAGGGATGCACAGACCTGCCTGACTTTACATGTGGGTGTCGAGCATCAAACTCAAATCTCTGTGCTCCTGTGGCAAACACTTTACTGACTGAGCCATGTCCCCAGGCCCTAGAGTTAGTCTCAATGCTTCAGTGGCATGCTCATTTTCTACTTATGAATTTTGACATTTTATTGAAGACCATGTCTTCTTTTTCACTAGTAATCAGGTTTTATATGAAAATTAGCCTCATAAATGTATTTGTTTAAATTAGATTTTATTGACAAAGTAGCTTGGGTTTGGAGCCTGCCAAAGGATCACCTACTCGACTTTTGGGCCCCAAGAGGCTACTGTTGGGAGGTGATGACTGGCACCTTTAAGAGGTACCTGAGGTGGTGAGAAATTAGGGGAACATGCCCTTGAAAGGGGATGTTAGATCCCCGGCTCTTTCCACTCACTCCTCTGCTCCTTAACCATGAGATTCTGCTTCACTGTTCACATCCTCCATGATATGCCGACTCACTGAGGGCCAAGAGCCACAAAGCCACCCGTTCATGACTTGAACAGCAACACTGTGAGCCAAGACAAACCTGCTCTCTTTATTAATCCACTAATTAATTAATTAATCATCTCAGTTATGTTGTTACAGCGACATGAAGCTGGCTAGCTCACAGGAAAGAGGTAATGACAATGCAGGTGGGCCTTATGCTGGGTCACCCAGCTTGCAGGACTACAGGCTATTGTATGGAAGCCTTTCTATGTATGAAACAAGGGAGGAGCCAGTTGAAGACAAGTAAGAAGTGTGGGTTAGAAATAAGAGGCACAGCAGCCATCTGCTCTGAAGGTCAGCCAAGGTCAAACACCATAAATGGCAGCAGACCCAGGAGAGCTGTGAGGTTCCAGCACATCCCCACGCTTCTTGCTTGTGCCTTCACCTCTTGTCCTCCTAAGCAACAGTACCAGCCCAGCCCGGGTGAAGGATCACTGCCCTCTGTCCGTTTCCATACTGCCCTAGCTTCTTGGGTTTGTGTAAGACAAGCCTTCAACCTCAGCTCTGGTGATGTGTGGCCAGTTTATGCTTGGCAGCAATGCTCTGCCCTGACAGTGAAGTGTGTTCAGCAGCCTTGCCTTATGTTTACTAAATGTTAGGAGGTTTTATTTTTTCACGGTTTCGACCACCAAACACATCTCCCTAGAACACATTTCCCTAAGTCCACAAGCGTCCTGATGAGGATGGGAGTGGGGCAGTGTTTAATCCTTAGAATAAATTCTGATTATTTAATGCTCACTGTGTTTCTGTGACTGGATTCTGAGGGAGACAGAAGATAACTAAAATTCAAAGAAATAACTCACTAGTATAAAATACCCACTGAGGACATCCAAATGTCAAGTCCACGTGTGATCTCTCTTTGCTAAGTATGAAGTTTAGAATATGTGAGTGTCCACACTATACCAAATGGATTCTCTGCTCGATGAATCCAGGGTTGAAGGAGGACTGACATGGAAATAATTCATCCCCTAGAAAATTTAAGGTGTGTGTGTGTGTGTGTGTGTGTCTGTGTGTCTGTCTGTGTGTCTCTGTGTGTATCTGTATGTGTGTCTGTGTGTGTGTCTGTGTGTGTGTGTATGTCTGTGTCTGTGTGTGTGTGTGTCTGTGTGTGTCTGTGTGTGTGTCTGTGTGTGTCTGTGTGTGTGTGTGTCTGTGTGTGTGTGTCTGTGTGTGTGTCTGTGTGTGTCTGTGTGTCTGTATGTGTGTCTGTGTGTGTGTCTGTGTGTCTGTATGTGTGTCTGTGTGTGTGTCTGTGTGTGTCTGTGTGTGTGTGTGTCTGTGTGTTTCCCTCTATCTATACACATAGAGAACAGAGAATGAGGTCAAGCATTCTACTCTACCACTGTCCACCTTATTTCTTTAAGACAGTCTCTCACTGCACCTAAAACTAGGCTAGCAGTCAGCAAATCTCAGAGATCTTCACTGTCTCTGCCCCACAGCACTGGGATTGCAAATGGCGTGTGGTGCAACACCTGGCTTTTTATAAATGTGTGATGCTGGAAATTTGAACTCAAGTCCTCATGCCTGCTGAGAAATCATCCTACCTGTTGAGTTGTCTCCTCAGCCCTTAAGGTTATCTTATGCCCTGCTCAATATCAAAAATACATATCCCTTTATGTGGGAACAACTTACCTAGGGAAAGATACATGAAAGACAGACACATAGATGATCGATGGGCAGATGATGGATGGATGACTAGATAGATAGATAGATAGATAGATAGATAGATAGATAGGCAGACAGACAGACAGACAGACAGACAGATCAAGAGTTCAAGGTTTGATTAGGGAGTCCAGGCCATCAATTGCTCTGTTTTCAACATTTCTGACATCTTTACATTCATGACCATCCTAATATATGATATCATCTTCAAGATGTCAAGGTATTAGGGTGTCTATGACTGAAGGCCACCAGGCACTATAATATAGTAGTTTTAAGACAATAAAATAAAATATATAAATTGCAAAGCCTAGGGGCACACACCAAATACTTGAGAAGCTGAAGCAAGAGGATCACAAGGTCAGAAACAGGTTGGGTCTTGAACAGTTTAGTGAGACCCCAGTCTTAAGTAAATAAATAAGCAGGAGTGGCTGGAGACATGGGTCAGTCCTTAAGAGTTTTCCTGCTCTTGCAGGATACCTGAGTTAAGTTACAGCACCTGTGATGGGCAGAGTAAAATAAAAATCATCAGTAACTCCAGCTTTAGGGTATCTGATGCCCTCTTCTGGGATCTGCAGGCACTGCACTCATGTGTGTCATGCCAACTACCCCTGACCACCTGTACCCCTGCCTCCCCCAAACAAACAAATAAATAAATACAAGAAAAAAGTAAAAAAGAAGGAAAAATTAAAGTTAAGGGCAAGACATGGAACTAAGTGGTGGAATGGCAATTGCTTTATCTCTGTTCACACAGAAGCCAACGAAGGCCTAACTGGATTTCCTGTTCATTACATTGCTAAAGTTACAAGGGGGCACAGAGGGAACAGTAAGCAGCAGCTTGCTGAGTCTTCTTGTAAATATAAAATCAAACCTAGCGAGGGCACAGAACCCACAGGTCAGCCAGGGAATCTGACGCCAGGTCCAAACCAGAAAGTTATGTACTAACTTAATATGCATTTACTTTTCCTTTATCATTGCTCTGATCCCTGAATTGGTAACTCAAAGCTAAGGTTTAAACGGATCACAGCTGACATGCTGGTAGTGGAATCAAAAGACATCTACCCATCTAGTTTTCTTCAAGCCTTATGATCAGTTAAGCAAGTTCACTCTTCTGGACTCAGACATAAAGTCCATGGGTTGAATAGACGAGTCATCATCCCCTGTCTGAGACTGCCAATCATACTGCACCAGCAGCAACTGGACCAATCATATCCAAGGCACAGCACACTGAGATGTCCCCTGGGAGGAGTCTATGCAGCTCTGATCCCAAGCAAAACTCTGACCCATTCATCTTTTCTGGTCTGCCTACTCAGAGTGGACCTGTACAGAGGTCAAAGCACATTAGTTGGTTGTCTATTATGGAAACTTGTGGGTAGAGAGTGAGGAGAAATGGAAACAACTTCAAAGAAAAACATAAGACCCCACATTCAATACCCTAGAGTCCACATAAGAAGATGGGCCTAGTGACACATGCCTGCAACCTCAGTGTTGGGGAGAAGGAAGAAGGAATAAACAAAGAGACCTGGGGCTCACTGTCAGTCATTCCAGGCAAATGGCCAAGCTCCAGGTTCAATGAGAGGCCTTGTCTCAAAAAATAAGATGGAGAACAATTGGGAAAAACACATATAACATCCTCCCACTTCTACACTCCAGCACACACCTTAGTGTTGAACCTCCTGTACCTGTGTATGTACACACACACACACACACACACACACACACACAAACACACACAAACACACACACACCAAATAAGAATATTGGAATGCTCACATCTAATCCCATTAACCCTGCATCCTTCAGAAAAGCTATAAGTAAATTCTAGAACCACGTCTATATATGTCTCTGATCAGTCTCCCAACAGCATTTCCCATTAGTAAATAACAAATAATAATTATATTCCTCATGTCTGCCTAATATCATGTTGCATTTCTTTTATAACTGAGTGTTACATCTAAGGGAGAGTATATTTTCATGAAATGATGCTTGATATTAAAATATCCTGGAAGCTGGAGAGATGGCTCAGCAGTCAAGAGCACTGACTGCTCTTACAAAGGACCTGAGTTCAGTTCCCAGCAACCACATGGCCGCTCACACCTATAACTACAATTCTAGGGAATTTGATGCCCTTTTCTGCCCTCTGTGTACAACAGGCACACAAGTGATGCACAGGCGTACATGTAGAAAAAAAACACCCACTCAGAATATTGTAAAAGGGAGGAGGAGGGTGGAAGGGACAGATGGAGGAAGGAAGGAAGGAAGGAAGGAAGGAAGGAAGGAAGGAAGGAAAGAAGGAAGGAAAGAAGGCTATAAATTCTGCCTCTGGTGCAAAACCAAAGCAAAAGGAAATGCATCATTGAGACAGATGGAAAGAAAGTCTGTAATGCCCAATTCTAATGATGAGTGACGTTCTTGTGCTGTGGTATTTGTATCCCCATGCTAACAGAATGTCTGGTGTAGCACAATGGGTACCGTTTGCCCACTTTGCTAAGAGTCCGCCATGTTTCCTTGATGGGCTCTGTTCTGTCACGCTCTTTGTCAGGAAGCAAACGTCTTTGTGCTGTTGCTTCCAGATGCCTGGGCATCCCAGCTCCACTCCATTCTCTTTGCTCTCCAGCAGAGGCAACAAGTGGATCTTGAAGGTCAGAGGCAAGGAAGGTCAGAATTTTCTTCTCTTCGCTTCATCACTGAGGAGACATGGTTTGGAAGTGCCTAGTTCTTCTATCAGCTGTTGTGGTCCTTGCCAGGGGCCTTTTGTGTTCTGACTTCCTCCTCTCACCTCTTGAGTCTTCAGTAGCAACTGTTTCCACATCCATTGATTCCTTTTTATTTTTTGCGTATGGTGTTTCTCCTGCATATATGTCTGGGCACCATGTACATATAGTTCCACAGAAACTCAGAAAGGGCCACTGAATCCTCTGGAACTAGAGTTACAGGTGGTTCTGTGTGTGACCGTTTCTCTGATTCCGTATCGAGTGTGTGCAGACACTTTCTCGATTCATCAATGAAGTTGGTATATGTGCATTTTTCACGTGTTCAGTGTCAACCACACGCCATTCTACAGATGAGTAAATTGAGGACCATAAATGGTAGTTTCCATGACGTGATATAGCACATCTTGAGTTCAGCATGAGAGGATTTGACTTCAGGAATTAACACTTTGTACCCACCTACAGTTTGGAATGAGGGCTTATTAAAGATTTATCATCTATTTTATGTGTATTTGTCTGAATGGATGCATGTGAACTATATGGGTCTAGTGCTACAGTAGATCAGAAGAGGGTGTGAGTCTCCCATTCTGGGTGCTAAGAACCAAATCCGGATCCTCTGCAAGCATAGCAACTACTCTTAACCATAGGGGCATCTCTGCAGCTATGAATGAAGGCTGCTTGACTGCCTTTTCCAGTCTTGTGCCAGGAGCTGAGTTTGTCACGAGACTCATAACTCATTGTTCACCAGGAGCTGTGGAAAGCACTTATTCGAAGTCATTAGCTGAGTTCTCCAATCACCCGGTGATCAATTAATCCAATAGAGAAAAGCCTTTCTGTGCCACAGCTAATTTGTGCTTGTTAATGTGTAATTAGTGCTCAGCGTCTAACTTTCTTTTATTGAGACAATGCAAAACCTGGCAGAAGCAGGAATGATTTGCACGAAGTCAGGGAGGATTATCTAAACCCCTTTTCAAATTAATGGAGGTAATAAAAGATTTCGCAGCCATTTTTACATCTAAGCCTTTCAGACTACAGGCACTGGGAAACGGTCGGTAGAATGGTGTGGTGACAGCCAGAGCCTGCCGGCTTGCAGGAGGCAATTTTTAAGGATTCTGCAAGCTCATTGTTAACGAGAACCATTGTTAAATAATGTAAAACCAAATATTGTTCTGATCTCTGCAACTACCGCAAAAGCAAGGAAGATAGTGATCTCATACTGGTCACCGTGGGGTTGAGGGATGTTTCAATTTAATGAATATGAATCATGTACAAGTTAAAAATAGCTTGAAGCTAGACCATTTATCAGATCTAATGACAAAAGACCTAATGGGAAGACACAGAGAGATGTAACCCCACTGGTCAGATCATGACTAAATAAAAGTCATGTTTTATCTACCAAGATACAAGTGTAGCTTTTTTAAGTAGCTATGTAGAACTTGCAACATATTTTAATTGTTTTTAAGTTTTGTTCCTTTTATTTTTGTGTACATGTGTGTACCTGTGTGAGTTTATAGATACTGTATGCATGCAGGTGAATGAGGAGACAAGAGGGGACAACAGACTCCCTGCACTGGAGTTATAGGAGGTTGTGAGTTTCCATGTGAGTGCTGGGAGGTGAACCTAAGTCCCCTGTAAGAGTAGTCAGTGCTCTTAACTGCTGAGCAATGTTTCTACCCACTGTGCTATTTTGTCTTTCAATTGATTTAAAGGAATACAGACTTGCCCCATTTCACTTCACTTACTCAGGATTTCTATTAACATAGTTGATATACATTATGTGTGTTATGTGAACTCAGTGAATAAATGGACATGTTATTTCCTTTTTTAAATTAATTCATCAATTGTTTATTTTATGTGTATATGTTCATGTCAGTGTCTATGTGCACGTGAGTGCATCCCCCCAAGAAGCTCAGAAGACGGCGATGGATCCCTGGAACTAGAGTTACAAATGATTGTGTGCCACCATGTGTATGCTGAGAATAGAACCCTGGTCCATGGAAAGACCAGGAAGCACCCTTAACCCCTGAGTCATCTCTCCAGCCCTTGGGTCTATGCTGTGTATTCCTGTATCCAGGGCTGTGAATCCATGAGTCAAAGGAACCTTCACAGAGACAATGATCAAGGTGAAGGTGACTATATTGCTATATTGTAGCACAACCAAGTGTGAATAAAATAGCCTGTTTAGATTCCATTTTCTTGGTAGTAAGTACATCAGGTTGAGGAATTGCTAAGTGTGAAAAACTCTTCTGGACTGGAGAGATGACTCGGAGATCAAAAACACTGGCTTCTCTTGCAGAGGGCCTGTGTTCAATTCCTAGCACCCACATGAATGTGCAAAACCGTAACCCCAGCTCCAGGGAGTCAGTGCCCCTTCTGAGCACTGACTGTACATGTTACACAAACATATATGGAGACAAAGCATTAATATACCTAAAAACTTTTAAAATCAACAAAAATAAGCTCTTCTGACATTTTATAGATCTTTATCTAACTTAATCTTGCAACCATTTTATCTATTTCTGTGTAGTATATCTGCTTGTCGGTTCTGTTATAAGCGAAATGAGGCTGAGTCATTAGATAGCGTCACACTAGCAGTATGTAAACACAGCTTCATTCTACCTGGTGAGCTGTCTCCCACAGTCCTTCCTAGTCAGCTCTCTTCTTCCCTGAGTGACCAGCTCCCAGCGCAGCAGCCTCTGACTTCTGCTGTTCTGTGCTGTGCAGTAACTCAAGTCAAACTTGTAACTTGTCCTTGGTGCTCTGTGGCACAGCATTTCCTCAACACAAAGTGAAAGGGCAAACGCGACCATCCTGAAACTCCGGAGCAATGTTTCCCAGGACCCCAAGCTCTGTTCCTACATAGAACCCAGTGTCTGTGGGATCCACCTCCTGGTGACAAAACCCACTGTTCTTTGCTGTGGGTCTCAGTGCTCTGGTCTTGAGATGGCTGTGACTACCACGGGGCTTTTGCACAAGACTGGAGCCACTAATGTTCACTCATGGAGGAGGAGGGGGCTCAGGGGACCCTGCTCCCCTCCCTGGAGATACAGAGCCAACTAATGGTTGCTGGTGGTGTTGAAGAGTGACAGACAGAAAGCATAGATAGACGTGGAGAGAGAATTTTCTTCAGTGATGTAGCTACTTATATGTATCCCACAGCCCTGTAATGAACTAGTCACACATGCACCTGTGAGTAACCCCTCACTCACCCTTACCCCTATGGGAAATCCCTCATTCATGTGCTTGTGAATAACCCCTCACCCATGCTCCTGTGAGTTACCCCACTCCCATGCTCCTGTAGAAACCACTAATTAAATTTATTGGTTCACAAAGATACACTTGGGTAATCATCTCTTTAGTCTGTCATTGGTCCTCTGTTTGGAATGAATGGACATTTGTTCACCTATCCAAGAAAGCTCACATAAGATTCTTCAACATCTCATTTGTCTTATTTATTTTTAGCATCTTTTTAGGGTGACAAAAGGCACAGATAAATATAGGGTTTATCAAATTCTTACAAGATCTTTAAAATGCATTTCTGTGTCCCCCCCTATGAATCTGTTCCTAGTTTGGTCTGGTTTCTCAGTCTCTACAGAGGCCTCCAGTAAAGTTTCCTGCTCTTCTGCATTGGGCATTGAGAGCTAGACTTTATTCCCTCCCTTTCCCCCTTTCTTGATATTGGTTCTGGTTATCTGGACTGCTCTCTATTGCATATTTGCTTTGTATCCTCTAGAGATGACATGGCCCTGCCTGCCTTACATTCTCTCTGAACAGTTCTGTCTTCCTTGTCAACCTCTTTCTCCAGTTCATACACAGTCAACAAGTCTTTGAAGGGAAAAGTAAAGATATCTGTCTCACGCCAGTAGTTTCTTGATCTTTCTGACATCCAGCCCCTTGTGTGCTACGGCCTCAGTGGGTTCCTATATGTCAGTACACAGACTTTTCAATAACTGATTTCAGCTTCTCTAGTTTCTCCCAGTGTCAGGTTTGTTCAGGGTCACACTGTCCCATCACATCTTAAAATGGAATGTTTCCCTCCAATTATTTTAGTCCATGCCATTTGAATTCAACCTCCTTCTTTGAAATGCTGCTTTGCTAGAGGCTTGCATGCAGTTTGAAGCCCCTCTGGAGTCCATGCAGGGGAAGAAAGCAGCTTGACACAGCCCAAGCAGCATCGTGAGAGGTGAAGATGTGACTCTGTGTTCCCATGGGCTGCTTATATAAGGGTGTGGCCATTTTCTAGCATTTTACCCAATCGCAATGAGTGAGCATTTATTTGGATTTTTATGTAGAAAAAGATATACTCAAATATTTATTATGTTCAAACAAATAGGTATTTAAAAATATTAATATCAAGAATTATCCCAAGGGACTTCACATTGGAGAGAGAGGAAGAAGGGGAGGAGGATGGAGGGAGGGAGGGGAGAGAGGGGGTGTGTGGTGATGGAGTCAGAGGACAACTTTCAGGAGTCAGCTCTCAACCTCCCTACATGTATTTGTAATCAAGATCAATTCATCAGGTTTGGCTGCAAGTTCCTTTACACACTGAGCCATATTTCTGACCCTATCTATTGTTTTGAAACATGGTCTATGTAACCCAAACTTATTTCTAATATTTCATGCAGCCAGAGCTGGCTGTGATCTCCCAATTCTCCTACCTCTACCTCTGATTTCTAGGATTACAGACATGCACCGCCATGTTAGCTTCATAATGCTCTTTAAGTTAGAGAATACTGAAGAGTAACAAAGTCAAAGTCCTCAGTGATTAAACTCCTAAGAGAGCACTGAATAAATGTGGCTTCATTTGCCAGTGATTTGTTGCTGTAAAATGGTACAAGAGCAGCCACAAACAAAATCAAATAATCTCATTTGCTACTCACACACCACGGAAGAGCCAATTCTTTGGCCATCTGCACACACTGGCTTGCATTTTAAGTGAGAGCTACAATGATGGATGCATTTCTCTGAAGGACACCACCTTCCAATTAGCCATGGCCTTGGGAGCTCTGAGTCCCCATGAGTTTTGGGAGCCTCAGATGGGAGAATAGATTATGATTCTATGGTTCTCACTCAATTGCAAGTACAAGTTTTATATTGCTTATTTAAAATGTTTCTACAATGTTGTTTAAAGAGGTGTATTTTGTGAATAGATTATACAAGTAGCAGCTTTTTATTTCAGGAATAAAAATAAAAACACTAAAAATCACAAATCTTTTCATTACCTGGGTTAGTGTTTTGAGTGAGCAACCTTTTACTGCAAAGGAGCAGTTTATACGTATTTGGGCTGTGTGGGCCACTTAACCTTTCATGGAACTTCTTAACTGTCTTGGTTTAGAGTAAAGACAGACAGAGACAATTCTAAAATAAGCTGAGGGCTGAAGGGTATGTGCTAGCAGCAGCAGAGCACCTGCCTAGAATCCCCCAGTAAGGGACATAGGGTGTGGTTCAGTGGTAGAGCACTTGCCTAGAATTGTACAATGCAAGAATGGAGGCATGGCTCAGCAGTGGTGCACCTGTCTGTAATCCACCAATAAGGAGATAGATGGTAATTCAGTATTAGAGCACCTGGCTAGAATCCCGCAGTAGGTCAGTTGATGACATGGCCCAGAAGTGGTGTGTTAATTTAATATGCACAAAGACCAGTGTTCCTGCTCTAGCATTGTGCACAAAGGCAAACAGCACATTTATATTTTTTTAATGTATTTGCAAAAGCAGTCTTTGAGCCAGCCAGGTTTTCCTTGGAGCCATAGTTTGACAATGTACATCTTAAAAACAATTATTTTAAAGATTTATTCTAAGCCGGGCGGTGGTGGCGCACGCCTTTAATCCCAGCACTCGGGAGGCAGAGGCAGGCGGATCTCCGTGAGTTCGAGGCCGGGCTGGACCGTCAGCCTCCAAAACAATACAGAGAAACCCTGTCTCATAAAACCAAAAAATAAAAAATAAAAAATTAAAGACTTATTCTAGGCAAATAGAATACTGTATAGGAGAGTCAGCTGGTTGGCCTTTTTTAACTTAATGCAACACACACACACACACACACACACACACACACACACACACACACGTCTGCTATGTACTCAGATACTTGGGTTACCACCAAAATGGGAAACTCAAGCAGCAGCAACTCATTTCTAGGCCCTTCATGCCCAAGATGAAGGAACTCGCATACATAGTGACTCTTAGCTGACATAGCTACCCATCACTGCATCCTTACAGCCCTGTTCCATATTTTGCAACCACAGAGTGAGTGCTCTTTGTGTCTGGTCCACTTCTTATAAGGGCACTGATTCTATTGGTTAGAGTGATACCTCTAAGATCTCCTTTAACCTTGATCACTCCTCTCTCAGGGTCTTACCTGAAAATCACTGTAGTCAAGAGTAGAATGAAAACTTCAACACGTGACTGGTTTGGGGGAGCAGAGAGAGGGACGCACATTATGCAATTGCATGTGTGTGCACCCGCTCATGCACCCTGAGCACTCTTCCTTTTCCTCCTATGTTAGGTTTTCATTCCTGGCCAAACTGGTTTGGATTTTACTCTAAGTGGCCTCTCCTGCTGATATCCTACACTTTCCCCGGAATCACCTATCACATCCCTCTCTTCTCCTGGCATCAGGAGCACCAGCGATTAAGACATGCTTGCTAAGTCACCAGAGTCTCCCTTGAAGGCACACACATGTGTGTGATCAATATTGGTTGACTGCACTAGTGACAGAATAAACAAGTCATATTTTCATCATTGCACGATGTCTATGAAGTGCCATCTGTGTGTTGTTTTGATTTTGTGCTTAGCTACTTCTCTGGATTCAAGTTGTCTTTCTGGCATAACTTGATTCCTGCTGTGGGCAGGATGAAGACACTTCTCAGGAAACACTGTTACCTCTTTAAGGACAGATCAAGGGGAGTAAATACTGAGTCTGAGCAGACAGAGGAGACTTGCCAACCCCAAAGTCACCCACTGTCCTAGTTTGCACTCTGCATGACCAAAAGCAACTCAGGGAGGAAAGGATTTATTCCCCTTATACTTCCTGGTCAGATTCCATCATTGAGGGAAGTCAGGGCAGGAACTCAAGCAGGAACTTGAAACAGACACCATGGAGGGACAGTTAATGACACTTCAATCCTACTACAACCTATGCCCTACTGAACATCACTAACATGTCAAAGGGCAACAAAGAAAATAACACAAAACTGAATTAAATTAAATTCAACAAGTGACCTAGAGGAGAAGCAGGACTCCTCCACAAGTTAAATCCTGGTGAAAGGAGACAGTAACTGCATTTTTACTACAGACCTCAAAATCAGTTCCCATTCTGGTGAGACCATCCAGGACTCCTCTGGAAGATGGGTCAGCTGTGGAGAAGCAGTCTCCCTTTGTCACTCTGTGTGACTCAGAAAGCAGTGGCTTTGCACCTTCAAAATGGGATGTTCTGGGGTTGTGAAAACAGAAGAGGCCACAAGCAAAGGAGCCTGAATTTAACTTATGTCGTCCGCAGGGTAACAGGAGGCAGCTAGGGAGAGTTGCAGGGACAGACAAGGACAGTCCAAAACACAAAGGTCAAAGGAGGTTAGTCTGGGCAGGGTGAGTCAGTGGCAAGGAACAGACATCATCCACAGGGAACAATGGGTCCTGACAGTCTGAACCTGGGTCAACAGATGCCTCAACCTCTGTGGCCAACGTGTCTGACCTCCACTGCTGTGGAGCTGGAGAGTTGTGATGTTCCAGGAGTGCAGGTAACACCCTCAGCTGAATCTGTCCATCAGGGCAATCAAAACGTTTGGGGGGCATGAAAGTGCGAAGATGCCCCTCCTGTTTGCACACCTGTGCTCATTGCCCCACTTCTCATGCCAGGCAAGAAATGAAGCCAGCCCAGATGTCCGTCAACAGACAAGTGGGTTAGAGAATATGGTACAAAGACACAGTGGGATTTTATTCATCTATAAAGAAAGGCATAAGTGTGGCATTTGTAGTAAAATGGATCCAACTGGCAGTCTTCCTGTTAAGTAAAATAAGCCAGACTCATAGAAAGACAAACATTGCACTTTTTCTTTAGTTTGAAACAGTGTGTGGGGGGGTGGAGACAAGAGGAAAGAATAGATGCTAAGGGAGAGAAGAGATGTAAAAAGAAAATAACGGCATCTGTGATATTTTAAAACTGAGAAGATAATTATTTGGAAGAATCTAGAAACCATCAAGAAGTGGGTGTAGGAGGTTTGGGGGTAGTAGGAGAGGCAGTTAATAGGAAGACTCAAAAGGCAAGTAAGCATGAAAATGCCATAATGTACAAAGTACTTTGTATGTTGGCCCAAAACATAATTATTTTACAAAACTACAAAAATAAAATTTCTTTCATGCTAATTAGAATATCACATGGCAATGGGAATTTTAGTTTCTTTGTATTAGATAAATGTGAGGCCTTGCTTTCTGCCTGGGGAAAGCTAACATACACTGGCACTAGACAAAACTGTGAAACATCGCTGAACATAAGTAGTTGGAATTGGCAACATCCGGTTAATGCAAAAATGGCTTATGGGATAACGACTTAAAAATTCCCAGGATGTCTAGACTCAGGTATGGATAACTCAAGGTACTCAATATCTTTGGATTATGTCTTAATTCATGCTTGAATCTTTTGATACAAACTGAACACCTGCTATATATGTGATACACCCCTGCATGTCAAGATAGAGCAGTGACCAAAACAGATTGTAGTCTGTGTCAGAGTTCCACTCTTCCTCCACACTGCCTTGGATTTAAGTAAGAGTGAGTCTGGGAGCTGGAGACCCGCTGTCCGTATCTGGCATCTTCCCAGAAAAAAAAGTATGATAAAATAAAACGAAACAACTGAGGCATGAGAAACGGCTGAGAGTGTAAGAGTGCTGTCTGTGTCAGCATGAGGACCTGAATTCAAAACCTCAGAACCCATATTAAAAGCCAGGCATGGTTGTTCATGGGTCTGTAAATGCCCATGATGTGGGTGTGGCTGAGGGCAGAGACCTGAGACAGTGTGGATGGGGATTGCTGAGGTTCAGTCTCAAGGGAATAAGATGGATCCTGACAGAACAGTACAACTGATGCCTCTTGACTTCTGCACATGTGCATCCCATACTCGCATGTGTGCATGCATCACACGCATACACACAGACACACACACACACACACACCACCACCACCACCACCACCACCACCACCACCACCACCATCACCACCACCACCACTACCACCAGCAGCAGCAGCAGCAACAACAATGATTAAAACAACCTTTGTACTCATCACTATATTCCATAGATTCTTCTGAACCTTAGTGACAGGGTCAGGTGCAACCAGATTCTCACACCTGGCAGTATGTTCTGATTTTCCTGGGTACTGGTTTGGATTCAGGTGAACTGGGCTTAGGATCACTCCAGGCCAACACACAGACTGAGAATGAAGAATGGATTTTTTAGGGGAGATAGAATGTTCTAAAATCAAATAAAACAAAGGCTTGCTGGGACACCTACACCATCAACTGCTATAGAGTGGGGCTGTGGATTCAGAGGGTAAGAATATCCTTAAGTATTTTAATGTATGTTGCTAATTGTTTCCCAGAAAACCAAGCACTGAGCTGTGCTTCCATTTGTGCAGTCTCTTTGAACATTGAAGAAGTTAAAGTAATAAAAAACATGATTGAAATGTAAGATATCCCTTTATAGACAGATATCATTTTCGAATGATTAAAGACACACCATTAAGCACATTAATCTAAACTGTCCATTACTTCTTATATGAATCATGTCTACAGTGGTACCTAATTATCACGGTTAAAATACAGAATTAAAAGCCATTCCTCAAATCACCACTTTCATCGTGCTTTCAGACTCCTTATTGAGAAAATTTCAGTCACTTCACTCTCTTCCTAGAAATGGCCTGAGTCTTCCCCTTTCACTGACAGATGACCAGCCCATGTTTGTCTTTCTTTGTGAGGGCTTCCTTGGGAACATAACTTCAGCTGGTAAGAAATACACTGGAAAAGGAGAAAATTGCAAACTTAGAACTTCAATGACAGATTTCCAAAACTGGAAATGACATATGTTTTCTATTACCCAATTACTGAACTCTCTGGACCTGCCTGCTTCAAGACGTCTCTGTTGATAAAGAATGTGATTTCTCAGCCGTGTCTCTAGGCAGCGCCTTTATTTTGGGGAACGTTTTGAATAAGTGAGAGAACAGTCTTCTTGGCCATAGTTCATAGAGCATACACTGCAGGTGAAAGCTTAGGAGCTGTCAACGTTCCTAAGACGATCCTTCCAGCATCTTCTCTCATGGTGTGCATTCTAGTTCCATCTCTGTCAGCATGATAAAACACCTGACCCAAAAGCAACTTAGGGATGGAAAGAGTTCATACAGCTCACGATTTCAGGCTGCAGGCCAAGAACAAAGCCGGATCCAGGCAGGAACTCAAGCATCTAGTCACATCACATCCATTGTCAAGAGCAGATAGAGAATAAGCACATCCTCGCTTGCTTGTGCTAATCTAGCTTATTTTGTTGTTGTATAATTTAGGACCTAACCTAAGAAATAATGCCGCCACAGCATCAAATAACAACCAAGACAATCTTCCACAGACTTGCTCACAGGCCAGTTTGATCCAGATAATTTCTCACTGAGTCTCCCTCTTTCAAGGAGACATTACAAACTTGACAAACTAAGCAGTACAATATGAATCTTAAAATGTCTCCCAAACCCTATGTGTTGATGGCTAACAACCAGTTCATGGTTCTGCTTGAGGTGGTAAATTCTTTATCATTTGGGGCTTAGCGGGAGGAAGTTAGGTCATTGGAAACAAGCCCTTGCAAGGAACTGTATGACCCAAGTCCCTTGCAGTCTTTTCGTTTCTAAGCTAACATGAAGTGAGTGGTTTTCCTCTGTCATGTGGTCCCTGTTATCATATTCCCCCTTGCTACAAATCCAAAAACAATGGATTAAAAAAACAGTGAACAGAAACCCCTAAGCCACAGATCAAAATTAATCTCTTATCTTCTGAAGACATTTGTGTCAGTATTCTTGTCACTATCATGTAAATCTAACATATCTGAGTGTGATAACAAAATATTTGTTGTCAGCACAGCCTTGATTGTCCTCATAGTCTGTGCCAAGGCTCTATGCTACTGGTCCTGTCAAAGGCTTGTCCTTGACTCCAAGCATCTCATGGACTAGAAGATGGGCATCACATGGTTTCTATGGTAACAACATCATCCCATCAGAGCAAAACCAAGTGATTTAGTGTTTATTAGTTTGTGGTTTCTGAATCTCAGGACTAAGAGAACAAGTTTGGATGACATCTCATAAAATTGTGAGCCCCCTCCCCCAGGAATCTAATTCATAGTTGTTGACTTTTTTAGCCAACCTGTGCAGACCTTGTCTGCTGGACCTGGGATCTGAGGACCCGAAAGAATGGGGCTGACTACAGTCTAATGCTGCAGACAGCCTTACTTCAGTTTCAGTGTACTTTATGCAGGAATGAAACAAAGAAAGTAATGATGCAAGGAAGGCTGTTTAAGTTTAGAAAAACACAATCAGAAAAACATGCAAATAAATGTCAGGAAGCACATACTGAATATTAACAGAGCAACCCTTCCCCAGAACTTTCTCAGAACAGACCAGTTTAAACACAATTACCTGGCATGTATTATAGATTATATCTGGGAAAGCATGAAAGCAAGGCAGAAGACCATATCCAGATTCAGGGTACACTGACCAGATTGGGTTCTATAGTTATGATATAACACCCATCAAGAGTAAACATATAAGTTGAATGTAAATGTTTGTCACAAATGACACAAAATCATGACCAAGAACAATCCAGGGAACAAAATGTACCTGAAGTAAAAGGCCCTCTGCCTTTTTCCTGAAGCCTCTCTCACAGTTCCTCAAGACATTGACAGTGTTCCTACAATACTCAGCTTGTTCGTGTTTAGGCTTCCTACATAATGTTAATTTAAGACTAAGCTCTTGTCTGACAATAAGTAACTTGGGGAGGGTTTAACTGAATTACCCTTTCAGGTCCCAGACCATCACTGAGGCAAACCAGGGCAAGAAGCTGGAGGGAGAAATTGAAGCACAGATTATGTAGGAGTGTTGCTTATTGGTTTGCTCCCCAAGCTTGCTCAGCTTGATTTCTTATAGCAACCAGGACCACCTGCCCAGGGGTGACACCACCCACAGTGACCAGGACCCTCCCACATGGATCATTAACCAAGATAATGTCCCACAAGCTTGCCCGTGGACTAATCTGGCAGATTCAGTTCCTCGGTTGAAATTCTCTCATTCCAGGTTTGTGTGGAGTTGACAAAACTAACTAGAATGCGGTGTGTGATGCAATTTCCTTTTTCTGTGGCTCTGATTTCCATGCTATGATGGGCTGTACCCTTAAACTATAAGTTCAAATAAACTTCTCCTTCCTCAAGTTGCTTGTATGAGGTGTTTTGTAGATGTAACACCATAATTAATGTCTCTGGCTATGTAAGTTTCTGATGGAATTTATTCCTTCCTTGATGTCTGCAGACACTCTTTGGGTTATGACAGCTCTCAATTTAGTCTTCTCTATGTTTACTCCATTTCCTTGCCCTCCAAAACACTCACACACGTGAGTGTCTGTGCTGCCTGCCTTACTGTCTTTTCCCACTGAACTGTAAATTCCAGGGGAACAGAACTGTGTATTACTACACTCTGCATTTAGAATGCTTCCTCTCAGGGCTCAGTGGTTAAGAGCATCTGTTGCTCTTCTGGAGGACCTGGGCTCAGTTTCCAGCACTCACACAACAGTTCATAATCATTTCTAACTCCAGTTCCAGGAGATCTGATGCCATCTTCTGGCATCTGTGGAGACTGCACACTTACAGTGCACATACACACATGCAAGCAAAACACTCATACATACAAAAGAAATTTGTCTTTTAAATGTTTTCCTTCCTTTTAAAAGTACAGTGAGCTTCCGTATTTTCTCATCTCTTTTGTTCCAATTGTTCCTGTCATGCTCTAGAATGTTTTGCCATTTCCAAATGCTCAGCTCCTTTGTAATTTTGAAAACGTTCACTTCAATTTTGTTCATTCTCCATCACTCGTTGCTGTGATCTGAAAGTGACACATGGGGGAATTGCTCTCACAAAGAGACAAAGTAAATCAGGCTTCTTTAAAAAAAAACACACATGTAATAGAGTTTTATGATCTGTCATGCTGTGGAAAGATGTGAAGGAATCTTTAACGCATACTCTTAAATGAGAGAAACAAGTCTAAAAAGGCTATGTACTGGGTGACTCCAACTCCATGCCACTCTTGAAAAACAAAATTACAATGACAAACATAAGGTTGGTGGCTGTCAGGGTGTGGAGGATAGGGCTGAGGTGAATGGGTGGAGCGCAGGGGACTTTTAAGATAGCGAAACTGTTTTGTAAGACTATAAGGTGGACACTTCCTATATGGCTTTAGTGAGGTCAATGATGTGTCAGCATTGAGCAACAGCAATTAGCAATAAAAGGACTGTGTCTTAAGGACAGGGAGGGGTCCACAAGAATTGTGCTTTGAATGTGGAATGTCCCTCATAGGCTCGTGTGTTTGAATACTTGGTGTGACCAGATGATGAGGCTGTGGAATATTCAGGAAGTGGAACCTCATGGAAAAATGGGCCTCTATGGGCAGGCCTGGAGTCTTTACTATTTTAAAGATTTATTTATTTTTTATAATATGTATGAGTGTTTCATCTGCATGGATATAAGTGTGTAGAAGCCAAAAAAGGGTCCTGGGTCTATTGCAACTGGACTTATGAATGACTGCAATCCATTATTAGGTGCTAGTATCCCAGTCCACCTGGGTCCTCTGCAAGAGCAGCAACTGTACTTAACCTGAAATCTCTTCAGTCTGTCTTGAGGCTTTGTAGCCCCTCTCCACGTCTCTCTCCACCTTCTTCCTGAGTGGATGCATGTAACTATGCAGCCTCCTGCTCTTACACCACCAAGCCTTCCCTGCCTGCTGCCAGCAAGCTGGACCCTGTCCCTCTGGAACTATGTGCTTGCTAGTTTTATGTCAACTTGACACAAACTAGGGTCATCTAAGAGAAAGGAACTTCAATTGAGAAAATGCCTCCATAAGACCAGGTTGTAAGCAAGCCTGTAGGGCATTTCCTTAGTTAGTGATTGAGGGGGCGGACCCAGCCCATTGTGAGTGGTGCCATCCCTGGGCTTGATAGTCCTGGGTTCCATAAGGAAGCAGGTTGATAGCATAATGGTCACAAGATGAGACTGCATACATCGAATGATAGGAGCAGATGCAGAAACCCGCAGCCAATAGGCAGAACTCAGAGAATCCCATAGAAGAGGGAGATGAAGGCTTGTATGAGCCAGAGGGGTTAAGAACACCACAAGAACACAGCCTACAGAATAAACTGAGCAGGGCTCATAGGAGCCCACAGAGATGAAGTGACAATTGGGGAGCCTGGGAGGCTTACTCTTTGCTGAAAGGAAATGGAGGAGTGGATCTGGGGAAGAGAGGAAGAGCAGGGAGAGCAACTGGGAGGAGTTGAGGAAGGGAAAACTGCATTTCAGGCTTAAGGAGGGGGGAGAGAAAGAAACAAAGAAAGCAGACTGAGCAAGTCATGGGGAGCAAGTCAGTTAGTAGCCCTCCTCTATTGCCTCTACATCAGTTCCTGCCTCCTGGTTCATATTCTGAATTACTCAATGATGCACAGTGATGATAAAGCATATACAAGATAACCCTTTACTCCACAAGTTGCATTTGGTCCTGGTGTTGCATCACAGCAATAGTAACCCTGACTAAGACAAACTGTGAGGCATAGTAAACCCTTTCTTCCTTATGTTTACTTTGTCAGTTTTATCCAAGGGACAAGAAAGTAACTCAGTCAGAAATGCCCCATCCTATATGAAAACATTTTTCTATTAGTCAAACTGCTCCTGATTGAAAATATAAAGGTAAGTCGAGAATAAACAGAGAATTTTCAGTAATATATTAGAAGGGCTTTGTAATGGAGCACGGACAGCTCCAGTCCTTGTGAGTGCCAGGGTTCTAATATTCTTCCACCACAGCCTCTGCAGAGCAGGGAAGCTGACTGCTTGAGCTTGACAAGGATGCCATTCTAGCCATCCTTTTTCACACAACGTTTCTAGACTCTGCACAGGAAGACGAGGACTCATTAGTGTCTTCAGAAGCATCTTCCAACTCCGTGAGTCTGCACCTTCACTTTCAATCCTTTACGTATTGTCTGTGCCTTGTTTTAGATGAGATAAAAATCCTAGAAATAGACGACTGTCCTTTATCATCTTAGCTCTCCCGGAATCATCATCTCACTGCCTGCTTTGGATTGCTAAGGGTCTGTGCCAGACTCCACACCATGGGCTTATTAGGAGATCAGCTCACGGACACAGGCATTTGCTATGTGATGGGATGTGTTTCAGTGAAGGGAGAGTGAGCTGATAATGTACAAATCAATGAAGGGAGGCTGTCTCAAGGAGGAGGAAGGGTTGAAATGAGTCATCAATAGAAGGAAATAGAAGCAGATTTAGGCTAACATAGGGAAAAGTGAGGGACCGTTTTGTGAAGCTTGTGAGGTTTGTATTTGTACCAGATTTAAATGGACAAGCAGACTCCAGAAAGTCCAGAAATCCAAACAGCAGCTCCAGGGACACAAACACAGGGTGCACATAGTCAGTGAGCCCCACCTGTTTACATCCTACATAAATCAAGACCAGGCTTTCAGATTGGCCCAGGGTCATTCAGAACCTCATTTTACCCTGTGTCCTTGGGATTCTCACCAGACAGCTGGTCCAGCTAAGCGTATCTTACAGAGCAGGGAGTTTGTCTGAATAGAGTCAATAAAGGCTGCAGCAGAAGAGAATGACAGACAGGCAGCTTTGTAAGCCAGTGGCTTCCTCAGCTAGTGTGGCTGACCATTCAGTGACAGAAGACTGGGAAAGGAGAACACCTTCAAATGGAACACCTTCAAATGGAAGTTGACTTCACGGAAGAGTTAGAGGCTGCACTTGACTATTACTACTCTCATATTATTATGTTGTATGATATCTCCTTGAATAACCATTAAGATCCTTGTCCCTGATAATTTCTGGTTACTTTTTTAGTTTGTGAGACAGAGTCTCAGATAAACTAGGTTGACCTCAAACGTAGCTGAAGGTGAGTATGAACTTCCCTGCTCCTCTTGCCCCTACTTCTTAGCTCCTGAAGTCTAAGCCACAGTCTTGCTCCACCATGCCTGGTTTATGTGGTGCTAAGAGCTGAACCCAGGCCTTCATTCATGCTTAGGCAAGGTTTCTGACTACTTAGCTACATCCTAAGCCTGAATTTGCAGTGAATTCTCTTTTAAATGGATCAACATAAACCTTGTTTTATGTGGCCTTGGTCCATAACATCTTAGGTAAAAAAAAAAATGTTGTTTCATTATCGCCTAGCTCATGGCCAACAATACTGTAATTCATGTCTAAACAATGTCTGGGGTCTAATTTAACATGGGCCCTTGTCCAACAAGGCTTATCATGGGCTTCTTGTGCTTAGAGTCTCTGCACAGTACTTTAGTATCAAGCAGAGGACAGCTTTAAACAGGAAAATCAACAAGAAAAAGCATGATTCTGATAAGTATATTATTCAATAAGCCATGGACAGTTGCGTATACTTTGTCAGTTTATGTATATATGTATTTATTTATTTAGGTTATATGTCTACTTGTGTAGTATTCTATGAGTAGACATTAACAAACATCTACTTGCCCTAGATAGGACACTGATGACAAAACAAAGAAATGATTGCACAGAAGTTAAGATTGGTGAGTCATTGACTCACTTGCAAGAGTGTGGCTGAGGGATTACTTACAAGAGTATTCCTGGCTCCACGGCACCTCCAGCCCTGAACATCCCACTCTAACCTGAGTGAAAACTCCCAGAAGCTGCACCCCAAAGCTCTCTGTAGGATTTGCAGACAGCTCTGTGACTCACAAAGCCTCCTACAGGCAACCCCTTTCCTCCAAAGTGGCTAGTTGCTTCTAGACTCACGAGGGAGGCCTGCTACATTTTATGGGGTCCAGTTTTCCCGGGTATGTGGAGTGTGCTTCTTTGGTCACTTGGACTTTCCATTTCCTATCCTGTAAGCAAGGATTCTATCCGAAGGATTGTTCCAGAAGCGGCTATTAGGTGACAACTCAGACAAGTAGCCACTCCCCATGCCTCAGATTTTGTGGTTACAAGTGAATGTGATTGAGCATGTGGAGTTCACAATTAATCCATAAATAACATTTTTTTTGCTTTTGTAGATAATGTTGATGAATGCTTGCTCTGGAGCTGTGTGAAACAATGAAGCTATGATGATGTCTGCAGCTTGAGATAAACAACAAAGGCCAGAGTTGGACTTGAACCCCTGCTGGGCAGATGCAGCCTGCTCATTCCATGAGTCACTGTGTATTATATGGAGGGCAGAGGACAATGAGCAAAGGGCTCTGGCAAAAACAAAGACCCCATGCAAACTGCACCAGATGGAGCAACATTGGGGGCAGGTCCAGAAAATGTGTGTTTGAATGATCTTTCTCTCTACCCCCTTACTCTCATTCCCTCCTCTGCCCTCTCCCTCACTTAAAGGTCCATCATGATGTCATTTAAACTTTGCCATACAGCAGAGATATGAGTTTTCTCAGATGAGCCAAATGTGGGGCTCAAATGCAACAAACTAGAATGTTAGGTTGTTCCTGAAACCGTGCCAGTATGCACTAATAAGTGTAAAAAATGTCATAAAATTTCCAGAGTCCTGAAATGGCATCAATCTGAGCTGCGTGTGAGTTCAAATTCTGCCCCTAACTTTAGTGGCTCTGGACTCACGACACCCCATCTATAAGCATTCATTTCCACGTGGGTAAGAAGGCAGTGGCCTCGACCCTACCGCTGGTATCGATGTGAGGATTAAGCAGGATTGAAAGGGCTTTTGCACAACAGCACTGGAGCTCTCTGATGATGCTAGTTATTATCATGATTGTTTTTCCCAGATCAAGAGTGTTAGTAGCTACAAGCCCCTCTGAGGAACTGTTTGAAAGAGATGCTTTGTGCTCAGTAGTTTGAGCTTGGAAATAGCCTGCAGCAAAATCAATTGAAAACAAGAGCCTTGAGGCAGAGGGAGAAGAGAAAGTTGGCAGCTTGGAAGTGAGGAGGTTGAAAATGGAAGGGGGAGGATCCTGGAGTGTGGAGGGGTACCATGAGGCTTCTCTCCCAGGTACCACCACCAAGAATGCTTCGTGATGTTCTCCATAGCCTCCTGCCTCTGATTCCTACAGTCACCCACGAGTCCTCCATAGTAAAACAACTGTCATATGAGAAATCCTGCATCAGTAACATATCCTTTAATTTTTACAAATAAAGATGAGGCTTGGATAAATCAACTAATGGCAAGAGTAGATGCTACATGAAAACCAAAAGCTAACCAGGACCTTCCCGAGTAACAACCTTAATCTACCATTATTACAGATGCACGGCCTCACAGTTGCTCTAAATTTGGTTTTGATCTTAAGCCCTGGCAGAATTTTATTTGAGTTCCTGAGCATTAGACAAACAATCAGTCTTCCTCCCATTATTCAGTGAGTGACAACCTCCTGATCATCCAGAGGAGGGTAAGTGGGGTGTGCATCTGCAGTGTGTTTCATCAACTCTTTCAGTCACTTGGAGGAATGAATTCCAGAGATGTGTCATCAACATCCGTCTGCCTGGGTCTTATTTACCCAGTGCATGTTTGGAAGCACTGGTCTGCATTTCCACATGAGCAACCCTTGACCACTTTTTTTTTTTTATGGCTGGTTGGTTAGTGGTGGGCTGTGATTCTCACATGTCCCTGTTGACATACCTCTATATCTCTCACCTGATACCAGAGAAGGGTGCAACATCTACATCCAAAAGATGCTGGTTGAAATGGAAGAGGTGATTTGTCAGTAAAGATAAGCAACGATTAGTAGAAGAGTGGAAGAAACCTGATTCTAGAATATTTACTGTTTATTGTATTTGTGGGCAGACTCTTTCTTGAGGTACTCTGCAATGGCCTGCTTTTAAATTTAATTTTTATATGTCTGAGTCTACATGCATGCATGCATGTATGTATATATGTATGTATGTATGTATGTATGTATGTATGTATGTGCACCACATGTGTGCAGTTCCCAAGTAGTCCAGAAGAGGTCTTCAGCCCCAGAACTGGTGTTACAGACAGTGCTGGAAATTGAAGCCAGGTCTTCTGGAAGAACACCCTGTTCTCTTAACCATTGTACAGTGTCTCCAGTCCCATCAATGGCCTGGCTCTTGTTGTTTTACATTTTTGTATTTCTTTGTTATTCTTTAATTTATGTGAGACACTTAAATGTATAATAAGGACACCTACCACCCAAACAATGAAGCAAGTACAGGCTTTAACTACTTTCATCTTATCTACCTGCCTCTATGTCTATATGGCATTATAGTACTTAATTTTGGCTCCAGAGAAAGAAACATCCAAAGACTTAAAGACAGTACAGTTATACTGCAATTGGAAATAACTGGGCACACAGATCCTATGCTAGGACATTGGAATGTTTCATCATTGGTGTTGTTCCACAGAAATTTCCTCTGAGTTAAAATATCCCACTCTTGAGGGAAGATCTTAAGACTCAAGAAGTAAACAACTCAAAAATCTCAGGAAGTCCCAGGTACTGGACAGCTACACAAGACTCCCTCCACATCCTAGCCCCAAGGTGGTCTGATCAGTAAGGACCACTGAGGATACTCAGGCTAACTGAGCCTCCTGGCAAAAACTCTTCCACCTGTTGAGCTTGATGGAGACTGTGCAGAGAGCTCCAGGTCACAGAGATCTTAAGCTGTCACCTATCCTGAAATGGGCTTTCAGTGATACAGCTGCCTTTGACTCATTCATGCTTCTGTAAGAAATATCAATACAGCCATTGGTTTACAAAGCTGGACTTTGGTAGTATCATTACTTTGGTCTGCCATCAGTTTCCTATCTAGGACTAGTAAACATTTGTTTCTAATCCAAGGGACAGTGTCACACAGTAAGTCTCTATGAACAAACATCTTTCTTTTAATAAAGTCCTCTTTCTGTTATAGTAATTGGTGAATTTGACTAATGCTGGGGTGAAAATTGAACATGAAATAGGCTTCTCTGCTATAAATCCATGCATATTGCATTGTTGGTGCCAATCATAATTTGATATGCCAAAATATAAAACCCTTGTAATTACATTGGATTCAATTTGTCCATGAAGAATACTGTTCATTAAGAATGTCTCAGAGGGCCAGAGAGATGATTCAGTGACTAAGAACATGGGTTGCTCGTCCAGAGGACCCAAGTTCAGTCTTCAGTTCCATTATGGCAGCTCATAACCACCTGTAATTCCAGGGGATCTAATGCCCTCTTTTTGCCCCCCCAAACATTGCACATATATGTCATATCTTCATGCAGATACATAAATAAAAATAAATCATTGAAAACTACATCTCAGAGCGGCAAAGATAGCTTAGCAGGTAAAATTCTTGCTGTGCAAATATAAGGACATGAGTTCAGATCCCCAACACGAATGTAAAAAGCTGAGTGTGGTTGTGTATGCCTGTAATCTCTGTACTGGGAGGCAAAGATAAGAGGGTTTCCAAGGACTTGCTGCTCAACTGGTGTGGCTAAAATAGTGAGTTCTAGTCTCAGCGAGAGACCCTGTCTCAAGAAAAGTGGAAGCTAGTGTGTAGTATCCCACACCTTTAATCCCAGCACTTGAGAGTCAGAAGCTGGAGGATCTCTGTGACTTTTAGCCCAGCCTAGTCTACATGGTGATTGCATGTCTGCCAGGGTTATGTAATGAGACTCTGTATCAAACAAACAAAAAATGGAAATTAGATGAAAGACCTCTACCTCCATGTGTGCTCACATGAACACATGTATCTGCACACATATGTTTCCACACATGCAACTTCTATACATTAAATTAAATTGGCTCCTTAAAGCCAGAAAGCAAATTCAGACACCTCTCATGTACATGGGAGTCAGGACTGGCTGAGAAAGATCCCCCATTGCTCTCTCAAAAGAAAGCTGGGAACTTAATGTTGGCTCCGGAAGAAGGGATGTCTGAAGATCTAAAGATGGCACATTGCAGTGTAGCTGTGACTCCATTGCACAATTTGAGTCTGAGTTGTATCATGGCAAGCTCACTATTGGCATCTGAAAGATTTTACGAAAAGGTTTAGAAATGAAAGTGAGTTCAGAGAGGTTTACAAACCTTGAGCATCAAAAAAAAAAAAAAAAAAAAAAAAAGAACATCCTCTTCAATCCCTCTGTTGTTTTCTAAACCATCCAGGTTGGTTAGATGTTTATTTTGTTTTGTTTTTAATCATGCCAAGGATGAAATCCAAGGTCTCATACCACTGAATTCTCCAAGTCCTGCTGACACCTACCTTCTCCATCAAGGCAAACTGTGGGCAGATTGGCAGAGGAAACAAAGTTAATGGAGTCCAAGCTTTAAAAAGCCAGATAGAAACAGTTCACCCCAACAAAAACTATACATGTTTTTTGCAAGGAGAAAAGTCTTGGTGGGGAAGTTAAAGGTTCTGGCTAGAATGTTATAGGCTCTGCAGTGTTCTTTTTCTTGGGACATGTTCTAATGACTGAAAAGCAGAGAATTCCTCAGTATGTTTCCTTGAAAAATCTTCTTCAAGCCGCTCCCTGCATGTGTGTTGGCATGCTGACCATGTAAGTGAAAAGCCATGAGCAGAGGAAGGAGGAAGTATACCAATCATCAATCAAAGCTTGGTCAACCACAGAAAAGGATGGCTGCAGGTTATATAGACAGGAGACGGGCAAAGGTAGGGTGTTGGGGGGCATTGTTTATGTTACACAGCCAAGTTCATCAAAGAAAAAGCTATATTGGCCTGGTTACCCTGGCTAACTTTTACAAAATCATTTTTATTCTGTACTTCAAGTGTTTTAATCTGCCCTTTCAACCCCATGCATGCTAGGCAAACACTGTACCACTGAACTATGTGCTCTCTGTAAGAACTACCATGGAGTGTGTGTGTGTGTGTGTGTGTGTGTGTGTGTGTGTGTCATATATGTGCATGTGGGTGTTGGTTCATGTCCCCTTGTATGCTCTTAGAGAGACCTGAGGAGGGTGTGAGTGTCTTAGTCCATCACTCTCCACCTTGAGGCAGGGTCTCTTTCTGACCTGGAGGGAGGCTGCCAGCCAGCAAGCCCCCACTGAGCCTCCTGCCCTTGCCCCCATAGTGCTAGGGCATGTATGGTCATGCCTGGCATTTTATGTAGGTGCTGAAGACTCAAACTCGAGTATATATACTAATGAAACAAAACTTTAGTTTTACCTGCTAAGCCATCTCTACAACCTTGAAACTCATTTTTTAAAGTAATTCTTTCTAATGAACAAAAATGCCAGTTTTACACCTCAGTCATTTATTATCATCATTTGTAGCAAGCATTTAAGTTCTTTTATTTTTATTTCAAATTTAAATTAAATTATTCCAATTAGAACGAGCAGTGTTTTATGTATGTCTGTGTGCAGTGTGTGTGAGAGTACATCTGCTCTTTAATTTGCCTATCCTGTCTTTTCCCTATTCGGGGGAGAGGAGACATTTTTGGGATTCTATTGGTGTGATAAACACCATGACCAAAAGCAACCTGGGGAGGAATGCAAAGGGATTATTTCATTTTACACTTTACAGGAAGCCAGGGCAGAAACCTGGGCACAGGAACTGAAGAAAAGACCATGGAGGAACACTGCTTGCTGACTTGCTCAGCTCGCATTCTTACACCCTCCAGGATCATTTGCCTAAGAATGCACTGCCCTCAGTGGGCTGAGCCCTCCCACATCAGTCATCAGTAAAGACAATGCCTCACAGGCCAATCTCTTGGAGGCATTTTCTCAACTGAGGTTCTTCTTCCCAGATAACTCTAGCTGTGTCAAGTTGATTTAAAAAAAAAAACTAATCAGGACAATGACTTCTTAGAACTTTTACAGCCATTCTCCAGTGTTAACAAGATTGGTCCATTCCATAATCCCTACAGATAACCAAATCCACAGACTCTCAAGTCCTTTGCATGGAGAATGAAATTTGCATAGGACCTGCATGCATCTTAATACCTAACATAATGCCATGTTATGTGGATGGAGATTCTTGAAATTCAGGAACAACAATGAGGTGGGGCTCCTCTAACATGGTCAAGAACGGGCACTTTTTCTGCGGATATTCCTAAGAAAAGTGATGCGATTGTTCTCACAAATATGCATATCTGTCTTTATGCTGTGCTGTTCCACTGTGCTCAGAAAATGCCTGTATTGTTGTCTTTCTACCTAGTTTCCACACCTGCCTTTTCTGATAGTTTGTTTTTCGTTGCAGGGTACAGGCTGTATAACTCAATCATCCAGAAAGAAAGAGAAAAGGATTAGCATGATTTAAATGGTGAATACATTACCGGATTGTTGGCAAATGGGGGCATTTGACTGGAAGAAATGAAATCAGGCTTCGAAAGGATAAAAATGACCATTAACAGTTAGCCAGGTAAGACTCACAGCTGTAGGGAGCAGAACAAAGGATCTGATCACATTCTTTTTTTTTTTTTTTTTTGGTTTTTTTTTCTTTATTTCTATATATTTAGTCTAGTCATAGAATATCTAGGGCTTTTTTCCTAATTCACAGAATTGTCTAGATGGTGCTGTATTTAATTTTTAACTGATTACATAGCTATTAATAGAAAAACTACAGTTTTCTATAAAAACAGTTCATAGCTGTCATAGGATAACTCCAGTTCTGTTGTTCATGATTACTGCGGCTCATACAGATGCTCAGTTCTTTGCAGAAAAAAAAAAATAATGATTTGAAACAAGAGACTAGCCTACTTGCCTAAGCCCACAAAGACACAAGTAACTCAGAACATTAGTGAATTCCTGTGATATTTAGTTATGCATGGTTGCGATACTGAATTTGGTGGTCACAACCTGTGCTCCAAGCCAGGTTTGGCTACCTGTCCTCAATAATCCAATCAAAGAGTCAAATTAATAGGGAAAAAAGAAAAGTATGATTTAGTCAATGTAGGTATAGGAGAAAAACAGACAGAGACTCAGGGACATTCTTCAAGTCCATGGTCCTGACATAAGACTGAAGTTTGAATACGGAGCAGAGCATGTACAAAACTAAGCAGTCCCATAAAGATGTGGTCCCTACCCAGCATTGACCCACCTCTCTCTGGGCTCAGTCTCCTCTTCCAAGGTTGGCTGACAAGTTGCTAGAGCTGTGAAAACTTTCTTGAAGACTTGTTGTCCTCTGACTTGTGTTTTTTTTTTTTCTGGGGAAATTCGGATTTGTGGACTCCGTTGTTTGAGTACTCAGATTGAGAGACATAGGTATCTCTTCAGAAGACCCTTATTTTTTCCAGGCCCATTTGAGTGGGAGGAGAAGAACAGAAGGGTTAGCACGTAACAATATCTATGCATAAGTTTTGGCTGCTTTCATTTAACATCCCTTTGAGATTTTATAGCTGTTTCATATTTGACTATGGTAAACCCATCCAAGCCTATCTTTGGCTGTTGAGCCAGTCTTATAATTTTAACCTTACTGCCTAGCCTGATGGGATCATTATTTTTCTTCCTTAGACAAAAGAGCCTTGTCACTTCCTAGAATCCTTTTCTGTGCACCTATATTGGCCCTATCACCCTATTCTAGGCTCTTGCCACCAAACTGACTTGGTTTGTTTACTGATGTCTTTCTGTCCGGCATTTGTCTCTCTTAAGTTCTTTATTTTCTTGTTTTGTTCTTAGTAAGATCCATGAGAGCAGGGTACTCACAGTCACATCCCTACTGACTCCTGCCTGTAAGGATCCTGTGAACCAATGCAGAGAGGTGATGAATGACCAATGCATATCCGAAATGGTAACCAGCATCACAAAAAGGTTCTTGTTTAATTGCCTCAAGAAACTTGATGACAGGAGGCAAGACAATGTGGAAAGTAACAGGAAAACTTCACTCTTTGATTTCCAAATAAGCACACTTAAAACAGGAGAAATTTCCCAAATAAGACAGAAATGTTCAAAGCCTTGATGAGTGTGTCAAGGTAACACTTGAAATGGATTCTGGGAAGATAATGAAGTTCTTGCCTTCAAAGTGCTGTCAGTCTGGTGCATGTTGCTTGGCTTTGATGCTGAGTATGCAAAGATAGAAAAAATACCCACAGTGTCACTGTGTATTGAAGAAGTGTGATACTGATTTACACTCATGGTTTCCCAACAATGCTCTGATTCACCAGCCATTGTTTCATAGGGTCAAATTATTTCAAATGTTCCAGCATTCACAGCCTTGGATTCGTAATCCTAGTGTATTCAAGTTTGTTGAATCACTTAGGGCATCACCAAGACTCATGCACACCCACCCCTTCTGAAGTCTGCCCTGTACAGTTTCCATTTAAATATACACAGGATGAGTAATGGTTAAACTTGGGTTATAATTAGACCTGCAAGCTTACTGCAAATGGTCACTTTTTCTGTGGATGGGTCTCAGGGTAATTTACTTGGATGATACCATGAAAGCATGCCAAATTCTGGTCATTACAATATCGTCTAGATATGTTTCTTGGTGCTGGAGAGTTGACTTGGTGGTTAGGAACACTGGATTCCCTTCTAGAGGAGCCAGGTTCAATTCCCAGCACCCATATTAGGTGACTCACAACCACCTTTAAGTCCCACTGCAGCTCCCACCCCCAATGCCCTCTTCTTTCCTCCTTGGGCATGTGATGTGGTACACAGGTATACACTAAGGCAAAATACCCATACTCAGAAAACAAAACAAATCTTAAGAAATCAAACCTGTTCTCTTTTATAAATACCTGATGAGGTCTTTCTCAAGTACTTGCTTTGCATATTGGAACAGGGACATTACATAAAAGACATCAAGTTAGGTAAAAATGTGTCCTTGTCCTCGTCATCTTCAACCCAATTCACTTGCCGGTTTGAATAAAACAGTCTAGTCCATTCATCTCCTTGATCCTAGCTGGGACCAAGTGTTCTACAACAGCAAACAGGTGCTTTGAAGGACACTGGTTGTGGATTTGGAATGTACCAGGAGTTTCACACCCTGAGTCCCATCTCACTTTCCTTCCTGACAGAGTCATCAGAGGTGATATATCCATTCTTCCACAAAGACATCTCTGGTCACCTTCTGATAATGTAATCTCACCTAACTTGGTGTGTGTGTGTGTGTGTGTGTGTGTGTGTGTGTGTATCCCATCTTAAAATCTTCTAGAAAGATAATATACTACAATGCTAACAACAGATTTTTAAAAAACAACAAGAATGAGAACTGTTTTAATGACTAAGACCATGGACTACTCTTTCAGGAGACCTGACTTCAGTTCCTGTCCCCTACAAGGTGGCTCACAACTGTCTACAACTCTAGTTCCAGGGGCTCATATGCCCACTTCTGGCCTCCAAAAAACACCAGGAAGGCCTGCAGTGTAATAGCATATATTCAGAAAAAGCATTCATACTTCTAAAATAAAAATAGATCTTCCTTTAAAAGAAAAATAAGAACAAAGGCTTAGAAAGCTCTGATCCTGGAGCCAAGCTCAGAACCGAGTTGCCTGTCTTAAAGCTGTGATATATGGAATTAAAAATTCCTCAGCAGACTGTGCAGCCATGAAGTGAGGAACATATTTTGGTCTCAAATTTCCCTTTTCTCTCCTCTGCCACATACAATCCAATTCTCGCCTGCGGAGAAGATTCTCAGCCCTCCCCAAACAATTTAGTTTGGATGGAGAATGATGAGCACAGATATTGATTTTACTTCTTTCAACTTCTTGTTGAGAGACACACACAAGGAAAGACGATATTGTTTTTCTTAGACCTGCTGCACTACACACCAAGTAGATAATGAGTGTTGCCAAGCAAAGCTTGACAGGCTGGAAGATTACTAACAGGTAAAGTGTTTCTGCCCAAACATGGTGGTTCTGAGTTCAGATCCTTTGAACCCTCCTAATAAGCCAGGCACACACATGGTGGTACATGTCATCTAACACATCTGTAACCCAAGTGCTCAGAGCATGAAGACAGGTGGATCAGGGGCTCACTGACTGGACGCATAGCAAAATCTGTGATTTCCAGGTTCAGTGAGAGGGGTTGTATCAAAAATTAAGGGAGAGAGCAATTGAGGAAGGTGTCCAATTTTTTTGATATCTTACTTCTACATGTGCATGAGTGTTCTGTCACACACATGTGGACACATACATACCAATTCACAGAAACATTTCTGTGATGGATGCACATACATGACCATATGCACATATGACACACACATACACAAAACACATATGAATTCACAAGACCAGGTATGTATACCATATGCACCCAAAAGGTGGGCAGCTCCTATCTGTCACAATCAGTGAAGGCGCTTGATCAGCTATTTATAGGTCTAGATCTTGGAGATCATTGAAGAGTACTTAATGGATAAACAATCATCAAGAGAGAAGGCAAATGCCTTTCCTGGACACTAGAAAGAACAGTACTCATGGCAGAGGAACTGTCAGCCAGAGCTTGTTCTACACACCAGGAAGATATCCGTGTTCTCCATCTGCTCCTTCTCAGTCATCTTCAGTGAGCATGACTGATGTATATTTAAACAATGTCCCTATGGTCAGCCCCAGCGTGGCCAGACTCCATCTAGAACTGCATGTGGCCCTATTCTCTAGAAGGCATTGGTCTCACTAGCTCTCCCCCTGTCCTGGAACTTCCTTTCTCAGACCTGCCTCACTTCCTCTCCCTTCCCACCCCATGACCACTTTAGGCTATACACCATCACATTTCTGAATTCCTCTGTCTTAAAAATCCTCATACATGCCCCATGTCTACAACCAGAACATGCAACCAAGGGGGCCTAGAAATTACATATGAAAAAAATGCGTGTCTCAAAGATAGAGCTTTCAGAAGAGGGAGAAGGACCAAGTGACTGGAATCATCATAGAAGGTTGCTGATAATGAGTGTGTGGCTCTGGCAGGCTTCAGGTTTCAAAGCTTTTGGCCTTAAACTTCCTTCTACTTGTAGAGATATCTTGATGCTAAGGACATATCACATTGAAGAAGATGATGAGAAGAGGAACCTGAGCCTCTGGGATTGGGAGTTAAGGTGTGAAGTTTCATGGTACCTTGAGACACATTCCTAATCTGTCCCCTATTCTCCTCTTTTTCTCTACTTAGACATAAGAGCTACATTCCTGCTCCTAGGCAAGATGAGTTCTCCTGGCACCCTGGTATATGGATAGGGCTCTGCTGTGCAGCTTAGAGGCCACAGTCTTTCTTGGATTGGAAGGTATTTGTGTCAGTTGAAAGCTGGAGATCTATGGTTGCAGAAGGAACACATCTCAGATGGCTCAGGTCCTTGAGTAAGTGAGGAGCTAACTTTGTACTCCAAGTCTGAGTGAGTCTTTTCTAAAATGTGCTTTCATGAGGATGCACTGCCCTTGCAATATAGTTTTAGCTGCTGGTCAAGAAGTAGCATTTACAGAAGTAGCATTTCAGTATACTCATTCCAAAGGATTTTGTAACTTACCTGCTCTATTTAAGAGATTGTTTATTCTAATTACATCCATTAGAGGACCTTCTAGTTACCATGGCTATCATTATCATCATTACTATAATTGTCATCATTACAATCACCATCATCACCGTAATCAACTTTATCACCACCAACATCATCATCACTATCACCATCATTACCAAAATCACCATAATCACCATCATCATTACCACTATCGCCATCATCATCCTAGCTTTATTGTGCAGTGGACAGTGGACACAGCCCTGTATTTCAGCCCTTTGCAATGCTCTCAGAGTGTTTTGATAGTCCTGAAAATGGTCAATTTGAGTAAAGGCTCTGTATTTTGTTATTGCTATCTGTATTTCTGAAATATGTCATTTGGCTCAAGCCTGACATTGTCTTCAAAATTTCTGTGTTACTGGTGATTTGATCCCATTGTTCTATTCACAGGGGAGAAGGGTTTGTTAAAATCTCACACTATACCATATATATAGATGTATATATATACATCTATATATATTATCCTTTAGTTGTCCAGGTTTTATTTATGCTTTTAGATGCTATGGGCTTGCTTTCATTTTTGGATAGCTACTCAATATCAGCTTAATATCATCTTATCACTTGAACTCTTTTGCTTTAAAATCTGAAGTTAATACAAAAACATCAGCCCACACTCACTTCCTACTAGAACAACACACTTCCCCAAGCTTTTACTTTTGTCCATTCTGATTTCTTGAATTTCAGCACTCTTCTTTATAAGCAACATTGGAACAAAAATGGGTTGATTTGTAAGGTTTTCTTCAGTTAAACAAACTTAAGTGTACTAATTGGGAATTCTCTGCAGGAACAGAACCAATATAGTAGATATAGATGTGTGTGTGTGTGTGTGTGTGTGTGTGTGTGTGTGTGTGAGAGAGAGAGAGAGAGAGAGAGAGAGACAGAGAGACAGAGACAGAGACAGAGACAGAAACAGAGACAGAGAGATTCAGGGTTGGGAATTTAGCTCAATGGTAGAGTGCTAGGCCTAGAGTTTTGTTCTCAGTTCAAAAAATAAAAGGAGAAGAAGAAGAAGAAGAAGAAGAAGAAGAAGAAGAAGAAGAAGAAGAAGAAGAAGAAGAAGAAGAAGAAGAAGAAGAAGAAGAAGGAAGAGGAGGAGGAGGAGGAGAAGGAGAAGAAGAAGAATTTAGTAACTTGGTCTACATTGAAACAGTAATAGCTGCTTCATACTCAAGAGTGTGAGAACTGATAGTTACTCTGATATTGAAGCTTGGTGCTTCAGGTATAGTAGCCCCAAGTCTCTCACTGGAGAAGCCAACAACAAGTAGTTTCTCAGTCTATAAGGCTGGGTGCCTCTGCTGTCCAGTGTGGCACATGAAAACTGAAAGTTTCCTGGATTGTTGCTGGTCCCTTATCAACAAAGTAATCCTGAAAACGCTGGTCCTGATGCCAATGAAGGAATCATCACCAGCAACAGGGCAGGCAGCTCAGCAGTCAGAGGAAAGGAGAGAGCCAAAGGAGAACAATCCTCCTTCTGCCACACCCTTTTAATCTGGGCTGCTGCCAGAGGGTCTTCCACATCAATCAAGGCCATCGGGATACATCTTCAGGACAGTGTCCCTACTCAGGTGATTCCAATTTCTGGGCTGCTGATGTTGCTGATGTGAAAACGAACCATAATGCTGAGGTTTTATCTTTTTATTGATGTAAGTTGTTTGAGTTTGCTAGATTCAGTGACACATTTGTGTGTTTATATATTGATACTGTTTTCTATGCATTCTCTAAGGAGGTAATTTCTATGACAATAGCCAAAATAGGTACTTAGCCAATAGCACTTGAAAAGAGTGATGTCTAATGTTTACCTAACAAAGCTAAAGGGGACCTGCAAGACATAGTCAGGCTGCAGAAGGCAGATGCTGAAGCACTCTATCAAAGATTTTTGTGTGAAATCCAGCTTGGCACACTAGATAAAACCAAGACAAACAAGGTCTGTAGGGAACCTGGGTTGCTTTACATTATTGTGACAGGGCTGGAGACATAATTCAGTAGAGTACTTACCTGGCATATATGTGTCCATGGAGTTTTATCCACAGCACTGCAGAAGTTGGACACAGTGCTGCATTTCTGTTAACCCCAGGCCTTGGGAACCTGAGCCAGGAGGATCCAAAGTTCAAGGCCATTGTTGGCCTTGTAGCAACTTTGAGGCTAGCCTAAGCTATATGAGACACCCATCTCACAAGTAATTATCATAATGGAAACAAAACAATTAAAAACTCAGCGTACACTTAATGCTACAGGATGTTTGTTATCAATGATGTTCAGCCTAAGTGGATACTGACTTGCTATGCTCTGTGTGGTCCAAGAAGAAGTTTTTCATAGGAAGGTGAAATTCCACAGAAACTCATGTCACAGGGCAGGATCCCCATTAAAAGCCTATACTGCTCTTGTAGAGGACCTGAGTTCTGTTCCTATCACCCAAATCAGGTGGCTCACAAATGCCACTTCCAGCCTCCTTTTTATGTCCCAACTTCCTCATCTGCAAAGCTAAAGAACACAGTAGTACTTGCCTCTTTATACTGTTAGGAGAATTAAGTGAACTGGCTTTTATTAAGGAATTAGATAGAACATTGTTTGACATCTTACTAGCACTTGACAGACATTCACTTTTAAAATTATAATTACTATGGTCATAATGCTTTGAATTGTGACTACCTGGAGAATTTTTTTTATTTTCATCTTTGAAACTAAATCTGTTTTAGCCTAGGGATAGGATTCATTCACTTCAGAGAAGGAACTGGGTTATGGCACAATGAAATCATACATTAAACACACAATAATTTCTTTCCTGGAGTTAGCATGTACAAGGAACATTAGTCCTGATTTAAAAAAAACTCTTGCAAACCTTGAGTTGGTCATAAATATTTCTCTGTTTATGAATTTTTACACGAGTATTTAAAAATAAAAACCATGTTCCTCAAAGAACTGGGAGCTGTTAAGAAAGGAGGTTCTTGGGTACTGCCATTGCCTCACCATCAGGAAGCTAGCCAGTCCCCAGCTGTGAGCCAGGGACTATGGGAAGGCTCTAAGACTTCTCGCTTGTCAACAGATACCCCTGCTCTTCTCAACCCTGCATGACCTCAGAGTGAGAATTTGAGGGACAGTGGGGTCTAGGTTACTGACCTAAATTCTCAGTCCTTCCAGCTTAGTTTCTGTTGCTGTGACAAAATAACCTCAACAAAAGCAATTTAAGGGCAGGTGTCTTATTTGGGATTTATAATTCAAGAGTACAGTTCCATCATGGAGGAGAAGCCATGGAGGTAAGATCCTGTGGGAGCTGATCACACAGCTCCTCAGTCATAAAGCCGAGAGATAGATAGATAGATAGATAGATAGATAGATAGATAGATAGATAGATAGATAGATAGATGGATGACAGAGGAGAGGGAGAGAGAGAAAGATCAGTACTCCAGACAAATTCATGTTCTCCTTTTCATAAAGTACAGGGTGTTATCCAAGGAAGGGTGCTGTCCACAGAGATAAGCTGAGACTGTAAAGGGATGGCTCTTCCTGGATATTAGAGCTTAGAAAGGGCTTCCAGTGCCTCTTGGAAAGGCAGTGCACAGGGGATGGGAAGATGTTTCAGTGAATAAAGCATAAAGACTATGTTTGGATTCCTAGGACCCAATAAAAGCTGGGATTGGGAATGGCTGCCTCCCTGTGATGCCAGATATCAGAAAGTTGAGACATAGGTTCCATGGGATATTTGTCTGGCTAGACTGTTGGGGACAGGCTCCCCTAGATATTTTGAAGACAAGTGGGATTTCCAGAGGTGATGCTTCCAGGTGCTTTCTTTGGTGGTTATATATTAAATGCTTATAGGGACCTTGACCATAAGACCTTCCTTGTTGGGGACATAAACATGACTGTCTCTTGCTAAGGAATAGTAAGGAATGGATACAGCAGAAATATAAGAGAATCTCTTCTTTCACTGGAACAAGAGGCATCAACAGAAATTGCAAAGTTCCTGGTGGAATACAACAGTTAATGGCAGATGAGGGGTTGAAAGATTTATTTTGAGTCATGGTTTGACAGTACAAACCTCTGTGTCAGGTAAAGCATCATGGCTGGGACAGCTCTTGGCTATGGTAGATGCCAGTAGGATCTAGAGGCTGCCTGCTCATAATAGATTATACCAGGAATCTGAGGATCAAAGGTTTTAAGGTTATAAACCTCAAAGCCCAGCCTGAGCACAGGCACCCTCCAGTTAGTCTTCACCTCCAGATGACTCCACAGCCAATGAAACAGAGACACCAGCTGGAGACCATATGTTCCAACCCAGAGCCTGTGGGGGACTTTCCACATTCAAGCACAGCATAAAGTCTCTGGGTGAACTGTGCCTTCCTGTGTCTGTGAGCAGATTTCTCTCCTTCCTCTTAGCTGCAGTCTCTGTTGCATCTATGCATTTAAAAGAATTCATCTGCAGTTTATGAAGTCTCCGTGGAAGAATACTCGGAAAAGGTCAGCTCACTGAGTGAGCAGAGTTGAAGCTTGTGGGCTAGACCAACTAAACAATTCCATCTTCTACAGCACTTTGTTTTGGTAATATGACACGGAAGACAGATAAATTGAAGATCTACTAACTGCTTTGGGTATTTTTAAAAACCTTTTCCCAGGATCTCCTTCTTAATTCCTTCAGTGCCCAGTATAGATGTGGGTCACAGTATTTCAGATGTTTCAGCTTGCTACCTCAGTGAAAAGAATTACAGCTTTTTATGCTCACTTGTGGAGACTCACAATCCTACCCCAAGGACCAACCTTATTTGTTAGTACAAAGTCTTGGCTACATAAAATATCTTACTGAGCATTGTTTTATTTAATAGAGCCCTGTCAAAATCCCTTCTGCTGCCACCTAAGTCCACATACTTTCTCTTCTATGTCACCAAAACCTTTTTTATGACCTACAATTATTTTGTCCTTGAATGTAAAGGCAATTGGCCCAATGTTGGTGTTGTGCCATGAACATGGAAATTCCCCATCCCCCTGAATCACACTAACTTTCCTGGGAGTGGGATTCAAAGCAGAGTTCCATAAATGAAGAGGTGAGGAGATGGGACAAGACCTGGGTGAACCCTCAGTGTTCTGAGTGAAAGACCAAATCCTATGTTCATTTTTTTTTCTATTAGTGTTGGGGAAAACACTACAGATGATCAGCTGTCTGAGGTGGAATTTGTGTCACATCTAATATCCACGACTGGCTCTAAGATCCTTCTGTTGCTTCTCCCTGGCCTAGCATGAGAATGGCCTCTCTGTTCTGCCCCCTACTTGAGGCCCCAAGTCCCCCATGTGAGAGCTCCATCTGGAATTCCAATGACGTCACTGATCCTTCTGAGGACAGGACTCCACAATGAGGTAACCACCATCTTGGTGAGCCTCCTTCTCTTTGTGCTCCTTATCTTGGGGGGGAGCAGAGCAGTAGGATCTGCCAACCTTTCTGCAAACCTAGGCTTTTCAGTGGACAAGTGTCTGGAAGCCCCACCGGAAATGGTTCCAATTGGAAGAAATAATCCACTAATGGATAGAAATAGTTCAAGAGGTAAAGCATGTGAATGATGAGCTCAGGGGCTCATGTGAGGAAAGTTCCTGTCCAAGCTTAGGGTGTGCACAGGAATCATGGGAACACCTGGCTCTCCATGTCCTTCTGAATCTGTGGAAAGGGCTCCATCATACAAAATCCCCATCAGGAAAGACAGACCTGCTTAGTACTTTATCTTCACTATTTAACTACTTGTTATAATGTGTTAAGTAAGAGTTCTACCATTGAGATGTAGGCACAGCCATTTTTTTTTTGAGAAAGGTCTCATGGTGTAGCCCTGGATGGCTTGGAACTCACTACATAGATCAAGCTGGACTCAAACTCAGGAAGATGCCTCCTGGATGCTGGGGTTAAAGGCAGTTGCTACCAGACCTGGTTTTTATCTTCCTAATTTTTTGAGAGAGTCCCACTAAGTTTCCCAGATTGGCCTTGAATTTCCAGTCTCCTCACCTCAGCCTTCCAAATAGTTGGGATTAAAGGCTGTGACACCAGACTTGATGCTTCTTCTTGATTGTTTTTGGGGGTAGAGGTGTCTGATGGATCTTCTCTGCTATGCTTCCTGCATTTACTGTGACCGTAAGACACTTGAACAATTAAGCTAATATTTGGGGTAACTGCACACACCAAGTGCACTCTTAGAGAATATGGTGTGATCTCTGCATATGCATGTACACATATATGTATAAACTTTGCACTGTCTTTATATTATATACATGTATCATATTGTTCTGATTATATATGTGTATATATATAATGCTCTTATGCACATGTTTGATTAATTGCACGTTTTTAACATTTTTCCAAGGTTTTGTTGTGGGAGATCATAACAAAGACCATCATGGAATGCAAGTATCTGCCTTCCATGTCTTTTCTCCCTCAGGGGAGGTAAGCATCCCTGTGACACCAGACCTGAGTGACAGTTACCCCCAGCATTGTTGCTCCAGCCTGGCTCTCAGTTTCGGCTCCTGCTGGCCTTGTAGTCCTGCAGATCACATAAACTCTGTCCCCTGCTTCCTTCCCTGACAGTGAGCAGGACTCCCTTCCTGGGCTGTTTAAAGTCGGAGCTGAATGTCTTGACAGTGCCCCCATGTTCCTCCTCCAGGGGAGAATCCTGTACTGCTGGGGATGACAGCTGTTGCCAAACAATGCCTGGAGATACTGTGACTCTAAGCATTTTATCACCTTTCCTCCCTGTGACAGCAAGGCTCCCACACTTACAGACAGTGGCGCAGAGGGTGGGACTTAAAAACTCAACAGCTCAGCAAAGCCAGATCTCTTCTTGGGGTGGCTTTTCAGTCTCCTTACATTAGTTTTGAAAAATTCAGAGAGTGACTCGGGGTCCTGATACTCACTTTTTCTTTAAAGTAAAAGATATTGGTAAATTGCAGGAGTGGAGGTAGCCAGCTTTAGTTTGATGGGAAGGTAAGAAGAAACTGGCTATTTTGTCTGGCTTTCTAAACATTCTTTTCCTTTATTTCGTTCAAAAATGCTGACTGCTGTATTCATAAACTTACAGCAGTTATGGTTGCCTGCACATGATTCCTGCCAGGCAGGGAGGAGGTTAAAAACTCGTAAAACAGAGGGAATTGTAAAGGGCCGGGCAAAGGGCCGTGTGCTTTGCTATCTCCCAGAGCACAGCAGACTAGGGATTCAGCAGCAAACTAGGCCATTGTGGGAAAGGAGAACAAAGGCTCCATTGTATTAGACTGGGCGTGCAAAAGACATTCCGGCACACTTCAGTGGTTTTTGTCAGCATCCCTCAAATAGAAAAGTTGACTAAGAGAATAGATGATAATGGAGACCCTGTCCAATCAGTGGGAAGCAAACCCTCTCTGATTTACTAAGTTTTCCCTCATTTGACCACAGTTCATTAGAAATTTCATTAGGAAAATTTAATTAAAACTCATCCACATAAAGAAAAATAAGCTGCAGCTTCTAGGTAAAATATAGGTCTCCGAAAACAATGGTACCACAGCTCTGTGTTTGAAAAGTGTCCTACTTACTTCTGAGTACTGCAGAGACAACAAAGCTTGAAGCCCACACAGTCGGCCATCAGGGTTCAAAGGTCCTAGAAAATGGTGAGAATTTAATTTACAACCACAAGTTATATAACAAGAAGGAATTTAAGTCCTCCCCCCCCCTGCAAACACTACAGAATAGGGGATTTTTCCAGTGTCTAGAGGAAATACGGATGGCTATACACAAGTTTACTGAGGTTGCCAGGGGCTGGGGGCTGGGGCAGAGGTTTGGACAGGGTAAGAAACAGGAAGGATTCCTGGTGGCTGGTAGTAGCAGAAGCTTGGAGTCTTGATGGTATAAGAAGGCTGGTAGAGCCTCTCTCTCCCTCTCTCTCTCTCTCCCGCTCATACCCTCAAGAACCCCTCCTGCCTTAGCCTCTAAGTATCTAGGGTTGCCCTCTGACACCTCACACCTGTTTGCCTTGTGACACAGCTCTAAAACAGGACCTCTATCCCTTTATACTATACAACTCTCCTAAGGACTCCATAAAACTTTTGTTGATGCAGATTCTAGCAAGGGCTATTTGGCATATCAGAAATTAACATTGAGAAATGTTTTAAATGTCATCTGCTATTTAAAAAATACTAAACCCATTACATGGCAATACACAGAACATATTTTTATGATAACTATATTATTCCAGCAACAATTATGGAGGAGAATGAAGTGCTTTTGCATTTTGCTAATCTCCTCATTGTCCTGCTTAATAGGAAGCAGCTGGGCTTCTCAGCCTGTTGCTAGTCTGCAGTTCAGTGTGGGGAAAACTCTCTCAGGAGAAGAGCCCCAAGCAAGGCAGCACCATCTGATGTGGCTGCTGGTGGTGACACCAGACTCTGCCTTCAGTGAAGAGTCCTGCCTACTTCACTAGGCTATATTCTGCATCTACTGCATTCTGCAAATCTCTAAATTTCTTATTGATTTACTTTTAGTTTTTATTCAACAAGTACATAAAACCTAAATTTGTCTGTATTAAGAGGGATCTTTTAGGGCTAGACACATGCACACATGCATCATGTTTAGATAACATCAGTGATATCTATTTCTTTAAATGTTTATCAAATTCTTTTAGTTTTTATAATATGGTTCTAAAATTTTACTTATTTATTCTTGGTAATTTCATACATGAATACTATGTATGTAGACCATATCCACTGTAGAACTACTACCACTTTCCAATTCTGTCTCCCAATTTCATCTTCTCCCTTCTCCTCCTCCTCTTCATCTATGGACCACTGAATCCAACTAGTATTGCCCAAATGCACATGAGAACAAGTGACCATTCAGTGCTTAGCCCTAAATGGGAAATGTCTGTCACAGCCCCGCTCCCAAGGGTCAGGAAACACCAAGGAAATGAGGATAGAAGAACTGTAAGAGCCAGAGCTTGTCGCCTCTTCTGGACGTGACAAAGGCTTTTGTACTCTTGAACTCACAGCAACCGTGGTTGCCCACACAATACCCTTCCAGACAATTTTCCAGTATGGAGAGGGGAAGAGCTGACAAGGCCCCACCAAAAGCATCACAACAAGCTTGTACTTAATACCCCTTTGCCCTTTTGTCTTACTCCTTACTGAAGAAGCAAATCACTGGGCTGCAGCTCACAGCCCGGAAGAACCCTCCCATGGCATAGAGTTATGAACACTTAGGGAAAAGACTGACATCTTTGCTCTTTTCATTCCTGGATTTGTTTCTCAAATGTCTCTGTGGAGCAGCTGGTGGAGCAGAAAACAGAAAGGGGCTATTTGATACTTAGCAGGAATCAGCACACCCATAGCTGCAGGAGTCATTCATCAGGGACACATAGCAAGGTGGATGTCTTCGCTTCTACAGTAGAGGGAGGTCTTGCCCACAACAAGGGACTCAATCTCTTGTTTTTAGTTTTAGAGAAAAGATTTTATAGAGTTATTGATGGAAACTTAAGAAAGAGAGACAAAGTCATGCCGGGCGGAGGTGGCGCACGCCTTTAATCCCAGCACTCGGAAGGCAGAGGCAGGCGGATCTCTGTGAGTTCAAGGCTGGGCTGGACCGATAGCCTCCAAAACAATACAGAGAAACCCTGTCTGGAAAAACCAAAAAAAAAAAAAAAAAAAAAAAAAAAAAGGAAGAGAGACGAAGTCACACTGATTCAAGCCAGCATGGAGGTCGACCACATGGCAGACAAATATCCACTTGGCCAGGAAGGGAGTTTTACAGAAAGATGGAGGAGGGAAGCCAAATAGTTAGGCTTAGGGCAGCATTAGAAAGAAAAAAGTACAAGAGGGGGAAAAAGATGAGCCAGAACCCATCCTGGATTTATTTGCTTATTAATGTGTTTTGGGGTATAGGCTGAGGACAACTGCTAAACAGGTGTAGTCTATAATTAAAATGGGATGTGTACTATGCTTAAAAAATAATGGGCTGAATGTGGAGGCACAGGCCTTTAACTTCTGTGCTCAGGAGCCAGAAGAAGTTTGGTTTCCATGAGTTCCAGGCAAGCCAAGTCTGCATAGTAAGACTCTGTCAATAATAATAATGATAACGATGATTGTGGTGTTGATAGTGACAGTAATGAAATACATTTTAAATGTCTTTTTTTCTATAGAGGAGTAAGATTTACTTGTTTTAATAATTTTCCTTACTGTCAAAAATTTCACAATCTGTTTTCAGCTGTATGTAGATAAAATTTTGTAATAGTGACCTCAATTTTCCAGCTAATTGGAATATAGTACCCAGAAAACATTAAGAACTGATAGTTTTCATTTCCTTCAGAATTGATAGAATTGGGAACCATCTGAGGCTGGGTTTTCCAAAAACCAGCCAGGAGTAATCTCAGCACCACAGTCAGAAACCAAAAGGTAAAGCTGGGGAGTCTGTGGAGTGGGGTGTTGGAATAATCTTTGTGTACACTGTGTGAAGACGTCTCTCTATTTAACCTTACCTGCCTAAGGCACATTCTAACTAGTTTAATAAAAAGCTGAACGGCCAATAGCTAGGCAGGAGAGGATAGGCAGGACTTCCTTGGAGAGATGGGAACTCTGGAAAAGAATCAGAGATGCAGAAGATTCACCAGCCAGACTCAGAGGAAGTTCGGCCAGATGTTCGGTACCAAGGAGAAGTAACAAACCACGTGGCAGAACATAGATTAATATAAATGGGCTAATTTAAGTTTTAAGAACTAATTGGGAACAAGCCTAAACTAAGGTCAAGCTTTCATAATTAATAAAATGTCTCCTTTTCATGTCATTATTCCAGAGCTAGCGATATTCTTTAAAAAGACCAGTTATAGTAGGGAGATGCCCTGATGTATACCTGAGATGCACCCTCTTCTCTGTCCCTGAGAAAAGACTCACCAGACAAGGAAGTTACTAACCACCAAGAAATCTAACAACTTCTCCTTTCATCTCTGTTCTCCCTCTTTTCCCTGCTCCAGAGGAAAATATTTCCTGGTGGGTATTCTTAGGGTACCTGTCTGTCTCCTGAGATTCACTGCCTAGTGTTAAGGCAGCCCTGTACAGGAGTTAACTCTAGTGCTTACAGGCTGGTAAAGGGAATGTTTGTATTTCCACCATAAAGGAGTACTGGGTGTAAGGCAAAGGGGGAGACAGTGTGAGGAGGTCAGTCTGCAGCTAACTCATGACTTCTTAGAACATACTGTTGATGGATGCTCTGGCCTTTCAACGTAATACAACACTCCAGAGTTCATTTTGAAAGCTTACTTCTCTGTGCTGACAAATCAGTGTACTTCATTTTAATCAGTGAGTTGACCAGAGAGAAGTTGCCTAGAAGGCTTGCCTCTTCTTCAAACTCCCGGTTAGCAACCTCAGTGTGGATTCAACCCACTCATACGTTTCTCGAATTCCCTCAGCTCCCAGTTTTAATTATTGAAAGCAACTGAGTGATGCTCATATTTGAGCTTGAATATGTTCAACTGGTGAGTCAAATCTTAGGGCTAACGTATGTCATTATTCCTGTTTAATCTTAAGAAATATATCTTTTGTTCATTCCTTGAGAGTTTCATACATGGATACAATTTGTTTCCATCAAGTTCACCATTCCTTTTCTTCTCTCCAACTGCTCCCAGATACCCACCGTGTTTCCTGGCTTCATCTCCTCACCCTCTTCCTCCTTCATGACCCACTGAGTCCAGTTAGTGCTGCCAATACCCACGTGGGTGTGAGGTCATCCTCCAGAGCACAAGCAACCCGTCAGTCTCCACAATGCTGGGGAAAGCTGCCTCTCCCTCCCTGAGCAGCTGTCAATAGCCAATAGAACTTCAGCTGGGGGTAGAGACTCAGGAGCCTTTTCCAACTTCTATGCTGGAATCTTGACTGGGTTATCTTGTGCAGGTACACCATCACAGCTGTGAGCTTCTCAGTGGGATATCTCTGTCATGTCCAGGATGTAGCCTTTCTGAACCCTCCCCCCTAAACCTACCAGGCAGTTCCATTAAAAGTTAGCATTTTGAGGCATAGTACAAAAGAGTCACATAAAAAGTTTCTACTGCTAAGGCATGATGGCACAAGCCTTTGATGCCAGCACTCTGAAGGTAGAGACACAGGCAGATGGATCTCTGTGAGTTCAAGGCCAGCCTGGCCTACATAGGGAAAGCACAGGCTAGCCAAGTTTAGGAAATAGGACCCTGTCTCAGAAAGATTTTTTTTACTATTAAACAATCTACCTGGCAATTTGTACTCTATATATTATTGATAATATGTGATTTCTTTTTAAAACTATAGGTTGTTATCTTTTCTGTATATAATTTATAAGTATCTTTAAACATATTATCTATATATAGATGATGTGTTTGTCATTTGGGTGGTTAAAGTATGCATCTCAATTCCACTCCTTCTTTGAAAAGTGATATCTTCGTATCTTTGGGTTGTTTTTCACTTCTTGTCTTTCCACATGCTAGAGTTCTTTCTGTATTTAGGATCTTAACCACAGGATGGTATACTAGGTTGGAAACATACAAAGTTCTGTCTCCACAAAGGTTTAAAATTTAGCCATATGGATACAATATATCTTACAAGGATTTGTCTCCTAATTGAAAATGTTCCAACGTTCGAAACATATGACATTCCATGCTGAAATTCTATTTGCGAATCAGGCCATCTGTAGACAATCAGGAGACACTTTTCCACAGGGTCTGGCTATTCGCACGGGGTGAGTATATGATGTCTTGATACAGGCATTAAAAAAAAGACACAAGGAAAATACAAAGGCAGATTAAAATCCTGCTGATACAATGACTCACTGCTCTTCACCTTGAAATGGTGCTATATGTTTGAGTGATAGCACACAGCTGTGGCCCCGTGGAGCCCACCTCCCGGCAGATGTTACAAAGTTTTCTACAAACAGTGGATGGATTCCTCTGTCAGAAGCCTCAGCCTATGTGCTTCTTATGATTTATCATCGAACATCCATGCCTTTAAATCCCTCTAAACAAATTTATCATTTAGTAACAATACAAAACACATCACATCTTCATGCAGTGACATTTCTGTTCTGGTCAAAACTGCCCAACTACGATACCCTTACCTTGGAGTCCAGACACTCCCACCTAAGTGGGACAAAGTCCATGCACAGAAAGGACTTGGGGGTATGTCCAGAATAAAAAACTCGTTTTCTCCTCCCCTTTCCTTACCATACTGTGTGCATTTCATTCCTTCACTCTCAAACTCCCTCTTCCTTGAAAGCTCATCTCGTGTTTGCTTGCCCGCCGTCCACCATGCTCCAGGTGGGTCCTCTTTCTTTTAGGATATGCTAAGCAGTTGTCTGCCCCGAGCCCTCAAAGTACCTTCTACATATGCCAATGCATGCATCCATCTTTACATCTTAAATCTCCTGGAAAGTTTGACTTAAAACAGAACCTCCCCAAGGAAAAAGAGTGGGTTTCTTCTATTCATTTACTTCCAGAGTCCATGGAATCCATAGGAAAAAAATATCTGGATTAAACTAAAGGGTTTCATCAAGATTGCTTTAAAAGTCCCTTCAGTGCTGGTATTTTATTCTACCTATTGGGTAAATGATCGGAGAAGGGCCCATTATTCTTCATTTAAGGTGTGTGAAATGTCAGACTGCAGGCTCCAGCTCTATTCACAGAACAAATTTCTTATGATTTATTGGCTCTCCTTAGCCCATGTGAGCACCATCCATCACTAGGAAGCCCAGAGCTCCAGCTTTCCATTCGATTTGGGAGTTGTGCCACTGCGAACATACCAAGTCTATTTTAGAATCTGGTAACTAACAATCCTGCCACCTCCACAGCAGCCCGTGGCTGAAACACAAAATTTCTATTTCTAGGTTGTGTTGTCCAAAAAAATTGGCTTTTTTGTGTATGTTTACAGGAGTAGGTTTTGGAATAGCACCAGAAAGAGGCATTCGAATCGGCCAGGACATTCATCAGCAGCCGCTGTTGCATGCTGGAGTAGTTGCAGAGACTTCGAAGTTTGGAGGTTGACTCCTTATGAATCTTGGATCTTTAGTTCTGATGACTGCCTTCTGCCTTCTCCACTGACCCCAAACAGGAAGCAGAGGCAGGTGGAGAAAGCATATCAGATTTATATACTTCACTCCAGAAATGGCAGACATTTCTTGTTTGGCCAGAAAAACTCAAATGACCCTGCTGTGGCTGAGGGTAAACCTGAAAATTACAGAACAGGGAGGCATATGCAGCGTGCTGAAGGACTTTTATGTTCTCAGCTACACATTCTGAGATATTGGAGGCGCTGACCTAATGCATCCCAGTGGCTTTTGGAGTTGACACCATACCTGGGGAATTCCATTGCCTGTTCCTGGTTCTTTCATAGAACCTGGAGTCTGGGAAGACAAATTTTCTCTCACCTATTTTTATAGCTTGAATAGGAAGCATCCCACACAAGTTCCATGAGCTGGTGACCTCAAACACATGCCCCTACCTGATTACACTCTTTTGGAAAGTACTGGACCTCAGTGGAGGAAGTAGGCTATTGAAGGGACACCTTTGAAGGTTAATTTTGTCCCCAGTTCCTTCCCAATGCACACACCTGTCCCATCTCTTTCTCCCTTCCCCTGCCTACCCTTATCTACCTACCTACCTACCTATATACCTATCTGCTTGCCTGCCTGCCTGCCTGTCTGTCTGTCTGTCCCATCTGTCTATCTTTTTGCATCCTGTCCATCATGAGGCAAGCATCCCCTACCATGTGCCATAGCTGCTGTTATGATGTTATGCCTCACTGTTGTAGGCCTCAAGCCAATAGAGACCAAGGTTATGGACTAAACCAAACCCTCTGAGACCATGAACTGAAATAAATCTTTACTCTAGTGAGTTGTCTGTGTCAGGTATTTCACCACAACAGCACAAAGCCCAACTAATACATTCACCCAGCCACCTTTAGCTTCAACAGATACTCTGTTAGTTTGTTAATTGCTTTAGGCAGAGTGGAAAAGGAAAGAGCTCAGTGAGAAAATCAGGTCAGAAGGAGCTGTGGGAACCAGCTTTATCCTCTCTCATCTTGCTTCAGGCCTATTACCTGGATCTTCTCTCCTAATCAGCTTTTAATGACTGTTCCACCTGGTGTGTTTGTGAGTCATGCTGTCCACACCTTATTTTCCCTGGTAAGCAAATCAATTAAGCCTCCAGGCCTCCTTGGCCTCATCTTGTCTCTGTCTTACCCTGACAACTCCCATTTCATTAGTGATCTTGGAAAGGGCTCACCTCAATTTGTTTCTCCAGATGTTTTGGTCATCTCGTGTCAGAATAAGATAAATTTTGTTTAGGATGCTCCATAGCTCAAGCCACATGATGTGTAGTCTTCTTCGGGATGCTGATGGCTGCTGGTGCTGAGCTTCAGAGACAGTCCGGTGTGTGAGAGCTGTGCTAGCAGGGGCCTGGTGTCCTCAGAGATATTCCTGGGATCTGGGATGCATTACAGGGACCCACAAATCCTCCTCCCGGTGACTGTTGTCCAGGTGGGAGGTGCCTTCATCTCCAAAGTGCAAGGGCCTGTTTGATTCATAGTGTGCTTACTGGAACAAGGGCGGGGCTTAGTAATGAATAACTATGCTTATGATGTGAAAGAAAGAAAAGGTATTAATTTGGTTTTTCTTTTTCCATATGTGTGTGGGTAGGTGGGGTGTTCACCTGTGCAGGGGTTGATCTCAAGATGTCTTGTTCAATCAATTGCTTTTCTACCTTATTTTTTAAAACACTTAATTTTTATGTCATGAGTATTGGTGATTTACCTACACATATGTCTATACATAGTGTGCATGTCTGATACCCAGAAAGGCCAGAAGAGGGTGTCAGATCTCCTGTATCTGGAGTTAGAGATGGTTGTAAACCACCATGTGAATGCTGAGAATTGACCCTGGATCCTTTGCAAGAGCAGCCAGGTCTATTAACTGCTGAGCCATCTTTCCAGTCTCAACAGTTGTTGGGTTTTTGTTTTTTCAATTACTGTTAAAACAATTCTTGAAGCTGTGAATATTGAGCGCCTGTGTAGTTACTTCCTTCAAGTCTAAGTAGAATGCTACTTTAAGACCTCCCATGCTCTTAACTGTGATTTATTACCAAGTCCCTATTGTTAGCCAACTTGGCCTCCAGGGTCACCTGATGCTAGAAAATAGAAAGACATGCTTTTCTGTCTCCAAAAATATCTTGTAAATTAATAAAATGGTGGTTCCTATATAAAAGTATACAGGGAACCAAAAGCCAGCCCGCCCACAATCCAACTCTTTGAAGGTCTGCAAAGTCAGAGAACAATCCAAGAAAAACCTTAAAGCAAAAGAGCCCTGCCTCAAGGGAGCCTTGAAGATACCACATCAAACAATGGAGAATACTCACTGGGATGTGCATTGCTGGCAGCTTATCTCATCTCCAGCTTTGGTTTTGATTAGGAAAGATGCTACAGAGTGACTGGTGAATGCTCAGGACAGAGTGAAATGTTGACACAGAGAGTGAAGCTAACAACTTCCACAAGGCTAGTCAACAACTGAGAATCCGCCCCAAGCCAGTGATAGTCAGGGATTTTATATACTTACTTTCTAATTCCCAGAAAATTAGGAATTATAAGGATTGGGTGATAGCTGCATCTGTAAGGTGTTAGTCTTGCATGTGTGAGGATCTGAGTTTAATCTCTCATTTTAGAAAGAAATTAATAAGCCAGGCATGGTGGCCCATGCTTATAATCCTGTAGTGCCAGGGAAGTGGAGACAGGAGGATACCTTTGTGTCCCTAGGCAGACAGCCTTGCCTAGTCGGTGAGCTCCAGGCTAGGGAGAGACACTGTCTCTATGAAAATGATGGACATGACCTGTGTATGAGAAACAACACCTGAGTTTGTCCTCTGGTTTCTACATGCATACACACGCATGCATGTGAACATGCATGCACACTAATGTGCATGAGCGAACACACACACACACACACACGCACACGCACACGCACACGCACACGCACACGCACACACAGATGTGCCCATACACCTGCATACAAACTGGACTTAGTGGCTATTTTTCACAGAAGACATGAAGGGGTGTAGAGGGTGTGGGGGGAGATGCAAGGGGAAGTGGAGAATGAATATTTCATATTTTATGTATACACTAATGACATTCTCAAAGAATACATTTTTAACAGAAAGAATTAAGGAAAAATTGTTAAGTGTTTTTTGTCCTCTCAAACTGAAGCAGACACAGTTATAAATGTGGCACTTTAATAAGTATGTCCTTAAAACAGAGCCATTTGAAAATCCAAGTGCCTTGGCAGTAGTAAGAGTGCAACAACAGACTATGTGTCTGTCGTGTGTGGGTGGCACAGATGGACATACTCTGGAATTCACAATTCCCTAATCAGGCCTACTGATGCCACCTGGGTAGGTTGATAGCTTTACCCTATGATTAGTTTTGCAACAGGCCCCAGACCTTAGTAGGCCCCCAGACCTTAGCACAACTGACTCCATGATGGAAGTATCATTCAGACCACAAGACTCAGTATATACACAGCACCACCTGCCAAAATGAAAACAAAGACCTAATCCATCAAAGTCTGCAGTTCTGGGAAAGTCACTAAATGCACTAACCTTTGCTTTTTGACTTCTGTAGTTACATTCCTGGGTAACTGTTCTTGTTAACTGAAGTATGTTAAGGCAGGACATGGTTTTTGTGCTGAAATACTCAACCCAGAGAATGACTTGGAGATACAGCAAGATCCCCAACATCAAGTGTAGCTGCTGGCCCAGCTGATAAAGACCTTCTATTGTCTTAAACCCATGTGGAAGTAGACTTCTCTGGTGGATATTCTACAACAGGTTCTTTTTATAAATTTTTTTTGTTTTTAGTTATGTGTACATGTGTGTTGCTGTGCACATATGTGTGTGTGGTGTCCACAGAGGCTACATGCATTAAATCTCCTGGATCTGGAGAGACAGGTGATTGTGATCTACCCAAAGCAAGTACTGGGAACCAAATTTGGGTCCTCTGCAAGAGCTGCAAGTGCTCTTAACTGCTGAGACTTCCCTCCAAGGGCCTGGTTGGGCTATTAAGTAAATGATCATAATATTCACCCAAGTGTTTCTGCTGTGAGCAAGGAAGCCACTATGTCAGAAAGCTGCTCGGCAGTGATTGGTACCTTCATCTCCTCCTGGGTGGGGGACTGACTATGAGGTATGAATCCAATCCAAGGGGACTCTAAAGTAATATGAGCTGGTCACAGAGGAAGACAGTCCTCACATCGGACTGAGTCACAGATACAATCCAGCAGATATACAAAGTAAGGCCAACAAGAAAAAAAATCCCTACAGACTCATTTTCTGTTTTTTTTTTAAATGTATTTTGCTTTTACATTCACATTACATGAGCTGCAATCTCTTTTGTAATAATAAGAACATATTGACTACTTAAAGCAGGAGAAGCTGTGAATGTAGCTCAGGTAATGAAATTCAAAAAGCTGGGTTCCTTCCCCAGTACCTGTAAACCGGGAGTGATGGTGCAGACACTTAATCTTAGGGCAAAGGAAGTAGAAGCAGGAAGATTGAAAGTTCAAGGCCAGCTTTGGCTACATCGCCAGTTGGATGCCAGCCTAAGATACATGAGATCCTGCCTGGAAAAAAAGAGAGAGAATTAAATGAAAATAAAAACAGAAGTCAAAATTAAATATCTGTGTTCTGCCATCAAGAGGTAAGACAAAGTGGAATGTGGGTTTCTCACCTTGGCATTAACGATTCCTTTGTATTCTATGTAAGTCTAACTTCAAGTATTACATCCAGATGCAGAAATGTGAAGTTTCAACCCAAATGCAGCATGCAGAAGCAATGAGTCAGAGTGCTCTCTGATTCATCCTCTGCAGGTTGTCAGGGATGCTTTGCACACTTCCCCTTGGACCATCTGTTGTGTGGTGCTCAGCCACATCCTGGTGGAAGTGGTAGCCCACCCGTGGCTCTTTGTGATGCTCTGCTCTGCTGACAGAGTTTTACAAGCAGCTTTGAAACCTTCCCATGCCAATGTGTATCTCCTAAACACAACTACTCCATTGAGATCCACTGGACATTAGCCTGTACCTCCTCCAGCTGCTTTCAAGCTGGGCATCATGTTGTCATTTACAAATGAATACTAGTAGCCTTACAGATGGTTGCAGGTGTTGGTCTCATTCTGACCAAGACAGGCACAGGCTAGGTAGGGTCACCAACTGAAAAGTTAGAACAACTATTTCTCTGTATGTGTGTGTGTGTGTGTTCTATAAAAGTTTTACAATTTGTTTACAAAATGTTATCTATTTGTCTTTCTCTGAACTGAAGAATTCATTGCTATTTTATTCAATTAAGTTGCTGGCTTGTCATAACTTTTTGTTTTTTTAAGATTTTATTTTAAAGTATGCATGTGTGTGTAATGCCTACAGGGGCCTGAAGAGGGCGTCAGGTTCGCTCTTAGAACTGGAGTTCCAAATAGTTGTAAGCTGCCCAGTGTGAGTGCTGGGAACTGAACCTGGGTTCTCTGTTAGAGTAAGAAGTGTTCTTAACCACTGAGCAACCTCTCTAGCCCCTCTGTTTTCACTTATGATAGTGAATTAACATGCCAGTGTGTGGATATTTATGCAGATTGGCTATTTTTGTAACAGAAACATTGTGAAGGTGGTGCTTATTGGCAGAGCGTGAATCCATAGGCTAAGTTGTGTAAGTTTCTTCTTGAGGACATGATGTACCAGGGTTTTCTTTCTGGAAAGGAAAAACAGAAAATGTGAAATATCTAAAGAGCATAAAGATAGGTACAGGAACCAGAAACTAACAAAAAAGTAGAAGGCTTGATAATACGAAATGCATGAAATGTAAAATAAACTGTGTTTTATATATATATATATATACATATGTATGTGTGTGTTGTGTTTGTGTGTGTGTGTGTGCTGAATTTTCTTCATGTAGTTTTTCCTTCATTCATTCATACAGGATCAATTAACCTCCGTGGAAGTTTTTAAGACAACAGAGGAATAGAACAGACTTTGGGTAAGGACCACAGCCACTGCGTTCCCCCAACACCCTCCTCAATAATACCATATTCAGCACGAGGATTTTTCCTGCGGTTCATGGTAGCGGCATGAACCACACACTACCACCACTGCGCACACTGCCACACCAGCCACCACCAGCCACCCTTATTTACCTGAGACCATCCTCCAAAGACCTCTTCAAGTCCCCAAGGAAAAATGATGCTAGCTAGCTTCATGTCCCTTGAAACTTGGGAGCCTTAGGATTTCCTTGCTTGCTTGTCAGGCTCTGCATTTGAGACCCATCTATTGCCAGTGACCACATAGCCTTGGAATACACCCCAAGCTTTTTTTTCCTTTTTCCCCCTTTTAAATTTAAATTAGAAACCAGCTTGTTTTACCTGTCAAGCCCAGTTCCCTCTCCCTCCCCTCCTCCCCTGGTCCCCACCAGCCCCCATACCATGCCCTTTCTGCTCCCCAGGGAGGGTAAGGCCCCATAGATTGCCCAGGCCTCCTATCTGACACCCACGTTCAGGGGGGGTCTGGGTCAGTCCTATTCTAGTTTCCCAGATATCAATCTGGAATCCATGAGCTTCCTTTTGCTCAGATCAGCTGTTTCTGTGGGTTTCTCCAGAAAGGGGTCTCAACCCCTTTGCTCACCACTATTCCCTCTCTGCAACTGGATTCCAGGAGTTCAGCTCAGTGTTTAGTTGTGGTTGTCTGCTTCTGCTTCCAACTAAATGAAGGCTCTAGGATGGCATATAAGGTAGTCATTAATCTCATTATTGGGGAAGGGCATTTAAGGTAGCCTATCCAGTATTGCTTAAATTGTTAGTTGGTGTCATCCTTGTAGATATCTGGACATGTCCCTAGTGCCAGATTTCTCTTTAAAACTATAATGGCTCCCTCTATGATGGTATCTCTTTTTTATTCTCTTCTATTCTTCCCCCAACTCAACCTTCCAGCTCCCTCATGTCCTCCTCGTCCCTCCTCTTCTCCCCTTCTCCTTCTTCTAACTCCCTCCTCCCCCCCCCATGCTCCCAATTTGTTCAGGAGATCTTGTCCCATATTCAACAAAATCATAGAAGAAAACTTTCCCAACCTAAAGAAAGACATGCCAATGAAAGTCCAAGTAGCTTATGGAACACCAAATAGAGTAGATCACAAAAAAGTCCCCTTGCCACATAATAATCAAAACACCAAACTTACAGAATAAAGAAAGAATATTAAGAGTGGCAAAGGAAAAAGCCAAGTAGCATATATAGGCAAACCTATTAGAATTACACCTGTCTTCTCCATGGAAACTCTGAAAGCCAGAAGGTCCTAGATAGATATTCTACAAACACTAGGAAACCACGTGATGTCAGTCCAGACTACTATACCCAGCAAAGCTTTCAATCACTATAGATAGAGAAAACAAGATATTCCATGACAAAACTAGATTTAAACAATACATATTCACTAACCCAGAACTACAGAGAGTATTGGAAGGAAAACTCCAACCCAAGGAAGCTAACAACACTCACAAAAAAGTGGCAATACATAATCCCACTTTACCAAAAGACAAAAGATAAAGCGGGCAAATCCACACACAGTACCACCATCACCAACAAATCCAAAACAAACAGGAATTAACACTCAATGGTCCTTAATTTCCCTCAATATTAATGGTCTTAACTCGCCTATTAAAAAAACACAGGCTAACAGAATGGATACAAAGACACCCCAAGCTTTTATGTACAGCTAGATTTCAGATCCTGGACTAGACAATAATTTTCCCAACTGGAAGTACCTTACGCCAACAGTTTCAGTAAGCAATATCTATAGAATTATACTGACAAAATGAACATTTTCCTAAGAAGAATTGTATTTCTCAACTCGCACCAGAAGGGAACACATATGTATAGTATCCACATTGCGTATATGTGTAAAAATAAGAAAGCGTGAGTGCACAGATGTCTGGTATTTGTATATTCATTCATTCCACAAATATTTACTGTGTATGTCAGTTTGCTATTCCTGCTTAACAGGCTCCACTGTCTGCAGTGGCTTTAAACTGAGCCAGTCGCCTGCTCGCAAACCCTTGGATTCAAACGTGGCCAGGCTTCAGCTGAAATGGGCTCAGGTGTTCATAGTCACCAAACACTGAGTGTCCTCACCACGTGCCTTGCAGCTGGTGCTGGCCCTCTGCTGAGATGTTAGGGGACCATACCTCTGTGGTTACTCACCTTTTCACATATGGTCCAGAGTGCTCCAAGAGCAGAGAGATGAGATGAACCTAGAAGAACAAGTGTTTTGTGGCCTTTCACTTGGAAGGCTGTCAAAGCATCTTCAGACCTCCAGATTCCAGCTGTGGATAAGCAGCGTCCCCTCCCCATGTCCTAGAGAGATGAGACACTAAAGCCTTAGACCCCGTAAACTACCTTAATGGGACCTTGTCTGAGCTCACAGTCCGTTTCAAGTTCACAGCAATATTTGGGGGATGATGTCTGCTACATCACCCTCATTGTCATAAAGGTAGATATTGCCAGTTATTGCTGTTGGAGACTGCGTGGGAGTGGTCCCTCATAGAGAGACTGTGGAGCATTTGTGAAGGAAGGTGTAGATGAGCCTATAGGTTCTCCGAGGGCAGTTGAGAGTTGCAAGCTGGCCCCATGTCTACTCCTTCTAATCACACAGGGTGTTTTTTACATACACAATTATTATTATCAATTAAAGTAATTTCCCAATATACACAAAGACACACACACACACACACACAGAAACATACACACGAACATACTCATACAAATACATACAGAGGCCCACACTCCAAATTATTTTTGAAGACACAGTCTTTCTCTGAACATGAAGTGCACTAATAGGCTGGACCAGCTGTCAGTGAGCTTCAGGGAACCATTTGTCTCTGCCTCCCAGCACTGACATTGCAGACATGGACTGTCACGATCAATTTTAATCATGTGTTAGGGATCGAATCTCATGTTCTCACATCCACAGTGAGACTAGCCACAGTTGGGGGAAGTGTGAGCTTTCTGTGAGAGGCCATGAACTGTCATCAGACACAGTTTTTCTTCAACAAATTTCATTTTAAGGCAACAAAAACATGTTTTTTCTTGAATTACATTTTTTCATGTTATTCCTTCGCTAAAAGCAATTCAAGTTTTGTTTTTATTTAATTCTTATTTCAAGTGAGGTCCATTTAGGAACATTGTCCCTATCAAATGGACAAAGCACAAATTTCAAGCCGGCCTCAAGCCACCCAGTTCTCATGCAGTCTACACAGTCTATGATGTCCTGCCCTTCTTCTGTCCTCACTCACTGCAAGGCCACAGGGAGGAGCCTGCATCTTTATTTTTTTTTCAGTTGAGTAGCATTCCTCAAAGAGTCAGAAATCAAAGTGCTGTATTAAAACACCATTAAGCAAAGGGCCCTGAAAGAAACTTATAATTAGCACCGAGAATTAATTTATTATCTGCACAGAACATTCCTCGGTGTGAAAGGAGAGCATTAAGAATGGCGTTGGACAGAAAGTGGCTCAGGGCTGCACCTAACTGCGGTGATAAAGGAGAAGCCCAGCCACCTGCTTGCAGGTTTCTGCTACACAAGAATGATTCTGTGTCTGTATAAATGGTGCTGTATAGCTCAGGGTGTCATCTCTTATTTTTAAAGCCATTTCTCCAAATTTAGAGAGACAACTATTAATAATACAGAAAACAAATTGGATTGTGCATTAATAACCCAAAGTAAAAGAATTACAAGCCATGTAAAAGCCTCACCACACACACACACACACACACAAACACACGAACATAATCATACAAGTACATACAGGGACTCACACATACATGCATGTGCAAAAACAGGTACACATGATCATATTCATGTAATCACATATGTGTGCATGAATGTGCCATACATGCACACACACAGGCACACACACAGGCACACACACACACACACACAGGCACACACACAAACAGATTTTCTGGTCACTTGAAAAGGCAAAGCTGAGTCTGATCCAGAGATGCTCAGACATGCATAGCTTCCCTCTGTGTTCTGTGATGTGTCATCCCTCATCATTAACTTCTTCTTGCCTGCAGCCTTGTCATGCGAAAAATGAAGAAAGCTTCCTCAGTAATGGGGCTGAGTAGTAGTGAGCTGGTTTTCTAAAATATATCATGTTTGAAATGGAGAAGGAGCCTAGTGGAAATCATGTAGTGTCTTAAGAGTGACTGGTTCTTATGTACTCTGCAACTCCTTCCCAGACTCTTGAAGTTTTTCTGTGTTCAGGAAGCTGCTGGTGTCCATCGTGGCACCTGAGACCACATGTCTGAGCAATCCTTACAAACACCTGGAAAACAAGGGTCATGCCAACCTGACATCTGTACATTGCACAGTAGATACAATGATACAATGATCCACTTTGTTTCAAAATCTGTTGCTCCCTTTTTTGAATACCCACTACTTACTTAAATAACTTCTTTGGAGAAGGGTCTGTTTAGTTTCATGTCCCATTTTAAAGGACGTATTTCTAATTGTGTGTGTGTGTGTGTGTGTGTGTGTGCGCGTGTGTGTGTGTGTACACCTGTGAATGCAGTATCCAGTGGGACCAGTAGAGGGTTTCAAGTCTCCTGGAGCTGGAGTCAAATATGATTGCGAGCCATCCATTTTGGATGCTTGGAAATGAACACAGGTCCTCTGAAAATGCAATGCATGCTTTTTATCACTGACCCATTTCTCCAGCCCCCTCCCCGTGACCCATTTATGCAACTGGACTGGTTGTTTTGTTTATTCAGTTAAAATTACAACACATTCTAATGCCAAATCCCACAAGCTGAATGGAAATTGTCCTGTGTCGCAAGATTTTACCTGTATGAAATGTTCAGAATAAGTAAATACAGAAACATTATGCAGAGGAGGCAATGAACTCAGCTAAATGAGTGCATCTGACATTCGAGTATAATATACAAGGTGGATAGTCTCAGGTGACTAGCAGGCTGGTGGCACGTACAGGGTGGATACTCCAGATGGATTCGTATCTATGGAGCAGTAGAGTGGAATGGCAGAAGAGTCCATCACAATATTCTAGAAAGTACAGTCATTACACGTTATAAAGAGTAATTTATGGAATTTTCCATTCTGAAATTACTCAGTTGTCTATGCCAAATGGTCATGCAAAGAGGAGCTGTGAATATGGGGAAATGCTGTAACTATATTACATTGCCTGTTAGACTTGGTGAGAACAGTGTTTCTCATTCAGTTAAAGCAGAGAATACAGGTTTGCCATCATCAATGGCTGTTCTGAGTAAATAAAACTGATTAAAGCGAGTCTTTCCCTTGACTTCTTTTTCCCACCTTCCTTATACAAAGGTGTGTGGTATTTATTAAAAAATGATGGTGGCATGTTCACAATATAATGTATGAAATTCTCAAGGAGAAAAGAACAAATGAAAAGAGGCATACAGACTGAAAACAACAAGGAAAGGATGTAAAGAAGGGCTGTCTTGGGAGAAGCTTCTTTGTGTAGTAGACGGCAGTTAATTAGAGATCCACAGTTGACCAAAGTGAAGGAAATGAGTGACTTCAGAGTGCTCCGCCCTCAGTGGGACATCTATATCTTTCCTTCAAAGCTCAGGGATCATTGAGGAAGAGGGAAGAGAATGATTGCAAAGGCCAGAAGTCAGAGAAGACTGCTGCAGACACCATTTTCTGGATGTGACCGGACTGCTGAACACATGAACTCACAAAAGTGGTTGCCTGCATAATTCCACGCCAGACAACATCCCAGCATAGATGGGGTTCATAGAGTTCGCAAAGCTCCATTCTCAGCTGAGGGACTGTTGGTAGGAGGGAGGGAGGGAGGGAGGGAGGGAGGGAGGGAGGGAGGGAGGGAGGGAGGGAGGGAGAGAACATGAAGTTGGAGGGAGGTATTGGTATGCAATTCTCAGAGGAGTTTGGGAGAAGTGTGGAGTGTGTGTATATGAGTGGTACATATATGTTACACTCATGTGTGCAAATGCATCACTTATAGAGACCAGAGAAGACTGGTGTCTGTAAGTGACCATTGTCTTGAGACAGAGTGTTTCGGTGAATCAGAAACCAACCATTTTGGCTAGGTTGGCTGGTCAGTGAGTTCTCTAGATCTGTCTGTCTCATCCCTAAACCCATCCAATGCTGGAGCTGCAAAGGTGTATACAGCTATGGCCAGCTTTTTGCACAGGTGCAGGGGATTCAAAGTCAGATCCTTGCAGAGTGAGTGTTCATTCCCACTTCGCTATCTCAAGCTTTTGTTACAAGCATGAAGTACAACAACAGACTTTCATACATAGGGTAGCACTAGTATTATAGGAACCTCCTGAGCGGTCGTCCACATTTAGTGCTCCCTTTCTTTCCTTTGATGTAACCTTTGACTCCATTTCAGTTGAATCATCCCTGGTAGAATCTTTAATTATGAATTTGAGATATTCCTTTAGTATCACAGTGTGAACACATTACCCACAAGACTACGTGAGATCATGCATAAAGTAGAAATTGCATGTCCACACACACACAGGTATCAGAATTAATGGGCACTAATAGTTCATAAAGAGACAATCTATTTCATCACATTGTACATCACTTATTCTCATAAATCATTCACCACCTGGAGCATTGACAGGACACTCCTCAGAGAACAGTCTACATTAGCTTTCTCCTGTATTCGCCCTAACTTAAAATAATATATTATTAATTATTAATATTGCTTAAAGTGAGACACACTGATTGTTTCTGCCAAATGAAAATGGTGGTTTGAAAAAAATTTAAATTATCATTATCTTACAAATTTTTTCATTTTTATTCAAATTAGAAACAGGCTTGCTGCACATGTCAATTCTAGCTCTACCCCTGCTTCCCCACCAGACCCGCAGACCCCCCATACAATCCCCACTCCATTCCCCAGGGAGGGTGAGGCCCTCCAAGGGGATCTCCAGAGTCTAGGCCTTCCCCCCAAGAGTCCAGGCTGAGAGAGCCTCCTTCATTGTGGGATGGACACACGAAGTCTATTTGTATGCCAGGGATAAATACTGCTCTACTACCCAAGGCCCCATAGATTGCCTAGGCCTCCTCATTGACATCCACATTCAGAGAGTCTGGAAAAGTCTCATGCTGTCCTCTCAGCCATCAGTCTGGGGTCCAAGAGCGCTCCCTTGTTCAGGTCAGCTATTTCCTTGGGTTTCAGCAGCCCAGTCTTGACCCCTTTGCTCATGACTCCTCCCTCTCTGTCCCTGGGTTCCAGGAGTTCAATTCAATGTTTAGCTGTGGGTGTCTGCCTCGGCTTCTGTCTGTCACTGGATGGAGGTTCTAGGATGGCATAAAAGGTAGTCGTCAAACTCATTGTCGGGGAGGGGCATTTAAGGTAGCCTCTCCACTATTGCTTAGTTTGCCAATTGGTGTCATCCTTGTAGATCTCTGGAAATCTCACTGGTGCCAGAACTCTTCTCAAACCTATAATGACACTGTCTAGTATGGTATCTCTATTGATGTGTATGTGTGTATCTGCCTATCTGCATATGTACCACAAGTATGCAGTACCCACAGATGCCAGAAGAGGGAGGAAGATCCCCTGAGTTTGGAGTGAGAAATGATTCTGAGCTGCCTGATATGATGTGGGTTCTAGGAACTGTACCTTGACCCTCTACAAGAGTAGCAAGTATTCTTAACCACCAAGCCATCTCTCCAGGCCATTATTACATTACAAAAACGTATTTTGTATGAGTGCATCAGAATAGGGAGTGCACCACTGTTATGACCAGTCTCCATGAAATATATTGGTCCTGAAGATCAAACTCAAGTTGTCAGACTTGGTGACAGGTGCCTTTACCCACTGAGCCATCCAACTGGCCCCTACATAGAGATCTTTATCATGTGGATTTATATGAATTATTTTCCAGTGGTACATTATGGTTGGTGGCACAGCCAATAACAGAAGATATTGAGAAATGAATTCCGCAGTGGTCAGAGTACATGTGCAGCTGAAACACATGACAAAGCCACCAGGGTAATTCACAGCACATATCAAACTATTACTTGTGTAATATTCAGTGGCAATTAGCGATAAGTAACTTACAAAAACTAGTTTAAGGCTAAAAACTACGTGTTCATGCTGCAAATACTAACTGGCCAAGTGTAAGACCCTGGGAAATAAAGTTCATGAGATTTCACAACTTGCTAAAAAGTATAGGGTGCATTGGTTTCCCTCTCAGCTGGAGACTTGATAATTAGCAGGTACTTAGGAAAGGGGCTAGCGATACAAGGAAATTACCCAAGATGTCATTTGACAAGGGACACAAAACATCTCTGAGTAAAGGGGCAACAGGTCTCCTCAGTCAGCTGAAGGGTGTAGGGGAGTTGTTTACCGTGGGTAGGTGCCCAGCAGGTGTCATTGAGCCTCATAGCCATGGCACTGTCTTTACCAGCCCCTTGTGCTGTTGTATCCTCAGATCCAGGCAGCAGGGCAGGAGACATGGCTATGGATGGCTCTGTGCGTCCCTCCTGCCCCTTCTCTTGTGAACACAGACGAGTCACCTTCCTTCCTTCCATATTTTCTACCTGGGTGGATACAAAGCTTTCATTCATATCACGCTGGATATTTCCTTAAGAGAAGATGAGGTCTCCATGGGCTCCTGATTTCTGCTGAGGGGCTCTTCTATTTATGTGCATGATTTTAAATACAAGGTTCTTAGAACAGTAAACAGCAAGCACAACCTGCAGCATTCCTATCATTCCATGTGGGGGTACCAGTAAGGACCATTTGCAAAGCTCCCATCACTTCTACAGTCACTCACTATTGGAATCGGCTTCTACAAAGGTTACTAGATGCCCTGACAATTACCTTTTTTTTTGACATGGTGGACTGTGTTTTCTTATTTCTTCCACTTTTTAAAATTTAAATTAGAAACAAGCTTGCTTCACATGTCAATCCCATCTGCCTCTCTATCCCCACCTCCCCCAATACCCGCCACTTCCCCCAACCCCCACCCCCATGCCCCTCCACTCCCCAGGGAGGGTGATGCCCTCCATGGGGAATCTCCAAAGTCTGTCATATCATCCAGGGCAGGGCCTAGGCCCTCGCCTATGTATCCAGGCTGGGAGAGCATCCCTCCATGTGGAATGGGTTCCCAAAGTCCATCCATATACTAGGGATAAATACTGATCTACTACCCGAGGTCCCAAAGATTGCTGAGGCCTCCTCACTGACAACCATGCTCAAGGCATCTGAATCAGTCCCATGCTAGGCCCTCAGCCATCAGTCTGGGGTCCATAAGCTCCCCCTTGTTCAGGTCAGCTGTTTCTATGGGTTTCACCAGCCCAGTCTTGACCCCTTTGCTCATCACTCCTCCCTCTCTACATCTGGGTTCCAGGAGTTCAGTTCAGTGTTTAGTTGTGGTGTCTGCCACTGGATAAAGGCTCTAGGATGGCATATAAGGTAGTCATCAATCTCATTATCAGGGGAGGACATTTAAGGTATCGTCTCTACTATTCTTAGATTGCCAGTTGGTGTCATCCTTGTAGATCACTGACAGTCTCACTAGTGCCAGATCTCTCAACAAACCTATAATGGCCCCTCTATTATGGTATGTATCATCCTACTCTCCTTTATTCTTCCCCTGACTCAACCTTCCTGGTCCCCCATGTCCTTCTCTCCCTTCCTCTTGTCCCCCTCACTTTCTCCCAGCTCCCTCTCCCCTCCCACCATGCTCCCAATCCACTCAGGAGATCCTGTCCCATTTCCCTACTCTGGGATACCATGCATATCTCTCTTAGGGTCCTCCCTGTTTCCCAGACTCTCTGGTGATGGGATTGTAGGCTGGCAATTCCCTGCCCCATGTCTAAAATCCATATATGAGTGAGTACATGCCATGTTTGTCTTTTTGGGACAGAGTTACCTCACTCAGGATGGTTTCTTCTAATGCTATCCATTGCCTGAGAATTTCAAGATTCCATTGCTTTTTCCGCTGAATAGTACTTCATTGTGTAAATGTACCACATTTTTTTCTATCCACTCTTCAGTTGAGGGGCATCTAGGTTGCTTCCAGGTTCTGGTTATTACAAATAATGCTGCTATGAAAATAGTTGAACAGATGTCCTTATTGTATTAGTGTGCATCTTTTGGGTAGATGCCTAATAGTGGAATTGCTGGATTTTATGGTAGAGTGATTCCCATTTTCCTGAGGAACCCCCAGACTGATTTCCAAAGTGGTTGTATGAGTTGACACTCCCACCAGCAGTGTTTCCCTTTCTCCACATCTTCTCCAGCATCAACTGTCATTGGTGTTTTTGATGTTAGTCATTCTGACAGGAGTGAGATGGTATCTCAGAGTTGTTTTGATTCGCATTTCCTTGATGGCTAAGGATGTTGAGCACTTTCCTAAGTGTCTCTCAGCCATTATAGACTCCTCTATTGAGAATTCTCTATTTAGTTCTGTACTCTACTTCTTAACTGGATCATTTGGTGTTTTGGAGACTAGCTTCTTAAGTTCTTTTCACATTTTGGAGATCAGCCCTCTGTCAGATGTGGGGTAAATATCTTTTCTTATTCTGTGGGCTGCTGTTTTGTCTTGTTGACTGTGTCCTTTGCCTTGCAGAAGCTTCTCAGTTTCAGGAGGTCCCATTTATTAATTGTTGATTTCAGTGTCTGTGCTACTGGTGTTATGTTCAGGAAGCTGTCTCTTGTACCAATTCATTCAAGAGTACTTCCCACTTTCTCTTCTAAGATGCTCAGTGTGGCTAGATTTATGTTGAGGTCTTTGATCAATTTGGACTTACATTTTGTGCATGGTGATAGACATGGATCTATCTGCAGTTTTCTACATGCCAGCCTCCAGTTCTGCCAGCACCATTTGTTGAAGATGCTTTCTTTTTTCCATTGTATAGTTTTAGCTTCTTTATCAAAGATCAGGTTTTCGTAGGTGTGTGGGTTAATATTAGGATGTTCAATTCGATTTCATTGGTCTACCTGTCTGTTTTTGTGCCAATACCAAGCTGTTTTCATTACTATAGCTCTATGGTAGAGTTTCAAGTCAGGGATGGTGATGCCTCCTAAAGTTCCTTTATTGTATAGGGTTGTTTTGGCTATTCTGGGTCTTTCGTTTTTCAATATAAAGTTGAGAATTGTCCTTTCAAGGTCTGTGAAGTATTATGCTGGGATTTTGATAGGGATTGTGTTAAATCTGTAGATTGCATTTGGTAAGATTGCCATTTTTACTATGTTGATCCTACCTCTCCAAGAGTACTGGAGATCTTTCCATTATCTGGTGTTGTCTTTAATATTTTTCTTCAAAGACTAAAAGTTCTTTCACCTGCTTTGTTAGAGTTACCCCAAGATATTTTATGTTGTTTGTGGCTGTTGTAAAGGGTGAAGTTTCTCTGATTTCTTTCTCAGTACATTTATGGCCTATATATAGTAGGGCTACTCATTTTTTTTGATCTTGTATCCTGCCATTTTGCTGAAGGTTTTTTATCAGCTGTAGGGTTCCCTGGTAAAAATCTTCTTGGTTAGTGTTTATTGTCAATTTGATATAAATTAGAGTCATCAGGGAAAAAGGAAACCTCAACTGAGGAATTACCTCCATCAAATAGATCTGAGGGCAAGTCTGTGAGGGCATTTTCTTGATTAATGATCAATGTGAGAGGGTCCAGACTACAACGGGTGGTGCCACCCCTGGGCTGGTGGTCCTGGAATGTACAAGGAGACAGTCTGAGCAAGCTATAGGAAGCAAGACAGTAAGCAGCATTGCTCTACGACCTCTGCAAAAGCTCCTGCCTCCAGGTACCTGCCTTGAGTTTTTCTTACATGATGGACTCTCAAATGTAAACCAATTAATCCCTTTCAAAGCGACTTTTAGTCATGGTGTCTATCACAGCAATAGAAAGCTAACTAGGACAATATCCACCCTCATTATTCCCTCTAACTCCAGCCACCACCCATCACATCTCCCTCCGAATTTTATGTCTTTCTTTCATAATAGTTTATGTGTTTAGGTTTTTAACCCACTGAAAGCAGTGCAAGGATGTGAAGATCACCCAATGGAGCACAAGGAAGCTGCCCATGACCGTACTACACTACCTAACCATGTTTTTTTTAACGGAGGTAACCTTTACCCGCACTCCCACTCCCGGGTATGCACCCGCCAAGAACTATGGGGACAAGTTCTCATGGAAACTCTTGCAGTCCATGATGGTTGAATGGATAAGCAGGTTCTGCAGGTGAGCAGACAACACACATGTGGAGTATTGTTCAGCCATGAAAGGTAATGACACAAGCCACAGTGTGGAGGGACCTGAAGACATCATGAGAGACCCAGACGCGGAAGTCCACACAGTGTGGGACTCCACGACAGGAAATGCCCAGAACGGGAGAATCCAAAGACAAAAAAAGAATTCTTGGGTGCTGAGGACTGAAAAGGGAGAGGTGGTAGTTCATGAAATGGGTGGGAGACAAAACCAAGCATTGAGCACCCATGCACCCTGGACTATCCCCACAGGGATTTGTAGACTTGTTCCGGTCACAGGGCAGGACTATCAGAGCCAATGGGCTCCATGCCACCTGGTGATGGAAGGCGGAGCAGGGATGCACGGGGCCCCTTCCTCGTAGAAGCTGGTGGTTGAAGGCTTGGGCCGGCTGTAAAGGAAGGCAGGGCTGCAAGAAGCACTGCCAGAAACTCAAGACACTCTGTGGGAGCCTGAGTGACACTGCATGATGGGAAGGGTCCAGTCAGCAGCCACTGGGACCCCAGGTGTCGAAGGTGTGCAGCCTCATGGGACATGGCCCCATGTTGGAGGAGGGGACTCCCACAGCTCACAGCAAAGGGACAAGGAACCTGAGCAGAAGACAGCAGACATCAGAGGCCACTTCCAAACTGCCATGAGCAGGGGAGGTTCCTACCCACGAGGAAGGGACAGATAGAACGGCAGACCAAACTCTGGGTATCTTCTATTTCTTTTCCTGTTGTAGTTTTCTTGTTGCTTTGAGACAGAATCTAAAGGTGTAGCCCAGAAGCACCCTAGACTCTCTATCCTCTTGCCTGGCTCCCTGAGTGCAGGGACACAGGAGGACTTTCTCCCCAGAGGGGCCAAGTCACATGGCTCATCTCTTTTCTTTTTGCTTCCACTACCAGGAAATTCAGGGCCTCGTGCTTAGTTCCCAGCTGCCTGAGGGTTTCTTCTTTGCTGACTCCTGCAGGACTGGGTTTTCTGTCCCAACTCCTGGCTCACACAGGGATAGTGAACATGCCCATAGGGAGCACAGAGGCCATGTGAAGGTTGGGGTGTCTGCTAGAGCACAGAGGCAGAAATGCTATACCCAGGTGGGTGGGGCTGGCACCACACCCTGGCAACCCAGCATCTTCAGGAGACTCAGAGCCCCTTCTCCCTGTTCAGAGCCCACAACATGACATCTCCCAGGCTCTCTGATTTTCACCATCCTGCTTCCCTCTGAGGATCCAAGGGAGACATCCCCAGCTCAGGCCCCTCACTTAAGCACTCTTCATGTCCCTTCTGCCCCATTGTGAGGCTTGGATCAAGTCTGGCTCCTTCTTGTTCTAAGGAATTCAAGGCTATTCAAGGCCTGGGGAGGTGGGAGAGGTGGAAGCAGGTGACAAGCTGGGGATTGGGAGAAGAGTCGAGGCCACAACCAGTGGCTTTAATAGAGTCTCCTGGGTTCAACCTTCTACGGACAGGGCACAGGCATGAGGGTGGGCACCTTCACAGGCATCTTGGGGACAGTGTGCAGGACACATACAGCAAGTGCTCAATAAATGCTCACCTACTGGATGGACACGGCCATCTGCCATGAGAGGTAACAGTTAGTCATTATATGACCAGTTGTGTTGTGACAAATGGGTTTTAGACAAGGAGCAGACCACATGAACAGAGCTGGTGGGGGTTCTGGCCTCAGGGAGTCCTGACCACAGGGAGGAGGTAGGTATGGGCCTCTGGCATCAGAAGAGATAGATACAAAGAGACACACAGGCACACAAAGATGGAAGGCAGAGACAATGAGACAGGGAGGCAATACTGACAGAGCTCGGTCACAGTTGGAACAACTGACCCAAGCATCCGGGCACACCTGTGGGGATTCTCTTGACTAAACCCACCCTAACCTGGGCCACACCTTGGGGTAGCAGCCCACATACTAGGGCATGGAAGGAGGAAGTGTTTGCTCTTTGCCTGTTTGCCCTCACTCTCGGGGCAGATGCATCTACTCTGCAGCTGAGACATTCCTTCACTGGTGTTAGAGCCCACTTCTTCAAATACCAGTGCAGACTGAAGACCAGCAGTTCCCCAGCAATCCTCCAGGACTCCAGTGCTGGATTGGGACTGAGACATCTGCTTTGTAGACTGAGCAACTACCAGAGACAATCGCTGTTGGACTAGGATTACCTGGACCACAGCCTGTAAACCACACTACTGAATGGCTGCATGTGTCTGTGTCTGTGTCTGTATCTCTCTCTCTCTCTCTCTCTCTCTCTCTCTCTCTCTCTCTCTCTCTCTCTCTCTCTGTATATAATATATATTATATATTCACTCATCAGTTCTATCCTTTAGGATCATGACTGACCACACAGAGAGACAGACATACAAAGACAGAAAGGCAGAAGAGGCAAGGAGATGCGGGCTGACAGGCTTGGCTTCCTTGCTGTATTCCAAGGAGCCTGATGGCACAACTTTCTTTACACTTCTGGAGAGACCTGGTGACAGAGACATGTGCCACTGCCCTGTCACTGATCAGAGCCCTCTGGGACAGCTGGGTGGTAGTAAGTGGAGCTGGTAGAGGGGCAGATGCCCTGGTTACCCATGGGGAATAGATTCAGACCCTTTCCTGTGATTTGAGGGTGGTGCTACATGGGGCATGGACACTTTTTGTAAGGCCTGCGGGGAGATCCCCCCACAGTACAGGATGTGAGGCAGGCATGAGATCCCACGGTGGCCAGTGCAGATGATCTACCTATGGGCCACAGGCCCTGGTTGCCCTCAGTCTTCCTCATACAGCTCCCCTGGCTATGGAAAAGTCATCTCCGGACACAACCCTGACAAAGGCCAGTGACAGCAGATCTCAATCCCAGGATGCCAAGACCAGTCTGGGTGACTTGATCCTCCCTGACCAGAGTGGCCTTGAATCGCTGTCCCATCAGCCCTGCTGAAGACTGGTGGCCATAGCTCAGAGTCCTGTGCAGTGGATGCAAGCGTGACTGTTACCTGAGGAAAGTCATTGTTCTTGGAGAAGAAGCTGGGGACAGTGGCTGTGATAGGGTAGCAGGTGTCAGGGCAGGACTGGCCACCAAGGAATGGGGTGGAACCCATGGACTGTTGTTTTTCACTGGAGAAAGTGGGATTATGAAAAACTGATCCACCAGGGACAGTGCATGAGTCGATTCTGTAGCTGAATGCCACCTCCGGGTCGGGGGGGGGGGGGAGGAAGAGATCATGGGGGGGCACGAGCTCATGCGAAGGGAAGTCCCCATCCATGGTGAGCTCAGCTCACTGCCAGCATCAGGTGGGGGCTCCACAAGCCTCAGGTGGCAGCTATCTGGGCTCCTCACTCTGTGGTGCTGACAGCAGCAGGCATGATGTCATGTCCTCAGACCGGGTTGTGGAACCCTCGGCGTCTCAGTTTCCTCGTAGTCTCTTAGCTGCCAGGTTCTGGGCACCATCTTGCCTAACTCTTGATAAAGTGTAAATACAAAAAGATAAGCAGTCCTTAAGATTCATCTAAAAAAGTGAAGACTTTCCGAAGACTTCAGATGGTGGTTGTGATTTGCCCAGACTTGGGAGCATCACATGAATCGTGCACGCCATGATTCCTCTGCATTCTGAAAGCCACCCATCCCATATACTGCCTGGGTCATTCACAGACACGACAATTATTCCCTTTGTGTGAGATTTCATCAGTTTACTCAACCAGCTTCCTTCCTAGCTTCTCATTCTTCGGGAACCAGATTGCAATCATTGTAAAATTAAGATAAAGTTAAAGAAAGGGTATTGATGCCGGGTGGCGGGCTACAAGTGAGGCTGTGTGTGTGGGCTTCAGAAAATAGAAACAGCAGGTGGAAAATTGAAGCAGACGCCTGGCTTATAAAGCAGGGGATGGACTGAGCACATTTACAGTGTGGTTTTCCTCATCTTGTTCTCTTTCTTTAACTTGTTTTTTATCTTTCTTTTACACAAAATTCTGAATAGAAGAGAAGGAGGGAGAGAAGGAAGGGGGTAGAATTGGAGAAGAAAAGAAGAAATTTTATTTACATAGCTTATTTTAAATTTTAAATAATTTATGAATTCATTGATCATACTCCCAAATCACATTATTTTCCACGTGTAATTTTAGGTAGATTGCTTAAAATTCCATTTGAAAGTGGGCAGGTAAGTATGTATGCCTACATGACACTGGGGTTCACAATGATTCCAGGATCAGATAACATCAGTCCACTTCGAGAGAACATGCACTGTCCTCCTACACACACACACACACACACACACACACACACACACACACACACACACACACCCTGCCCAGTCCCAGGCTGCCTTAGACTGTGTGCTGGGAACCTGTCTACCGTGTCTGCATGACTCCTGTTGGTTGTGTGATATTGTATTCTGACACTCCTGAGACTAACAAGGAAGTTTATTTTGAGTCAGAGGATGGAGCTAGCTATTAGTTGACCAAAATTAACCATAGAGGTTATGGAGGACTGAGGAGAGACAGACACAGGAAGTAGTAGAGTGAGGCTTCAAGAGGGTCTCAACCTTTTGTATGGTGGAATGAAAGAGATAGGAGGAGGTCAACTGGTAGCTTCCACATCACTTCTCTGATCATTTGGGTTCTAACCCAGATATCTGACTCCCAAGTTTTCATTGTTAAAGGAAAATTAGAAAAACACATCATCTGGAGCCCAATGTAGGGTGCCATTTGCAGGAAGATTTTTCTGTCCTATCTGCCAGCTCCCAAATAACAACACGGAGAATTCTTATTAATTAAGACTTCTCATTAATTAATAAACCTCAACCAATAGCTTAGGCTTGTTTTTGCTAGCTCTTATATCTTAAACTAATCAATTTCTACTAATCTATATATTGTCCTGAGGCTCATTTGTCTCATCCTGCTCACTCTGCATCTCGTGGTGTCTCTGCATGATTCCACCTTTGTTCCCAGCATTCTACCTAATAACTATTGACCATTCAGTTTTTTATTAAATCAATCTGAGTGACCCATCTTCACAGTGTACAAAAAGATTATTCTACAACACTTCTCTGAACATTCTGGCAGAGACACTCATACTAACTCCTGTTTTGGAGGTTTCCTACTTGAGATGGGGGAAAACCTGTATTTCAGCCATGTAGAAACAACCCTCCATCAGCAGTTGCCCCTTGACACCACCATGAATTTCCATTAATCTCTGGCAGTGCTGAGCCATAGGAAAAAAAAGACTTTTAGTATTTCCTGGTGGTGACTCCTCAGCCTGGCAGCCTCACAGTCTTCTGTCTTTGGGTTGCATGGTATTAATGAATGGTTTTTAAAACTACTAACTGAATTTCTGATGAGTTTTCATGGAAAAAAATGTTAAATGAATTTTTGGCATGGGATTAGGACAGAATATCCAACCATTCCTAAAATGGCCTTAAACTTACTTCTGCCTTTTTTTAATGATGTATTTATATGAATCAGTGCTCTCAGCTTTGACTATTATAAAACAAAATATCCATCAACTCTGAAAAACATTAAAGACACTCTATGCTTTTTATGCCAAGATTTAATTATTTGTGTAAAAATAAAAAGCTCCTGCATCTCATTAGTATGCTAATTTGCGCTCATCTTTAGTGAATGGCAAAACTATATGTATATGAAGGAATTGATTAGAAATAAATTTCTTTATAATTTATCACGAGTAACTGTTTATTTATAACCTACAGTATGCCTGAGGTCTTTTAAAACATTCCCAGGTGAAGGCTGAATGCATTGTTCAATGGGTAAAGTTTTTGCCATGTAAACATGGGGACTAGAGTTTGGACCCATGTTACCCACACAAATGCTGAGCAGACTATGTGACCCCCCTCCTGTAATCTTAGTGTGGAGCATGCAAAGATAGGAAGGAGATCCACGGTGGAGCAATAAAGCTACACAACTAAATTGCCCATTCAGAAAGCTCTGGGTTTGAGTGAAAGACCCTGCCTCCATGTATAGGTGTGGAGAACAATCGAGAATGACTCCTGATATCCACATCTGGCCTCTGCATGCAAGTGCACACATAAGCAGGCACACCTGTGTACACCCATATACACATGCAAAGAGCTGGGTGGGGTTGTAAAGGGATGGGAAAAAATTTTAGAGAACCTAATATAAAACTCTTCCTCAATTTGATTTGTTCATGACAAAGTCACATTCTGCAGCAGCTCTGGATGGCTCCTGTCACTGAATAGTAAAGTGAATATGTCCTTTTTCTGTCTCCTGCTCAGATAGGACTTTCGTGAGCTCAAGTCCAGGCCCATTAGAACACAGGTAAGAAAGGAGCATTATAAACCTAACGTACTGAGCAAACCAGAGAAACCAGGTTACCTATACTAATCTGTGTGTTTAGCATAAAAATAGTAAATTAATGGTGTAAAACTGAAGTGCTGAAACTCACAAGTATCCTGCAGTTCAGATGAAAAAAAAACCCAGTTCATTTTATGATGAAAATGGATTATACTACTCCAACCCATAAGAAGTATAAAATAGAAGTTCATTACCAAGAATTTTGAGAAGTAGAGGAAGTCAAAGCTGGTAGAATTCTCCCCATGTCAGTTAGCTCCTGCAAGGAAGCTGTTAAAATGATATTTATGTGGATGGATTGTTTTGATGCTCTCTAAGATGTATTTAAAGCTATAAATGACTATATTTGAGGGTTTTTTTAAGCCAGCTTTGGTGGAAGTACGTAGGCTTAATCTCAGAGGTGTAGCCAATCACTTGTCTATCTGAGGTGGGAGTCTTACAGATGTGACAACCTAGACAAGTTCTGTATTGGAGAACTGAAATTGAAGAGCCTGTGACCAAAACATACCTCTGTGGGGTGAGTGTGGGTAACACCTCTATCATCCAGCAGTGTTTGAGAAATCCTAGAAAAATAAATGCAGACAAAAACCACACTTGTAGTTGTAGGGGTGGAGAGGTGGCTCAGAGGTTAAGAGCACTGGTTGCTCTTCCAGAGGTCATGAGTTCAATTCCCAGAACCGACATGGTGGTTCACAGCCATATTTAATTCCAGTTCCCCGGGGATCTGACATCTTCTTGGCGCCACCTTTGGTACCAGGCATGTAAAAGATGCACAGATAATGCATGCAAATACCCATTTTAAGAGAAAGATACCAAAAAAAAAAAGAAAGAAAGAAAAGAACCCAGCCGGGCGTTGGTGGCGCATGCCTTTAATCCCAGCACTCGGGAGGCAGAGGCAGGCGGATCTCTGTGAGTTTGAGGCCAGCCTGGTCTACAAGACCTAGTTCCAGAACAGCCTCCAAAGCCACAGAGAAACCCTGTCTTGAAAAACCAAAAAAAAAAAAAAGAGAGAGAGAGAAAGATAAAAGGATGAAGAAGGAGAAAAGGAAGGAGGGAGGAAATTCCCTAGGAAGTGAAGGAGGAAACTGGATGTAAATGTCAACTGGGGAACAGGCTGGGGAGGGGGAGTGTCCATACCAGAGGGGGAAGTGTCCATACCAGAGTGGGGAGTGTCTATACCAGAGTGGGGAGTGTCCATACCAGAGGGGGGAGTGTCCATACCAGAGGGGGGAGTGTCCATACCAGAGTGGGGAGTGTCCATACCAGAGGGGGGAGTGTCCATACCAGAGAGGGGAGTGTCCATACCAGGTGGAGAGATGTGCATGTCAGTCTAGGGTCACCCATGAAAATCCTTGTCTTAACTCAACTAATGCTGCCTGTGGAATAAAATATACCTTCCAGAACCTTCCTGTCTCACTGCACAGCTGTCTCTGGAACAAATAAGCTTTTGCATGTCCCGGTCTATTATGAAGAAAGGAAACTTCAGTTTGAGTGGAAATTTAAATTGTTCAAGAATTTTGACAAAGAGGCCTGTTCTCAAGTAATAGTCTAGGAAACGCTTTTCTACAAATAATCAACAATGGATTAAGTTTCATGCTTCAAGAAGTCTTGGGGGGGGGAGGATTCTCAGAGAAGACCCAGGGTATGAACACAAGGCAGCCCTCGCTGAGATGCACTCTGAAGATACAATGACACATTCCCTCCTCCCCAGGCCCCACACTAACCAGAAAAGGAGGAAAAGATAATTAAACTATTTTCTCTAAATTGAGACAAAACTTGTTTTAGAAAGATATAAAAACACATAGACATTCTTTGTTAAGACTCAGGAAAAAGACTGTGGGGAAGTTAATGAATTTGAAAAATACACCAGCTTCCTTTAATGTGAAGGAGATGGCGCAACATGGTGAGGCATGCATGAGACTCCAGCATTCAGGTGGTTGAGGTAGGAGGATGGTGAGTTTTAAGCATGCATGGACTCGAAATGGAGAGGGACATTTTAAATCAAATTAACAGTAATTCTGCTGTGGGGATGTTAAGTCACGAGATGAGGTTCTATCATCGATGTGTTGGGTACTCCCCTTTCCGTCGACCCCTGGTGTCCCCTCTCTGCATAGCCATTCAATTAGCCTCTGCCTCGTGGGATTTATTCTACCTTCAGAGTAAGCTTACATCATCTTCTTGCACTGTCCCTTTACCTTTTCCCCTTTCTATCACCTGGCAGGATGCCCATAACCAAGTGGAGGGCACTTCAGACAGAGCCAAGGATGGCAGAAACCAGGTCCTTCGTTACTGTATGGAACAGCATTCTTTGCCCCACATCCAGAAACTATCTGGGTATACTTTTGGAGTTCATGGTATGCTTACATCTGAGTCTGACATTGTTTTAGAAGAATTAATGACAGACCTTTGAATAATAAACACACATCGTGTAGGTGAATGCCATGCCTTCAACTTCGGATTGAAACTTCCTGCCAAAAACATCTTTCCAAAAGAGTAATTGTTGGACTGCGAAGATGGCTCAACTGGTAAAGTTTGCCATGTAAATGTGAGGAACTGAGTTCAATTCTCAGAAGTTATGTAACCAATGGTGGTATGCTCTTGTAATCCCAGCACGGAGGTTGGGGAAGCAGATGGATTCTGGAGCTTCATAGCTGCCCAGCTTAGCTTATTGCATGAGTATGTCAGTAAGAGACCTTGTCTCAAAAATGTAAGGTGTATGATACCTAAAGAATGACGGCTGAAGCTGCCTTCAGCCTCTACATACACACACATACACAGCACACACAAAGAGCCTTGGAAATCTATGTTTATTCTTTATCTAAACACAACAAACATTTTTGAATATGACATAGATGGTTTAGATAGAAAATGCATCCACCAGGTTCATGTGTTTGAACCCATTGAACCCCAGATGGTAGCGCTACTTTGGAAAGTTGGAAGGTGAATCCCAACGAAAGGAAGTAGGTCCCTAGGAGGCAGGTTGAGGTTTATTGCCTGACTCCAGTTTATCCCATCTCAGCTTCTTCATCTGCCCTGATGTGAACGAGCAGGCTCCCACCCCTACAACTGTGAGCTGCTCCCACCCCTCAATGCCTTCCCACCATGATGGATCATATCTTCCCAAGTAGTGAGTTAAAAATAACAGCTTCCTCTCTGAAGCTGCCCTTTGTCCAGGTGTTTGATCTCAACAAAGAAAGAGGAGGCTAATACAGATGTAGAATGTATCACCTCATAGATGGGATTCCGAATGAGACTGAAAAATATCAAGCTCTAATCCCCAAGCAAAGCTCTCATAAAACCTTGTAGTAATTCTGCCAAGACAATGCACCATACTATCTTTATGACCCCCTCTATTAGGTAGCAAGATGTTTGCAAACTTAAAAGCTTTCATGGTGGAAGAGTAATTTCTTTTGTTTCATGGATCATTTGCTTCTTTTTCTGTTTGCTACCTTAGTAAGAGAAAGAAGGGGACAAAAATATCTGACATTTACGCTAATATGTTACCTGATATAAATATGTATGACTCTCAAATGCATCTACCCGTGAATGGAGAATATGTGAGCTCAGGGTGTCTCGTGCCTACAGGACCTGGGAAAGCTAACTGTAAATTCTTTCTCAGTCATGCTTCTCATGGAAGTGATTTCTCTCTGTAAGGCCATCCAGACATTACTTTCATTGTATTTGGGGGAATTATGAGGGTCAATTTTTTAAAGCTCATAATTTAATTGATAAGGAGAATTTTTTCATGCTTAGTTTCTTTACACAGCATAAAACAATCTGATCAAAAGCAAGTTCAAGGACAAGATTATTTTGCCTCATAGTTGGAGAGGGCATAGTCTATGATGGTGTGGGAGGCTTAGAGGGTTAGCCCAGCTTTCACCACAGCAAGGCAGGAAGAAACAGTAAGTGATGCCTGCACACAATTGACTTTCTCTTTCTTTGCCTTTCCCTCTGCTGTGACTTCTGCCCCCACTGAGATGGTGCCACTCACATTTGGGAAGAGATTTTCCTCCTCTACTCTCTCCAGATGCCCTCAAAGACAAGCCAATTAATGTACCTTACCAATGTCAAGGTGACAGTGGGGACTAACCATTACAATAACTTACGTGTCCCCTGGAATCCTCAGTGTCCTCATCTTAAACAGATTCCTGGGAGTAACCAATACCAAAAAAATAAATGGGTTGTGCTACTGCCCAGTGAATGTATATGCAGTTCAGCTACTTTTTCATTTGAATACAGACTTTGAAAGTCCCTGTCCACTTGAACCCCAGTAGAATGAGACATGGAGAAGTTCACATGGTTGAATCTCTAGAGGAAGTATCCAGTGGTGTTTTAAGGGTTTTTTTCACTTTTCCCTTGTATTCCACGTCTACAATGTGCCAAATATTTTAATGCTACTTTATCTTAGTGCCACTTTATTTTATGTGTATGGGTGTTTTGTCTACATGTGTACCTGTATACCATGTGAATTCAGTGCCACAGAGGCCAAAAGAGGACATCAGATCCCCTGGAGCTGGAGTTATAGATGGCTGTGAGCCACCATATGGACGCTGAGAATTAAGCTTAGGTCCTTTGCAAAGAGGCCTGTTCTCAAGTAATAGTCTAGGAAACGCTTTTCCACAAATAATCAACAATGGATTAAGTTTCATGCTTCAAGAGGTCTTGGGGGGGGGTAACCTTAACCACTGAGCCATCTCTCCAACCCCAACATTGACCCCTTGACCACTTTCCTCACTCCCTGCCAGACAAGGAAATGAATCTACTTTCTATTTCCTGGGATGTGCTCATCTTGAAAGTTACCTTATTGAAGAATAGCATTCAGCTACAAGTGTGACCACTAGTGTCCAGTAGAGTCTGTCCTCACAGAGGTCATGGTACCAATGCTGGCAGATTTTTTCTTGCATATTCTGCATCCTCTCCTAGCGCTCCACCCTCAGGGTGCTGCCAAAGTAGTAACCACAGCCTGTCCTCCATTTCTAAAAGCTGAAGGCTCTAGTGAGCTTATCTAGCTTCTATGTCAGAGAGACATGTTACAAGATGACATGAATATGTCAGAACTTATTACTGACAGAAATGGACAGGCACAACGGGTACTATGATTTTACTCTTTACTAACATCTCAAAGAGATATTTCCAAGAACACAATAGTTTTTATGGCAAATTCTGTATTTTTACAGTGGCTCTAAGTTTCTTCTCTCAACATTAGATGTCAAACATCCAACATCAAATTCCTCTACAGGAAACATCAAATGATGCAGTTTGTCTGGGCCACTTACATTGAAGCTCATAGTGCCACATCCATCAAGAACCCTATGGATGACATTTAACTACAACAAAGTAACTGACTATGTTACAGATCATGTGTTAAGTGTGGATATGTGACTCTAAACAATGTTCTATGAAGTATGTGGGGCATGGGTATTCCCCCAAACAGGTGCATGCATGACATTGCCTGTCCTCAATTCTTGTACATATGTGCAGACCCTGGCACATAGGAGAAGCTAAGGTCATACGTTGGTGTATTCTCAGCAGGAGCAGAGAAACTTGATCCTCAGAAACTCCCCACCCTCAGGAGGCTGCAAGATCCCAGCAGTAGGGGCTAGTGGGGTGGCTCAGTTGGTGCAGAATAAAAGCATGAGGACTTGGTTTCAGATTGCCAATATACACAAAACTTGGACTACAGAATCATGGGAAACCTTGAGCCCTGCTCATCCAGTTGAATTGATGATCCTGAGTTTCAGTAAGAGACCCTAGCTCAGGAAAAATAAGGGATATATGTCACTTGTATGTACTTCACTTGGTATGTTCTTACCACCTCACATGTACTTACCATTGGCATAGATTCACACTCATGTGTATATTCACCTCACAACACCACACACATACACTCAAACCCCTCTCCCCACACACAATAACTAAACTTAAAAAAAGACTCCAGCAGCAGCATTCCTATTGCAGAGGTAAGACAGAAAACGTCAAGTCAGCAACAATGAGGCATAAGAGACCATGTGAAGTGTGTCAAGATAAACAAACGCAGCACCATTCATTGTCATCACTATTTCCCTATTAATTCAGTTGCAATAGTGGGTTCTGAACCAAAGTAAATCTAGGTGTGGACTTACCTCTGCAACTCACATTCAAAATACTGTGGGAGAGGATGGTCTCTTCTGAGGGTCTCTCCTTGTCTGGGAAATGGACATATTAGTTGTATGAAATCAGTAAGCAAGCTGTACTACCTAGCTCAGTAGCTAAGTAAAAAATGAAGGTTACTGTCATGCTTAGTTCTCAGTCTAGCAGTGGACCCTTCTCCACACAATCCACTTAAGGAACTGGGGTCTTCAGCATCTGGGTCTACCATCTCTGAAGTTCTCCACATACCTGACTAGATCCTCTGACTCCAATCAACCAACAAAGGAAGAGACAGCAAACAAATGTAGCTCTCACAGCAACAGAATCAGAACTTGGGCACGTGGCTGCTGGAAGAGAATGTCAAACTGGGAACCCAGATGGATAAAGACAATGAAAGGAATGCTAAATGATTTGTCAGAATCTCAGTGAAATCTCCTGCCTGTGGGATTGTTGAAGACATGAAATGAGATGTTGTTGGTAGAGCAATTTGTCTGTGTTTGGCATGGGAGCTCATAAATATTAACTAGCATGGCATGTAGAAAGCAGATCTGAAATATTTCATATACAGTGTTTGATGGTTAATATTGAGTGTCATCTTGACAGGATCTAGAGTTGCCCAGGAGAGAGTCATCTGGGCTTGTCTATAAGTTTTAGATCAGGTTAACTGAGAGGAGCAGCACCATTCTACCGACTGGGGTCCAGGACTGAATGAAAAGAGAATTAACCAAGCACCAGCATCCATTTCTCTCTGATGCCTGACTCTGGACACCATGTGACAAGCTGCCTCACACTTCTACCTCTGTGATTCCCCACCATGACAGACCCTCAAACTGTGATTACAACAAACCTTCCCTTCCTTGAGTTGTTTTTGTTATAGCAACTTAATGTTGTCAACATTATGTTGTCATAGCAACATAAGAAACATCTCACACTTATGGTATAATATTCTCAGTGAATGTCAGATATTTTAAACATTACTAGTGCTAGTAGTGAGACTGTATTATTATTTCAGATAATTGTATAGCCTAAGATGGTAGATAAATGACCAGAGGGCCTAGACTAAGAAGAAACTTTTTTATGAGGGAAATTTCATTTATATTGTTCTATGGGTGAGGGAAAAAACATGTTGAGGAGTACCTGCTCTTCTCAGGCATGCTGCAGTTGGCTACCAAAGTAAGCATAACCCCTCAGTCATCTCTGTGGGGTCAACATCAGTGCACCCTCTCTGCATAAAGGCAGAATAAAGAGCGCAAGCCAAATGATGTTGTAATCCTACAAAGAAATCAGACTCCTTCCTTGTCTTCAGGAGAAAACCAGGAGGAAGGCATTGCCAGGCATCACTGTTGATCACAAAGTTTCAGTGGGCTCAGGGTTCCAAGAAAATTAACACCAAAGAAACTACGCTTCAAAAAATAAAGGAAGTGACAGCAAAGTCAGTTTATAAGGTTTCAGAATTGGTCCAGGGCGGGAGTTCTGAGAGAAACTGAATTCCTCATTTTTCACTTTAAAGGCTATGATAGTGAGAGGTGGCTGCCGTGTGCCATCTTGCAGTCCCTGCAAGTATGACCCTTCCAGCTTATTTCAACTTGTGTAGCTTTCCGCATCGGTTGTGTCTCTGTCTGTATCTTTTCAGGGAAGAAGGCTTTGTCTGTCTGATTGCTTCTCTTTCTGTTTCCCATCGCTGTCGCCAGTTTCATGATCTGGGAAGCCACAAAGCACAGCTAAGTCTTCATTCCATTGGCAGGTGGCTCACGAGAGGCCACAGTAAGATGCTGGACAGCGAAGAAATAGGAGGGAGGGAGGGAGGGAGGGAGGGAGGGAGGGAGGGAGGGAGGGAGGGAGGGAGGGAGGGAGGGAGGGAGGGAGGGGGAAGGAATGGAAGAGAAGAAGGAGGAGGAGGAAGAGGAGGAGGAGAATGAAGAGGAGGAAGGGAGACGAGGAAAAATGGCACAATGATTCTCACTGCATTTTCCCGATAAGCAAATATCTTCAAGGAGCACAGTTAAGAGAATCTGCTGTTTACAACATACACCTGGTCCTCCATGCTTCTCACTGTTTCTCAAGGCTTCCTATGGCTCTCTGATTGGAGCAGTCTCAAAGACCTGTTTTTTAGGCATCAGGAACACCCAGGACCAGTTTCTGCAAGTGGAGCTCAGCGCCAGATCTCTTTTCACAGTGGGAGGGAAGAGAATTGATGCCCCTCCTTGCTGCCCACCCCTGCTAGTTCCTTCGCTCGACAGATGACCCTGCTGAGTGCAGCTGGCTTTTCTTACACCTTAGGTTTCATATAAACCACATGTAGCATCCTTGGACTCCACTCAGCCCCAGTTATTAGGTGTTTTTCCTTCTTGGCAGGGTGAGAGCAGGAGGGAAGGGGGTATGGCTCCTCAAGGCTGCCATTGCACCAACCTACTCCACCCAGAGGAGATCCTACCACAATACCTATGGAGAATTCAGATGTAACTGCTGCCACCTCATGTTTCTTTGGTAAAAATACCTTACCATATGCAGAGATGTATTCCAAATACTTTCTCTTTTTTCTTTCTTCTTTCTTTTTTTCTTTTGTGGACGACTATACATTCATTGTGTTTGAGAGGCAGAGTAAAGGGGAAACCCCAGCAGGAAGACTAGGTTCCTGGTGAAGAACAGGAAGAATATAATTGGAATCTGTCTTTTTCCCAAATACTTATCTATTGTCATTCATGTTGCAGCCCAGAGACTGGCCCCTATAATCTGAGAGTTTCTTACCTTTGTGTGTGTCAAGCCTCATGCTCTCCCTACAACCCCCTTCCAGTAGCTCAGTCCAGGGATCTCTTAGTTTTCTCTGATATCCACAAGGCCACCTTCTCCCTATATCCATGATGCAGGGTGTCTCTCCAGGGTCACAACTAAATGGGCACAATGATCCTGTGCCTTCCAGCCATCTGTCCAAGGATTATCATCCAGTTCACAAACCACCATGTGAAATGAAAGCTACATTTCCACACTGACAAAAATATGGAAGGTGACAATTCTGAGACATCCCACATTTCCCCTCTTCTGATCCTTACTGGGAAAGCACCCTCAAAAATGCATTTGGTGTTTTTAAGACTAATATAGATCAGTGGTTCTCAACCTTCCTAAAGCTGAGTCCCTTTAATACAGTTAGTTCTTCATGTTGTGGTGACCCCCAACCACAAAATTATTTTCATTGCTACTTCATAACTTTAATTTTGCTACTGTTATGAATCATAATATAAATATATGATCTGCAGGATAGTTGATATGTGAACCCTGTGAAAGAGTTGTTTGACGTCCCCGTACCAAGGGTCCCCCACTGCTGTTTTAGATACTGTCACAAACCCAGCAAGCCGCTCCTGACACCTTGAGGCTTAAAGGATGCATGAATTAGTGGCCTGGCCTGGAGCACAGGATGGTACCCATTGTGTTGAACATGTTTCATGGAGAGAAGTCCACACAATCAAGGATGACGCTGTCTTTCTAGGCAGTTCCTGGGCTCTGGACTTGCCTACACAGACGTCCCTCTGTCTATTTTGAGGACCCATGTTCTACTAAAGGGTCAGGGTTTTAGTAACAGAATTATGGTGGCATGGAAGTAATAAAACCAATGCCAGCTACCCTTCGCACAGTGCTTAGCACATGCTAAGAGTAGGTGAAATGGCCTTGCTTACACAGTCCTGTCCCATTTACACATTAAATCCTGAGACTCCCAATCAGCAGGTGTTGTAGTGGAGACAAAGGCTGAGTGCGTTATCAGTGATTTGATGACTAGCCACTGGGTTACAGTAAGTGGTTTTCTGAAGTCCAGAAGCATGACTCTAGGGTTCATGGTGTTCAAGACTATTTTAAGCAACTCCATAGAGAGAGGAAATTGTCAGTTTTAAACCAATGGAGACAATAGCACAATAGAAAGACAAAACCTGGAAATGCAGCCCATATATAAGCCTGTTCACAATGGAGACAGAGAGCTAGGCTCTAACTTGCAACTCTTGCTCTTTGGGAAGATCTTGTGACAGTTTTAGAAAGGGGAAGACTAAAGAATAGAAATTATTGTTGTAATCATTATTCTTATTTCTATTCCAATATATTATTTTTTCCAAAAGTTTATTCCCCTAAATTAACTAAGACATCCTTAGTCTTCATCTCTTCCTCAACAAACTCTTCCCCCTTATACTTGGCCAAGTATAGTTGATCCAAGATCATATTAATTGTTGGGAGTTCTACATGAATAATTGCTTTGAATTAACACCAGTTAATTGAATTTGCAATATAATAATATTTGGTGACCCACTTTGTACATGAACACAATTAAGGTATTTTCAGGACTGCTATTAGAAGGGAAATGTCCTGCTGTCTTTTTAAAAATGTAGGTTAAAATAGCATGTATATTTTGTTTTTAGAATCCCTAAAGTTCCCTTGATGTACCAAATCTGTTTTTCAGCCTAACTCTTCTCTCCCAAGATTCTCTTGGAATTGATCCAAAGGAAATGCTGTTGTAAGCCTGGTGTGGATCACCTCTCTTTTCTGTTTGGGGATTTCTGTATGTATATCAGAAACTAGGGCAAGGGATGGCTGTACATGCAGTTGTGGCTTGTTGCATGCTAGACACAGAATACAGTAGTTAGCATTGCTCTTTATCAGGGAATGCAAGGGACATTAGTAACTGATAATCCTGTGTATTAGCCAGGGTTCTCTGACAGAATGAAAATATATATTAAAAGGGGATTTATTAGCCTGGCTTACAGACTGTGGTCTGGATAGTCTAACAATGGATTTTCCCAGGATGGAAAGGCCAAGAATGCAGTCGTTGTTCAAATCTGTGAGGCTGGATGTCTCAGCAGTCTCAACCTGGTTACGATTCCTGAAGAGTTGCTGGTCTTCAGACATCGGAATTCTGAAGAAGTTGGATGTAGTACCAGCCACAGCATCAGGAAAGATGAACCTGCCAGAGAGATTGAGGATGAGCAGGCAAACTCCCAAACTTCCACATCCTTTCATCTGAGTTGCCACCAGGTGAGGCCCAGGTTTAGAGTGGGTCTTCCTAATTCAAGGAACCGAACTAAGGAACTCTTTCCCAGGAGAATCCAGCTGCTTGGATTTTAGTTGATTTCACTTGTGGTCAAGTTGACAACCAAGATTAGCCATCACAGTCCTACAATGTGCTGCCTTTCTCTGCTCTGCTTTGCCCCTGGTGTCATAAACTGGGGCCTCCAGCCTTGTTCCTACTCTATAACAGAGCCTGGGTGAGAGATAGTGGTTACATAGAGAAGGAGGGTGAATCTGGGAGATGGGACAGGAAGAAGTAAAGCTGACTCCATCCTTTCCGATGCTTGATCTCCTCGACAAGAGCCTACTGACCTCTCAGTATTCAGTCTTCACCTGGAAGAAGTGTCATTCTACTCTCCAATGGGCATTAAGTACAAACCCTACCCATCAGCATTTTCTAGGCCACCAACATTCTATGTGCCAAGCCTTCTTGTATCTTCAAAGTCTTTCTGCTTCTAGTGAATGAAATCTTATTTCAATAGGGCCTTATTGCCTCCACCTTGCTTCATAGAAATCAATGTAATGTCACCCAGCAATGTGTCATGAACTTGTCGTTTGAATTAACTGCGATGCTGGAGCTAAAGGTTGAGCAATCTTGCTGCCGAAGGCGTTTTCCTCTAACAGCTCCATAAAGTGGGCAGCAAAATTAATAGTTGGCTGTAAAGTGGTCATTTGCAGGTTGCTGGGTGTAGCAAAATGGTAACTGTTAGAACCCAGGATCTGCTGCCATGGTGCAGAAAATACTTCATGAGAGGACAGTGTAGTTCTAAAGTTTGTCAAAGCAAACACAGTCCAAGGCTGATAGGTCAAAGCACGATATGAGTTCATATCAAGAAGGAGGCTATCTGAAGTCCAGTGAAAAAAATCTTAAGTAGGCTGGACTACAGAATTTAGACTCAAGAATGGGAGAAAATAAATCTTCATTGTTTAATCCACACTTTTTGGCAATTTCTTATAGTAGCCAGATGTGCTAAGATAGTGACATTTAAACAACTTACCTTATGAATTCTGAGAAGCAACATAATAAATGATGTTGTGATGGTGGTAATAACAGTAAAGATGGTGAATATGATGATGATGTGGGGGTGATGATATTGGTGGTGATGGTGCAATGATGGTAATTATCACCATTGTCATCATCATTGCCATTTTAATCACCACCACCATCATTACCAGTGGCCATGATGATGAAGACAGTGGTGGTAATGGTGATGATGATTGTGATGATTATGAGGATGATGTGATATTAGTGGTGTTAATATTAATAATGGTGAAAATGTTGACTATGAGGCTTATGTCTATATACTACTTACCACTGTAAGCCAAGTACTGCCCTAATAGTTTTTCCCTGTTATGGGATGTTCATACACTTTGTGAAAATATATTGTTGTGATTGGTGTAACAAAATGCTGAACCACCAATAGCTAGGCAGGAGATGTAGGAGGGACTTCCAAGCAGAGAGAGAATTCTAGGAAAAAGAAGGCAGAGTCACCAACCAGACTCAGAGGAAGCAAGATGGGCAGTATGAAGAAGAGGTAACAGCACATGTCAGAACATAGATTAATATAAATGGGTTAATTTAAGTTATAAGAGCTAGCTTGGGGTAAGCATAAACTAAGGTCGAGCATTCATAATTAATAATAGGCCTCCATGTCATTAGTTGTGAGCTAGAGGTCCAAAGAAAAATCCATCGACATATCCCATTATTTCTTCATTGTTAGCTATATAAACCAAGGAGAAAAATTTAAAACTTTGTTAAAGACATTGAGGCATTGAACTAAGCAATCTGGATCCAGTGCTCATGATCCATATCCATAGTGTAATGTCACTCTATAGAGGGGGACACTTTTGTGTATTTGTAGACACATCTAGGCAAGGTAAATAGTCATATACAGGTAGTCATGTTGACCAGAGAGTCCCATAACTCCTCTGGATTTCTCATCAATATATCAAGGAATAGATAGATCCTGCTTTTACAGGATGATTATGAAGGTAAAATGACTTCTTAGCAAGGAGATCTTAGCGGAATTCCTGGTACATGGTAATTGTTCAATAAAGTATTTTAGTATCATTATTATATAATTGCTTTTTCAATAAAGGGTTGGACATACAGAAAATAAGCAAAATCATCCTTGGAGGAAAGATCAGGGGGGGCACATCCAATACCAGCAAATATGAGAAATGTTTCCAACAGCGTATCACTTTTCCACATTTCTCATATTTGCTGATGTTGGATGGGCCTAGGAAGCTCATTGCCATCAATGATGACTAACAAGGAGGGCGGAGAATCAGGATGACATCCTGTGATATCTAGGAGAGTTCCATGGCAAGAAGCATGAGTCCCTGCATCCCAGTCTACAGGGAAGTGATAGACATTGAGGGATGGTCCTAGTACCAGATCTACTTATTGGACACAGGAAGCCATGGATCTTGTTTAGATGCTCTGTGGAATCTCTTCCCATTTCCATCTCTACTCATGAGCTATCATCAATCCCTACTCATTTTCCCCATTCATTAATTCTCCCTGGAACAATGGATCATGATGAAGCAAGGATGATGGAATATCTCATTGCATAAAGAGTACATTGATTCCATTGTTTGCTGGTTATTTAATATGTGAAGTGGACATATTTCTCATATAAAAAGGAAATATTTAAGGTAAATGTCTACTTATATGTGAATGAATGTATACATATTTGTTGCATTTCAATTTTAAATATTGCTACTTCTTTCTTATTACCAATACCTCACCTGAAAATAATTGAACATCTTATCTCATTAGCAACACCTAATATAAAAGAGTATCCCCAAAAGAAAGCTCTGAATTCACCAATAAATAGTAAATTGCACTTACCAGAATCACTGCTATTTTATCAAGTGAAATGTAGAAAATTGCTATTAAAAATGTCCTAGACTTCAATTTTGCAAAATATCTCAAGATTACTCTCAGGATTCAACCAAGAGGAAAGATAAATAAGAAAAGAAATAGATAAATTGGGCAATAACGGGAAAGAATGAGATTCCAACCATCTGTATTGACTTTGTTTTTTATAAGAAACACAAGTAATTTGAAAGCACACTTTTCTCAGTGATAAATTGTCAAGTGAGAGCAAGTGCATAAACAGACAACTGGCAAGCCTCTGAGGACTCTGCTATATTGCAAAATGATCTCAGAGTCACTGAAATTGCCAGATAAACTACAGGACAATTGTTCCTTGGAAGTTTCTTTTATTGAGAGATGCTGTCTTAAAGAAAACATTTAAGTAAATTAAAAATGATGCAAAAACATCACAAGCAACAAATAATGTGGCATCAAAGATTATAGATCAGCAGTATTATTTTGTTTTGATTGTGGCCTTTCAGGTTTTAGCAGTTACAAGTAACATATGCGTTCTATGTTGTGGTGCTTCCTGTGAGTCACTCGTGAGAGGCAGGTGCTGTCCCCCCAAGGTCAGCCATATTGTGGCTGTGGATCCCATCTCACCTGAACATCCACCTGTGGCATACCTGTCTTGAACTTACTCACATGTTTTATGGACCCAGATTCTCCTAGAACTGGGCCAGAGACCTCATGTCCTCACTGACTGTTGCTTAGAGGCCCCCTTCTGTTACTGGCCATAAGACTTCCCACAGCACAGGTCACCATGCTGCAAGTGGTATTCCTTGGGATGAGCAAATGAGAGAATGAGCACCCAGAATGGCAACCAAGCTTTCAGTAATCTTCCTCAGATGGAATATTGTACAAACCCCAATGTATTCTTTCATTAGGGGTCAGTGAGTCAGGCCTGCCTTTTTATGTGTGTGGGTGTTTTACCTACATGTATGTCTGTGCTGCATGTGTGTCTGTGCAACATGTGCATGCAACAGATCCCCTGGAACTGGAGTTACAGACTGTTGTGAGCTGCGATGTGGATGTATGTCAGGAATGGTACTCAGGTCCTCTGCGAGAGCAGCCAGTGCTCTTGACTACTGAACCATATCTCCAGTCTCAAAGCCATGACAATTTTGGGGGGGAAGGGTGCATTTCGAGACAGGGTTTCTCTGTGGCTTTGAAGGCTGTCTGCATGGTCAGTGATGCAGGTCCCTCAGATCTCTCTCTACAGTCCTGGAACTAGCTCTTGTAGACAAGCCTAGTTTCAAACTCACAGAGATCTGCATGCCTCTGCCTCCCAAGTGCTGAGATTAAAGGCGTGTGATACCACCACCTAGCCAGCCATGGGATTTTTATCTAACCATTTTTAAAGGTTACTTTCTTTTCTTTTTTTATTTTAGAAACTCTTATTTACATAACCATCTCCCCATTCCCTCGCCCTCCCATCCTCCCATGCTTGCCACCGATCCCCCAACTCACCCCTACCCACTCCCCAGGAATAGTGACACCCTCCACTGGGGATCATCAAAGTCCATCACATCATTTGGGGAGGGCCAAGGCCCTCCTTTCCAAAAAGGCTATTTTCTTATAGCGTTCTTTACATATAATATATAGTGTGGCTATCTGGAGGCTGGGACTAATTCATTGGCGTCTAAGGAAGTCCCCCTTACTGCCTGACAAGAAATTAATGTGTTTATCAGAGAGAGCCTTCCATGTCACTGGAAACTAATCACAGTGAGTCTCCACTCTTTATTCAATGAAGTATCAGCCTCACACCCAGTAGGATGTGAACCAGTTTTCACAGTTCATGCCTCTTTAAAGTGACTCAGTAACCAACTCCATTTCCATTTTTCTTTCACTGTCTTGTGCGACTGCATGAAGAAAGTGTGGCTTTCACTCTACACTTATATCTATGCACCACTCTTGTGCCATCTATTTAATAAAGAGAAAGCAGGTCTCAGGCGTAGGATTCTGGTGGACAACCAAATCCTGGTAGGACTTATTATTATGTGAGGGAGTTCATAATTAGGGGGAGGTTATGGGTAATTCTTTGAATTTTCTAGTAATGATAGAAATTTTCCCTTAAACCGTTTTTAAAGATTTATTTTTATATTTGATTAGGTGCTTTTGTACATGCGCATGACAGGCAGTTGTGAGACACCAGATGTGGATGATGGGAGCTGAAGTGTGTCCTCTGTAAGAGCAGAAAGTGTTCTTAATCACTGAGCAATCTCTCCATTCCTAAAAAGTTTTTAATGTATATTTATTGATATGGAACCATGGGACATTTTGTACTGTGACTATTCTATTTCACTGAATTTATCATTTGTAACAGACTGCCATTATTTAGCTATCCACCAGAATCCTATGCCTGAGACCTGTTTTCTCTTTATTGCTTTAGTTTTTACCATTGTATATCATTTACTTATGTAAGTGTATTAAAAATAAATTCATTTTACTATTCATAGTCATTGACTATGGCAAGCAGAGGCATCAGGGGCCTTTGGAGAGCTATGTATGCTGATTGTATGAGTATGTCCAGAAGGAGAGATGATAAGGTGGAGGTTAAGTCTTGGTAAAGTTTTGATAAGAGGCCACGAAAGAGAGTAGTATTTAATTGATGGATTGATAAGCGAATTCCATGCATCTCTCCTGAGACTCTGTGAGATAGTTTTCATATTTGAAATAAACAGCCGTGCGTTGGTGGCGCACGCCTTTAATCCCAGCACTCGGGAGGCAGAGGCAGGCGGAACTCTATGAGTTCGAGGCCAGCCTGGTCTACAAAGTGAGTTCCAGGACAGCCTCCAAAGCTACAGAGAAACCCTGTCTCGGAAAACCAAAAAAAAAAAAAAAAAAGAAATAAACAATAGGTGCTGGTCAGTGGGTGTTATACCCCATAATTCACATATGGAAGTCATTATCAGCACATGATGGAATATGCAGATGGAGCCTTGGAGAAGAAAATAGGTCTATAGGTAATAAAAGTGGGGTGCACCACTAAGAAGAAACAGCAGAGGACTTCCTGTCTCTGTCCATTTCCAGGGTATATGGTAAGAAGGGACCCTCCTATGCTACAGGAGAAGAAATTTCACCAGGGACTGAGATGACAAATACTTTGATCCTGGAATTCCTGCCATGTGTCACACAGCCTTTAGTATCTCCTTAAGTCAATTTAAGTTGATGAATATCATAGGTCATGAATTTGGGGGCTGGTGATGTGTCTTTTCTGGTAGAGAGCTTTCATAGAATGCATGAAAACCCCAGTTTCAATTGTCCCAGCAGCACATACATTCGATGTGGTGACAAAAGCCTGTGATCTCAGCCTCAGGAGGTAGACACAAGAATTCAAGATCATTCTTGGCTTCATACTGAGTCCAAAACCAGCTTGGACTACATGAGACCCTGTGTCTTTTTTTAACAAGGGCAATTTATTTCATATGAGGAACTCAGCAGAGAAAACTGATGCCCAGGCAAGCTTATGCAACATAGAAATTAGTAACTACTGAAAACTACCAACCCTAGCAATGTAAAGATGGTGGAATGAGGTACCTGAGTCCAAGGGTCAGACCACTAGAAAGAAGTTAGACCCTTGTTGAAATGTCCTTCTTCTGAGCTGTAGCCCACATGAGAATTATTCAGATAAGAGCTAGAGGGAGACTTGACAAAAGATGTAAAAGGTCACTTGGATGCCATCATCCATGCAATACAGCAAATAAACTGAGAAATAGGCTGAGCCCCTTCCCCATCCCAAAAAGTCAGCAAGTAGGAACCCCTGAACAGGCTAGCCTGTGGGAGTCAGGACCTGTATCACATAAGAGCAGCAGAGAGACAGACAATAAACGCATGGGATGGGAGCAGTAAGCCATTCACACAGGGTAAAAGTTAAGATTTGAGACACTTCTGTGCTCCTTTACCAAATCCAGTTTGTGACTCTGATACCAGAGATTTTGGAATTAAATATTCACTCAATAAAGATGAGTTGACAGTCTCCCGCCCCTCATTTCCCTAAACTGCATTAAATGCCTTTTAACCAGAAAGGGTTCCGTTCCATGCAGAACAGATTGGAGTGACAGCTGACTCTAGGAGAGTATCGTGGGGCTGAGTCACTGCTTGGCTGCAATCCCACCTCTCCAGCAAAAGGCAGGGCTAAGATTCAAGCCACATATGAAGACCTCCAAGGAACATCTTCCAGACCCTTTTCATCAATCTGCATGACTGCAGGATATCAGGGATGTTGGTTTCTGTCCTAGGGCTGAAAGAAGTGCCAGCTTGTACCAAATGAATGGTCCCCTGCTGTGGCCTTGAGATTTACAAGCTGAGAAACACCAGATGCTGAACACTTAAAGATATTCTGATATTTTTCCAGTTCTTTTCCTGTAGGGAGCTGGTATCTGTTCTCTGCCTTTGAAATTTAACATGACCTTCAACATACAGCCTATATAGGTGACAAATCATTTGGTAAATGGTTGCCAAAAAAAGTATGTTTTCTGTCTTATGTGGAACTTGGGCTCTAATGTATTCTTGTATACGTGTAAACGGGTGTTAAGTGTGAATAACATCTAAAGGAGATCGAGAGAGGGCAATAGTAGATGATATGGAAGGATGGAGATGGACAAAAGAGAGCATGGGATGTTGAAGACAAAAAGAAACTCAGAGGGGAAGTTTCGAGAAAGAATCAGGGGGTAGCTGTAGATTGGAAAAGAACCATGAACCACAGGCTGTTTGACAATGTCCTAGTGACATCTATCAAGTTAAATTCTGATAAAAGAAACTTAAAATAAAATAGTGCTGTGGCACTGGCTCAGTGGGTAAGAACATTTGCTATGCACATCTGAGGGTCTGAGTTCAGCACCCACATACAAAGGAGGCTTGGTAAATACACATGGCTATTACTTGGTGCTATGGTGGTGGCAATAGGAAGATGCTGAAAACAGGAGGATTGCTGGCAATTGCTGACTTCTCATCTTGCTCCAGGATGCATGGTATGCTCATCTCAAGAGAATAAGTCTGAGAGTGACCGAGTAGGACACTGGCTGTGCTCTTCATGCCTTTGAGCAGACACTGGTAAGGATGCATACCAGGGGAGCAGAGTGGCAGGGGAATAGTGAGCTAAAATGGGACCAGGGGGGCTACAGAGAGAAAGCTAGAGTTTTGCCACTATTTTAAGCACCACAAAAGATATTATATTTAGCAGGGGAAAATGCACCTAATTTCACCTCTCAATATTCTGGACTAGCTGATATAAAGTGCTGGAGATATGGTTCAGTGGATAAAGACACCTGCCACAAAGAAGCCTGACCACCTGAATCTGATCTGATCTCTGGAACCCACGTGGAAGAAGAAAGAAATAAAGAAATCCTCCACATGTTTGCATTCTCTCTCTCTCTCTCTCTCTCTCTCTCTCTCTCTCTCTCTCTCTCTCTCTCTCTCTCTCTCTCTCTCTCTCTCTCTCTCCTCAAAAGCCTTACCATCCAAGAAACTCAGGATCTGAAGAGTTCCCAGTAAGCAGAGCAGTGGTGATACACCTTTAATACCATCTCGGGGAGGCAGAAGCAGGCAGATATCTGTGAGTTTGAGGTCAGCCTGGTCTACAAAGTGAATTTCAGGACAGTCAGGGCTACACAGAGAAACCCTGTCTTAAAAAACCAAAAGAAAAAAAGAAGTGCCCAGTATACAAAGGATGTGGCTGTGTGGATGTCACTGGCTTGGCTGATGGAAGGGCTCCCTGGGTGAGTCACTGAGGGTCCTGTGGACTGATGGCCTGTTTTTCCTTTATTTGTATGTTCCTGTCTTCTCTCATTGTGATGTCTGGGAAGAGACTATGTTATCTGAGCTGTTTTCTACATATAGTTTTCTTTTTATATCTCCCTGGGGTACAATTCTGAGTTGATTTCAACCCATGGTACTATGTGGCCGTGTCCATAGGCCCACTGAGCCCATCACATTTGAACAAATTTGGTTAGACAGATGTGTCATGGCTCCCTCCCAGATGTTCCTGCTAAGTGCTGTTGTGGATATGAAGAGTGACAATATCAGTTGCACTTTTAATGTTCAGCAAATTGCTGCAGAATTTGCCCAGAGGCATGTGTGCAGATCCAGTGGCTGGCAAGTGTTCTGTCTCATATAAGTGAGGTTTTAACTTCAGTTTTAAATGAACAGGGTGGGCATTGAAGAGATTTCATGATATATACCAATCCATTTCCATTCACCAAGAGCCACAGAGAAACCAGTCCAGGAATTTCAGACATCTGATCGACCAGTCAGTTACTTAGTTTCTAATTCAGCCTCACATGAACCCCCCCCCATCTCTTAAGGGTTTGATTATTTCTCATAGGCACAATGTCTTGCTGTTGGAGTTGAACACAGTTGACTCAGTTCATGGAGTTAATGTTCTGAGGTGGAAGTTCCTCTGACTCATAACCTCTGTTTATTTCCCATACTAAACGAGTATGGCATTAATTCCTCTCTCTGTATTGGTAGATGTCCTCCAGCAAAGTAAGATAAAAGAGATAGAAGCCATGCTGAGGCTGAACAGATAGATCAATCAGTAAAGTACTGGCAAGGCAAGCATGGGAACTGGAGTTTAACCCAGCCAACCCATGTAAAAAGGTCAGAAATGGGCTGGAGAGTTGACTCTGTGGCTAAGAGCACTTGTTGCTCTTACAGAGGACCAGAGTTCTATTCTGAAAACCCACATGACCACTCACAACCATTTTTAACTCCAGTTCTAGTGGATTTGGTGTCCTCTTCTGACCTCTGTAGCACCAGACATGCAGACAGAACACCCACACAATAAAATCATAAAATACTGGTGTTTTTGTTTAAAGTCAGGCATGGTAGTGCATTCTTATAACCTCAGCACTGCAGAGGTGGAGACAGTAGGATGATGCCTGGGATTCACTGGCAGACTGGTCTAGCCTAGTTGATGAGCCACAGGGTCAAAATGAGACTGTCTTGACAAGCAAGATGGATGGTTCCAATGAAAGGACACTGCAGGTTGTCCTCCAGCTTCAGTGTGCACATACATGGTATACATGCATACACACATACATTCACACACATACACTCTCTCTCTCTTCTCTCTCTCTCTCTCTCTCTCTCTCTCTCTCTCTCACACACACACACACACACACACACACACACACATGCAATAAGAAGAAGCCTGCCCAGCTCTCACTGCATAGCAGAGCAAGTATGACAGGCTTTCTTCCTGTAAGCAGCCACGGAATGACAAGAGCCTCCCATCCCTAGTTATTTTCATTTGAGACATGATTTATCTCTAAGGTGTTTCTCCTCAAATGCTTTGTGCTCTGAATGCACCAGAGCAAACTCCAATAAGAACCTGAAATTCACTGGGCACTATGTCTGTTTACAGTGCTGAACAGCACAGAACTTGCCAGTCTTCGAGGTCTCAGGTCAATCTGAACATAAATACAGGTATTTGGCACAGCAGGCACTTAAGAAAACAGTAAAACTGTCCAAATAAACCTAGAGAACCTGCCTGGGTGTCATTTTCCCATTCTTTCTTGCTTAGCCTCTTTTTGGACACTGACTCAGAAGGGTAGTGGAGTGATATCTCTGACCTCACCCCTTCTAGACACAAAACTTGGAGGACATAGCCACTTGTCCTGACAAATAGTGACCATAAGTACACAGTGGTTGTTCTGCTGGGCTCACATTGGTGATTATCATGAGAAACTGATTCTGGAAACACTGAGAAAAATTCGAATGTGTAAATCAGTCTCCAAACTCCCCAACTTTAACCTTTAAGCACTGAGCATGTGTTAATTGTTCTGTATCTCTAGACAAGTTGATGGTATTTTGAGGTCTAAAAGAGACACACCACTGAAGTTTGCTTTCAAGGATAAGAGAGGATGGCAGACAAAAGTGCTGCCAGGAAATTCAGGGATGGGAAGGCACTGGCTGTGGTCTTTGTTTCTTTTTCTTTCTTTACCAAAACCCCAGATAAGACAGAAAAATTAAGTGCTTAATAAAATAGGATTCGTCTCAATGAGTCCTTAAGACATCACTTTCTTCTTTAACCTCTGCATGCCATTAACATATGTGGGGAAGGGATGCTAGGCAGCTCCATGGGTGATGAATGTGCTTACAATACAAAGAAGGACATGGTGTGGGTCCAACATCCATGTAAAAAGTTCAGAATGGTGATGATGACCTGTGCCAATAGTCTAAGTTGGGAAGGCAGAGACAGGAAGCCTGGGGCTTGCTGGGCAGCCAATATAAATGGATTGGCAAGCTCTAGGTTCAGTAAGAGACCCTGCCTCATACAACAAGGTGGAGGACAACTGAGGAAGACATCCAACATTGACCTCTGGCTTCTATATGTGAATATGTAATACACTGACACAAACACACACACACCACATACACATGCAGAGAAGATGGTATGATACAGCAAGAATACCACAGCAGAATAAAGGAAGGACTGCACCTAGTTTACACATTATTATATCCAAGTACCAGAGTGGGGCTCATATAAGTAGACGGTCACTAAATATTCTAGAAATAGATGGATGGAAGCCATAGAGTTCCATAAAGATGGCCTTCACCACAGCAATACTGGATATTTATTTAATAAGATGCTTGAGGTGTATTACATATTGGATCATAAATGTCAGCAAAGACCTAAGCTGTATTCATCCATCAGGTCCTCCAACTGTAGCACCTTATGGTAACATGATGGTTACCACAGATCCAGCCATCAGCTCCTCACAGGATAGGATAAAACAGAAAAAAGACAGATATTCTTTCCTTGCATTTGCTTTTAATCATGTAAGAGAAGTCTAACAATTTCCAGAGAATTCCTTGTGTCTCATTGTGGCTAAGACTAAGATCCATGTTCCATCCCTAGCCCAAAGGAATGAAATCACACAAATGCACTTGACCAATCATAACATGCAGGGGTTAACACTGCCTGTTCCTTCATGCATCCAGTGATGTTAAAAATCAAATAGGAGACACAGAATTCTTGGTGTCATATAGAAAACCAGCCTACTTAGATATCTCATTCCATATAGGTGGAGTCCTGGAACTCTGACTAGGATCAAAGAGGGAATGAAGAACAGTCATATATATATATATATAGGAAAGCTAGAGTCAAGCCTGATAGAGTACACCTACTATCGCAAGTAACCTGGAACCTCAGTGTGTTATCATGTATAGAATGAAGAGATGAGCCAGCTAGACTCTGTAGGAAGTCTCTGTAAGCAGTGGTCTCAATATGTAAACATTCCAGAGGAGGAAACTATGGTTGCTCGCCTTTGCACATACTGGTCACTTGCTTTCACTTGGAGGAAGTGCTTGAGGAAACTTCTTGAGGAAACCATTGCCATCCCTCTTGAGCCTGGCCACACAGAGAAACAGCTATGCCAGTTTCCCATGGGTCTAAGGCCTTAGAATCCTCAAATGGCTGTGCTCACATCAACAATACAGATTCACTCAGGACTTCACTTACTCAGAGCTTCCTACACTCCCTATGAGGGGGATTAAAACTAAATAAGTAATGCCTCTGATCAGCAAGGAAACCATTACTTTCCAACTCACATTGAGAATTTTTTTTTCTCGTTTTTTTTTTTTTAATTTTTTTTAATCATTTTTTATTTTGATTTTAAATAGCTTGTTTCACATGTCAATCCCAGTTCCCTCTCCCTCCCCTCCTCCCGCACTCCCCTTCCACCCTCCCTCCCACCCTATTGCCAAATCCCTCCACATAGGGGATGTCTAGAGTCTATCATTTCACTCTTGGTAGGGTCAAGGCACTCCCCTAAGAGTCCAGGCTGAGAGAGCATCTCTCTTTGTGCCATAGGCACATGAAGACAGATTGTATACCAGGGATAGACACTGATCCACAGCTCAGAGCCCCATAGGTTGCCCAGGCCTTCTCACTGACACTCACATTTGGGGGGTCCAGATCAGTCCCATTCTGGCCTCCCCACTGTCAGTCTGGGGTCCAAGAGCACTCCCCTGTTCAGATCAGCCGTCTCTGCTGGTTTTGCCAGCCCATTCCTTGCCAATTTGCTCATCACTCCTCTCTCTCTGTCACTGGGTTCCTTGGGTTCAGTTCAGTGCTTAGTTGTGTGTTTGCCTCTGCTTCCATCAGTCCCAGGATGAAGGCTCCCGGATAGTTATAGACATCAAGTTCATTATCAGGAATGGGCATTCGAGGTGGTCCTTCCACTATTGCTTAGCTTGCCAATTGATGTTATACCTTTAGATCACTCGAGGTCACTCTGGTGCCTGATCTGTCTTCGATCCTATGATTCCCTCTTCCCCTATTTTACCCCCACCCCCTCAACTTCCTGTTCCCCCATGACCAACTCCCTTCCTCTTTACCCCCTCTACTCTTCCCAGGTCCCACTACCCCCCTCGCCCTGTTCCCCATCCATTCAGAGGATCTTGTCTCCATCCTCTTCTCTTGGGTACTATGCATATATGCATATCTTTTAGGTTCTTTCCTGTTTCCCAGACTCTCTATCTGTGGAAGTGCAGACTGGCACTATCCTGATCCATATTTAAAATCCATATATGAGTGAGTACATACCATGTTTGTCTTTTTGCGACTGGGTTACCTCACTCAGGATGGTTTCTTCCAGTGCTATCCATTTCCCTGCGAATTTCAAGATTCCATTGTTTTTTTCTGCTGAGTAATACTCCATTGTGTAAATGTACCACATTTTCTCTATCCACTCTTCAGTTGAGGGGCATCTAGGTTGCTTCCAGGTTCTGGCTATTACAAACAATGCTGCTATGAACATAGTGGAGCAGATGCCCTTGTTGTATGAACCTGCCTCATTTGGATAAATGCCTAAGAGTGGAATTGCTGGGTCTAGTGGTAGATTAATTCCCATTTTCCTGAGGAATCTCCATACTGATTTCCAAAGAGGCTGTATGAGTCGGCATTCCCACCAGCAATGGAGGAGTGATCCTCTCTCTCCACATCCTCTCCAGCATAAATTGTCTTCGGTGTTTTTGATTCTAGCCATTCTGACAGGAGTAAGATGGTATCTCAGAGTTGTTTTGATTTGCATTTCCCTGATGGCTAAGGATGTTGAGCACTTTCTTAAGTGTCTCTTGGCCATTTTAGCCTCCTCTACTGAGAATTCTCTATTTAGCTCTGTACCCCACCTTTCAAGTGGATCCTTTGGTGTTTTGGAGACTTGTTTCTTGAGTTCTTTGTAAATTTTGGAGATTAGCCCTCTGTCAGATGTAGGGTTAGTGAATATCTTTTCCCATTCTGTGGCCTGCCTTTTTGTCTTTTTGATTGTGTCCTTTGCCTTACAAAAGCTTTTTAGTTTCAGAAGGTCCCATTTGTTAATTGTTGATCTCAGTGCCTGTGCCACTGGTGTTATGTTTAGGAAGTGGTCTCCTGTACCAACTCGTTGAAGAGTATCTCCCACTTTCTCTTCTAAAAGTTTCAGTGTGGCTGGATGTATGTTGAGATCTTTGATCCATTTGGACTTAAGTTTTGTACAAGGCGATAAACATGGATCTATCTGCAGTCTTCTGCATACCATTACCCAGTTATGCCAGCACCATTTGTTGAAGATGCTTTCTTTTTTCCACTGTACAGTTTTAGCTTCTTTGTCAAAAATCAGGTGTTCATAGGTGTGTGGGTTAAAATTAGGGCTTTCGATTCGGTTCCATTGGTCTACCTGCCTATTTTTGTGCCAATACCAAGCTGTTTTCAGGACTATAGCTCTATAATAGAGCTTGAAATCAGGTATGGTGATGCCTCCTGAAGTTCCTTTATTGTATAGGGATGTTTTGGCTATCCTGGGCCTTTTGTTTTTCCATATAAAGTTGATTAATGATCTTTCCAGGTCCTTGAAGAATTGTGATGGAATTTTGATAGGGATTGCATTGAATCTATAGACTGCTTTTGGCAAGATTGCCATTTTTATTATGTTGATCCTACCAATCCAAGAGCATGGGAGATCTTTCCATTTTCTGGTATCTTCTTTGATTTCTTTCTTCAAAGACACAAAGTTTTTGATATACAGGTCTTTCACTTCCTTGGTTAACATTATCCCCAGATATTTGATGCTGTTTTTGGCTATTGTAAAAGGTGATGTTTCTCTGATTTCTTTCTCAGTCACTTCATCATCTGTATATAATAGGGCCACTGATTTTTTTGAGTTTACCTTGTATCCTGCCACTTTGCTGAAGCTGTTTATCAGCTCTAGGAGTAACCTTGCGGAGTTTTTTGGGTCACATATGTAAACTATCATATCATCTGCAAATAATGAAAGCTTGACTTCTTCTTTTCCTATTTGTATCCCCTTTATCTCCTTTTGTTGTCTTATTGCTGTAGCTAGAACTTCAAGTACAATATTGAAGAGATATGGAGAGAGTGGACAGCCTTGTCTTGTTCCTGATTTTAGAGGAATTGCTTTGAGTTTCTCTCCATTTAGTTTGATGTTAGCTGTTGGTTTACTGTATATTGCTTTTATTATGTTCAGGTACGTTCCTGTTATCCCTGATCTCTCTAGGACCTTTATCATGAAGGGGTGCTGGATTTTGTCAAAGGCTTTTTCAGCATCTAGTGAGATAATCATGTGGTTTTTCTTTCGCAGATTATTTAATTTATTTACATTTTTGATTATGTGTTCCTGTGAGTGCATGCCATATGTGAGTGTTATGACTTTGGAGATCAGAAGTCAACAGATCTCCTGGAGTTGTAGTTGCATGTGACAGTGATATGCCTAATGTCGGTTCAGGGAACAGAACCTGGGTCCTCTATAAGAGCAGCAAGAGCTCTTAACCAATGAGTCATTTCTCCAGGATGGCTTGTTGAGATTTTCTAACTCCCTTTACTGTTTCTGCGTCTGTGTAGCCCGTCAGGCACTGACTAGCCTTCCTGCTCTTTAAATGGAGGTTGCATTCTGTTTTGGAATAATCACTTTGTACACTGTGAAGATGTGTTACTTTGATTGGTTTATTAAGAAGCTGAACAGCCAATAGCTAGGCAGGATTTCTAGGCACAGGGAATGCTGGGAAGAAGGCAGGAACAATACCAGGGGACATGGAGGAAGCAGGAAAACAGAATGGACAGTAGGTAGATGATGTAAACAAGCCTCGGGGCAGCATGTAGCTTAATAGAAATGGGTTAATTTACGTTTTAAAAAGCTGCACGCCTTTAATCCCAGTACTCAGGAAGCAGAGGCAGGTGGATCTCTGTGAGTTCAAGGCCAGCCTGGTCTACAGAGCAAGTTCCAGGACAGCCTCCAAAGCTACAGAGAATCCCTGTCTTGAAAAAAACAAAACAAACAAACAAACAAAAAAGCCAGCGAGAAACAAGCCTAAGCTACCAGCCGAGCTTTCATAATTAATAACAAGTCTCTGTGTCATTATTGAGGAGCAGATAATCCTGACAAAAAGTCTGACTACAGAACTCAAACTCAAAGCCTACAGAAGACAGTACAATGAAAGCTACACAAATTGTTTATAATCTACTGTGTGATCTTTAAATTTTCTGCAGGGTGTATTTTTAAAGGATACAAAATAATACATTGAAAAGACTCCTGACCACCCCACAAAGCTACAGGATCTTCTCAGAAGGGGTGGGTGGAAAGTAGCTAAGATCTGGAGGCAGCAAAAGACTGCAAGAGAACGCTGTCCTCTGAGTGCAGCAGGGCAGCCGGAATATACAATGGTTGTGAAAGCGCAAGGTCGGCACAAGCTCAAACCAGACACAACTCCAGCAGGGAGGGAGAGAGGGGCATGAGGTCCCAGCCCCTACTGAGATGATTTGGCATCTGATGGCTTTTTGAGCAGAAAAAAGTCAGTTTTCTTTAACGATGTAACAACTGATAGGTCAAGTAGTCTCCAAGGCAGACCCCCACATACAAGAGTAGTCAGGAAACACAAGCTGGACTCCATGAATTAGAAGAAGATGAAGGGGAAAAGGAGGAGGAGGGGTGGATGGGTGGAGGAAACTTGAAGCTGTTTGGGCTGGGAGGTGAAGGCAGATCTGGGAGGAATTAAGGAAAGGTAGACAAATGTCATCAAAACACACTGTATGAAATTCTCAAGGAATTAACAAAATTTTATTTGAAAATCACCCACATTCTCATCATGCTGATTGCAATGCTATTCACAATCGCAGAGAAGTGGAACCAACCCACTTATCAACAGATGAATGGAAAGAGAACATAGTACAATACACAATGGGATACTAGTCAGCGGTGAAAACAAAAAGCGGTGAAATCCTATCATCTGTGACGTTAATGGACTGCGGGTGTTGTTTGAAAGGATCCAGGTGCAGACTGGGGTACCACTAAGTGATTTGATTTAATTGTGTGGCGAATTTTCACAATTGAATCTTTGAAGTGGAGTAGAATGGTTGTTATCAAAGGTTAAAGAGGCTGTGGGGGCTGAGGAATGACAGGGAGGCAGTGGTTAGTGGGTATTGTGGTGGCAGGATTGAATTTGAGCATCCTGTTCTATATAAATGGAGTGGCTACAGTTCACATGCGCACACACACACACACACACACACACACACACACACACACACACGAGAATACAATCACACTAATAAAAATATGTAGAAAACCATGAATGCTCTCACCACAAACAAGATAAATATTTAAGAGGGTTCTGAGTTCATCATTATATCATGCAGCATGAAGGCGGTGGAGGGGGTGGGGGCTGGAGGGGTGACTCAGTGGCTAAGGGTACTTATTGCTCTTTCAGAGGACAAGTTCTGTTCCCAGCATCTATGTCAAGCAGTTCATAACTGCCTGTAAATACATACAGCTCCAGGGGATATGACGCCATCGTCTGACTTCTGCCAGTACCTGCATTCAAGTGTACACACACGCACACACGCACTCACAATAAATTTAAAATTTACTATACAATGTATGTCAAAATATTACATTGTATGTACACTGGTGCATGTGTAATGATTATTAGTCAATTAGAAAATAAATTTTAAATTTAAAAATAAGTATTAACAGATATTCCAGGCTGAGGCGGGAGAACTGATGTGATTTGAGGCCATCCCAGACTACAATGTGAGACTGTCTCTAAAACATAAAATAGGAGTCAAGCATGTCTTTAATCCCAGCAGAGGCAGTCAGATCTCTATGAGTTCAAGTCCAGCCTGGTGTTCAGTGATTTCCAGGACAGCCAGGGCTACATAGTTCATTCCAGGCCCTCCAACGATACATTGTGAAATTTTGTCTTGAAAAAGTGGGGAGAGAAGCCAGAATAAACAGACAAGAAGAATCTAAACACAGTTACTTGGTAATACTGGCTATGATGTGTGCATATTCTTACAGTAAATTGGAGGGGCTTTCATTTATAGTATAGTACCTATTTCCTCTAAAGATACACATTTAAATTAAATGGATATGTTGGAAGATAATATTAGTTAAATAAAAGTTCTGTTCCAACTGCAAGACAGTAAATATTGAGTTATTAAAAATATATCCGAAGGTATGGTGTCACATAAGGGATCAAAAATGAGCACATGTCTCTTTAGGAAGGTAGGATAGGAAGTGTGGGGACGACATAGCCTTCTGGAAGTCCTAGAACTCAGAGGAAGGACCCAGAGACTGTGTGCAGGGTAATTGCTCCAGAAGAAGAGGGATGCAGGCCTGAGTGACTATGAGAACTTTCTTCTCCCATTATCTCCTATCATGTGAAGAGAACCCACTGCCAAGTCCTCAGTCAGGATGAACTTTCTCATTAACAGACATTTATTATTTCCTCATTTTCAAATGTCACTCTGGCCTTTCTCACTGGCACTCTCACTGCTGGCTGTTGTCACAATTGCACTTGTTTCAGAAAATAAGCTGAGTTACTTAAGTCATGACAAGTGGCATACTGGTTTCTTGACTTGATATTTGTGTGTGTGTGTGTGTGTGCATTTATGAGTATGAAGGTGTACCTTTTTGTTTTCATGCATGTTTGTGTACATTTGTCTGTGTGCATTCGTGCCTATGAACAAGTTTGTCTGCATGAATGTTCTGCATGTGGATATGAGCATGTGTGTGTGTATGCATATGTGATCATGCATCTGTGTTTGCAGCCATGTGTGCCTATAAGTGTGTGAGTATAATTTTCATAATCAAAACTCTGTTTTGCCATTTCCCACCTATTATGGCACTAACTGCTAAAATTAACTGATTGTACATGAAGAAAGCATGCATATCCCTGTGTTATTTTTAAATCTTCATTCTATTCGTTGTGATATGTGTGATGCACTTTCATGTGTGTGCACATTTCTGCACACGTGCATGTATGTTTGTGTGTGTCCATATGAGTATATCTGTTAACATATGTATGCACACATGAATATGTCTGTCTCTGTGCATATGTTTATTTGTATTTGTATGTGTGTGTTCGTGTGTACATGACCATGTGAACATGTGAGGTTATGTGCACATGTGTATAATTCTGAATGTTTGCATGCATTTTTATGTGTGTGAGCCTGTGTACATGTGCATATGAGAATCTGTATGTGAGCACTTATGTGTGTGCAAGTATATTTCTGTGCATTTGTATGTGTGTATGTAAAAGTATGTGTGCAATGTGAGCATGCATGTGTGCTGTGTGTGTCAATGTGTAAATGCAATTTTCTTAATTGAATTTCAGTTTTGTCACTTTCAGGGTGATCTATACTATCTGCTAAATCTTTTGGGCTGTGATAAAGAGTTCCCATGTCCTAGCATTACTTTTTATGTTGAATCTATTGTCATGGTCATGTTATAACTTTGTTGAAATGTGAAGGTGCCCCAGGGGGCTATGCAGTGGGTCATAGGTGACCCCAACAGACATTAGAAGACAGACTGAAGAATCCAATTTCCTTTTCACTTCTCTTTTCAATCCTCTCTGTTGTAACAAGGAAAACAATTTCACTGTGAGGGCATGAAAGCTTTACAGCCCTAACATTTGCTAATATCCATTTTGATCCCAGAAGGACTTGGCCTCATGCCCAAACCTGTAGATGGGAATCAAATTCCAAACAGGAACAACTCCAGCCCCGTTTTGTGTCACTCTAAGTAGGCAAATACAACCATCTATGCTATTAGGAAGTTTTTCAATTCTCTACTGAAAGAGCAACCTGCAGGGGACAGCAGAGATTTCCAAGTAGGGGTCTCTGCGTCTCTCTGTTGGTATGTGCCTATCCCTAGGGGCTTAAAATAGACACCTGCAAAAATCCACCCTCATGTATCCTCCCGAATGTGAAATGAGGTGGGCTGAAGCACTTACCTTTCTGCACACAGATCTCTCAGTCCTCGACAGGGAAGTTGCATTTTGCAGTAAGTGTCCAGCAACACAAAGAGACCCTCCACTGGCCAATGCGAAGAGAATAAGAGGCTTGCTGGGATGCTCTGCTCTAAAATAGACATGTATATCACATCCACTCCTCCCAAGGCTTAGGGATCAAATCAGAAGAGGGCAGAGAATGGTCGTAAGAGCCTGAGGGAACAGGTGACTATGACAAAAGAGAATGGTGACCCCCTAAGACTAAGACTCAGCTGGAGAGCAGGAGGGAGTGCTGGCACCACAGACACAGCAATGGAATTAGCAAAACCATACAGGGACAACGAGAATGGTCTTAAGAGCCAGAGGGAACAGGTGACTGTGACTAAAGGGAATGTGCTAGATATAACAGATCTTCACACATACAAACTCAGAGCAGCCGTAACCACATAGACACTGCCCGATATCAATGCAGCAAGAATCCCAGCATTCATAGAGAGGGGCTCATGAAGTCTCTTTAGTAGTGGTAATGTAACTGCTAACATGCCTTAGAGAAGGCAAAGGAGTCACCATACGCTCACCTGAGAGTACTCCCAGCATTCCCTCCTGCTGTCTAGCTGTGCCTTAGTGTTGGGGTGTGTCAAGGTGTCACTTCAACCAGCCTTTTAATTTTACTTTGATTTAATTTTGATTTTTGTCTGAGAGTTTCATACATGCATATAATGAGTATTGGGTCAAATCCATCCTTCATCCCTTCACTCTAATGCCTCTCCATTCTTTCTACCATGTTTCCCTCCCTACTTCATATGTTCTTTTTTTAATTCCACTAAGTCCATTTAGTTTTGTCTGTATGTTTATGTATGTGGGATGATCTATTGGAGCATGGGCAGTCTCTCAGGGGCCAGGTGCCTGAAGAAAACTCTCTCCTTTTCCTAGTAGCCAGTAGCTTCTCAGGTGGGGGTAGGGTGAGTCTGTCTGTTCGCTGCAGAAGGATTTACTTTAAAGCCACAAGGATGCTAGCTCACACCCAGAAGCAGGCAATAATTAGCTATTACAGGGCCAAATATAGCCCAAGATAACTCAGCTCCAGATCTGCAGCATCCTAACTCTCCACACTCTCAGTGTTCTAAGTAGTCAGCCCTATAGAATATCCCCTGAACTTCAGTTTAGAGAAGACTCATGATTCAATATAAGATGTTGCCTTTGAGGCTTTAATTAACTTGCATACTGAAAATAAGCCCTGGTCCCTCCTCTATCAAGTGTTTCCTAGGCAACATGCTGAACAACATGCAGCCTTAAACTCCAGGACAAGGCTGGCCCCAGAAATAGAGGGGAGTGGGTGCTTGTCACCTGATGCTCAATGGGAAGAACTACCCAGGATGACTTCAGTTCTGACCGCAGGTCCCCTGAATTAGCTCAAGGGAGGTCTGTATGTTGCAGCATCCTGGTTTCATTGTCCCTGAGTTAATTCTAACTGTAACCTGGTCTTCACTAAGAGTTTCAAGAAAATCCAAGGAGAGAAGATGTATGAGGTATTTCTAAGTAAGGCCAAACCTGAACCTGTCATCCCCAGCAGACCCTGCTCCTCCCACTCCTGAGCTAGGTACGTGGGAGGACAGGACAGACTAGAGAGAAGTGTGTGGCAAAAACAAATTTCCCTCCATGTTGGTTTTCTTCTGAAAGTCTAACGTGGTGTCTTATGGTCATATAATAGGCAATATTTTAGTCATTTTAGATCCCAATCACTGTTTTCATTCATAATTAAGTTTCGGGAGACAATGAACTGTCAGCCTCAGTCATCAACCTGATATACCTAGCAAGAGGGCTCCTCTGGTGAATTGCCTCCACCAGATTGACCAGCAGCATGTGCGAGGGCCATCTTCTTGATTGATGTGGGAGGGCCCAGATCACGGTGGGCACAATCGTCCCTACACAGGTGGGTCTGGGTTGCATGGGAAAGAAGGCTGAGCAAGGCCAAGGCACAGGGAGCTAATCAGCAAACAGTGTTCCTCTATTATCTATACTTCAGTTCCCACCTCCAGATTCATGCCTGAAGCTTTTTTCCCCCCTGACTTCTCTCAGTGATGGAGTGTGACACACTTCCAGTGAGTTCTACCACTGAGAGAGCTCAAGCTGCTATTGTGTGGGAGTCCTGAGCCTCCACCTTGGTCACCTCAGTGATCTCTGCCTGATCATTCCTTCTGGGGAGCCAAAGTCCTGGGGGGGGCGGGGGCGCTGAGTCAACAAGTTCAGAGGCCTGTGATGAACAAAAATCTCAACACGGGTAAGGACAGAGTAAGGCTCCACACTTGAAGTATTTTCATCTCCTTTGCCTTAAGTTGGACTCCACCTCCCATCTCACCCCCACAGACGCAGAGACACAGTGCTGAGAGTGGCCTGCAGGCTGGGGGACATCCAGGTACATGGATATCTTCACTGGAGCAAACAATGGCTTTGCCCCGATAACCACTCTGAATATTATTGCATTGTGAGTTCAGAATTAGATCTGGCTGTTGATCCAATTATCTCGGTCTGCAATCAGTCTCTCCCACTGAGCACTGGAGAGCTACTCTTGAACATGCCTTGACTGACATTCTAGTTGTCATAGAAGGGAAAGTCACTTAGAGTGGGGGATTTCTCTGAAATATCCAGAAGTATTTGGTGTCCCAGAGCTACAGGAGTCCAAGGAAAGTCTGACTGTCCATCAAACCCTATACACTTGTGTAGTCAGTGTAGATGTCGTGGTTATTAAGTACTCTGCACAATCAGTGTGTTGATTTTTGACCAAAAGATAAAAGCTAACTCATCACTTGGATATGGGAAGCTAGTTAGTTAGAGCATTAACTCTAATATTAATTCCAGCAGTTTTTGTGTCTTGCAAACGTCAATTTGAAGCATCATGCAAAGCCTATTACCATGTGTGAAGAGTTCCAGCTTTGCTTTTCTGTGGCAGATGTCGTTATCTAGCTGTCTTATGATTCAGAGTACTGAAATATGGGAGTGCACGGATGGAGATGTCTCTGCTTGATGTTGGGAGAAAAACAAAGGAGGGAATAACAGGGAAGCAGTAAAGAAAATGAAGGTTTTTCAACATCAAGTAGGATATGGGTTTTTTCATTTATATTCAGTGAATCTTGTTTCTTTGGGGGAGGAAGCTCTATGGGATTTGGCAAATACGTGGCAAGATGGCACTTATTGAAATCAATACAAAAAAAATGGATCCAAATCCCAAGAAAGTGTGGCAACTCTTTCCTGTGAGTCCAGTTTCATAAAGAGGCAGAGACCCACATGCAGGAAAACAGGTGCACACCATAAAATTAAAAGTAGATTTATCTAGGAAATAAAATACAAGGTAGTGATTGAGGAAGACACTAATGCATACATGTATATGAGTGAATGTACCTACACACGCACATACAAGCAAGCATGTGTACACACACATGCACACATGGCAACTGATGCCCGGGGATGGTGCCACCCACAGTGAACTAGGCCTTCCCCTATCAATCAAAAAATGCCCCCACAGTGTCTTGTCTGGGAAAGAAACAGAAAAGTCTGAGTGTAGCATTGGGCCTCATTAGCTAGAGACAGTTGTGACAGTGGGTCCACGTGCAGTGGCTTTCTGTTGGGCTGATCACACTGAGTCTGTGACCCATTTAAGAATCATCTAGGCATGTGGCTCACACCTTCAAAGCCAGAGCTCTAGAGGCAGAGGCAGGCCGATCTCTATGAGTTCAAGGCCAGCTTCTTCTACACAGCGAGTTTCTAACTAGCCAGGGCTGTGTAGGGAGACCCTGTCTCAAAGGTAGGTAGGTATGCAGATAGATAGATAGATAGATAGATAGATAGATAGATAGATAGATAGATAGACAGACAGACAGACAGACAGACAGATAGGAGAGACACACACTCAGAGAGAGAGAGACTCTTCCACTGACTTGCCAGCTGATTGTCATGCCTCCTGTTTGCTTCTTCACTGACAGAGGCACAGTCAAAGGCACCATGTTTCCTAGCCCTGTTAGAATTCCTACAACAGATCTATGTACTGGGGTTGCCTTGGGGCACCACACTGTCACATGTGCATCTCTGTGTGTCTCTTTTTCGGAAGGGGACCTTGGGGGACCCTCTTTAGTTCAGAAGGAACATTTAGCAGCAAGCTGTTCGGCTCACATAATGCTAGTATGTGATATATGATATATCATATGATATATGATATATATTATATATGCCAGTCAGTGATAGACTCTGCCCTCACCCACTCACCCCAGTACCAACATAAGACACTTCCAGATATGGTCAAATGTGCCCATCTTCCCCTGAGCTGACATACCACCACTGCCCACCTAATTTTCTATGCAACTATAACCATCCAGAACCACTCTAATATAAACCTATGTCACCAATGGTTTGTATCAAGTTCACAAACATGACCCGGAAAATATAAGGAATAATGTCTTGTTTGGTAATATGAATCAGGCTTAAACAGCAATCACATTTGCCCACTGGGCTATGCCACAGACCCCAGGATGCACAATAGTTTCTATTTAACACCCCCTGTTTAAATGCCTTTGCATTCACCCTGTCTGTCTGTCTGTCTCTCTCTCTCTCTCTCTTTCTCTCCCTCCCTTCCTTCCCCACCCCCCCTTTGTATGTGTGTGTGTGTATGTGTGTGTGTGTGTTTTGAAAATGACTGCTGCTTTCATGCCACAGTACACCTGATAGTTTTGTCTCTCCCAGCATCACAGCTATGGCCATTTGATGGATGGATCTCTGCATGCAGGGAAATGGATTCATTATTCTCTGTTTCTAGGATATTGGCAACTTTGATAGAAAGTTGTTTCCTGGGCAATTTCTCTTCCAAGCACATCAATGGTAACTTCCAGGTTTGGTTTGGATGGTAGATGTGTTGGCTGCAAAGCACTTCTGTAAATTTTGGTTCTCATGCTGCTACATCCAGGTTTTCCAACTGTCCAAGGACAACAAAAAAGTGAGTTTCACAATGATTCACAAATGATTTTGAATCCACGAAGCTGCACATGAAAAAGTACTGTATAAAGTGATCCTAATTAACAGCAAATGGCTAGATTAATTTGTGGTTTTAAGACTATTCCCCACTGAGGTGTAAGAAACAGAGCCCTTAGCAAGCACGCTTCTATTTATATAAACCACTAATATGCATTGTGCTGGGAATTCACTCGTCTGCTTACCTACTGATTATTACACATCTGGGATGGCACGGGAGCTGTATCCACTAGTCACAAATGCAGACACTGGCAAGCAGTGGCAACTTCAGAGAGTTTGTGTGATCCTGAATCACCTCATTCCATATACAACATTAATTCTAGGATCGCTGTACATGGTGGTTAAAACTATATCTCTCTTAATTTTTTCCTATTCTTTGAAAATTTCACGCATGTGTACAAAGTATCTTGGTCATGTCTCCCTCTCCCTCCAAACCCCTTTAGTCCCCCTCCACACACACACCATATCTGCCTCCCAACTTCATCATTCATTCATTTATAATGCACTGACTCCATTTAAATGCCACCCATATACACATTGGCATGGAGTCATCCACTGGAACAAGGACAGCCTACCCATAGCCATGACCCTGCCAAAAAGCAACCCACTCGTTATTTCAACAACCATTCACTGACAACAGCTCCTCATCTCAGGAGACCCTCCCCATCATAGCTGGAATTTTTAATCGGCTTTATCTTGTACAGGTAACTACATCTTCTCTGAGTTCAGATGAAGCACAGCCGTGTTGTGTCCAGAGACCAGCATAACACAGTGCTTCTCCCCCACCCTCTGTTCTCCAATCCTTTCCTCCTGCCCCCTAGCCCTGGTATTCCCAGTGCTCCTTGATCCTTATAGACAAGGGGTGGTTGTGGATGTTTGTACCCCTCCTGAAATTATGGTTACTTCAAAGAGTTTAAATAATGATCTTCACTTCTAAGTTGGACATGGATGGCTTGGATGGGGGAGAGCCTGATCTCACATTGTCTGGTTTGTGTATTTAGCTGTAGGCAGTCATGTGGTGCAATGCATTCTAAGAACACCAGGGCTGCAGTAATGCTGTCCTGAGAATCATTAACATCTGTGCTTGTCATTAAGTATAAGCATGCAGTTTTAAATGTCACTTTCAATGACATCAGAATTTTTGAGAGGGCAAAGGAGGTAAGACCAATTGGTCTTCAGATTTTGGGGACAGTACATAAAAGAAGTACAGGAGCTGGAGAGATGGCTTTGTGGTTGAGAGTACCAACTGCTCTTGCAGAGCATTGGGTTCAGTTACCAGCACTCATATGGCAGCTCGCAAGAGTTCCAAGGGATATAATAACCTCTTCCAACTTCCGCAGCCGTCAGGCACACACATGGTGCACAGACACACATGCAGGCAAACATTCGCAGATAAAGTACAACAAGTAAATATTTAAAGCAACCAACATACAAAAAATGGTAGAAGGATATTTTGTGTGCTAAGTTCTCTGACATAAGCTGCAATTGTAAATCAAGACAACATCAAGACCCTGCTATCTTCCCCCTCTTTTATGTTCAAATAACAGTACTGGAGTCCAGAAGGAACAGGTGTTGGCCCCCATGAAGCAATTTTGTGCCAGTTCGATTTACCTGGCAAAGATGCCCTAAGAAAGATGGTGCTGCTCCAAGGAGGCAGGAACCCTCTGCGATGTTTTAATAGTTTTCTGCTGAAAGGTTAAAAACGGATGGAAATTTTAGGGCTGACCATGATTAAATTGAACATAGAACAACGTGGTGTCTATCCATTAGAGATATGAAGTGTGTGAAATTGAGATTCCACAGTATCAAAAGACAGCTACAGACACAAGTAGTAAAACCCAATCTCTCCATGCTAGTTACTTCTTCTTACTGTAATAAAACACTTACCAAACCCAACCTGGGAGGAAAGGGTTTGTTTGGCTTACAGCTCACAGTCCATCATCGAATGAAGTCAGGGCAGGAACTCAAGACAGGAACCTGAAAGCAGGGACTGATGCAGAGGCAACAGTGGAAACTGCTTACTAGGGTGCTCCCCGTGTCTTGCTCAGCCTGCTTTCTTTTTTATATAAATTAATATAAGTCTTTGCGTGTTTATTTGGGAAAAAGTAGCTTTGGGACCTGGTGGGACAGAAACTTCCACTACAATGAAGGAGTGTTGGATTTTGTCAAAGGCTCTTTCATTATCTAACGTGATAATCATGTGGTGTTTTCTTTCAGTTGTTTATATGGTGGATTACATTGACTGGTTTTCATATGTTAAACCATCCCTGCACCTCTAGAATTAAGCCTACTTGGTCATGATGAATAATCTGTTTGATGTATTCTTGCATTCTGTTTGACAGCATTTTATTGACTATTTTGCATTCATGTTCATAAGAGAAATCGTTCTGTAATTCTTCGCTGACTTTTTGTGTGGTTTGAGTATCAGGGTAATTGCTGCTTCATTAAAAGAGTTTGTCAATGTTTCGCCTGTGTACATTTTGTGAAATAATTTGAGGAGCATTGGTGTTAGCTTTTCTTTGAATGTCTGATAGAATTCTGTTCTAAAACCATCAGCATGCTTGGGTTTTTTTGGGGGGGTTGTTTTTTTTTTTTTTTTTTTTTTTTGGTTTTACGAGACAGGGTTTCTCTGTATTGTTTTGGAGGCTGTTGGTCCAGCCCGGCCTCCAACTCAAAGAGATCCACCTGCCTCTGCCTCCCGAGTGCTGGGATTAAAGGTGTGCGCCACCGCCCGGCCCAGCATGCTTTCTTATACACGCCAGGAGGAGGCACACTGTGATCTGTGTCTTCCCATATTAACCATTAATCAATAGAATGCCCCACAGGCTTGCCCATGAGTCAATCTGATGGAGGCATTTTCTCAGTTGAGGTTCTTCTTCCTAGATGACCCAAACTTTTGTCAAGTTGACAAAAATGTAACCAGCACAACCATGGTCTTGCAGGCTAGAACTGGTGAGAACGCTGTTAGACAAACAGTACAGAAACCTATATAGGGGCAAGTAGTTTTCTTGGAAGAGTGTGGACCATGTCACCCTACATATCTCTCCAAGACAGGATGGATATGACCCAGCAAGCAAACATAACTTTCCCTTTTTCCCTATAACAATGCAAACAGCTTCAAAACTGGGAGATGGGCAGGACAGACATCATGACAACTGTCTTCCTAAATGATGTCCACCATAAGATTAAAAGGCATTAATCAACATAAAAGCTTTCCTGTTTAACTCACTCTGCAGTTGCAACACAGGAAGAGACTATTTTGTTCCCATCTTAGCTTTCTGCCTGCCTTGGAAATCAAATTCCTTCCCTTTGGCTGCTCTCCTTCCTCGCATTATGCCCCCATGCTGGGGATTCATTGCTTCAAGTCAGTTGATTTCCCGAGCAGATAACGATCTTCAAAACTAAAGAGAACACTTAGATTTGATGGTGTTTGCTGACTCTCTTCTTCCTAATGTGTTTACAATGCACCTCTATTTTATGGACTCCTTGATACACTGGTGGAAACACTGTCATAAAAGTGAATTGTGGCTGTTTGATGGTGAAGTAAGAAAGCACAAATTTAAACATGTGTTTTCCAGCTGGGGCACTGCTCTCTGCCTTGTGTATCATTCTGCTGAGTCAAGAGACTGGGGTGGGGGTTGTAGGATGGTGTAGGGTGGTGGCAACCCACTCAGTCCTCTTCCTGAAGGGAAATTGTAAGCATTGTATCCTAAAGAGAAAGCCTGGGATGTTCAACCACCCCCAGTTCTTGCTCTGCTGTTTAAGAGGTGAATGGGGGAAAACGCAGGAAGGAGATTGCAAAGTTCTCTCTGTTTCAGAGTCTGAGGAAAACAAGGTTCTTAGTTTATGAATCAGTCCTACTTTGCAGCCTTCTGCAACTTCTTTGAGAGATGCGGATTTTTTTTCTCAAGGGGCTAATGCTCCATTGCTACTAAGCCTGCAGGGAGTTATTTCTTCCCAAGATGTCAAGATCTCATCTCAACCATGAAAAACAGCCCACACACACCACTACTCACAACAGACACAGAAGCTCCTACAAACGTGGTGTTCAGGGCCTGAAGTCCTGGGGGAAAGATCCTTATAGCAGGAAGCCCCACATCTTTCGTTTTTTCTGCTTGCTCCTTCTTCCCCAACACCACCATGAAGATCCATGGATATGTGTGTTTGTTGCCTGCATGTGTGTGTACATGCATGTGTGTGCATGTTCCTGATTGAAAAAAAAACACTGTAAAACCTGCTTTTCTCTTGTATTTCCCTTTATTTCAGTTTTATTTTCCATATATCTTTGATGCATCTTTCTTTGTATCTACCTAAAATTTTTCCATATATAATATAAAGTAACATTTTTCATATATGATATTACATATATTTTGCTCCTAAAGCACTTCCATTGCCAGTGAATACAAAGACCCTGCATAAATGTCTTCTCTGAAACAGCAGCCAGACCCCATTGGATCTATACCTTGCCTAACCCATGTCTTTCCATCTTGGTAAACCTAATTCCTTTGGACAAACTCTTTGATATATGTCCAAAATGGGGGAGGAGGCCAGATTCATGGCAAGTACATTCTCAGAGTTAAAGTTGTATTGTAAAATCATCACTGTGACCAGGCACTCACAAAAATATTATTACTAACAAATTTATTTCTGTTATGGAATATGTAGGTGTGACTTACTTGGGCTTTGAGATGATTCCTATGTCAGTTATCCATTGGCTTATGCAACAATGGTTTGCTCTTACAAGAAGCTAAAAATATGGCTTAAGGTGAGTGGGGGCCCTGCTCTGAGCCCCAACTTCCCACATCCCCCTGCTTCTGTCTCCCTGGGCATATTCTGCGCATAGAGAGGACCTGCCCCACCCAGAAGTCTGCCCACACCTCAGTCTTCAGTGCCTTCTGGTCCTTGCTCTGTACTTAAGGAGAGGAAGAGACCCCAAGAGCTCCCACTGAAATAAAGGATAGAAGAAGGCAATATAAAAACACAGCCAACAACAGAGGAACCAGCATGACACCACCAGAGTCTAGAAACTCTACACCAGCAACACCTGAACATATCAACACAGATGAAACAGAAAAGAATGACCTTCAAAACAACCTCCTGAAAGTGATAGAGGCCCTCAAAAGGGATATGAGAAAATCCCTTAAAGAAATGGAAGAAAACACAAACCAAAAAATGCAAGAAATCAACAAATCTCTTAAAGAAGGCAAGGAAAGCCCAGAAAAACTAATCAAACAGATGGAGGAAACAATTCAAACAGTTCAAGAACTGAAAACCGAAATGGAGACAATAAGAAAAACACAAACTGAGGTAATGTTGGAAACTGAAAGGCTGAATAAACAATCAGGAACTACAGATGCAAGCATAACTAACAGGATACAAGAGATGGAAGACAGAATCTTGTGCACTGAAGATAAACTAGAGGAAATAGATTTATCAACAAAAGAAAGTCTTAAATCCAACAAATCCTTAACACAAAATATCCAGGAAATATGGGACACCGGAAAAGACCAATAGAAGAAGGCGAAGAAGCCCAGCTCAATGGTGCAGAAAATATGTTCAACAAAATCATGGAAGAAAACTTTCCCAATCTGAAGAAGGAGATACCTATGAAACTATAAGAAACTTGCCTCCTGAAACTGAGGAGCCTCTGCAGAGCAAAGGCCACAGTCAACAAGACAAAATGATAGCCCACAGAATGGGAAAAGATATTCATAAACTCCACATCTGACAGAGGGCTGATCTCCAAAATGTACAAAGAACTCAAGAAGCAAGTCTCCAGAACACCAAAGGATCCAATTAAAAAGTGAGGTACAGAACCAAACAGAGAATTCTCAATAGAGGAGTCCAAAATGGCCAAGAGACCCTTGAGAAAGTGCTAAATATCCTTAGCTATTAGGGAATGCAAATCAAAACAACTCTAAGATACCATCTTACTCCTGTCAGAATGGCTAAAATCAAAAACACTAGTGACAGTTTATGCTGGAGAGGATGTGAAGAAAGGGTTACATTCCTCCACTGCTGGTGGGAATGCCAACTTGTGCAGCCACTTTGGAGATTGGTGTGGAGATTCCTCAGGAAATAGAAATCAGTCTACCACAAGACCCAGAAATTCCACTTTTAGGTATATACCCAAAAGATGTACCCTCATACAATAAGGACATCTGCTCAACTATTATTATTTGTAATAGCCAGAACCTGGGAAGAATCTAGATGTCCCTCAACTGAAGAGTGGATAGAGAAAATGTGGTACATTTACACAATAGGGTACTACATAGCAGAAAAAAATGGAATCTTGAAATTCTCAGGCAAATGGATGGCACTAGAAGAAACCATCCTGAGTGAGGTAACCCAGTCACAAAAAGACAAGTATGATATGTACTCACTTATATATGGATTTTAGACATAGAGCAGGGCATTGCCAGCCCACAATCCCATCGCCAGAGAGTCTGGGGTGCAGGGAGGACCCTAAGAGAGATATGCATGGTAACCCGGAGAAGGGTTATGGGATGAGATCTCCTAACTGGATTGGGGTGGGGGGGGGGAGAAGGGGAGAGCAGAAGGAGATGGGAGAAAGAGAGAGAGAAAAGAGAAGGGGAGAGGAGGACATGGGAGTGCAGGAAGGTTGAGCCAGGGTAAGAATAGAGGAGAAAAGGATTGGAGATGCCATAAAAGATGGAGCCAGTATAAATTGGAGGAGAGATCTGGCACTAGTGAGATCTTCACAGATCTACAAGAATGACACTAACTGGCATTAAGGTTACCTTAAATCCCCTCCCATGATAATGAGAATGATGACTACCTTATATGCCATCCTAGAACTCTCATCCAGTAGTTGATGGAGGCAGAGGCAGACACCCACAGCTGTGAACCAAACTGAACTTCTGGAACCCAGTTGCAAAGAGGAGTAATGACCAAAGGAATCAAGATCAGGCTGGCAAAACCCACAGAGGCAGCTGACCTAAACAAGGGGGGAACACATGGACCCCAGACTGATGAATGAGGGGCCAGCATGGGACTAATCCAGACATCCCTCCCACTGAACCTGGGTGACAGAGAGGAAGCCTTAGCAATCTGTGGGACCTTGGAGAGTAGAGCAGTATTTATTCCTGGCATACAGATGGACTCTGGGAACCCATACCACATGGAGGGATGCTCTTTCATCCTGGACACATGGGGAAGAACCTGGGCCCTTCCCAGGATGATGTGACAGACTCTGAAAATCCTTCATGGAAGCCCTTGCCCTCCCTGGGGAGCGGAGGGGGGATGGAGTGTGGGTGAGTGTTTGGGAGGATTGGGGGCTGGGGGAGGAGGGGAGGGGAGAGAGGGAACTGAGAGTGACATGTGTAAAAAGTTAAATAAAAATATGAAAAAAGAAAAATATTTAAAGAAAGAAGCTAAAAATATTTATTTTGGAGAGGCTGATGTGATGAATGCAATAAATGTGACTAAACATGAAAGGTAAACATGGATAAAACTGCGTGACCTAGAGCCTCACTGTCCACGTAGGAAAGGCACCCACATGAAGACTGCACAGCAAGAAAGCAAAAACAATCACGTTTCCCTGCCTAACTGTGTGAAAGAGCATGGCGGCCATAATCACACCATTCTGTGTTATTGAGCAGGCAACAGCTCCCCCATCCAACCAGAGCTCAGCTCCCCCATCCAACCAGAGCTCAGCTCCCCCATCCAACCAGACTGCAGCATGGATCAGCAGGGAGTCGGTGATTTCCAGGTGCTCCAAAAAGCATCATTTCCAGGACCCACCTCTGGCTCGCCAGGAATAACTCTAATTTAGAATAAAGCAAAATTATCCTTTTGATGAGTGCAATTCAAAGTTCTCAGTCCAGTGGATAGAACGTAAGACTTTGAGTCAGAGGTCTGTCAGGATTCTTGTGTCTGCCACTAGCTGCCTGTGACCTGAGCCTGATGCATGCCTCTCTGAAACTATCCAATTTCTGTGTCTTGCAGAAGTTAACAAGGGCTCTTCCTTGCAGAGTCTGCTTCATTTGGATCAGAGACCTGCCCATGTGTAAAGTCCTTCTGTGAACTGCAAATAAACACGGACAGCACCACCACCTTTTACAGCAACTGGGGAAAGAGGCCCTTATTCACACTGAGGATGTTCCAGATGTCTACCTGGCATCTGTATCCCAGGGAGGAGAGGAAAAGAGAAAATCGGGAGAAATAATCCACGGGGAAGGGCTGACTCTGCTTAGGGAAGGGTCTGTTATTTTGAGTACACACCTGCCTCCCTTAATGTGACTTTGGGAATGGCAATCATTCTTTTCAAATCCTACATCATCCCTTCAAGCCCTAGTCCTCCCTTCAGGCCCCAGACATCCTCTCAGGTCTCACTCATCCCCTTCGGTCCCCAGTCATCCCTTCAATGCCCAGTCCTCACTTTCAGCCCATAGCCATCCCTTTCTATCCTGACACATGACCTGATGGCAGATCTGAGCCCTCCCTCTGGGTTTGTTCCTTCCAAATCCATAATTTACATTTACTGGAAGTCAAGGTCTTTTGAATATTGTCTCCTTCCTGGGTCAAGCTCTTTGTAAATCAAGTGTGACTGGCCAGTGTCCTCGTGTCTGGTATTTTAGAAGCTCTGGAATCATTAATCATTCCTCAAGGCTGTTTCGGTCTTTGGTTCTGTTTATTAATGCTTGATGTCTACAGAACCAGCTACAAGCTTTGCAGTCCTAGAGTCTGGCTCCTCCTGGAACCACAAGTCATTTACAGCTTCTGAACTATAACTACAAACATAGCCCCCTTTTTTGGATGACACTTTTCCCTTTGCAGAAATGTACAGGACCTTTCTCAGCTAACCATGAAACTGCATACATCTTCCTCTAAAATTATCAGTCCTGCCTCTTCTGCTAACTAATCTAAGCACCATGGTGAACACATACTCAGCCTGGAAGCATGGGAATAGTGGCAGTTTAATGTTGCTATATGCCTGATGGACTCCATTCGGTGACTTGCAACATAAGAACCAGACCTGTGCACCACACAATAGCTACATATGCTTGATTTTCCACAAAGGGATCAGTATTTTATCATTCCTGTGCAAGGCACAGAGAGGTGGAGTAACTCTTCAAAGGTCACACAATGATCCACAACAATGGGGGTTCAAGCCTGGCCAACCTCTCTCCTTGGCTTATTTGTAATGACTGTCTCAATATCGCTGACAGGAACATGACCCTGTTTACACACAAGAAACTGAGCATCAAATGGAGTTCCAAAAACCGTCTTCGTGTGGACAGAAGTTTGCGGTGTAACTCTTCCTCACTTTCCTTCTTTTTAATTTTAGATTGGTTTTACTTTGAGACAGTCCCTTCTTATATAGCCCGACTGCTCTGGACCTCACTAGGTAGCCTTAAACTCAGAGCAATCCTCCTGCCTCAGCCTACCAAGCATTGGCACATGAGCCATCATCAACACACTTTCCTTTATAATCCACATTCTTTCAATCGCAAGGCTTGAAAGCTGTCGGGAACACGTGTGCCTTCCTCAAGAAGTAGGCCATGCTTAACAACTTCTAGGGTCGCATAGCTGGAGGATGGGAGGAAGTGATATGTGGACTCAGAGTTGAGTGGCACTCACTGGCTGTCTTCATGCTGGTTATGCCTTCCCTAGTCTCCTTCTCGGAATCCCATTCTCAGGACCTTAAAGAAGAGCCTCTCATGCTACAATCTGCAATGCCTGCCTTGCCCTTTCTTGGCAATGATGATAGAAGCTTGCAGCCACAGGGGGCAGTGCCACACAGAGGGAATGCAACAGCACGGGCTAGTCATGTGCTCTGATATAATTCTGGTTTAATTCTCGTTTATGGGAAAAATCTGACTGGTTATTTATGGCGCGGACAGAAAGTTTCCTTTAAATAAATCGATTAAAATTAGAAAAAGCAGAACATGCTAAATATGTAAAGCACAGGTGGTATCAACATATGGCTGTGTAATGAAAGTGACTTCATGGCCACTTAGAAATTATGATGCTAATTGGCTTAGGGCAGGGAATATATGTTCAGGATTTTAGTGTCTTTGATACTAACAACTTCATATACTACCAAAAATAAATAAATCCAACCTTTTTATCTATGTCTACAAATGTAGGGTAGGAACTGCCTGATACTAATAGGGTGGTTGAAATCTAGAGTTCAGTCTTTGGTATAAGTGTCTTGAATTGCTGTGAGCCTGTTATCATAGAAGCCATGCTGCAAAATAAAAGTTGGCAATTGCTTTTTTAACTTGGGTTGTAGTCATGCTTGCATCTGCTTCCTCTGTCTCCTGACTGCCATGAGTAGTGGATTGGACCACCATTTTCTTTGTTAGAGGACCTGTTAAGAGGTAACCTTATAACTCTAAGAGGATGGCACATATTTTTGCAAGTGGTTGCTATACCTGGCTGCATAAAAAGACATGGATCTGCAAAAAAAAAACCAGTGTGACACCAAGTGAACAGTCCTGGACTACCCAATAACAAACCACAAGTGCCATGGTCCTGGCATGGATGGTGTTTTAGGCACATTATTAGGTCGGGAACAGGAACCAGAGGCCAGGGTTCTGCTCCCTTTCCAGGCTGGGACCATCCAAGCTGGTTTCATGAACACTTACCTATTTACTCTGCATTAGGATTTAACTAAGATTTACATAAATGAAATGTATGGAATTAAATATGCCAATCCCAGCTCTTGTGAGTCTGATAGAATTATGGGAGAAAACAACAATCCTTCTGTGTTTATAAAGCTCATCAATTTAATTTAAAATTTGAGCCATGACAGCTTTCTTGCATTGTTTCCATTTGACCCCTTCCTTGGAGAGTTTGTGAACTGAAATGCAATCATATTTCATGTGGGTCCTGGGACTTGAACCTGGGTCCTCTAAGAGGAAGAGGAGTCAGTGCTCTTAACCACTGAGCCCTGAAATCATATTTCAAATGTACTTAACTTGATATTTATGTCCATTCAGGTAGTGTGCCTTTATACGTACCCTAGAAATTTAGGTTTACAAAAGACCAAAGTCAGGTCCCTGGGAACTGGTGATGGCAAAGGTTCAAAGGTAAGGAGTAAACCATATTCCAAGAAAATGGCTGGAGGGATGAACCTCAAGCCACTCCCTCCAGACAAGAACACCAGCTCCTAAGATCTGAGCATCAGTGTTCCAAGGACAGGGTGCACTGAATGAAAATGTGTGGGTGTTGTGTCCTCTTATGTGGCTCCAGTTACCACTGCAAATGTTGATTTGAATTCCTATATTCATGAAGTTTCTGAAAATTTTAAAGCAAAAGGAATTTGAACATGGTAAGTTACTACATCTCAGGGCACAGTCATGCAAATAACTTTAGTTTGGTTCCCAGTACCCACAAGTGATGTCTCTAACTCCAGTTCTTGGGGATTTGATGCACATGCATCTCACACACATACACTCAGTAAATAAATAAATGAACAAAAGCCTTAAGCTTAAAAGAAAAGATTAATAGGCACAAAGTGAAATAAATATCTTAAAATAATGTTTTATTTCACAGTTAGAAATTTGAATTAAACCTTAAAAGAAAATATAATCAGAGACTATTTCTGCCTTGCCTCTTTCATCCCCAGACCCAATCCTAATTCTTAAACATTGCAGTGTCAGGGCACAGACAGAATTTACTTTCCTGGACTTGTTAGGATCAAGCTAAATTAAGATGACTCTCCTAGGCTGCAGATGGATTGCGTTCACCTAATAACTCCAGTGAGGCTTCATCTTCAAGGTGAAAGTGTCGCTTCAGTTCAAATAACAAACATATTTTCCAAGGTGTGTTGTTAATATATTTCACCTATGGCAAAGTTGCTGAATAATTCCTTCTTCTATGAAAACAAATCAACCTGTAATATATATTTTATCCCATCTTTTGTTCCCAGCCTCTGAAGATTTTGGCAAGTGAGTCTCACTGACAGAACCTGCTCCAGTAGAAAAAAGCTGGATTTTATCATGATTGTATAGGTCGGATTTAGATTTTTTTATTATTGCCTACTATTACTTTTAAAAACATATTCCAGTGGCCATTGTATACACTGAGGAGCACCGTGACTGATTGCTTATCACTATCTGTAGCCCTTAATGAGTCTTAACCAGTCACTCAAAGGCTTGATTGGTGCTTCTGGAGGGGGGCTGTTGACAGAGCTTTGCCCTCATGAGAAGTATCCCATGCCACAGTGTCACAGCAAGCGAGAGAGCTCTGCACAATTCACCTTCGTTTGTGTCAGTTCCCATCTATGGATTAAGCCAGGATCACCAGCTTCCTTGGCACACTCCTGGGTCTGTGTCAAATCCAGGACTTACACAGTGACAACAAAGTAAGCCAGAAACTAATATTTTATTGTCATCTTCTCTTTCATCCCAACCTCTGTCTAGTTCTCTTAAATATACTATTAACTACCCTCCAGGCATGTCAATTACTCCCTCCATATGCATTCATATCTCTCTCCTCTCCTGCAGGCCTGAACTCTACAAAATGAATCAGAAAAAAAATATTGTAAGATGTTAGTGGGTTACAGTGGCTCATTCTTCATAAAAAATTACATCCTAAGCAGCCAAGATGTTCTGCAAAGGTCAAAAGACCCATAAACACAGAGATGTACAGATCAGGAAGGAAGACAGGGAACGATACAAAGACAAAGACAGAGAGAGACACACACACACACACACAAATAGAGACAGGCACACACCAAGATACAGTGTCACTTACACAAAGAAATACTGGATGTTCACAGTGGGCCAGCTCCTTCAGTCTTGCAGGGAAAAAAACATTTAAACTCATTTATAATCAAAGAAACACACTCTAGACTGTTGAGATGTGATTTATCAAGTTGACTGCAAGCTTTATTTTGTTTTCACATGGAATTTTAGGAAAAGTGAAGAGAAACATATAGACTGGCAAAAATAATTTCAGCGGAAATTTCAGCAATATATTCCAAAAGCACTGATAAATGAATTGTCTCCTTTTATCATAATTCCAAATCTGAACATCAAGACTAATATTTACTTTAGGAAAGAGGAAAAAATAATTTATCAGGGCCACAGGGCAACCTTTCTCTTCCCCACAATGTGCAAAATTTTGACCAGAGAGGGTGTCAGGAGAAGGACGCTGGACATGGGGATCATTCATTACACTTTATCCACAAGACTCTTGAGTGCTAAGAAACAATACATAAAAAGTTAAAAGACTTTAATACAAACACCCTGCCAAGAAAGCAGAGTGAATATTAACCATAGTACTTATTTGGCTTGGAAAACAATCAACTGTGAGCAGCAGGAAAGTATAGCTGGTTGAGAATTGAGGGAGAATATTCTTTTCCCCGTGATGTTCTGTCCACCACAAGGGTGGTGATCCATGACATCACTTGTGTTCTACTGGAACTTTATCTGATCCTCCTATTCTGATCACAAGGCCCTTATTGGCTTCCTATCCTAATTCCCTGGGAGATTTCTGTGGCTTAGGGGGATGGGGGCAGGGAGCTCAGGACCTAAGAGCACTTGCTTTGAAATCAAGAGGACATGAGTTCAATCCCTAGCACATACATAAAAGCAGAACATACCTATGTCAAGGTGGGATGTAGTGGACACAGACTGCTCCTGGGAGTTTCCTAAACAGTCATCCTAGCTAAGATAGCAAATGAAGGTCTTCAAGTTCAGAAAGAGATACTAAACACCCCCAAAAAGGGGGAGGCAATAATACCTGAAAATAACACTTGGGGTGTCTTTGACTTACACACACATATATACATAAATACACATACACAACAATAAATAAGTAAATAGAAAGTGAGATTAAAGGGTGACAAATCGCTGGTGTTAACATGGCAGCATGGATGTATGAGGTGTACATATTTTCCTAATCCTGCAATTAACGGGCTTCTGGAAAAGAGACTACAACCAAATGCAATTTGATTTGGTCATGTAGACATCAAAAAGCAGTCGGTGCTAGGTAAGGATGTCCACAGACCTTCTTGCCCACTGAGACAATCCTCTGACTCCTTGCCCCTCCCTTGACTGTTGCTATTTAACAATGGAGAAGACAGACAACCAAGCATGTAAGTCATGCCTGCTGAGAAGGTCACACTAACAGAGTCAGCAGCTGCCCAGGGAAGCATGTCTGAAGGATTTACAGCCCCATCACCATGTGCAGGATTGTAAACTAGAAAATGATAGCAGGGGTTGGCAAGAAATAAAAATAGAATCAGCTGACCACTTCTGGAATGCTAGCCGGATGGTGTGCTCAAAGGCCCAGGTCTAGGAACTACAGGAGTGTGTGGACCCCTCCCCACACCCACCCGAGTACTGCCTACCTCTCCAGGAGCCCTGCAGCCAGAGGTGATGAGAACTGTGACCAGAGACCAACAAGGATGTCCCCATAAAGGGTCACAGTAGAAGTGAGAGAAGCCGCTGACTGCTGTGGGTGGCTGAGCACCATGCACTGTAGGGTTCTGCAGGAGCCACCTCCCCTGTTGGGGTGAGTGGAAACTGGAGAGGCTGCCAGCACTGTGTAAGTTGGGCCCAGAGGCCAGGCAGACATCTAGTAGGAAGGTGGTGTGCAGGGGAGGCACGTGCCCGCTCAGAAATGCCTGTCTCTCTAGTGTCCTCTCCTGGCAAGGCTTAGCATTGAGCCAGATCACACTGAAAATCCATTCAAAGGGCCCAGATGCATTTTCTCAATGCAGGTGGCAGAGGCTGAGTTTGAGGATGAGAGGAAACATTCAAATGAATAGCACATTCTTGAAACCACTCAAAGTTCTCTAAAGAGGTGAGAATTATCTTAGTGAATATTGAGCAAAACATTCTAAACAAAAAATATAGGTGTGTATATATATATAATTATAATTATAAACCTATTATATAAAACATACACATTCATTATGGATGCTTTAGCATTTTGTTTAATAGAAAAATACAAAAATTCCTAATTACAATCAAATGTGGTGTGTGGATTTGATGACCATCTCAAATACGTCGGAAAAAAATGTCTAAGACTGGGAATCTCTGAAGTAATTATACAGGATAAAATGCAATGAGTTGTATCAAAGATTTCCCATTTGTGTTAATTATAATTACTGTTGAGATAAGCGAGCATTCGATGAAGCAAAGCCACAGGGATTTTAGTACCTGGAAGTGATCTGGAGATTGAAGTGTGGAATCAAGACCCACCCTAAAGAATGTAATAAGATTGCAGAGTATCTACCTAACCCAGATAAATTTTGTTAGTCTCCTTTTGCAACAGTAGGATGTGTTCCTGTTGGAGAAAGGGGGCTCTTGGGGACATAGACTTCTAATAAAGGAGATAAAGGAGTAGATAAGTCAGGATTCTCAAAGGAACAAAGATGACAGGTGTGTGTGTGTATGTGTGTGTGTGTGTGTGTGTGTTATAAATAGGCATATATGAGCTTACAGGCTATGGCCCAAGTAGCTCAATAATGGATGCCTCCCGACAGAAATACTAAGGAACTTATTCAGTTGTTCTTACACCTGAGACTGGGTGTGTCACCAGCCCCAATCTAATTCTCAAGTCCCAGGGAATTCCTCCAAATGTGTTGTCTTCAGTCTATATTGGAATCCTGAAGAATTATGTTCTAACACCAACAAAGGATTGCCTCAGCATCACCATAGATGAACTTACCAGCCAAAGTGAGGGCAGGCAGACAAGAAGCAAAAGCTCCCGTCTTCCATGTCCTTATAGGTGAACTGCCACCAAAAGATAAAGCCCAGATTTGTGTCTTCAAATAACCTGGACTTAAGGTGGGTCTTCTCACTTCAAATGATCCTAGCAAAGAAAATCCTTCACAGGCATGCCATGATACTGAGTTTTAGTTGATTTTGGTGTAGCCATCTGAAACCAACGAAGACTAGTCATTGCTACTGTATCACCCACATTGGATAGAAGACTCCAAGCTGCATGCTTCCCAGGCTTCTCTGAAGTTACTGTCACCCTAGGCATTAACTGCACAAATGACCCCTTTGTGTAGTAGTGGCCATTGGGGATAGAGGTCCATATATTATTAAAACCTGCTTCTACTCCTCTCATGAAAAGAGGAGAATCAACAAACAATTCATCCTGAATGGGAGATGTGTGTATGCCATGAGCATCATAAAATGAATCTGTCATGGAAAGAGGTGACTGGTACTTTGGACTTCAGAATGTGTGCCACACCATCTGTTCAAAGTCCTCCACAATGCTTACTAAGAGGAAATCTGTGTTCCCGGGGTTTCCATTTAATCATACATTAAGCAGGAATCCTCAAGTCAATGGCGGCTTCAGAGTGATGGATGGATCACCCAGGGATGTGTCAGGCTCTGCAAATTAACATATCATGTGCTTTCCAGAAACAAATCACTGGAATGACTGCTTCCTCAAGCATGGCCCATCTGTGGAAGGTTTCTGCAAGGATAAGGACAATTATCTTTTCTTATTATGTAAACACATATTCATTTGAACACTGTTACAGTTTGCTTTCTGTTGCTGTGATAAAAAATATACTAACCAAAGGCAACTTGGGAAGGGAATATCTGGTTTACATTTCAGACCACAGTGCATCTTTGAGGGAAATCAAAACAGGAGTTGAATGAAGGACTAGAAGACAAGAAATAGTACCACACTAGCATACAAAGAAAGACACTACTCAACAATATCAATAAATTGTAGGAAATAGGCCAGTCTCTATCTTCAGACACACTTGATTGTCATCTGATGGATCAAGATGTCTTTCCCAGAGGCCATGGAGTTCCCTGAAAACTTCTTATCAAGCAACCACTTATGAACAAATAACAAACACATACATCACAAGAAATATCTAAAAGTAACCATCCTAGCCAGTTTGCAGTCGTAAGTCCATCTGCGACCAGAGTCCCGGCATTGAACTTCAAGTAACTTATGTATATTTACATTTAGTGTGTGTGTGTGTGTGTGTGTGTGTGGTGTGCTCGCTCGTGCGTGTATGTTCATGCCTGCACATGCATACCCATCACAGCATATGTTGAAGTTGAAGACAACTTTCAGGAGTCAGTTCCAGCCTTCTATAGTGCCCAGGTGTCAGACTTAGGTCTTCATGCTTGGTAGCAAACTTAGCTTTACCCACTGAGTCATCTCACCAGTCCTTAATTCTATTTCACCTGTGTTTACTCATTTTGTGTGTGACTCTTTTATCCAAGGAAATTGCATACCCCTGGCTCATATCCTTTTCCCCCACTCCAATCAAAATGTCCCGCCCCACCCACTAGTTACAAGTAAGAAGTTAACTCAAAGAAAAGCTGAGGTGAGTGGCGGAATAGGGGAGATGATGAGGGAGCCAACAACTCTAGTTGTCTTGTGGAATATAAGCATCCATGTGAGTACAGCCATGCACAAGCACACCATCTTTCCTAATTCCAAGGACAGAAAATATATTTCCTTTGCAGTTAGCTGAACCTTGGACAACAAAATGATCATGCTTCCTTCTTTCCTTTATGACTGGATATTAATTATTTGGATGCTTTTTGATCTAATTGACAGGTCCTACAGAAGTTGACTCAGGCTTGCCACAGTGCCTGTTCTGGATAGATGATACAATGGTTATTGGTTCCAGGCTCTAACCTATGTCATCCTGTGACAGTCAAGGTGCTGTCTTATTTAAGTCATCATCTTTTCTAAGACTCAACTCTCAAAGAATGTTCAGATGACTTGAAACCCTGACTGTCTTTCCAGGTTTCCCAGGCTCAGGGGTTAATGTTGGAAATAGGGTAAACTTTCTATTGGTGTTTCAAAGTAAAAACCCTTTTACAGGAGGATTTCATTACTTATTTGTTTGTTTTTAATTATGCCAAAGTCTGTTTTATTCTAGTTATGGACCACACATACCTCATGAAGCATCCATTACTCCTCAGTGTGCATTCCTGCCCCATACACCCAGTCATTAACATAGGGTCTGGGCTGGTAACTGAGCTAAGCCAAGGATCCCTCCCTAAGGATCTCTGAACTTAACATAATAAAAACCATATTCTTTCCTCCTATTCCAAAGAAATAAGATATATATGTATAGTATGTGTATGTATGTATGTATGTATGCATATCATCTTGCCCATGTGTTTTGGAACTGGAAGTGTTGGAAAGGTTAGAATGACTTTGCCGTTTCTTACTAGGAAGTTGTGACAATACACTTTAACTTTCAGGTCATACCCTATGGCTGCACACTGAAGCTAAATGTTCAGTTCACCCCCATTGAGGCGAGTACATATGAGAAGAACAAAGAAAGCTTGATGCCACACATCTATACTTCCTGGGCAGGAGAGATGTGCTCAAGCAAATTGATTTTCGTTTGCACATTCCCACACGGGAGCAAATGTCAAATGCATTTCCTCCATCCTTCTATTCCATTCCTGTCCTCATGCTCATTGCATTCCTATCTTTATAGTTAAATTTTAGAACTATGGGCCCATTAGCCCCGACTGCCTGCTATAACTCTATTAGGGATTCATGTTTTATTCAGCCTAGAAATCTGGGCATATTGATTTAACTTTAAGTAGTGCATTATTTGATTAGACAAGATGTTTACTTTTTCTTTAATCTGAGGGCTTTGTGTGGCTAACAGACCTTGGTCACGGAAATCCTATAGATTGGTATAAATCTCTGATTTTTCTGTGAACTGGTGAATGAGGTAGATCAAATCTAACCCAAACTGATTCGACCTGAAGGGATACCATCTTTAGCTGGAGAAGGATTTCAAACAAAACTGTCAAAAGTGTCTGCTCCAGGAAGGAATCAGTCTGGTTGTGCTCGGACACAGGAGATTGCTCCTATGAGCCTTTTCTAGACAACTGGATACCCAAGGTACATTTTCATTGATAATGGCACACAGGAACAACAGTCTGCCAGCTTTCCCAAAAGAGAAAACTATTGTTTGGGGCTGAAGAGATGACTCAGAGGTTAAGAGCTCTGCTCTTGCAGAGGACTGAAATTCAGGTTTTAGCACCCCCATGGAGGCTCACAACCACCTGTAACTCCAGTTCCAGGGGATCCAATGCCCTCTTCTGGCCTCACACACCAGGCACACACATGGTACACAGATATACATGCAGGCAAAACACCAATACATCTTTTTTATTTAAGTATAATTTGCCAAATTACCAGGTCCTTCCATCATCTACATGGTGGAAGGAGCCACCACCTTTACCTCCAATTTAACGGGGGAAAAAGGAGAAGGGTGGCTTGGTGGGTAAAGCACTTCCCAAGCAAGAGTGAGGACCTGAGTTAAAATTCCTGGAGCCTATGTAGAAAACAGATGCAGTAACTTGCCTCTCGATTCCCTGTGTTCTCTTATACCAGATTGAAGATGGAAATGGGAGAATCCTTGGAAGTGGGTGGGGCAAATGACCTAGTGTGTGCAGCTGTGAAAAACAGACTCTGACTCAAACAAGGTAAAGACTGACAGCTGAGGTCACCCTCTGACTTCCACAAGGGGGATAAAAACAGCCACGGGCTGAGGACATAGCACAGTACAGTACTTGCCTAGCATTCACGTGCAGGAAGCCCTACATCCCATCCACAGCACTACATAAAGCAGGTGTGGGGTTACCCATTTCTAATGCCAGGATCAGAAAAATGGAGGCAGACAACCAGAAGTCCACTGGGTATAGAGGAATTTTGAGGTCAATCTGGGATACATGAGATCCTGTCTTTTCATTGTCTTTCTGTGTTTTCAAGACAAGGTTTCTCTGTGTAGCTTTTTAGACCAGGCTGGCCTCAAACTCACAGAGATCTGCCTGCAAGTGCTAGGATTTAAAGGCATGCACCACCACTGCCTGGCTTTCATTCATTGTCGTTCAGAAATATTATTGGATATGGGTGACAAGAGGCACAAAGCCCAACAGAACACACATCTTGGCATAGGCTCAACTCAAACTCAAGACCCACTTCCACTGGGCTCTAAAATCCCTCAGAGCCTTTACCTCATTGTCCATAAACTGGAGATGATGTCACCTGTCATAAAAAGTCAGCGTGTCGGTAATAGGAGATAACAGATCTTCAAGGTGTTCTAGGCAACTGGCAAACCCTGGGTGATATCCACTTGAGTCTCTAGTCTCCTTTTGGTCTTTAAGAGGGATGAGGAAGACAACCTGAAGAAGAGAGGTGATGGTGGGAACTGTTTAAAAATCACTCCTGTGTGATGAGCAAAGGGGTCAAGACCAGGCTGGAGAAACCCACAGAAACAGAATAAGGGGGAGCTCATGGACCCCAGTATGATGGATGGGAAACCAGCATAGAACTGTCCCATCAGTTAGGAGGCCTGGACAATCTATGCAGTCTCTGACAGTGGATCAATATTTATGCCCCAGTATAGGAATGAATTTTGGGAGCCCATTCCACATAGAGGGATACTCTTTCAGCCTAGACACACGGAGGAGGGCCTAGGCCCTGCTCCAAATAATGTGACAGATTTTGAAAATCCCCCATAGAAAGTCTCACCTTCCCTGGGAAGCAGAAAGAGGATGGAATAGAGGGTTGGGGGGGGTCAGGGGAAGAGGGGAAGGAGAGGGAACTGGAATTGACATGCAAAACAAGCTTGTTTCTAATCTAAATTTTAAAAAGGAAAAAGAAAATCACTCTTACTAGGGAAATGAGACCAGTCTTCTAGATAGTTAATGTGGCCTTGGAACACAGCTACAGGAGACAGAGGGTTGGGTGGGACCCTGGTTTGCACAAGGATATTCAGTGATGATGGACAGTTGCACTGGCCTCTGTGTGCAGCCATACAATGCTGGATATATATATATATATATATATATATATATATATATATATATATGACAGACCCTCCTTGACATTCTAAATATGACCCAGAGTCATGGGTAGTTTTGTGGATAAAGTAATTGGGTCCCAAACTACCATCGCTAGAAACAGCAAACCGAAGCTGTAGACGCCAGGTAGAGGGATTTTTAAGAGTCCCCAATCATCTTCCGTCTCACTGTAAAAGTACTGAGATTACGGATGTGTGCTATCACATTTGGCTTTATGTCAGTTAGGGGAAACCAAAGTCGTGTCCTCATGTTTGCACAGCAAGTGTTTCACCTGCTGAACTGATCACCCAGGTCATCTACTGTTGAAATGTCACAAAGCTTCTGAATAAATAGTCCTTGTTTTACTTCATAATGGCCTCAAAGAGCAACTTTGGTGACACTGCCTAGTTGGATATTCCAAAGAGGAATAGGAAAGTACATCCTCCAAGTTAAAAAAAAAAGTAGGAATTTATCATAGATATGCCTGAGTAGGATCAAACATGGTATGTGCAAAGTTCACTTCTATCCAGTCTCAAACACCTGCCAAGGGCCTTAGAACTCAACCCCATGGATCGAGGGAGACCATTGCATTTGTCATTTGGGGCTTGGGAGCATCTTTGCTTAAAAATGACCATGTTGAAGACCCTAGAAAATGAAGCCTAAATAGTCAGATGCTGGGAGATCAATGGTTTAATCTGAAAAGAAATAAAATCATGTGGAGCTCAGAAAGTGTGGCCTGAGAAGCAGTGGATAGCACAGGACACTCCGGTTGACTTATTTACCCGGGCATGCTGGTCCTGAGGAAGGTGAAGATGACACTTGAGGGAGGCAGAGAAATTAAAAGGAAGAATCTCTGTGCAGCCTGAATCCTTTTCTTACCGAGAGAGCTCAGTCCATAAGTGGTGGTGCGATTTCAATGGCAAATTAAATCCAAACAGCAATTTAGGTGGTGTAGATAGAAAAGAAGGAGGACGAGCGGGAGCAGAATAACACTGATCATTTTCTGCTGGCCGCCCACACACTTGACAATGGAAACAGGAGACTCCCCTGTTTAATAAGCAGCCAGCCAGGGCTCTGAGTGGTCCCTTGCTTTGTAGTCCTTTCTAATGAGATTTGTATTCCTCCCAGATGCTAGTGCCAGGAATAATGTCTTAGCTCTGTGAATAATAGGTATCAATAAGAATAATAAAAAGGCACCTCGAAATAACTGAATTCCCTGCATTTACTCCTTGAAAAACGTGACTTAATCAGGAGAATTTTCTTCTCTCATTCCTACCTCTATGGATGCAAATAATCTGGACTGAACAAAAATGATTTCAGAGTTCTCTTTACAATGTTCTTTGTGTACCCCTTAATTCTTAATATAAAGAGATTCATATGTAGTCATTTGCACCACACTAGGGGGAAATGAGAGCATGTTTTAATATCTGAAAAGCAATAACTTCAAACGTCTCAGATCTTACTTAAAACAAGTCACTCTGTAGTCAATTCAAAAGCAAGGGGGAAGAAATCAAAGGAATAAGAGCATCTCTGAAACAAACAGCTTGTCTGTGCACATGGGGCTGTGTTCAGTGGGAAACTGGAGCATCTATTAACAGGACGGGTGAAAACACATGCCAAGAACCTCCAACTTTTGCTCTGCCCCTGCCACTCAGGGAACCTGGGACATGAGACATATCACTGCTCTGTGCATTCTTGTCCCCTTCCCAAGGTATAGTGAGGACTGTACCAGGTAAAATTCATGAAGCACTGAGGTCCAAGCCTGGTCATGAGTGTATCAGTCCATACATGCAGACATGGAAGCAACTATGGGAAGAGCAGTCTCAGACACTCCATTCAGGCAGCACAGCACTTCTGGTGCCTGAGACAGGGCGAAAGCTCAGATCAACCCATCTCTAAACCTCACCCTCTTCCTGTATCCAAGGCAGTCATTTCCTGGGATGAATGTGTTTCCCTACTGGACAGTATTGAACTCTCGTCTCAAGGATCTCACCTAAACCTAGCCTCACTTGTGTCCCTTCATCCTGGGTGGGATCTACACTATAAAAGCATGAGGCTTCCAGGAGATCTGGGGAGGAAAGGCCTACTGAGGTAGAGTGGGCCTCAACAATTAGCTTGGGTCAGAAGTTGTAGCACCTTTGAGATTGGGGCAAGAAAATCATTGTGACTCATATCTGACTCTCTCTCTCTCTCTCTCTCTCTCTCTCTCTCTCGGTATCTTTCATTGAATAAAACCAGCTGCTATGTCATGGTGTTTTATCTGGGATTTCCATTGTTGTGAGAAACCACCATGACCAGAAGCAAACTGAGAGGAAAAGGATTTGTCTTCCTTACATCTCCACATCAGATTCCATCACTGAGGGAAGTCAGGGCAGGAACCTGGGGGCAGGAACTAAAGCAGAGACCATGGAGGATGCTGCTTTACTTGCTTGCTCCTCATGGTTTGCTCAGGCTATTGTCTTATACACTCCAAGACCACATGCCCGGGGATGGCACCACCCACAGTGTGTTGAGCCCTCCCACATCAGCCATCAATCAAAATAAAATGACCCACAGACCTCAGTTGAGTTTCTTTATTCTCATATGTGTCAAGTTGACCACTGAAGCTTACTATGATAAAGGGTAATTATCATTTTGCCCTCATTTGTGGTCTTCTTTTATCTCTCTATGTACATGTGGTGTGTGTGTGTGTGTGTGTGTGTGTGTGTGTGTGCGTGTGTGTGTGTGTGCATCTGCCATGGCACATTGCAAAGGTCAGATGACATATGGAATCTCTTTTCAACTTAAAGTGGGCATCAGACTTGTACAGCAAGCTTATCCATCTCACTAACCCTACCTACCATTTCTTTGTTGCTCTGGCATTCACACAGAACCCTCCCTCATCCAGTTCCATAGATGGAGATAAACTCATTTGCCTGGCTAATGGATAGATTTCATTTCACATCTACAGAGAAACCTGCATAGAAATGGACCACACACCCAACTGTGTTCCATCTGTATATTCTTGGTGAAATGGCTGGGAAGAGACACAATCCCCCCTGGCTGTGGGGCTGGGGTGTAACCCCTGCCCCTGCGAAGGTCACTGCACAAAAGAGGCTGCTGAGGGTGAAGCTGATAGAGTAGAAGCAGCACACAGAACAACCAGGTCCCAGGAAAGTCAGTGTCACCCTGCGGCTCTCTTTACAAGTCCTTCTCACCTACATGGTCCAGCTGATCCCTTGTTTGGCTTATGAGAGGTTTGAGCTTTTATTATGCATGGTTCTTAGAGCCTAATTAATGTAGAGAAGCCTAATAGATGTGGCAGATGCTACTCCTTGCTATCCCTTCTCTGCTGAAATCTTCAGTGGTGCTTTGACTCAGTTCATGTAACTCCAAGCATCCTCTCTGGGGACACCCTTCAGAAAGCACACCACCTGCCAATCTCACCATCTCTGCAAAACCAAAGGATGCTTTGGTCACTGAACTCTTCCCAGCTGTTCTGCCTTAACCCAGGCTACACTGCAATGAGGCTATTTCAAAGTCAAGGCTTTAAAGCAAACAGTAGGATAACTTTAAATTTCCATGTGACAACTCAGCCGTGGAGAGACACATGGCCCTTAAGCATTCAGAAGCCAGACTCAGAAACAAAGTGCTTCCTCGGGGCAGGAAAGACTTGGACACACTCACAAATTTTCATTAGGTTTTTAGCATCTCATTACTGCCCTGTCCAGCTGAAGTCAGAAGCCCAGACATTTAATTATTTTAGAGATGAGTTTCTGGGCTCCCTCTTGGTACCAGCATCATTTTATTCGTGTTTCTTTTTTAAGAAGGAAAAGAGTTAAATACCATATCATACCACATAGCAGGCTTCTGAGATCCAGGAAGTTAATAATTTATGGGCAAACAATATAATTACTAAGCCATGAAAGCATAGACACACCAGTTCTTCAGAGAGACATAGAAAAATTAACAGTCCACAAATCCATTGTTTTTCACATCTCCTGTGAAGATTTTCAAAGACTCTTGACAAGGAGAAGAAACTGTGACTTTTTGTTAATGTGGATGAAAACAGTTGTTACATACCTAAGAAAAGCTGGGCTGGGGGTTGGCTTGGTAGACAGGGCATTTCTTATACACATGTGAAGACTGGCACCCATGCAAATGCCAGGTAGACATGCAGTCACCTGTAATTCCAGTGCTCAGGAAACAGAGATGGGAGCTTCCTAAGGCAAGCTGACCAATGCACCCTGGGTTCAGCTGGGAGACCCTGACTCAGCATATAAACCAAGGAGCAATTGAGGACAATTCCTGATGTTAATTCCACAGGCATATATAAAAGAAATGCATGCCCACGCAAACATGTGTGCCTATACACATTCAAACACTCTTAAACACACATATCACATTGTGGTGGTTTGAAAGGAAAAGCCCCCCCCAAAGAGAGCAGCACTATTAGGAGGTGTGGCTTTATTAGAGTAGATGTGATCTTGTTGGAGGAAGTGTGTCACCGTGGAGGCAGGCTTTGAGGTCTCATATATGCTCAAGATACCACCCAGCATCTGAGACCACTTGCTGAGACAAGATATAGAACTCTCAGCTCCTTCTCCAGCACCATGTCACTGCCAGCTGCCCCCTCTGATAGAAAACTGTAAGAATGACAACATCCTCTCGTTGACAAGATCCCTTCTATCATGTCTTGTACAACCCGTGTGGAAATCAAAGCAAGAGCGCATGAGCCGAGAGCTCATCTCAGAGGTTCTGCTAAGGTAGAGCCCACATCCAACATCTACCAGCTGTGTGCATGTGAGAAAGCCAAGCACCTTCTCAATCCCTCTGACTCCTCACCCATCAAACACAGATGTTAGCATTTTCTACCCTGAACGACTACTGTAAACAGAACAGATAGTTCGATACTGTTAACATACTGGCCAATCAGAAACGTCTGTGTCAGAACCACTAAGGGCAGAGGCCGTATGCATTCCATCACTGTATCGCTCTAAGCACTTAGCCAGTCAGCAGTGTGTATGATGTGTATGTTTATGAATGTGCCAATATGTATGGGCACACATGTTTGTGTGGTTAGGAACTGAATCTATGCGTGGCTGTGGAGATCCAATACAGACATTGGGAGTTATCCTGGGTTGTTCCCTGGTGTATGTATTGAGTCAGGGTCTCTCAGCTGAACCCAGACCTCACTGATCAGGCTTCTGGCTTGTCAGCTTTACCTAGGAAGCCACTGTCTACCGCCTGAGCATCTGAGTTACAGGTGATTGGCAGGTCCACTTAATTTACTCAAAACTTTCTCCACCACAATATATGGATTAGAAGTAGGTTTAGAAAAATAACATGGAACTGACAGCTAAACTTGACTTTGGGGAAGATAGAAAATGACTCTAAACATGTATCATGCAAGATCTGTAACTGAAAAATACGTTTTTCTGAAATTCGAACTTCGCTGGGCACTGAGAGTCTCCTGTTTTATCTGGAAACTATAAAGTCTAGATGCTACACATGGCTTGTATACTATTTTCCCTTTTTCTTTTCTGTCTTCTCTTTTTTTTTTAACCAAAATTTAATTTTCCGAGCACTGAAAATAGGTCACACCAAACGGCAGCTTCTCTGAGGACTTTTTTTTTATGAAATTGGGTCTCACAAAATTATTGTTTCTTCCCTTCCCATCCCTCTTTTATGAAAGCTGTGTCTGGCATATGGTACACCCACCTTTAGAACTCTCCATGTTGGGTAGTAGGCTAAGAAGACAAAGAAATTACTCCAGCCAGATGCCGTCTACCATCAGAAACCACCTGGCCCTGATTTCTATCTTAAAGATCCTGGGATTGGCTGGAGGTTGAGTGCCACCTGCATGTAGAGCAGGCAAAAGACCCTTGAGGCAGCACTCACTCTTGCTGCTGATATTTTCATGAAAATTAGTAATTTGTACTCCAGATATTTATCTTAGCATCTACATGGGGACAGGTGGTGCTGAGAATACTGTGTAGTCATTGGGACCCTTCATGGCTCAGCTACAAAAAAGTGACTTCAGGCAGTGTGCCATGGGCTTGCGGGATTGTTAATGCACACTGCGATTTTAAAGTTTCTTCTCTCATGTGTGTGACATGCACATGAGTGTCTGTGCTTGTTCACATGTGTGGCTGCACCCGTGTGTGCTGGTGGTTGTGGACATGTAAGTGTGCATGTGGAGGTCTGGGTTGACTGCAGGACTCTTAATGGACCAACTGCTCACTTTATTCATTGAGGCAGGGTCTCTTAGTTGAATGAAAAGCTCATCAATGTAGCTTTTCTAGCTAGCCATGTTGCTTTCTCCACAATCCATACATCTGTGTTCAGACATGCATATGGGCATGCACATGTGTGCACACACACACACACACACAGGATGATCCCAGACAAATAGACTACCAGGTTTTCAAACCCATGTGAAAATCCAGGCATGGGGCTGGAGAGATGGCTCATTGGTTAAAAGCACTGGTTACTTTTCCAAAAGACCCAGGTTCAATTCCCAGCCCCCACAAGTTGACTCATTGGTAACTCCAGTTCAAAGGGATCTAATAACCTCTTCTGTCCTCTGAGGATACCACACTCACACATGAAGAGCACATATAAATGCAGGCAAAAACATTCATACACATAAAATACTTTTTAAAAAGCTAAGCACAAGCAAGAGTGTGTGCCTACCCAGTGCTGTGAGATGGGAGACAAAGATAGAAGGATCCCTGAACTAACTGGCCTACTTAGTGTAGTTTGAGTTCAATGAGAGACTCTGCCTCCAACAAAAGATTGAAGACACCTGAGGACTAACATTTGAGGTCATCCTCTCACCTCCATAGCCATATGAACATATACCTATGTACATGAATGCACACACACAGAGAGAGAGAGAGAGAGAGAGAGAGAGAGAGATCAACATATACAACTGATGTCAGAAGAATATATTGTGAACCTAGTGGTGGTGGCACACACCTTTAATCCCAGCGCTTCAGAGGCAGAGACAGGCAGACCTCTGTGAGTTCCAGGTCAGCGTCATCAACAGAACGAGTTCCAGGACAGCCAAGGCTGTTACTTGGTGAAACTCTGTCTCAAAACACCAGGGTTAGAAAAGGGCATGTGAAACCAGAATGTGTTGTTGACCAGTACAGTGTATTGATGTAAGCTGTTTTCAGTCAGCCTCCCCTTCTGTGTAGTAAATGGTAGATTACCCCAAGGCATACTCAATAAGATGCTTTACTTGTGTTATAAGAGCCTTCCAGAATATGAGATCCTTGAACCATCCATTCCACTTACACCTGTACATACGTCTCCAGCTTCAAAAGGAGCTGTTAACTTGGGCAACACTGCTTTTTTTATAACAAAGTGTAAGGTGTCTTTTTTTCTTTATTCATAAGAACTTCATAAGCATATGCCATGAAATTGATCATATCCACCCCAAGATCCCTCTCCAACACTCCTCTCATCCTCCCCAATATGTCTAACATCCAACTTCATGTCTTTTGATTTATAACCTACTGAATCCAGTTAGTGCTGCCTATATGCACGGGTGTGGGGCCATCCACTAGAGCATGGGTATCCTACCAGAAGCTATACCCCTCAAGGGCCAATAGCTCCTCAGTAAGGAACTGGGGGAAGATATAGAGGTCCTCCCTCTTCTCTATGCCGAAGTTTTGAGAGATGATCCTGTGTAGGTCTTAGGCAGGTTAACCCAGCTGCAGAGAGTTCATGAGTGCAATGACCTCATTATATTCTGAAGACATCACATTACAGCACTCACATACTTTTAATAAAAGTATTAATATAGTAATAATTTTAATATTTTGATTTACAGTTAAATATCTTTGTCTCTCTATGTACAAATACACTCCAAACACTTGTATTTTTATGGGGTCTGTTTGCTGGTTTGTTGAGACAAAGTCTAATCATGTTGCCTCGACTAACAATCCTCCTGCCTCAACCTCCCGAGTCATGGTATTACAGGCATGCACCATTGGACCTGGCTTTTGCTGGGTTTTAATAAATTCAAGGTATTTTTATTCTCATTGAAATTATTTCTAAATTAATCCAAGTCAGTAGGAAAAAAAGTCAAAATTTTGAATCAACTCACAAAACATTTTATATTCACCAGCTTATAATAGTAGAGTTATAACATCAATAATGTATCTTGCCACTGGTTTAATTAGCATTTTCAGGCGTGGGTAGAAGAACTATTGAGCATCTATACACAAGCAAAAGTATAATCAGAAGATTAAAATATGGCTCAGTGGTTAAGAGCACTTACTGCTCTTGCAGAAGACCTGAGTTCTGGACTTCACAGGCACACACACACACACACACACGTAAAAATGAAACAAATCCTAAAATTGTAAAAGTGCAACCATTTTCAATACAGTAAACTCTATTGATATGAGCCAGTTTCATCAGACTTAAACTCCTACTCTTCAGAGGGAGACCCTGGGGGACAGAGGGAGTGTGATTAAAAGGCTGAACAGCAGGAGATAGCAGATGAAGTCCAACATACACTTTAAGCAGTCTTTGTTCACCAACATACATTCTGTGAACCCCAACCACAGGGCTACCCTTGAAGGACTGCCACAGCAAAGACCCTGCACTGATTGTCCCAGATGGGATCTCAAAAGACAGCGACTGTCTTTGCAATGGCAGTTATTGAAACCTAGCCAAATGTATAATGCTCTCATTAGTTTTGTTTCCAGCAAGGAATGTCCCCTTAAGCCTGCCTTCTGTATTTCTGCCACCTTTACAGCTTGCACCAGTAACGGTTCTGAAATCCCAAGCCCCACGTCTACTCACCTTTGGCAGAATTCATTTAAATCAAATCTTGGCTCAAAGGATTCCAGAATCTTGGCCGGGTCAGAGGCAGTCTTTCCCTCAGCTCTTCATTTTGTATCAATCTGAGCTGATGTCTTAGAAGCATATTTATGTCGATTTATAATTACCAACTACCATTCCAGATTGTCTTTGATGCTCCGAGCACATGGCGCTCAGAGGCAGACAGCAACACAAAAGCATCCCACTTCCTTGGTGTTGGCAACGACTTTAGCTTTTGAGCTCTGGATAGCAATCAAAACACATGAAGAGTGGGAGAAAATCAAAGGGATGTTTTTGAACCATAATGTCTACAGAGCCATCTGGTAGGATGACTTGGGCAACATCTATGACCAGCTAGCATCATCTGAACAATATAGAAGTTAACCTTATAGTCTATAATCAGACTAGATTTCCAAATTCAGCATCCCTGAGAAGAAATATTTCTGTAGTAAAAAAATTTAGTTTATCCCAAAGAGCTACCTTCATGACTCGGGTTCCTGTGAGTATGTCTTGTAGAAACATCCATTGGTTGCCTGGCAGCCATCATGCACCTGCCTCCTGGCTTCCACTGATTGGTTCATATGTGAGGACCTGACACAGACCAGTAAGTCATTTCCTTGTGGAATCTGGAAGGACAGTAAAAGGGTTCAGCTTTGGCCTGTTTGCCTCTTTTAGGAAGAGATGTCCATTCAGGCAGAGCTGGTGAACATTTCTCCCACAAGAGCAGGAAAATGGAAGTGGGAGGGATATGCAAATAAACCAGAGATAATTGGCAGAAAAACTTCCCATGGATCCTCCATTCCAGCTGAGTAGGACCTGCCTCCCTGAGCTTGTGTCCCATGAGATTGCTGTTATCACAGTGAATCCCTCTTGTAGCCTCGCTGGCTTTAACATCTTTCCCATATTCAAAATCAGACAGGTGCCAACCAAAGGATGAAGTGGAAATAAGCCAACATTCTGAATTTAGAGCTCACTGGAAGAGCTGCTGAGCAGAAGGCATCATGAGCTCCATGGTACCCAACTCCCAACCAATGGCTTCCTCACCAGCATGCATGCTTTGCTTTATCAGCCACAGGGAATCATAGATCACTGCACCTCCAGGCTGCAAGGTGAAACGATGCAGGAAGAGTCAGAAAAGATGTCTCAAATCTGTTCTCTGGCACAGATTTCTGTGACAGTCAGGCAGCTGCCTACCTGCTGATGTTTGTTTTCTCCTCTGTGAAGCTGAAAATACTAGTACACAGCCTAAGGGCTCGCTCTATACAAATGATCAGGGCTGAAGAATCAGAAACTCATTATGTGCTTGAGTACAGAGAAAAGATAGTTTGGGAAGTTGAAAGGAAGAGAGATTCAGTGATATAATATACACATGAGCCAGGGAGGTGGAAAATAGTAAGATCAGACTAGTCCAAGGGGGTACTGAGACCAAAGCAGAGGCTTTGAGAAAGAACTAGCATGGCATGCCTTTTTCAGGAAGACGCTGAGTCACAAAGTATTCCACAAAGTATTCAAGGCTAGACCCGAAGTAAATTAATTTACATACACTCAGACACACAATTTTTAAACACATACACACACAAGCACACACGCATGCACACATGTGCACACACATTGGTGGGATACCTTTGGAGACCAGAATGCATCAGATCCCTTGAAGCTAGAGTTACAGGTGGTTGTGAGCTGCCCAAACATGGGTGTTGGGAACCAAACTTGGGACCTCTGGAAAGAAGTAAGCACTCTTAACCACTGAGGCATCTTTTTAGTCCCCTTGAACACTCAATTCTGAAGTGTGTACCCTCTGCTCATGCCCCAAATCACTGAATCGAAACTTTTTAGGGGAAAGATGATTTCTACAGTTGTAGACATGTAGACAATGATAGTTAGTATCTGAACAGGATCAGCTTGCCTTAAGGAAGGGAGAAAATTATAGCATGCCCAAAAAAACCACATACCCAGCCTCTGAATTAGGTCACTGATGATGACAGGGCAAGTGATGCTCTCAGATTCTGGTCTTCCAGCATCTTCGACTGTGGAGATGAGTGGAGAGGCCTTCTCTCAGGGTTGGGGATGAAGAATAAGTGAGAACAATAAAGGTGTTGAGACAGATGCTGGGGAGACAGAGAGATGAAAAGACAATGGACCACACAGAGGATGTGGAACTTAGCTACAGAAGGAAGATAGCAAAAGGAAGATATAAAGCAAGAACATCAACAGAGAAACTATAGCTCTAACTGAGCAGGAAGAGTAAGCAATTAGCAGAGAAAAACTTAACATGATTAGAAAGGGAGAAAAGTCATGAAGCTCACGGACAGACAGACAAAAACGAAGAACACAACATTAAACAGTAACACATCTACAGACAGACAGACATTATCAAAGGAGCACCTTGGACAGCAACAGGCAGATGGAGACTGATTAACAAAAAGGAAGCCAGGTCCACTGATGCAGACCTGTATCTAGCTCCCTAGGAAGCTAAGGCAGGGGGATCACCAGTTCAATGTCAACCTGGGCAACACACTAAGTACAAGATAAACATTGGCAACTTTGTTAGACTCTGACTCAAAATTTAAAGTGAAAAGTGTGCTGTGGTGAGGGAGGGGAGGTTGGAGAGATGGCTAAGTGGTTAAGAGCAGTGGAATGGGTTTGGTTCCCAGCACCGACATGATGGCTCACAGCCACCTGTAGCCCTAGAACCATGGGAATCCTTCTTCCTCTTCCGGCCTCTGTGGGTATTGCATGCACATAGTGCACAGACACACAAGCAGGCAAGGTTTCCATGCACATAAAGTACAATTTTACAAGAACTTCTCTCTTACATTAAAAGACAGGGTTGAGGATGTGACTTAGTGGTAGAGTGCTCACCTAGCATGTCTATATTCTGTCCCCCAGAAAGAGGGAGGGACAGATAGACAGATAGAATAAGAGCAGGGGAGAAGAAAGGAGGAGAATTAGGAAGAGGAGGAAAGAAGAGGAGGGGAGATGGGGAGAGCAAGAGTGAGGGAGAGCCCAGGAATGCCCAACGCAGTGGGAGTAACTGAAGTGGAAGGAGGGACTGAGAACAGAACCCTGTGTGTGTGTGTTTCCTCTGCTCATCCCTGCCTGCGTCTTCACTCAGCTCAGGAATGGCTGAGTGTGCAGGTAATTGAGCTTGGGTCTCCAGTTCCCTCTCTGTGCCTGAATGGGCAATACTGTAGCAACTTGTGCAGTCCTGTTTGTGCCTCATTAACCACGTTGCGCACAGAAATCTTACTCCGCTTGGGCTGAATTAAAATTTAATAAAGTACCAGGTTGCCACAGGACTAACAAGCCACTGGCAGCTGTTTAATTAAAACAAACTTGAAGAGGCAGCACTAGACAAAGGAGCTTCTGAGGAAGAAATGAAGCTGCTAACAGCCTAGCATGAAATAAAGATTTTATCGGAAAGGAATGAGCTATTATATAGAAAACGCAAAACCAGCAGGTGCCTTGCAGTTTCCAGTGGCTGGAGTCCTGAAGTGGATTCTCCATCCCTCACCCAGGCCTGTCTTTCAGGCTATCCTGGAATCTCCTTCAACATACAGATCTGACATGCAACAATTTTCATGTCCAATGTTATTCAAGGAACAAAGCCAAGGGGGTTATATTGAAACAAAATAAAAGAACACACAGTGAATTCCTATTATGCAGTGTGAGTTGTCTGGCATGGTATTAAGCAAAAGGGTGATTTGGGAGAAGACCAAATGTGGGCCATAAAAACTGACTTCCTCCCTTCCCCCCAAACATCCATCAACTGCCAGTTGCATCTCACCTAGGGGCTGGGCCTCCAGAGCACCTGCCCTCTCCATGTTGGAGTGGTGATTGGCTAGATCTTGTGTGAATCTTGTGCCAGTGACCACAACCACTGTGGTTTCACAAACCCAACAGTCCTGTCATGTTCAGGAAACATTATTCTCAGTACTCCTCTCCAACCTCTAGCTCTTATGATCTTCCTGCCCCCTCTTCCATGGTGTTCCTGGAATTCAATTACCCAGTTTTATAGGAATGGGTTCATTCCTCAAGACTGTACAAAACAACATTGGGAATGAAGAGTGCCTGGCATTGGCATCTTCAGAAAAGCACAGTCCTCCCCCCAAAAAAGAAACCCCCTTTTTTCCTCATCTTTGACACATTCTTCTCTAGTAGGATGTAAAGGTTTATTTGTTTATGCGTGACTTTTAGTTTACTCTGTTGACAAAGGACACTAAAATACAAATAGGTGGATTTTTCCAGTTGTAGCTGTTAATTTCTTTTGCATGTATGTCTGGTGTGTATGTGGTATACATGTATACATGTGTGCAGGTGTATGCACTGTTGTGTAAGTGTGGATATTCAGAAAGAGTCTCTTGTGTCCGTTTTTGTCACACATTGCTTGAGAAAGGATCTCCTACTACAGTCTGAGCAGTCAGCAAGCCTCAGCCTCCCTCCTGTGTCTATCACACACACAGGCATGCACATTCACACACATGTGCATGCGTGCATTCATGCACACACAACCAACACTGGGGTAGCAAGTGCACACATAGCCACACCTGGCTTTTTACATAGCTGCTGACTATTCTGACTCATGTCCTTGTGCTTTCATAGCAAGCACTCTTCCCTGATTGCCAACTTGAAGTTGTAATCACCAAGGAGACACAGTACTGAGTGTATCTGTGAAGATATTTTTCAGAGTAGTCTAAATGAAGAAGAAATGCCTGTCCTGAATGCCGACTGCCATCTTGAAGCACATAAAGATGAGAAACCTAGGTGAACTTCAGAGTTTCTCTTTCTCTGTTTCCTCACTGTGGATACAATGTGACAAGGTGCTACACTTACTTCTCCACCATGACCCACTGTCACCTCAAACTGTGGTCCAAAGCAAGTCTTTACTTCCTTTAGTTACTTTTGTCAAGTACTTTGCCACAGCAATGAGAGAAAGGCAGGGAATACACTGACAAAGGTGACTCTGTTTTTGCACATGGTGTCAGTATTTAGCAACCTACAAACCCTGAGAAGTTCTAAAGGTTTTACTAGGGTTTCCAAATAACTAAATATGAAGTAGGATACCTGGCTGTTGTTTTGGAAGAGAACTGGGCCATTAATTTCACAGTTTCTAAGAAATCACTTCCCTCCTGGATGCTGCCAATTATTTGCTCTTTCTAGAAGATGCCACCAGCTGGGATGCAGGGGTCTGAGATTCCTTTGATAATGACCTCACCGCTTGGCTCAAGTGGTCCCTTCTTAGAGGTTTATGATGTCAGGTGGGCAGCAGTCTGTGCTGGCCTCATCTGTAGAAGGAAATTAGAAGAGTTATAGTTAAGGATGCCAAGAGCATTTCAGGGATTTCTGTCAAGTGTGCTGCTCACAGACATGAATTCTTGTAAATTAAATTTCCAAGGAGGATCTCAGGAAAGCAATTTCAATTATTTTTATTTGAAATGATCCTGTTAAAGGATGAGGGAAACTATCTGTGCCTTCACCTCGGCATTTACAAGCATTTGTGTACCTCACTGGGAGGCAGAAGAAGCCTGACAGATGGACAGAGACAGGGGCAGGGCTTCCAAACTGACAGGTGTAAGTTGTGCAATGGTTAGAGGTCACTGATACCCAGAATTAAACTACTGAATCCATTCATATGCTGTGCTGCTTAGTTTTTTGGGTTTTTGTTGTTTGTTTGTTTTGTTCTTTTTATGTCGACTTGACACAAGTTAGAGTCTTCTGGGATGGAAGGACCTCTGTTGAGGAGCTGCCTCCATCTAATTGATCTATAGGCTAGTCTGTGGAGTATTTTGTTAGAGATAAATGTGGGAGGATCAAACCTATTTTGGGTAGTCCTGAATTGTATAAGAAAGCAGGCTGAGCAAGATGTGAGGAGCAAGTCAGTAAGCAGTGTTCCTCAGTGGCCTTGGCTTCAGTTCCTGCCTCCAGGTTCCTGCCCTGGCTTCCCTAAGTGATTATAAGATGAAATAAATCCTTTTTGTTCCCAGGTTGTTTTGGGTCAGTGTTTATTATAATGACAGAGAGAACTGACTAGGTTACACATCATGATGGAATTTGGAAAGGGTTTTAATATTAGCATTAATAATACTGAAACATTTTTTTGTGACTTGAAAGGATTACACCAACAGCTGTATGGATCAGACCAATGAGGAACTGGAAAATCACAGAAGACTTGTCAAGGAGTTGATGACCTAGGGTGGGTGACAGTGGCTTGGGTTGGAATGAAGCTGTGATGATGGGGAACAATAAGAAAACTATCTGTGCTGAATAGGTTTGAGCCACAAGGATGCACTAAGGAAATAGATGCAGTATCAGAGTAAAAGACAAGTCCCAGAGACTGAACAATTTCCTTGGAGTTGAAACATTGCATCCTAGGAGAAAGTTCCTTAAAACTCAGAAGGAAGTAAACAACTCACAAGTCTAAGGAAGTCCCTGAAGCTGACCAGATGTGCAAGGCTTCTCCCTCCATATCATTATATAAGCAGTGAACACTACAAAAGAGAGAAGATGCTCCAAACCTTTGATCTATCTGAAAGTTGTGCAGAGAGCTCCAATGTTACAACTTTCATGAGTCAGCACGTAGGCAGAGTAGGTTTTGATGTAGTTCCCTTTGTGCCAACTATGATCCTGTAGGTACACTTACCCATGTGCCTATAATTAACTCTAGCTAACTCATTGATTAAAAAGTTGCACGTTGGTGGCATGGTTATTTTGGTCTGTTGTCAGTCCTCTCTCTGGAGTTACTAGAGTTTAATGATATCTCCCCAGAAATAGTGTCATACAACAGAGTCTATCCCAGCTCAGAATGGTTCTATAGATACTGATGCCATTTGCCAATATACACAAAATCAGAGTCAAATGAAGAAGGACGACTGTCCATACAGAGAAAGGACACACCCCCTACAATGTTCCAGAAGGCTAGAATTATGCTTTATGATTAAGTCATTTTTAAGGGCTGCATCCCAGTCCAAAACAAATTCTGCTGCACAGTTCATCAGAGTTAATTGACTGAATTTTCACTGTAACAGAGGCTTGTCCTCACAGTCACAAATGATGCCATTTGAACTAAAGCTCATGCAGGAATGACTGTCATCAGCCATGGATTGGGAACAGAAGGCTGAATCAATTGGCAGTAAAATGAGAATGAGCCCCTGGTGAAAACGGGATGCTTCCTGCAAGGGACTCTCTAATTGTTAATCAATTGCAATAAACCTTCTGGTCAACCTCCAAGGATGAGCTGTGTGTCCTGCCTGAGACTGTGCTGACCACAGGCCATTTGGCTAATGCTGTTAAAGTTTCTCAATGAAGGTCACATTCCCCATCCCTTCACAGAGCTGCCCTGTTGCAAGAAAGACTCCAAACAAAGGAGGTAGGGGCTCTCAGATTTAGTCTACCACCACGTCAACAGAGATTATAGATTTCTCCCTGAACTAGAGTGAGAGCCAGCAAGCTAAATGACCAAATGAACATAATGGCCACAAACCAAGCATCCTTAGAAGATTGAACTTGACTAGCTAGTGTTCAAGGTCACAACATGTATGAATTACAAAAATGTCTAACAAAATCAGTTTATAGAAGGGTTTGTTTTGCTTTATAATCTGACAGTACAGTTCATCATGACAAGGGTGTCTTGGTGGAAGGTCACATTGAGTTTGCAGTCAGAAAGTAGAGAGGTGACTACTGTTGCTCAGTTCACTTCCTTATCTTTTAATTTTATTCAGTCTGGAATCTCATCCCATAGAATGGCACTTCCCCACTCAGAATGTGTCTTTCCTCAGCTAACCCTCTCCGGAAATAGCATCATCACAAATGTTCCCTAAAGAGTCTTCCAACTGGTTCTAAACTGAGTCAAGTTGACAATGGAAATGAACCATTACATAACCCAAACCAAACATGATCTGTGAGACAGCAGGAAGAAAACAACTATGAGAGAGAGAGAGAGAGAGAGAGAGAGAGAGAGAGAGAGAGAGAGAGAGAGAGAGAGAGAGACTCTAAAGGCTGACAAAAGTCTTTCTGGTGGGGGCAGAAGGCATCCACACAGGAGATGGGAGAAAACATATGCTCCAAACAGGCAGGTCACTTAACCTCTCTGTAACTCAATGCTCTCATCTATAAAGTGAAGTGTTTGCAATTCCTGCCTTATGAGTTGTTGTGCATTCCAAAATGTCCAACAAGTGTCTTTGTTGATATCTCTGCCATACAACTAGAGATCACACATCTGGTTTAGGTTGAAAGCATCATCTCAACTCTGATTCCAGCAGGGTTCTACACTGCTAAGTTTCCCCCATGTTCAAATATCTCAGCTCAAAATCTTAATGTCAAGTGAAATTCCTTGAGAATAAAATACCTAATAAGTCAAGGTGCTGGATGGACCAAATAAAACACAAGCATAGACCAAGGCTGAGATATCACATGTTCATTATACACCAAGAACACAGACATGTCCTTAGGGACAGACAGTCATGCCACATCACAAATGGAAAAGTCAGGATCAGAGCTGGGGAGAGATTTGCTCAGGTGCCTACAAATGGCAAGGTGGGGATGTAAAGCCAATTAGTTACTTTTCTGCTACTGTGATAAGACACCATGACCAGAAACAAAAAAAGAAGGAGAGTTTATTTTGACTTACAGTTTCAGAGGAAGAGAAGCTCCTGAGCATTTCAGGAGCTGCACATTCACACCTTCAACCAGACACAACAAGCAGCGAGAATGACTTGGAAGTGGAACCCACCTTCAGAGCCTGTCTCCATCTGTGAACTTCCTCAATCCAAGCTCCACCTCCTAAAGGTTCCACAACCCCCAGAATCTACACCACCTGGGGAACTAAGTAATCTAACAGATGAGCCAGTAGAGGACATTGCTTCTTCAGATCACCACATTGTGTTACATACTACCTGCTGTTTCTCAAGCAAACTTACTCTCAGAGGGTGGCATCAGGCAGTAGGTAACTGGACTTGATGCCTCTATGCAGTTCTGCGGTCTAACCATCCTGCCTCTGCTTCCGGAGCAAGTAAGCAGGCAATGAAACAGGAAATGCCTTAATTTGCTGTAGCTCATGCTGTGGTGGTTTTGAAAGAAAATATCCTCCATAGGACCACAGGTAGTGACACTATTAGGAAGTGTGGCCTCGTTGGGGTAGGTGTGGCCTTGTTGAAAGAAGTGTGTCACTGTGGGGGCAAGCTTTGGGGTTTCATGTGCTCAAGCCATGCCCAGTATGGCAATTCACTTCCAGATGCCTGAGGATCAAGATGTAAGGACTCTCATCTCCTTCTCCAGCACTATGTCTGCCATCATGCCACAATGTCCCGTCAAGATGATAATAGACTAAACCTCCGAAACTGTAAGCCACCACCAATTAAATGTTTTCCTTTATAAGAGTTACCATGGTCATGGTGTCTCTTCCCAGCAATAAAAACCTAATTAAGACACCTTCTGCATATTAAACAGAAGCTTCTTTGCCCCTCTGGGCATTTCTGGTTGCATTTGTATGCATCAAAGTGCTGCATATAGAAATCAATTGTAATTAAACATTGTAACCTGGTTAGAAGTATCCAAACAGCTATGATGTCATTTCCCCCTCCTTATCAAGCTTCCTTCTAGAACTTTCCAAGGAGGTGCTACCCAGGTATATCCCCCTAGTCCAGTCTGATGATGCTGCTAAATTTTGAGGATATGGGGCATCATATCGTACTCGATCCATTTATTACCCCCGTTCTTCCGTAATTGAATTGAAAATAGTAACTGCAGAAGGTGATTCTAACTATTAGCTGTAAACATCTTAAGGCTCATGGTCATGTACTGGCACAACCAGTATAATGAAAATGCCCTTTCATGGCTAGGGCTGCGTCCTAGTTTGATTCCTATTTTCGTGATAAACAACATCACCAAAAGCAGGGGAAGAAAGGGTTTATTTTAGCTTGCATCTTACAGTCCATCACTGCTTACTAACATGCTTCCCATGGCTTTTTCAGCCTGCTTTCTTAAACATCCCTGGACCACCAGCCCAAGGATGACACCATCTGTATCAGACTAGACCCTCTCATGTCAATCATCAATCATGAAAATTCACCACAGGTTTGCCCACAGATCAATCTACAAGAGACATTTTCTCAAGGGCAATTCTCTCTACCCAGATGACCCAGGATTAAATCAAGCTGAAAAAAGTCTAGCCACCCCAGGCAGGCTATAAGCATGGTCTCCAGCACAAAGTGAGGCACACACATGGATCATACAGAGGTGGGAAGAGCTGTGGATAGAGCTGACACTGAACTAGAGGCACAGGTTATCTCTCTGCTATGGTGTTGTCTTGGGAAAAGTGTGCGGATTTATTCTGTTGGAATGTTAACTGGAGATTTTCTTAATACCAAATGCCTTTTCTTATGGTAATATCCACATGTGATAAATAAATTCAAAGAGTAGTTAAATGTTCCCAGCATAAGCTGTGCTCACATAAGCTAGAGGGAATAACAACAAAGAAGATACCTATGTTTGTTCAGCATAGATTAAGAAGGATGGGCATAAGCAAGTGCTTATCTCTTTAAACACCATGCCACATTTGCAATTACTTCCTGGGTTTCTTCCCCAACCTTCCTCCCTACCTCTTTCTCTTTCTATAGATAAATAAATAAATGCCAGAAAACACACCTTTATTTTAAGAGACAGTGTCTTGCTATGTAGATGAAAAAAAAAGAAGAGGAGGAAGAGGAGGAGGAGGAAGAATACAGCATATAGCAGTACTTAGCAGCTGAGGGTACTTGCTACCAAGCCTTCATTGGTGCCCAGAACCCACGTACTTGATCTAAGGAGAGAACCAACTCCTTCCTGCAAGTTGTCCTCTGACCGCCAAACTCACTTTGTGAATTGTGAGCACATGCTGGAGAACACACACATACAATAAGATGACTAAAATAGTTTTAAAACATACACTGCTTTATGACACATTATGTGTTAGGTACATGTTCATCACCACAGGTCTTCATTGCTGTCAGGTGAATGTGGGTCCACTCAGGTAACCCTGTTTCAATGTCTCAGGTCCCGTCTCTATGGGATTCAACGTCATCATGTGACACATCTATTAACACTTAAGGATCTCTGCCAACCACCCAGGGAAGACCCCCAAACACTAACTTCTCCCTCAAACCAAGTATCATCTTTTGAGTCCTGAGGTGTGCAGGGATGGACAGTCTAAGTTTTCCAAGAAGGGCATTGTCACCTAGCAACCACTCACAAGTGTTGAAGATAATTAGTTCCCTTTGTTTCTTAAATGTATGTTGTAGGGGGCTGGAGAGATGGCTCAGAGGTTAAGAGGACTACATGTTCTTCCAGAGGTCCTGAGTTAAATTCCCAGCAACCACTGGGAATGGCGGTTGCTGGGAATTCTGATGCCTTCTCCTGGCGTACAAGCATGTACACAGATTTTTTTAAATGTACGCATAATAAATAAATAATTTTTAAATGTATGTTATAGGATGCTGTTCTTGGGGCATAATATGATCACTTTTATGTAAAAGTCAAATCAATTGCTACTGCCCACAGGAAAGCCCAATGAGATTGGGACCACTAACATTCTACAGTGGAGAAGACATGAGGGACCATGAGTACTAGACACAGAAAGCTCCCCCTCTCCATGGGAATATAAGTATTTAGTTATTGCTTGGGGTGCAGAGCAATAGACATTGTCTTCAGTGTTTCAGCTGCCCATAAGTTGTGTGTTCCTGTAAGCCCTCACCTACACTCCTGTAAGTAACCTTTCAACAATGATTTATTTTATTTACTTTTTGAGTTTGATTATTTATCTTCTAAATTTGCATCCATATATATGTTTTGCCTGCATGTGTGCATATGCATCACACATGCGCAGTTCCTGCAGAGGCCAGAAGAGGGTGGCAGATGCCCTGAATGTAGAATTGTAACAAGTTGTTAGTCACCTTGAAGGTGCTAGGAACAGAACCTGGGTCTTAGTTAGTGTTAACTGGTGAGCTATCTTTCTACCAAAAATTTTTATTTATTTATGTATATGTGTGTATGCATCTGTATGTGGGTATATGCATGCAAATGCAGGTACCCTTGGAGATGAGAAGAGAGCACTACATCCTTTGCAGTTGGAGTCAGAGGCAGCTATGACTGCCATCTGCAAGCTCCTCTCCTTGGAGGGAGAGTAGAGTCTCTAAATCATAACTTATGAGTAATTTGCTTCATTGGTGAAGGGTGGAACAGTTTATAGTCATAGATGGTTCTGAGGAAATTGGGAAGGTTGGCAAATCTGTCTGGAACTCCATAGAGGTCTCTGCCTAAAATTCTTAGAAACGCTGTTGACTCCATTCATCACAGAAATCCTCAACACACAAGGTTAATATGGGGTCTTGGAAAGAATGTATAGCTGCTGGTGAGAGTATCTGTGAACATCACCCTGAAAGATGATGAGTGGCTGGGTGCTGGGGATGTGGCTCAGCTGACAAAGCATTCCCCTAGCTTGTACCATGTCCTGAGTTCAATCCCCAGGGACACATGAACTAGGCATGGAGGTGCACATCTGCAATCCCAGCATTTAAGAGGTAGAAGTAGGAGGATCAGAGGCTCTCTCTCTCTCTCTCTCTCTCACACACACACACACACACACACACACACACACACACACACACACAGAATATCAAATTCTGAGGTCATCCAAGACTACATGACCCAAAAAAATAAATAATAAATAGATAGATAGTTGAATCCCTCCAAAGTAGGGTACACAGAAGCAGGTATGCATGGCTGGAGTCTATAGAAAGTTTCCTCAAGTTTTAAAATATTTTAATTTGCTCTCTGACAATTTCATGATTTATAAAATGTGTTTTGATCCTATATATCTACTATTACCTCCCTCCAAATTTCCCTAGTGCCTTCACTCCATCTCCTTCCCAACTTCATGTCCTTTTTTACTGTTATAAAAAAAAACAACCCAAGGTCCAATGAGTGTTATCCATCGTACATGGGTATGGAGTCATCCACTGGGGCATGGGCAACCTAACAGTGGTCATATCTCACAAGGACATGACTTTTTTCCTTCCTCAGCAGCCATCAATTCCCAATAGTGCCACAGCTAGGGGCACCCTTATCCACACTGAAATGTTGATTGGCACGGTCTTGTGCAGGTAACCATGGCTTCTGTGAGCTGAGGTGTGCATGAGCCACATCATGTCCGGAGGACAGCATCTCACAGCTCTACTCCCTACCCACTGGCTCGACATTCTTTGTGCAGCCTCTTCCCTGCAGAAAGATTCCTTCAAGCCCAGGGAGTGGGTGGGCCTGCTCAGGAAGAATTTTCAATCCTTATTTTGCTAATCTCTAGTTGAGATTGAGTGTTTTCTTTTGTGATGAGTGGAGGCAGAATGAGCAGCCGTGGGACAGCGACATCAGTAACCATATCACATCATGGAGCAAATGACCTATGTCTTAGTTTCTTAGTTTGCTTTTCTGTTACGGTGATAAAATGCTGACCCAAAACAACTTAAGGGAGAAAGGGTTTTATTCAGTTCACAATTCCATGCCACAGTCCATCAAGAGATGTCAGGACAGGGACTCTAGGCAAGAACCTGGAAGCAGGAACTGAGTCAGAAACCATGCTCGCCATCTTGCTCCCCATGGCTTGCTCAGCCTGCTTTCTTATAGCACCCAGAACCATGAGCCCAGATATGGCGCCACCCACAGTGGGCTGAGCTCTCCCACATCAATCATCAATCAGGAAAATGCCCCCCCCAGATTAACCCACAGGCCAATCTGATGCAGGTGATACCTCACTTACAGTTCTCTCTTCCCAGGTGACTCTAGTTTGTGTCACTACTCCATCTATATATTAACTAATTTCTGTGATAAAATTGAAAAAGGCAACTTGAGAAAATGTAGTTTTACTTTTTGCCATTGTTGTTTGGAGCTCAAAATTCAAGAGTACAGTCCATCATGATGGGGAGGACATGGTTGTAACGTGTTGTCTTCCCCTCCAGCCACCTGGGCCCTGCTACAGTTTTAGCCCCCAAATGACACACAGGACACTATATGAATTATGAAGCTGTCGGCCATTTGCTATTGTTTCTCATTGGTTATCTCTGACTTAATTATTGACCCATAATCACCAATATATATTTTTATAAGGACTTCTCTTTCCGAAAACACAGACTTGCATCTCCTCTTCCAGGGAATAACATGGCGACGGCTCCCTCACTACATTTCCCAGAATCCTCCTAGACTCCTAGTACCACCTCTCTTGCTTCCCTATTGGCCAACAGTGCTTTATTCAACAACCAATAAGAGACACAGATTTACAGAATGACGTCTCCCATCACATGGCAGCAGGAACATGAGGCATTTGGCCACAGTGTGCCTGTAATCAGGAAACAGAGAAATCAATACTATTGCTTAGCTCAAATTCTCACTTGTATTCATCCTAGAACCCAAGCATACGGGATGGTGCTACCCATAGTTAAGGTGGGTTTTCCCACCCCAGGTAACCCGATCTAGAAAGTCCCTCACAGATATACCCAGATCTTTGTCTCCTGGGTGATTCTAGATCTTCTCAAGTTGAGAATTATTTAATGACCATCTGAAGCCTTCAGTCTCCTCTAAGGATAGTGTCAGGGCTCAAAGAGGATAACCCATTGTTGTAGGTGGGGATAACTGCTATTTCATACCCATGGTCTCCTCCTTGTTCACCAAATGCCCATTCTGCAGCCTCTCGGGAACACGAAGAGGCTGATAAGGTTGAAAAGAGGCTGCAGGTGAGTGTGAGCACATAACCCTGTGGTGCCAAGGAGAAGCCAGGGGACATTCCTAAGCATCCCCGGGAGTGGAGTGCTCTGCCTTGTAAAAGCAACATCTGGGGTACTACCTACCACTCCATCTCCCCTCCCTTAATCCAACCACTGCTGTGGGAGGACAGCATGCCTGAAAGCTGAACACCATCTAGCATCATGAAGCAGCAATCCTGGTGACAAAATGAAAAGTCCTGGATGTGTAGGAGGAAGGGAAGACAGGCATGTTCTCCCCCTTCTCCCTTCCGCACAGTGGTAGAAGCAGCTAAACCTGGGGCTATCTCACAATGTTAAGTTCCCAGGAGCCCACTCACCAAAAGGCGCACTTCTAACTACAGCAAAGATCCAGGTGAGATATCATCTGGCATTTCAACAACCCAGTGTTCCCTTTGCTGTAGTGTCAGTTGGGTGGGTGGGTAATCAGAGAGCATTTTTCCCAGATATTTCCAAGGGTGCTGCTAGTGGGCTGGCATAGAATAGTGTTTCTATGGCTGTGCTGTTCCAAATTAAATGACTGTTTACAGATGAAGGAAGTAACTTAACACATAGGCTTCCCAGTTCTGGATGCTCAAGCAAAGGCCACATGAGAAATACCTGAAGCTGAGTTTCAGAGTGGGACATCTTCCTTTAAGAACAGATGGCTTTTAGAAATAAATAGGATGACTTAGGGGCTTTGAGGACAACTAAGACAACTGACAAGAAAATAACTCAAAATCAACAAAGCCTCGCCAGAACCATCAACCTTCACCACCCAAGAAGCACTCACTTAAAATAATCTCGGAGTCAATTTTCTAGGTAAACAAAGCAGGGCATCAGAGCAAACGTGCACCATTTCCAACTTTCTCAAATGATAATTAAGGTCATTAACTATTTTTCTCGATCCTTTTGTAGTTTTCAGTTTGGCTAACAGCCATTGGGGCCTGGAGAAGTGTAAGTAGGGGAATTCTGTGGTAAATGACCTCTGTCTCTGGAAGTCTGATTTTATGAAGTCTAGTGATGTTCTCCATGCCCACATCTACCTTGTCAGTTACCATTTTGGTGTTCTGGACTTCAGCAATATCTTCTAGAACAATCTTCCCACTTCTACTTTCGCCCCAGTCTCAGCATCATCTCTTGATGCAGAAACTGATGACCCTGTTAAAAATCTGTTATGTGGATAAGACTGAGAAGATGGTCACTGGGTTAAATGCTTGCTATGACAAAATGAGGAGCAGAGGATGCACCTGTAGCCTTAAGGGTGTGGAGGGAGATACAGGATGCCTGGAGTTCACTGGCCAACAATCACTGAGCTCCAGGTCCAGTGAGAGACCCTGCTTCAAACGTAAGGTGAAAGCATATGAGGAAGACACCTGATGTCAACCTTTGCCTACTCTGGTCCACATATTCTGACCTTCCTATTCTCTTTGCACCAGGCAGCTTGGCCATAAGTATTGACACTGCTTAGCCCCAGGGTGGTTAGCTTTCCTATATACTTTCCCCAAGGAACTACTCTTCTGTTTGATATTCTGTTACCTTCCTCTATGTGCCACATTCCATGTGGTACTCTCCTCTAAGATTCCTCCCCCCATGGACCATGTTCACTATAAAACTCTGATACCTTCTAACATCGGCCATTCTCCTCTCTGATACCTTTCTCCTAGGGACTCTGTTCTCTGCGACACTAAAATACTTCCCCACCATAGGTCACTAACTCTCACAATACCTTCTCCCATATTGCCATACCTTCCCATATTGACCACTGCTCTTTATAATACTTTAATCCCTTCTCTCGTGGGTCCTCATATTCTGTGGTGCAATTCCACCATAGGCCATTCTCCTCTGTAAAACTCTCTACCGTGGGCCACTCTTCAATAAACTATGATATCTCTGTACCATGAGAACTTTTCTTTATGGTATGATAATACCTCCTCACGCAGGCAAAACTTCTCTGTGGTACCTTTCTTCGTGGGCCACTGTTGCCTGTGACATTTCCCCAAGGACAACTCTTTCCGATGATTTATGGTACCTCATTTCGTACATCACTTTCTCTTCATAACATTCCTCTTGTATATCCTCCCTTCCTCCAGCCTGTATGCATAGTCCTTCCTAAGTTAATCTTACTTAATATCTTTCCTTAAAGCCCCTCATGCAAGGACAATTCCCTACGCTCTCCACTTTCTCTTGTTCTTCCCATAGAACTTGACATCTATCACACCATATGTCTTACTTATTTTGCTGTGTGTCTGCCTCCTAGTTAGACAGTTTCATAAGGATGTGTAGCTCATCTATGTTTGCTACAATTTCTCCAATAGTTACCGCTGTGAAGTCAGCATCATAGAAATATATCATGGAGGGATGGATGTATGAGTGAGGGATGGATGGATGCATGGATGCATGGATGGATTTATGGGTTGGTGAATGAAAACATGGGTGGGTGGGTGGGTGGATGAGTGGAAGCATGGATGGGTGGATGCATACATGCATGGATGGGATGCATGCATGGATGGACTAATGGAAGTGGAGGGATGAGTGGGTAGATTGGTGATTAAAAGCACAGGTGGACAGCACAGTTGTGGACAACAGTTACCTCTGCAGGTGACCCTCCTGTCTTCAAGTGAACTGAGTTCTACTTCTTGACCCATCTGCACAGTTCTTTCTGGTTTCTACTCCTTATGCATGGTTCTTGATTCTTATCTTCCTCTCATTGCTCCTTGGCATCCTTCCTACATTCCCCTGAATTTTCAGGACTTGGCAGTCAGTTTAACTCCTACTGAGTTCCGCTTCCCTTCTAATGGGGGCAGAGATTTGCTTTGCCCAGGAAAAATGTTAAATGGCAGAATCAGGTTACACCGGAATCTCAAATAGTCAAATACAGGTTTCTGCTACTGTGCTTCATTCGTCTCCATGTGTCTGACTCAACAGTCTTCTCTGGGGGCATTTAATAAGCACCTGCAGAGTACCTAACTTTCATTCTTCTTGAATCAACTTGTTTTTTAGCATGTAAGCTTTGGAATACCAGGAGACCAGAGTTGACTGAGATTGTATGTTCAATCTAGAAATAAAGACTACATCTAGTTTAATCACTGAACTCCCACAAGTTCTGTGATAGAATTGTGCTTCCTAAATCATGGTTAAGGTAAAATTAGATTGCTCCAATAATATAACCATACTGGAAGAATTCTCACGAACAAAAGAAGTGGCTTGAAATCAAGCTCTGTTTTGAAAGTAAATATTGACTAAGTGCTAGCAGAGGCAATGACAGTACCTTGGGTATCAAAAGTAGCAGGGGCTTTACCAGGAAATGAGAACTCATGGCAGCTTAGAGACACTCATAATTGGACTAGGGAGATGGTTCAGCTTGTAGAGTGCATGGGTGCAAACATGAGGGCATGATTTCTACCACCCAGAGCTCACATTTTTAAAAGTGGATGTGGTGAAATCTATTTGTCATCTCAACACTGGTGAGGTGGAGACAAGGTAATATCTGGGGATCACCAGTCAGCCAGTCTAGCCTAACTCAGTGAATTCCAGACTAGCAAAAAACCCTGTAAAACTAAGTGGAAAGCATCCTCAGAAACTACACCCAAGGCTATTCTCAGTACTTCACATGAACACACACGCATGAACCTTGCATACACACCTATGAACACAAGCATGCAAATACAGCTACACACACAAAATGATGTAAACATGACTAACCACCCAGAGATTAAATTCCAATAAAGCAAAGGAATGAAATGTCAGTCCAAGAGGAAAAGTTACGTGAGTACACACGCATATACACACATGCACTCTTTTCTTTTAAGATGTATTTGTGTGTATGAAGTTTTGCTGTATACCACATACATGCAGTGGCCTCAGAGACTAGAAGAGACCCTGAGGGCTTCCCTAGAACTAGAGTTACAGAGGGTTGTGAGCCTCCACATGGGTTCTGGGAGCTGAACCTGGGTCCTCTGCAAGAGTATCACATACTCTTAACAGCTAAGCTGTCTCTCACACCCCTGCACATGTACTCCTAAAAAATATACCCTTCTTCAGGAACAAGAACACAAGTGAACTATTCAAAGACAGTAGTTCGTAGCACATATTTTGACTGGCCTCTGGGTTCACGGACGGTGGGGTTCCACCAACATGCCTTGAAACTAACTCCATACCCCCATCCCCAGAAGCTGGAGAATTTAGTGAAGGAGATGAAGTTAGGTCACAAGTGGGACAGCGCACTGAATGCCATTTGAGTCAAAAAACCAAATCAGAATCCTTATAATGTTCAATTAACCCGAGGTCTCTCCAACACTTCTCATCTGGGCAGAAATTCAATGGAAGGGATTTTCTGGCTCTTATAATCCTGAAGTGTGTAAATATCCCTAAGTGAGGGACTCTTCTTAGAGAGAAATGAGATGTTGAGATGCTCAGGCTCCAATTAATGGGAATCCAATAATTCAGCCATAACTCCTACTCAGCTCACTGTGTTAATTACCAAAGACTCAAACTGCTCCTTGCAGGACAAAGGTCTTCGGTCTGGGCACTGACATTATAGGTCAGATGCCTCTCTGTCTCTCTATCTGTGCATGTGCACATGTGTACATGCATGTATATGTGTGCATGGATGTGTGCATGCATGTATGCCTGTATGCCTCTCTCTCTCCCTTTCTGATTCTGTGTGTGTCTGTGTGTGTGTGTGTAGCCCAGAGGACAACCTTGGGCTTTGTTTCTCAAACATACTTTTTTTTCATTGTTTCCCACTGGCCTTAAACTCACCGAGTAAGCTAGGTTGACCAGTGAGCCCCAGGAATCTGCCTGACTCTGTCTTCCCAGCACTTGGATTACAAGTATGCACCACTGTGTCCAACATGTTTTAAAATGTATGTTCTTGGGATCAAACTCTGATGCATTTACCAACTAGGCTGTCTTCCTAGCTTCATGGTCCCATTCTACATTTTTATTTACTTGTTTTCTTGTTTGCATGTTTGTTTTGAGACAAGGTATCATGCAACCCAGAGTAGCCTCCAACTCTCTGTGTAGTCAAAGGTGACCTTGAATTTCTGATCCTCCTGCCTTCATCTCCTGAGCTGGGTTTACAGCTGTATACCACCACATTCTGTTTATTTGGTACTAGGGGTGGAACCAGAGCTTTATGAAGTCAGATTCTACAAACTGAGCTACATCCCTGGCTACAGACAGTCCTTTTTTATAAAGAGATTGTCCTCATGCATGTACCTATTTAGCATCCCCTTTAGCTTCTTGTCACAAGAAGCTGTGGCTCACTAGTTTCTTAGTGGCCCATGGAGACAAAATGCTCCTGTCCAAATCACTGGTCTAGGAAAAGTATCTGAGGTATTCAATCTGACCCCACAGTTATTCCTGTAGATGTGATTTCTCTTTTTTGCTTGTGATACCCACTCAAGTACTCCTGGAATCCTGAATAGGGAATTGTGCCCATTTCTTTGCCTGTAATAGACTAATGAGAAAATGTGAACAGACTCTGAGTTGTTATATTTGGAGGTGCTTGTAGGAAGCCTCTACTGCTGGGGTCTAACTGGTTCCAAAAAATACTACACAAGCTACCAAGGGGGAAACAATTAAACAGCAGTACCCAGTGTCAACACCTATAAAGCATGGCAACCACTAGCATAGCAAGATACTCATGACGGTGCAAGAAGTGGAACTCACATGCCAGTGACAGCCAACAACTGTCTAACAGGACTTAAGGCACACTTGGCCCGAGAGAAATTGTGTCTGGTACTAGAACCCTAGCCATTTTTCCAGACCTAGTGACATCATGGACCTTGAGAAAAGAATCTACTATGGTCACTTTGCATGGCTAGCATAATCCCTTACTACATTCTAACTATTATCCTTACTCCCACAGATAAGTATAGCTCCACCCCCCCCATCAGAGAAGCCTCTCTTTACAACAAATGGAGAACATCATGGAAAACCACAGCATGACACAATGCAGAGACCAACAGATCATGGGGAATTCCAGCCCCAATGGACATATCTACACCACAGCTCCTTCAACTGTGGCTCAGGGAACATCATGGAAAAGCAGGCAGAAAGATAAGAAGAGCCAACATCTGTGGTGAGACAGTCTCTCCTAGAAATGGTTGCATAAACAAGACTGGAATAATGGCAATATCAACAGAAATGTTAGCATATTAGAGTTAACATATTAAACTTTCATGGGATCTCACCATAACAAAGAACTATAGGTAACTAACGACTGCTGGGAGGAGAATTAGCCTCTCTTGTGGAAAAGTACTGTTATTGGTTGTCCAGTGCATAGTAGTCAGTCCTGAAATTGTCTATACTCAAATAACAAACAATAAAAAAAGAACCAGCTGCTTGTATTTATATATTTATGCATTTACATACACATATACACACAGATATGTATGCAGCAATAATAATCCAAGAAAAGGAGGCCATCACCTTGAGAGTAGAGGGTGTAGAAGAAGAAAGGGAGGAAGGAAAGTTATATAATGCTATTTCAATTTTAAAAAATTGAAGAAGTAGCCCATGTCAGGGAAAGGACTTCATGTTAATTATCTGAACACTCCTCTCTCTGACCAGGACAGTGTGATGAATCCAGAACTTTGCTGAGGTTATTTGTGAAGACATCACAAGGCACAAAACCAGATAGCTTCGAAGTTACATCCCTCTGGGTGGCTAGTCATCTTTCTCCATCCCAAACCCTTACCACTGTTGGTCCTCCCATGGGTGGGCAACACAAACAAAAGCCAAGTGACTTAATACAGCCTGAGTACATGTATTTGCCCTTGTTTTGTGCAAACTGGAAAGGATTCCAATCCCCCCAAAATGGCAGGTGATAGAAAGGCAGGAGTTTGCGGCTCCCAAAGTCCACACTGTATCTTCAAGATCCAAAGCCAAAGATAATGGTCACCTTCCAGGGACCTTGACTAAGGAACTCGTCTTTTGTCCCAGCAAGAATGTATTTGGAGCATTGGGACAAGACATCCAAGTCTAGTAGCACCTGCGAGCTCTATACTCATCAGAAATGAACCACTGCCTAGGGCTTCTTTCTTTCTGCTCGGGAAATCACACCTTAGTGACTGGAGTTCTTCTGAATCCCGAATGGTACCCTCAGGGCTCCCTTGCCCCAGGATCAGCCAGACTGATTTTTAAATCACAGGATAAAAAGACGTTGCAAGCAGATGGCTTGATCTCATACATTTCTCTGCTGGAAAGTCAAGCCACTTATCTCTAATACATGCTGGGAATCGTATTCAAAATGTGATTAAACACCACCAGCCAAGAATGGCTATTATGTTTAACAGACTGATTAGCAAGGGAGGGTGGCTGCAAACTGCACTCGGGGTAAATGGAATGTTTTAAATGATGCTAGCTGGTCTATCTCCACTTCATTTTTAGGGCAATGGTTTGTTACACATATAACTAATAATGCCAAATAATGGAACGAGGAGCTTCAAGTCTTAATGGACTCATTTAAATTAAATTTGTATTTATTGTCATTCTAATTATTTTCCCAGCATCTGGGAAAGACCCTTAGATATGCCATAGTGAATGACCATCTCCCCTACCAAAGGGCTGGTTACAAAAGAAGTCGAAAATGGTGGCTGTAGGGAACTTGGCAAGACACTTTCAGTTAAAACATTTTTCCCAAGATCATGTTCTGTAAATAGCTGAGACATTTAAAACCATTAATTTAGAATACATCTTATATACTTGTTTATTTATTTTTGCATTGTTGCATATATATATGCTCCATATTATCCTCTTTTTCCTCCCTTCTCCTTAATAGTCCCCTTTGTTCCCATAGCTGGTCTCATTTCTATTTTATTTTATAAAATCATATCGTATCTATGTATTATATATTTACATATCTGTGAATTCTGGGACCTAAAAACGAGAGAAAACAGTGATATGTGTCTTTTCGAGACTGACCCAAATGCTTAATATGGCAACATCCAATTGCATCTTTTCATGCAAACAGCATGACCTCATTCTCCCTTTGGCTGAAAACCTTCCAACCTCCCATTGTGTACATGAACCACCTTTTCTTTATCTCTCCTTCCATGCCCCCAGATAGATACAGAATATTTGTTTTAATTGTGAACATAATTAACCTCTAATGGACCTCACTGATGGGTCCTCCTTCCATGCATCTGCCCAGATTCACACAAGTGCTCCCTGTGGTCTTGACGAGAGCAGATACCATAAATAATCAACTTTACACTGCAAAGTCTGGTTGTTTACAGATTGTTTCTGTATGTACCTGCTGGTTCCTGACTACTTATAAGTGCAATGATGCTCTCAGTCCACTTAGCATAGATGTAGTTGTCTGTAATCCCCAGAGACAAAAGGGAACAGCATCGAGGCTCACCCAATCAGAATGTTCCAACCAGGGCAAAGATGTTCCTGATACTGGGTGGGAACAGAACATCACCTAAAATATACTAGCAAAGGAAACTGAGCAAAAGCCCCCCAGTTTTCTTGAGTTCAGAGATACAGGGAAGAGAGCAGGGAAATCTGAGGTTGGTGGCATGCAGACACTGTTGGAAACTGAACCCATCACAGAAGGAGTTGAGCCAGAGCCAAGCAGTGATGGACAGCTGAGACCTGTTTGTGACTCTGGAACTAACTAATGTACTCGTTTTTGTTTATTTGCTTAATATCAACTTTGCTTCCTAGAATCATTTTAAGATCACAGAAACAGAAGGTGGAAGGTACAGAGTTCCCACTTGTGCCCTCCACTCCCACCTTACCCAGTACCTACTCTCCACCACTAACAATCCGAGCCACAGTGGTACACCTGTTACAGTCGGTGAACCCATGCTCACACACCATTATCACATAACATACAGCCTCCATAGGGGCCTCTCTTAGTGATGTAAGCCATAGGTTTTGCCAAATGTGTAAGGGCTGCAGTATCACACCAATAATTATTGCTGTAGAAGTCTTCTCCTACTGCTATTCATTTTCTCTCCTTCTGTCTGGTCCCTAGAAACCACTGATTTCATGATCTCCACAGTTTTGCCTTCTGTGAAATGAAAGAAATATTACTTAAGAAAATCAAAACAAAAACATTGTCACTCAGCTCCAAGTGTACAGATAGGAAGACACTGTTGGTCCACTGTGCTCTCCACACCTCTCCTAAGTTCCTCTATCACTCCATTCTTCTCAAAGAGTAAATCAAAGGTCAAGAAAGAAAGTGAAACTGCATGCCGCTTCTTGTGTCTCAGACTTTGCAAGGACAAAGTTGTTAACACTTGCCTCTGTATGTTAGACAAAGCATTCAGCAGAGCTGGACCCAAAGTCAAATGTCTTCACTGTGTCCCTCTCTTTTAGCAGGAAGAGCTGAGGAGACAAGTGAGAATCATCAGCAGATATGTCACCAACAGTTTATTAACCAAACAACCACATAGACTGGACACAGAATTTATATCCAATAACTATGAAGTACAGATGGACCCTTTGATAGTTCTACTAAAGTCATACCGAGCACACAGCTCCAAATCTTATCTACAATAAACAATTAATACAAAGTAGCATCCATCTATAATCAACAGTGACTATCTTCAGAAGAAATACATAATGTCCACTATAAACATTTCTTGACCATAATAAGAGTTATGAAGAGATTTTTTATACACAAGGGACAGGCATAGATATAAATATCTACTGGGGTGTGCTAAGCACTGTATCACCCACAAGTCATGTGTAGATATTTAAATGCAAAATAATTAAACCAAATGAAATAAAAATGAAGCTCAGATTGCACCAGTCTATCCATCAGCCACAGGTAGCTCTTGGCTACTACGCTAGACAGCACAGATATTGAATAGTGACATCGTGGTACAATGTGAATTGCTCCAGGGCATCACAGTTGGTGGTGATTGGCTTCTCACCCATTATCTCTGTGTACCTGTAGGGATAAAGGTTATGGTAAAGCTCAGTGCTGACTCCTAAGCTGATAGGTTGGCTTCGGTTGCTAAGATAACACTGCAATCTATCCCACATCTTGTAATTGGCTTGCAGTGTGTTTCAGTTAATACTTAAGAGAGATGACTCAGGGGTGAAGCATTTGGTGCAAAAGTGTGAGGCCTGAGTTCAGATTCCCCAGAACCCACATAAAAATAAAGTGTGGTAGCACGTATCTCACTTTAATCCCAGTGCTCATGAGACAAAATGGAAATCGGGAACAGGAAAATCTCAGCATCTCTCAGCCAGTCAGCCTGGTAATCAACAAAGAGAGTTAACTCAAACAAGAAGGAAGATGAGGTCCAATACCTGCACATGCACAGAGTCGCATGTGAGTGCACACACACACACACACACACACAGAGGGAAGGAACACACGTGCACACAAATAAAAATTAAAATATGTCTTAAAAAAGTATTGGGGGAGAAGTTGTGGTCCTAAATCGCAGACCGAAAACAATACAATGTATGTAATAAAGGAATGAAAGAAATAGAAATAACATTTAAAATATAGCAAAACAGTTTATATGGCAGAAGGTTGGAATGTATCAGAGCATACCCACCTCCTAGGACTGTCTAAACTTGACTTTCTCATGCCTGTCATTCTGTGGGAAAGAATCTGGCAATCTTCCCTAATGCCATATACCTATATCATGTAGGGATATGGTTAAAATGGCAAGGCATAAAACCAATCTTTCTCATCACACACACATTCATTTGTGGGTGGTTGGGAGCTTGCTATGCAGAGGGGATGAAGGGTGTTTGTGAGAAGTCTACACACTTAAAATCAGACCCTGGGAACACAGCTCTAATTCTGATTTAATGCCGGCTCCATCAGAACCAAGCTCGCATCTACGCTGCACAAATGATAATGTATGTCTTAATGGCCGGAGCATTTTACCTCCCCGTGTTTTTTAAATCAAATTCAACTCCATGTCTTGCTTTTTTAGAATACTATATATTTTAGTTTCACTTACAGGCTGCTGCATGAATTAGAAAAAGCCTCAAACTCAAAAGCAATCCTATCTTAATTTTTAAATTTTATTAGGAAAAAAAATGAGCTGTCCAACTGCAAAGTGGTGTCGTTATTCTGATGTGCAGTGCGCATTCTGTCTCATTTAGCCCACCCTCCCGCCTTGCAAAGAAGAGAGAAGTCAGCTGAATTCCCCAAGGAAGATCATTTTTCCTCACCTTTCTCTTTCTTGGTGAAGCATTTAATTTGGTGGTGTTAATTATGCTTCTCATTGAAATTAATTTTTATTTTACTTAAATTCTTTTAGTTCCTGTTAATATTAATCAGCTACTGGGGCATTTTGGTAAAATATAATTAGCTAGTTTTTTATGGCTTTAATTTGCTTTTCTTTGATGTGTATGTGGTGGGTTTGCTTTTGTGTGGTACATGGTTCATAGGTCTGGACATCTGAACTCACATCATGACGGGTATAAAGAAACTGGAGGACATACTGGAAACACGCAGAATTCAGCTATGGAATCCACAGTGGTCGTAATGACTGTGATGGTTAATATAAATGATCAGCTTCACAGGATCTGCATCACCTAGGAGATAAGCCTCCAGGCACCCCTGTGAGGAATTATCTTGATTCAGTTCATGCAGTTGGGAAATTCACTCTAGCTGTAGGTAGCACCATTCCCTGAGCTTGGGTTTTTGGCTGCATAGGAAAGTGGAAGCTTGGGGGCTGGAGAAAGGGATCAGTGGTCAAGAGCACTTTCTGTTCTTACAGAAGACTGGAGTTTGGCTCCCAGCACCAACATTGGTGGCTCCAAAGACCTCTAGCTGCAGCTCTACAGAATCTGACTCCCCCTTCTGGTCTCCATGGGCACTGCACACATCTGCATGCATATTCATGTATAACATATAAATAAAAATAAAACAAATATTGTTTTCTGCAAAAACAGAGAAAGCTAGCTCTCTAGACCATGGATTCATCACTTTCTTTTTCCTAACTACAGATGCAGTGTGACCAGCTGCCTCATCCTCCAGCCATCTTGACTTCTCCGCCATAATGGGCTGTACCCTGAACTTTGAACTGAAATAAACCCTTCAGTTTGAAGCTGCTTTTTCTCAGGATAGTTTACCACAATAACAGGAAAAGCAAATAATATAGTGTTCAATGTAAGCCTAGCTTTGGAGACCTAAGAGGGAAGAATACAGCGTCTAGTGATCTCTTCTCCGGAGGTAGTTCAGGTAAGATAAATACAACATCTAGAGAAGATATCTTCTAAGCCACTAAAATGGTAAGTTCTTTCCCAGTTATAAGGAAAACTCAAAACCAGCTGTGGTAAGAGCAGCGAAGCCACATCATGTGACAGAGTTACAAGCAGCTGGAAATGAAGAAGGGAATTGTAGCCGTATTTCTTAAACAAAAGCATCCACTTGGTTCCTTAGGTTTGGGTTCCTGTAGTAACCCTTCCTTATGTGCCTCTTGTTACCTCCCACCACAGAAGTGCAGGATCTCTCTCTCTCTCTCTCTCTCTCTCTCTCTCTCTCTCTCTCTCTCTCTCTCTCTCTCTCTCTCTCTCTCTCTCTCACACACACACACACACATCTGCTGCGCTGGAATTTGGGCCTTAAAGATGTTGTGATGACAGTAATGCCCCACAATAGCTGCTTTGTAAGCTTTGGTGGAAGTGGAAAACACCAGTGATAGTGTTCTAAGAAGCAGAAAATTCAGAGATAAGGTAACACTAATGTCTTCACACCTTCCATCAAGACAAGACAAGTAAATATATACTGTCACTAAAATATTCCCTAGGACTGTGGTTCCCCAGACTGGTTAAGGCTTAGATAACACCATCAGCCTTGTAGAAAGACTCCCCAACAACATACACATGTGCATACACACACACACACTCTCTCTCTCTCTCACACACTCACACAGCACACACACACACACTCATGCTCACACTCACACAGCTCACACACACACACACTCACACAGAGTTGTGTGAGAGTGTGTTGCGTACCCTACTAAATCCATTTAATGTTGCTCATATGCACCTGTGTGTAGTATAGAGCTCACCTTTTCTGACTGAATAACCCATCAAAGAGCTCATCCCTTGGAAAACTGACCCTCTTCCTCCTAAGGCAACCATTGATTGCCTATCTAAAAAATAAACAGTGAATGCAGAGAGGAACCAAGTGTGAATCCATTAAGATACCCACTGCCTTTCCTGTGATTGGCAGGTAAGTGACTACCATCTTTTCTTTACAACTCCTTCCAGCTATCTCTTGTTCCCCAGTCTTCACTAAGACCTAAAGATGCCATGCATAGAAGACTGGGCACATTAGCTGTCATCCTGAGGCTAGAGAAGAAACAAAGACACTTATTTGCATTTCAGATATGTTTACACAGCACATTCCGTGAGAGTCTAACTCCACCATGGGGGCATGCTCACCATTTAACTTAAGCATGCCTTCCAGAGATGGTGGTTGAGAGAGAAATGGGAGGAAGTTACAATGCTGGGGGCTTGCAAAAACATCCCTGTTTGGGTTACTAAGCAGTGGTAGAAAATTCTTCCTGGAGTATTTTTGGTTTCATCAACTGCACAATGATCTTAAGGGACCCATGGATGAAAGCTCACAGCTGTACAGCCTGGTGAGGGATACCGAGTCGATCTAAACAGTACCGGAGCAGGCAATTCCCAGACAGAATTAAAAGAAAAAATAACGTGCCTTTTACTTCTGCACAAACTCACCCAAATTCTAGACAGTTGTTTCATTAACCAGGAACGCTTAAAGAGATGCTATGAAAACATGAGTTGAATTAAAACCAAAAAAATTTTTAAATCAGTATTTGGAAATGCAAGTGTAGTGGGGAGAAAAATAGGTTGCTCCTGTAGTACATACAGCTACAACTTTGTCCCTAACTTTTGTGACTTTGTACAACCCGTTACATTCCTCCCTGGCGTCACATGTGAAGTCCTGTCACTCTGGCAAGTGGAATTGAGGCTCTCCAAGAGGGAAAGCAAGGCCCAGGATTCTGTTACAGAAAGAAGAATGAAGTTTAAAGATTAATGGCCTTCCTCCTCACCCTTCAAGACTCTGTGCAAGTCTATAAATCCAAGTGTACTGCCAAGCTGTAAGGACACCAAGAAAGAAGACCCCACCATCCACAGTTGTAACCATATTGCCAGTTAGCTTTTCCAAATACTCTATTCAATGTTTAATGCATCAGCCATTTTGCAGAAGCCCCTACCTTTGCAGAGCAGTGGGCAATATGACTTAGCATGAATAGAGATAGGGTACCTGACTTTGCACCCCCCCTCCCAAAACACAGCAGAAAACACACCAGAAGCTAGTAACCCGGGCTCCAAACAGGCCTAACTGCACTCCTATTTGAAGTGGTTCAATCATATAATCCTTAAACCAAAAATCTTATTTGGAATTAATTGTATTGAAGGCTAGGTCCCCTGTGGATTGGTTATTCTGTGATTCAGGGATGGGAGAAAAAGTTAATAGCTTTCTAATTATATCAAGTTTCCATTTTAAAAATATGGTTCTCATTTATAAACCTGTCAGGGGATTATCAAGCTACTTGGTCTTTGCTCTTAATTCTTGGAGCAAGAATAAATTAATGTGGAGAATAAGGTCTTGCTCCCTTAAATTACTACCTTGTAAGTTGAAGCAATTAAACTCATTTACTTTTATTGAAATTGTTAATAAACCCATTTATCAGAAATCTGACTATCTATGAAGGATTCAGTAGTTTTCATGAAATAACCTAATGAAGACTGGGCACCTAACTTTATCAGCTACACATAAAATTAAAAACAAAAATGAAGACATTCATTACAAAGTATTCCAAGCTTAAGTTCGTGGTCAGTTTTGTTTTTTATTCAGCAAATCTACATTTTTTAAAGATTTATTTTTATTTTATGTGTATGCATGTTTTGTCTGCATTTATGTGCATCATGTGTGTGCAGTACCCACAGAAGTCAGAAGAGTGCATCAGGTACTCTGAAACAGGAGATACAGAAGGTTGTGAGCTACCATGTACGTGCTGGGAACTGAATCCAGGTCGTCAGAAAGGGCAGCCAGTGCTCCTAACCAACAAGCAATCTCTCCAGCTCCAAATCTTATTTTTAACATATTTAAAATGGCAACTGATCACTACTCTGTGGGTGAATGCCATGAGCTCTTTTCCTTTCACTGCAATCCCAATCATCATTGCTTGTATATCCAACATGGAGTAGGGCATAGTATGCTATGTGGGAGGAAGGGCTTTCCCACGACATGAGAGAGATGAGTGATGGCCCCTCATATCCTAGCTCAACTATACCTGTAGCTGATAGTTAGGGGTTAAAGCCAGCCTCATCTGGAATGGGAAAAGGGATGAATACCTCTCTGCATGCATATACCTGTATACATGATATACACAGTGCTTGATGCTCTACTCTTTGCTATGACAAAGTGCCTGGCAGAGGAAGCTTTTTAAAGCAAGGATTTATTTTTGGCTCATGACTCACGAGGACATACAGTCCTTCATTGAGGAAGAAATGATGACAAGAGCTTGAAGCAGCTCATCATATTGCACCCACAGCCAGAAAGTAGAGAGAAGACCACTAGACCCTTCTGGCATCTTCCTTTTTTTTTTCCTCTTTTTCATTCAGTCTGAGACCGCAGGCCATAAAAAGGTGCTATGCAAATTCAAGTTGAATCTTCCCCTCATGAGTTAATCCTTTCTGGGGAAAACCCACATATACATGCCTAGACATGTGACTCCTTGATGGTCCTAATCCGCTCAAGTTGACAGTTAAGTTTAACATTCATAGCATGCATGGTTGCACTGTAGGTACCTTCAAGTGTGTACATTTGAACAGAGAGATTATAAAGATGGAAATTGAAAGAAAGAACATGGCTATTGCTCTAATTTCTACTGCTGTGATAAAATACCCCAACACAAAGCAATCTAGGAGAGAAACATGTTTGTTTTAGCTTACAATTTCAGGCTATATCCCATCATTCTGGGAAAGTCAAGATAGAAACATCAAACAGCTATTCACATCACATCCACAATCAAGAGGAAAGAGAAATGAATTCATGTATTCTCATATGCTTGCTTGTGCTGAGCCCAGTTTCTCTACTCTTCTCCAGTACAGGATCCTCTACTCTTCTCCAGTACAGGATCCTCTACTCTTCTCCAGTACAGGATCCTCTACTCTTCTCCAGTACAGGATCCTCTACTCTTCTCCAGTACAGGATCCTCTCTGTCTAAAGAATGGTGCTACCCATGATGGACTGGATCTTCCCACACCAACTAACTCAATTACAACAGTCCCCTGCAGACATGCCCACTGACAACCCAATGTAAACAATCCCTCATTGACACTCTTCCCAATGATCTAGATTAAGGAAAGACTACAACCATATATCGGAAGAATCCTGCGGTGGGGATGTTAGGGTTTTTTGTTTGTTTGGTTGGTTGGTTGATTTTTGTTTGTTTGATTTGGTTTGGTTTTCAAGCTGAACATAAGCCTTCCCTGAGAAGCATCACTCTCAAATTTTGCTCTGACTAATTTTTTGCCCTCTCTGGCTCTTCCACACAGTCACCTCAGCAATGACACAATGAAACATGACAGGGCACAGTGACATGTCTCACACATTCAACAAATATTTATTGAGACCTGACTCTGCCCAAGCACTGTTCTAGATTTGGGAGGCAGCAATGAATCAAGCAGCTCTGCTGTCAGTGGACATTGCTTTATCACAGAATGGGATGCAGTCTGCACAATTGACAGATGGGTGTGTATGAGGCCTGAAAGTGGTGTGTGCTATGAAGAAGGATTGCACTGTGAGTAGCTGAGAGTCTTTCCAAAGAGCAACCAGTATTGGTGGGACAGAATATTGGTCAGGGTTCTCTAAGGAATAAAACCAATAGAATGAGCATGTGTTGTAAAGGGAATTATAAAATTAACTTACACTGTAAAGACCGAGTGGCCGAACAGTGGCTTTTTGCATTAGAGAAGCTGAGAAACCAGTAGTTGTTCAATGCACAAAGCCGGATGCATCAACCATCCCTATGTGGATGCTGGAGACTTGGAGGATTCCTGAAGAGCTGCAGGTCTCCAGTCCACAACAGACACACTCACCAGAAGGATGCAAAGGCAAGTAAGCAGCACCAATTTCTCCTCTGACTTTTCATCCCTAGGCTGCTTCTAGATAGTGCCAGAAGGTCTTTCTCTGCTGGAAGGTCCTCCTTCCTGCAATTAATCCATCCTGGAAATGCCACCACAGAGATGTCAAGAGGACTGTGCCTCAGCTGATTCCAGATCCAATCAACTTGACAATATTCGCTACCACAGATGGTCAGACAAAGGAGGGAGGAAAGAAGTGTGAGACCATTGCTGGAAGCAGATAGTGTTGCCTGCATCTTGTCATTGACCCAGCAACAGCCACTCAGTGAGACAGACTTGTCCTCTTCCCTTCGCAAGACTAAGGAAGGAGGAAAGACCGACTGCGGGCTTATGGGATTATATTTTGGGACTTTTCCTGTCAGAGAGTACTCATGGGTCAAATACATGAGCCTATGGGGGAAATTTTTTATTCAAACCACCACAGACAGTTCTTGAGTGTCAACCTTGCTGATAATGACGTCATGCCAGAATGCCCAATTGATGTGCCACAGTTGATCCATCCAAGGACATCTTGGTTGCTACCAAGTATTGGCAATTGTGGATGAGACTGAGATATATCTCTTTCTCAGGGACAGGTCCTTCTTCCTGAACTAATTCATCCTAGAAATGCCCTCACAGAGATTTCAAGAGGTGTGTGTGTTATCTGATTCCAGACACACACACACACACACACACACACACACACTCACACACACATGCACAGGGGGGTTATAGGTATAAATATAGGTATAGATAGAAATACATATATACATACATACATTCATATCTCTGGTGTCTGTGTGGGTGTGAATTTTCAACTCTTTTACCTACATGTCAGAGGACCCAACTTCTGGGATGTATAGTGAGTTTATATCTAGTTTTATAAGAATTCACTAAGCTACCTTACAAAGCGTTTGAACCACCTTTTCCTTTCGGTCCTCAACGAGTGACAATTACTGCTACCCTGCATCCTCATCAGCATTTGAAAAACACCACAACATTTAAAGTTCCAATAATGCTTTTATTATGTGATACATCTCTCAGTACAATTGTTTCTCTGTATGGTCTTCATTCTTCATCTGGATACTGATTTTTTTTCACAACAAAACAAATTTATAATATCATTTTCTATGAAAAAGGAAAACAAGCCAATTTGGCTTACTGTACTGTGAGTTGTGGAAATCTGAGCATGTTTGTGTTTGCTTTGGGCGCTGTTGTTAATCTAGACAGAATCCATCTCCAAAACCCATTATTTGAACTAGCATACAAATTCTAGGATTATTGTCAAATCAAGGCAAAGCACTCTCAAGTCAATTCAAGTTTTTCCAATAGATTTGAAAGACGAGGAAGCATTTTTCTACCCACTGCTGCTAGCTGCATTCATTGCCAGTCTCAATGCTGTTCTCACTACCTTATTACAGAAGTGGGGAGGTGGGATTAAGGCTGAAGCATCTAAGGAAACAGAACATCTTTACTCAGGGCAAGGAAATAAACCCTGTGTGAACACTGAATACTACAACTTTACTGACGTTAGAAGAAAGAATTTCACCACTCAGTGGCACATTAAGAGACCAATGAGCTATGCTATTGCCTCTGTCTGGAGTGTCCCTCTTCCAAGATTTCTAAAGCTGGCTCCTTATTATTAAAATTTCTGCCCATATCTGGAGGAGTAATCCTTACCATCTTCTTACAATAGCCACCGCCGAGTAGTTCTTAGTTAAATTACGTGATTTCATTAGCCTGATAAAAGTATACATAGCCTGAAAACTCCCCAGTGCATATGCTTTCTTGTATACACAATATGTATGTTTTTGTGTGTGTGTGTGTGTGTGCATGTGCGCAACCATGTGTGTACTTTCCTCAGTGAGCAAATGCCTTTTGTGATAGAATATAGGCTAGGATTGCAATGACCTTGCCCTGGTCACATAATTAACTAGCCCAGAACTGCTACACAAAAATATGACATTTGATCATTATTGAATTGGGTTCATGGAATTCTGTTACATAACATTAAGATATGGGATCTTACTGTTTGATTAAAACATAAATGTGGATCATGTGTACATAGATGGACATCAAAAATACCCCCCACATACACACCACTGAATCTTGCACCTAGGAAAAAAATAACATTGAGAATTTTCTGAAGCACAATACTTTTCCTCCACAAAAGGAATGAGAACTTTCCTCTCCCACAAATGACATGAGCAATTTAGAAAATGATTTAAAAGAAAGGGGGCATCTTACAATATTGCCAATAACAGTTAGCAAATCTCATTAATGAGGTACACTGATGGGGAAATCACTACAATTCTACTTTGCAGCAAAATACTGTAATTAAGCCATTGTGTGTCTGTGTTATTTAGCAAATGAATAATTGTACCATGCCCCTGAGACTTCCTGCTACTTTGGAGCATCAGGCTAACGTCGTTGCTGTCTTGTCTGGAACTCACTTAATGAGCAATATATTCTGAGCCATGTCCAAGGCAAATGACTACTTTATAGAGGCAAATATCCCAGCAAGAGAAAAGACCCAGCGTGCTGAAAGCTATAAAACACTGATACAGATTTAAATTATATTTAACTCTTAAAGGGGTTGATGTTAATTTGGAAAGGGTCACTGGACATCTTGTATCTGCCAGGCTTCTAAATACCACAGTCTTGAAGCTGGGAAAGTATTTACAAAGAAATCATAAAATCAGCCTGGATAAATGACAATGTCACTGCTGTTCTGTTGTTCTGTTCTTTCCACACTCCAAAATGACTCTGTCAGGGACACACCTGACCTGCTGGGCTTCATTTTTAAAAATAAAGGAAGCAAGTACCTCATAGAGATGCTCAAGCAGTAGGAATGAAAATTCAGTGCCAACTAGGAAGATGCTGAGACAGCTCAAAAGAGGGCGTTTGCCACCAAACTAACAACCTCAGCTCTAGTCTCTGAGATTCACAAGGCCAAGGAGAGAACTGATTGCCCAAAGTTGTCTCACGCGTACATCATGACAATCGTGGGCTTGCAGGCTCACATACATCAAATAAAAAAAAACTCAAAAATATGTATCCTATTGTTTTTAATTATGTGTAGGTATGTGTATCTGTCTGTTGGTGAATGCAGGCATCCATGGAGGCCAGAGAAAAGCATCAGATCTCCTGGAACTGGAGTTATAGATGGTTATGAGCCTCCTGACATGGGTACAGAAAATGGAACTGTCTGTGAAGGCAGCATGTACTCTTAACCATCTCCCTAGCCCCATAAATACATTTAACAAAAAGGAAGGAAGAAAGGAAGGGAGGGAGGGAGGGAGGGAGGGAGGGAGGGAGGGAGGGAGGGAGGGAGGGAGGGAGGGAGGGAGGGAGGGAGGAAGGAAGGAAGGAAGGAAGGAAGGAAGGAAGGAAGGAAAGAGGCCAGTTAAGTTAGGCAGCAGTGAACTATAGGCTAGGCTGGGCTACACAGTGACACCCAAGTGAAAGAGGAGGTGCTGGGGAAGGACATCTTGGCAGCTACGCGTGGTTCTCTTTCCCTTGTTCCGACCTGGGAGCTCCTTGGGTCAGAAGGAGGGCAAATAGCTGCAGGTTCTTCTGTGTCAGTGGAGAGATGGTGGCCCAGTCTTCCAATAAAGTCAAAGGTCGGATTTCACTGACGTCACCTTCCAACTCTTTACTAAACTACCTGAGGCTGAGCACCAGGCAGCTTAGCCTAGAAAGAAAGAGTTTCCTTCAAAGGCCATGTAAGGTAACTCTAGCCCCTAGGAGGATCATCTTAGGCTCTTTCCTCCATTGAATCATGACTCTCATGTGGGAAGTCGAAATGCAGAAAGGGTTGTGTGGAATTTTCCAGGAATTAGTTGTGGTAGAGAAGGGTGATGCCATTGAGGAATAAAAAAGAACCACATGTTGGTATGTTCAGCATGTCTCCTCCTGTGGATCAGAGCTACCACAACAACCTTAGTAAGCACATGCTATGGGGCATGTAACCCACCTGCTTTACTTTTCTAGTGATCTGAGCCCAAAGCAGGGTTCTTATCTCAGCAAGTACAAGTCTGCACAGGGACCACATCCACCCACATCAGGTACCCAAGACTGAAATGCCATTTCCTTACAATGCTGCTCCACTATATGGTTCTTATCTAAAATAAGAAATTAAGCAAGGAACCCTGCAAGGTTTAGCTACCCTCAGGCTGGCACAGTACTATCGCAGAGACATGAAAGGTAGTCATGGAACTAATCACAACAAGGGGACCTTATAGCCGGGCTGTGGTGAGGCATACCTTTAATCCCAGCACTCAGGAGGCAAAGGTGGGCAGATTTCTGTGAGTTCAAGGTCAGCCTGGTCTAGAGAGCAAGCTCCAGAACAGCCAAGGCTGTTATACAGAGAAACTCTGTCTAGAAAATAAAAGCAAAACAAGGGGACCTTATAAGGCTTGTGTTCTCTGACTTGGACTCTACCTCTGTAGTGAGTTTGAGGACCTGGGAGCAGGAACCAACTGAAATCTATAGCACTGGTTTGAGGAAGGCTTCTGACTACAGGCCATGTTTGCAGAGCTTTGATGCACAGAGGTCTGAGTGGCATAGCACTATCAGGAGGCTGTAGTGAGGGGTGACTCTCATCCAGAGAGTTCTAAAGTGCTGAGGCCACTGGGGTCTTTTTTTTTTTTTTTTTTTTTTTTTTTTTTTTGGTTTTCCGAGACAGGGTTTCTCTGTGGCTTTGGAGGCTGTCCTGGAACTAGCTCTTGTAGACCAGGCTGGCCTCGAACTCACAGAGATCCGCCTGCCTCTGCCTCCTGAGTGCTGGGATTAAAGGCATGCGCCACCAACGCCCGGCCACTGGGGTCTTTTATGACTAGAGTTAGTCTCGTGCATGACAAGCAGATTTTGAATCTAGCATTAAAGGGTGTGCAAAGCAGGAAGGTGCTACACAGCTGAAAATCTGTTTATTCTGAGTTTATATTTAACATCTGCATTGGAAATGAAAGGAAATTGATTTGGGCACCAGCAAGGTTTTCCCTTAGTTGGGCTCAACCCACTGTGAAATAAGCCAAGGGTTAATAGACAGGACTTCCTTGGGTTGTTGTCCCTACAATAGTACTTGTAATTGTCAACTTGGCACAATCTAGAATAGCCTTGAAGGGACACTCTATAAGGGTTTACCTAGATTAGCTTGGCCTGTAGGCATGTAAGTAGAATGCTATTTTGACTGAGTTCATTGATGATGGAAGACTTGCCCACTGAGACTGGTTCCAACCCCTGGTACAGAAAGTGAGATGAGCACTGCAGTACAGATATAAATTCATCCCTCTCTCATCTTGATGGTGGATGTCATGTGACCTGTTCTCTCACCCTCCTGCTGCTATGATGAAATGTAACCTAGAACGGAGAGCTGAAATCAACCCTTTGTATTTTTTAACATACGTTGCTTTGGTAAGGGTATTTTATCCTAGCACCAGTGAACAAAACTAAGACACTCCCCTAAACCACATGTTTGTGAATCTTCATTGTCTCATCTCTTCTGTTTTAGGTCAAGGCAGCATGGGGAATGAAATTGAAAATCATCCCATGAGACAGATAGCAGGGTTTATTCTCCTGTCACAGCTCCTTCTGACATGCTTACCCCCCATACCTTCATGATAACCTCTACCCTCGGAAACTTTAAGCCAAACTAAACTCTTCTCCTAGAAGCCACCTTGGTCCTGGTGTTTTATCACAGCATTGAATAGTAAGTAGTATAGCACATCATGGAAAACCTATATTTGGATCTATTAAATACCATCACTTCCCAATCTTTAAAAATAAGCTCTTTTCTTAGAAGGTCTCCCCAAAGTGCTCAGAATAGGATTGAATCTTTACCCCTGCAAGTGTACGTAAGGTAACAATAAAACAGCCTCCTATTAAATCCACCTTTGAATATACCTTAAGCCAGATGTAAATTGCCTAATTCACACCAAAGAATAATGCCTCCTTGCCCTAAGGAGAGAGTCAGAAGCTTGTTTGTTGACAAAATTCACTGTGTGCTAAGCAAAGAGTGCCTGAAAACCCAGCTGTGGGGAAAAGATGGTTGATTCTCACCTGCCTCCAGCTGCAGAGACAAGGAGTTTTAAACACAGAAGGAGACTTTGGCTGTCATATAAGAACTATCGTTGATGTCCGCAATGGTGACTTACAGAGAGCCCATCATCTCAAGTGTCAGGGGCAAATTTTACAGACTCTGAGTCTTATATCCCAACTAAAGAAAGGAAGTCTTCATGATTCCCTATTGCCCTCAGAGACTTTTAAAAATGTAACTGCAAGTTTCAGTCACTAGAAAAATGATGCCATAGGGTGTGACAGATTGACACCTGAGATAGGGGACCCCACATTGTCAACTTACATACTCAGGGATTCTCTGGGTTAATAGAAGCTACAGAGATGGGTCAGTGGTTTAAAAGCTTGCTACAGGAGCATGAGGTCTGAAGTTCAAATCCCCAGAAACTGTGTAAATATGGTGTGTGTATCTCAGCCTGCTGGTAATTTCAGCCTCAGAAGATGGAGATGGTATTCCCAGAGCAAGCTGGCTAGAGTTTAGCCATATTGGCAAGCTCTTGGTTTGATTGAGAGAACCTGCCTGGAAGAGTGATCAAGGAGATTCCCAGCATCAACTTTGTGCAGGCACACACACACACACACACACACACACACACACACACAGGGGTGTAGACTGTGTTTCTGCATATAAGGATGTCTCTGTGCTTTTAGCCTCTGTCTTACTCCACCCATCAGTTCTCAAAGCAAGTGAAGGCAATAAGATAAAAGACCAAGGAGTTTCATTTTGTTTTTAATTGGTGTTTATTCACTGTGCATGATCCTGGGTTTTATATGGACATTTTTTACATGCATATGTAGTGCTGTTTGACTGTATTTCCCAGACCCGCATCTCCCCTTTTATTTTACTTAGTACAAGAATCTCCAATTTGCATCCACTTCCCTGTGGATGACATGATTTTACTCTCTTACTGGCTGAATAAAATTTTACCATCTAACTAGACCACATTTTCTTTATTGAGTCATCTGTTGACAGACACCTACCTAGCTTGACTTTTGAGAATACTGCTGCAATAAGCATGAAGCTGGCAGTATCTCTGATATGTGGAGTTGGGATCCTTTAGGTAAATTCCAAGGAGGATAGCTGGGTCATGTGGTCTATTTTTAGTTTTCTGAGGAACATCCATGCTGCTTCCTATAATGTTCAGGATGTTCTCATTCCAGGCTTCGGTACAGAGCTGGTGCTAGCAGGCAGGGAGTGTTGCACTGGGTGACGCCTCTCAGATTCTGACTCTTGGAGTCTTAAAGTTCTACTTTCTGTGCATCTAGCTAGATAGAAGCTTCCAGATGCATAAATGTTCCTCATGAGACAGAAGTAAGCATCCTTCCAGGCACACATGAAGCCTAGGTGTTCTGGTCTCCTTTCTAATGCTAAGACAAACATCAAGACCAAAAACAATTTGGAGGAGGAAAGGATTTCTTTAGCTTACACTTTCAGGTCACAGTCATCATCGAGGCAAGTCAGGGCACGAACCCAAATAGGAACTTGAAGCAGAAACCATGGAGGAATACTGCTTGCTGACTTGCTCAAATGCTTAAATTTAGCTAGCGTCTTAGTTGGGGTTTTATTGCTGTGAAAAGACACCATGACCATGGCAACTCTAATAAAAATTCTTTGGCAGTGGCTTAAATTTTCAGAGGTTTAGTCCATTAGCATCATGGTAGGACATGGTGGCATGCAGGCAGATGTGGTTCTGGAAAAGGAGCTGAGAGTTCTACATCTTTATCCTCAGGCAGCAGAAGGAGTCTGTCCCACTGAGTGTGGCTTGAGCATATATGAGACCTCAAAGCCCACCTACATAGTGACACGCTTCGTCCTACAAGGCCACACCTCCTAATAGTGGCACTCTCCATGGCCAAGCATTTAAGACATGAGTCTATGGACATCACACCTAGCTTTCTTATTCATCGCAGGACAATCTGCCTCAGGAATGGCACTTCCCACAGTGGCCTAGGTCTTCCCACATTAATTAACAACCAAGACATACCCCCACGCCAATCTGCTGTGGACAATTCCTCAATTGAGGCTCTCTTCTCAGATGATCTAGGCTGTGTCAAGCTGACACCAATAGCATTTAAATTCCATCCACAAGTTTCAGCTTCCAAATCTGACTTTCACAATGAACTCCGGATTGATATGCCCACCTGTCTTCCTAACATATCTATCCAAATGTCTTGACAGCCTCTCAAGGGAATGTCATTAAATAGACTTCTGGGTTTCCTTCCTTGAACAAGATGACTTGTTCCTCTACAAACTTGCTCCTTCTTCCCATCATACTGATCAGGTTCATGGAGTCACATCTAAGGCCTTTCCTCTTCCATAATCTATGGCTAATAAGCTGATTCTGAAAGCTCTCTGAATGGTGGCATTCATATTTTGACCACATCTCTTCACCTAAACCACCAGTGCTCTCTTCCAGGTGGTCAATTTGGGAGAAAGAAGGTTTGAAACTCAACATGTGAGCACAGCTTTGGACAAAAATGACTCAAATTTTCTGTGCTTTATGTTATTTCCTGTGTCCGAAGTGAAATCAGCATTCTGCAAGAAAGGGCATGTCTGCATTCAAATTGCACTAGGAGTTTGAAAGAGAAAGCAAATTGCCTATGCCTTTGTTTCAATAACCACTAAGGACATTTGAGACTGAAATTGGCATTTTGTTGTTATCGATGAGCCCCCAGGGACTGTAGGATGGAACCTGGGAAACCTGAGGGACAGTCAGAAACAGCCAAAGAGTAGACCTTAAATGGGTTTGCTTGGTACCATCCCCTTCTCTTTGGGAAGAAATAAAGATCTGATGAGAAGAGTGACAGAGATAAACACACAGGGAATGTGTAATATTTGCCATGTGCCTTCTACACAGCAGGAGCAGTTCTGGAGCTGTGAAGTCAAATTCCAATCCAGACTTAGCTGTTTGTACTTCTCTGAGCCTCTACCTTTTCCTCTGCAAGCATGGCCGATGTTGCTGGCCTCGCTTGTGCGCATGTGTTTGTTTGGTTGCTTTAGCATGGCTTTGAGAACAAAAGGTTTCAAACATGGGAGCAGCTGGAAAACTATCACTGGTGGGCCAATCCTGCCAGCCACCTGTTTGAGTAAATAAAGTTAGGCTGGCATGGTTGTGCCTGTTGATTTTCTTCTTGCCTCGGTGCACACTTACTCACACTGGGGTTGAAAAATTACAACTGACACCGGTCGGTTATGGAAGCCTGCGATATTTACTCTCTGCCCTCTAAAACTCACTCAACCCCCTCATGTATAGCATAGGACCTGCTGCCCACAAAGGGCTCAGCATCTGAGCTGGCACTTGAAGGATGAACAGTTTGGGCTTAGGTGCTGTTTGTACTTGACTCTCTTGGTTTTTCTCATTTGGGCGGGGGGAGTTAGTGTGTTTATTTGTTTTGGCTTTATCTGCAAAAGTTTTCATAGTAAACCATTCAAGGAAATGCAACCGATGAAAGCAGCAGGTAGCATTCTGCCAATCAAAATGCCAGTTCCACGCTCCTCTGATACAAAGAAGAAGAAATCCGTAGACCACCACACCAATGCCCTTCACAGGCATCCTCAACAACTTGTTCAAATGTAGTTTACTAGTCACACAAAAACCAAGCCCAAGCTTCATCCACCCTTACTCATGCACAGTCTCCACAAGATCTGTTTTTGAGGTATCCCTGGTAACCCCACAATGCTGATCCTGGGTGATAATCATCTGCAACCCTTCTGTCCAAATGCACATATTGAAGCCCCATTCCCAGTGTGGTGGTTATTTGGTGCGATCTATGGAAAGTGGTTGAGTCATGAAGTCAAACCCTTCATGGACAGGATTAGGGCTTATGGAAGTTTGAATAGACTCGTGTGTTTGAATGCTTGGTCCATAGAGAGTGGCACTATTTGGAGGTGTGGCCCTGTTGGAGAAAGTGTGTCACTATGGGCTGGGCTTTGAAATATCAGAAGCTCAAGCCAGTTCACTTCTTGCTGTCTACAGGTCCAGCTGCAGAATTCTCAGTTCCTTCTTCAGCACCATGTCTGTCTGCTTGTTTCCATGCTTCCCACCATGACAATAATGTACTAACCTCTGAAACTATAAGCCAGCCCTAATTAAATGTTTTCCTTTATAAGAGTTGCCATGGTCATGGTTCCTCTTCATAGCAATAGAACCCTAACCAAGACAGGGCTTTATATAAGGCATTTGCACATAGTTCCCTGGTCCCTTCTGCCATGTGGAAACTGTCTATGAGCCAGGAAGCAGACACTCAACAGATGCCAAGTACACTGGCATCTTAGCCTTGAACTTCCCAGCTATGGGAGCATATAGATTCCATTGACTCTAAAATACCAGGGAATTGGATTCCAGAATGGAATCTAAAAGTACTGGGGTGCTCACTACTGTTAAATATTTTAAAAGAAATGGCTGGGCCTGAGAGATGATCCAGTGATTTAACAGCACTTGTTGCTCTTGCAAAGAACATGAGTTCAGCTCCCAGCACTCACACCAGGCAGCTCACAACAGCCTGTAACATTAGCTTCAGGGGATCTGGTGCCCTCTTCTGGCCTCTAAGGGCACTATAGGCATGCCCATGCAACACACACACACACACACACACACACACACACACACACACACACACACACTTTTAAAAATCTTTAAAAAGAAAATGTTGACCTGTCCTGGAGGACAGATCAAAGTTAACCCAGGCAGGGTGAGTACATAAAGGGCAACATTCACTGAATGTTCCTAAAGAAAAAAAACCCTTAAATGTTGACATTTATAAAACATTCCTGTGATGATGACAGTAAGAAAGGGAACTGTTGTAAGCTGGCATCATGTTGCACACCTTTGTGGCTCAAGACTACTAAGGAATAGACCAACACCAAGATAAACCAACAACTGGGAAGTAATGGAGACAAAGACATAGAGAAGGAGGCATTGTTACACTGTATCACTGTCCCCATGGAGAGAACCCTGGGGCAGGTCAAGAATAAACAAGCTAAGCAGATCAGCTACACCCCATTCCATACTCACCTACTTCACAATCTCCCTAGCTTAACAGAACATAAAAACCTGCTTTGATTCCTTGACAAACAGCAAAGAAATCAAAGAGTGGAAAGCGTAGACAATCTTAATGAGATTTTTTAAAGGGTTAAAAACACAACGATGCTAAAATCCTACCAGACATGAAATAAATGTAAATAATGAGGGACTCTCCCACCTCAGATTTCACCCATGTAATTATGTCTGTCCCGGTGCTGTGGCTTCACTAATGCTGCTTTTTTGTATAGATGCTAAATCTCATCAGAAATTTAATAAAAGCAAATAATGAGAGATTCAGTCTGTTTAGTTATCGTCTATGTAATTATGTCTGTCTCGGAATCTTACTTTCACTAGACATTTTTTTGTATAGTGTTCAAATTTTAATTGCATAAGAAGCGATGTGTCTCAAATCAATCAAGGAAATAATCACAACCTCCCTTCAATTGCTCAGGATCTCTCCTGGATTAATTAATGCATGTAAATAGAAGCTCCCAAGAGATTGGGTTCAGATTTCTGAATGCAACATCACCCCCAAACAGAACTTGGTTATCTTAATTGCATCTTCAGGAGGGGTTTGGACAAGAGGAAGTGTGTGGTCTCCTTGAGAGTCTGTATTAAGACTTTGATATTCTTCTACACTATTAAAAAATATACAGCTTCTCTTGGTGGCTGTCCACTGTGCTTTTCATTCAATCTCTGTTCCCTTTTCTGTGTCAGGGCTGGCTCTGCATGATGGATTTTGGCTCTATGAGGAGATGTGATTTGTTCTCTCAAGACAATGGCTTTCAGGGACAAAGACAAAGGAAACAAGTGGTCCAGCTATCTTCCAGGTGGCTATGCTTCCTCTGGCCCTGGGGTACCTGGCAGAACCCTGCCAACCTTGGTAGGAGGCTCTGCCCTTCTCTCTTTCTTCTTGTTGCATGACTCTACTACACAGCTTAGACCTTACTCACCACCATTTCTCTATGATGACAAGTCTTCCAAAAATTCAAAGTTAAGAGGTATTTCCTCTGTCCTTTAAACAGAACCCATTAGTACTGGGCTCCACGACTCTTCATTTTGATGGGTTACAGTCTTCTGTAATGGTTTCTGTCTGTCACAAAGAGAATTTTCCTTGATAAGGGGTAAAGACTACACTTATCTGTGAGTATAAGGACAGATATTTGGAGTGTAATTAGGAATCATTCCAGTTCATTAAAGTGGTAGTTGTAAGGTCTCCACCAAGATCCATGATTTCACTAGCCCTGGACATTTGGTTAGGTTTCCAATACCAAGCATGATTTCCTTTAAAAAAAAAACAGGTCTTCAGACCAGCTAGAGAGCTATTGGATACCAACAAGTTATGTGTGTCCTTAGGGTTCTCTTGCCATGTTGGTCATTGTTATGGTTCATAGGGGCCATAGTTGTAAACATCAATACAAGTTACATAACATGGACTAAGCATGTTGTATTTATGTGCTTAGGTATATATGCATCTAACAACAATGCAAAAGAAGACACAAGTTTTAAAGACAACAAGGGGGTAAATGAGAGGATTTGGATGGAGAAAGGGAAGGGGAGATGATATAATTATAATCTTAAAGATTAAGAGAAATAATAAAAGATAAGGAACACTGCAGCACCTAAGGCACAGGGCACACTGGGGAAGAGGGTATGGGAGGATGGTAAGACCCAGAGGACTGGGGGCTTTGCTTGAGACTGTGTCTTTAGCACTATCAGAATTTACACCCATAAAATCTTACCAACATGACCGCCTATACAGGAATTAAACAAGGACAACAACATTCTTATTTATTTTTAATTTTCATTGCACATATTCATTTTAATCACATTTTATATGAGCATATATTAAATGATGAGTATATTCTCCCCAAATCCTGAACCTCCCTTTCATCCCCCTCCTTCCTATTAGTCTTTGTTCCCCTAGACAATATATGTCTATTTTATGCCATATATGGATATATGCTTTCATACATCAATTTAAAATCCAGGAATCATGAATAAAGGAAAATACACAATCTCTGTCTTTCTGAAACTGGTTTGATTCACTTAAAAGAACAATCTCCAGTAACATCCATTTTTCTGAAAATGACTAATTAAATCTCCTTTTAAATTGCTTTCTAGATTTACTTATTTTATTTTATGTATATGAATGTTTTTATTTTGTGTGTTGGAATGTGTGTGCTAGTGTGTGTGTGTGTGTGTGTGTGTGTGTGTGTGTGTGTGTATACCATGTGCATGCAGTGCCTAATGAGGCCAGAAGAGGGCATCAGATCCCAGGAACTGGAGTTATACACAATTGTGGGCCTGTGTGGATGCCTGGAAACTTCTTCTGGATAGATATTCAGTAGTATGATTCTGGCTTATCTAAATAAATGATCAGAAATGGGACATACTTATACTTCAAAACTTAAGCATTTGGGGGAAAAATAGTTCTTCCAGGCACACTCATTTCTTGTATTAGAACTTTAGTCCACTCACAAGGGAGAGAACTGAGGCTCTGTGGCCTGTGTGGTACTTAGCCAGGGACATTTTCTGCCATGCACATGCTTTCATTCTATAAGCCCCTGTCCCTCCTCTCACCTGATAATCCAACCCAAGGAAAGCCAGTCTGTAGTGTGAGTTTTGTCAGAATGTTGGCAAAAAGAGAATTCAAAAGGAAAATTGTGCCTTTGACTTCATAATTCCAGTAGGAAAAAAATGTATTTTTATTTAATGTTCTGTGTATGGGTGTTATGCCTGATACCCATAGAGGCCAGAAGGGGATATCAAATCCTTGCAACAAGAATTACAGACTTTTATCAGCCATCATGTGGGTTCTAGGAACTGAACCAAGGTCCTCTGTGCTCTTAACTACTCACTCATCTCTCTAGTCCCAAAATAACTATTTAGGAAAAAAATCAGATTGTCCTGGTTTTTGGCATGACAGTAAGGCACTCTTCCCCTCCCTTCAGAGGATGAAACCCTCACAAAATGATAGAGCCTGCCAGCATCTTCCTCCCAAACTTTCCATCTTCCAGAATTATGGGAAAACAAATGTCTCCTCTTTGAAAATTATCCACCCTAGGGTATTCTGCACATTACAGATTGAACTAAGACCATCTCTTAATGGTATTATCAGGTTGCTAAAATAACTAGTCATACAGACACCCTGCCTTTGTATATTCTGAAGGAGAGATGTCCAGAAGTAAGTCAGGTCACACATAAAAAGAAACAAGTGTAATGGATGCTGAACAGCCTTTCCTTGTTCAGTTTCTCCCTCTGATATAAAACTTCAAGCAGAAACAGAAGAACTCTGGGGAGCAGCATTTTGCTCCGGCCTCTCAAGAAGGTCAGGTTCCCTGCAGGGAAAAAAAAGGAAGAGGAGATCTCCTGACTGCTGTGCAATTTCTTATTTATTTACTCACCCATCCATTCATGCATGCAGGTATGGAAGGTTCATTAAGTATCTAGTTTGTTTCCAACTGTGAAGCTCAAAAGATGTATGGTCTGGAGAAGAGAGAAAGAAAAGAGAGCAAATAAATCTCCTGGTGCTAACATCATGCCCCAAACAGCACCTTCCATGAGTGAGCAGGGGTTGGGAGCTCAAAAGGGTTACACTGGGGCAGTCAACTGGCCTGACCATTACAGAAGTGTCCAGAAGATACATGCACAGAGGAAACAACAATGGCAAAACTAGTCTGCTTCTCCACCAAGGCTATTGACTTGTTCTGCCTGGTAGATGTTGTGATGCAATTGTGTCAAGTTTTTCTGCTTTCAGATAGGTTCAAGTCCACGACTCCAGGCATGACCTTCAAGACAACAGAGAAAGAATGACAGCCAACATAGGAAGTCTGTCTAGCTGATCCTTGGATTCCTAAGATAGATCAGACTCAACACAGAACTGGTGTCTAGTCCAGTTGTTAACATCTGCAAAAGAGCAGATTTAAGTAGGAAGGATCAAGCACTCAGCCCTATACTGTTTTTTGTTTTTGTTTTGCAACGAAATGCACATCTATTTTCTTTTCCATTGTGGTCCTTAGCTCTGTGCTGCAAAAGACAATCACAACAATAATACTTTAAATATATTCTTGTCTGAACTACTGTGTGACAAATGCAGATGGGGATAACTTTGGTCACCTTAAATCTAATAAGGTCATTAGTGAATGAGAGGCTCAGGCAGCCAGCGGTGCCTCCCCGTGATGGAGCCATTCCGAAGCCTTTCAAGCTGAGCTCTGATGATGAGCTAAAAGAAACACACATCACCAAGAAAATTGAGAAGCAACGCTTTATAAATGTGAAAGAGCTCATTATTTCCCTGTTAGTGCTTGCAGGCAACCCTGTGGCCTCAAGGATTCCAGCACTCTCTTTTTCTATTTTGAGAAGAAAGGGGAGGTGATAGTCCCTAAGGAGGAGTGTGGCATTGTCTAAACCCAGCTAATTGCTGCTTCCCCAGGCACTTCCTACGGTCCTTTATTGCTGACTGTACTGCCATTGTCTTAGCATGTGCCACCGTCTCCACTGCACTGATTGCAAGCTGCCTCCGTGAAACCATTTGGTTCCAAACAGGTGGAAGAATACAGAATGCAAGCAGATCCCCAGTGAAAAGCGGCCTTGATGTCTGCCCTTCCTCTAGAATTAAGGAGCTGTGCAGTGGACAGCAAGTGACTTTGCCTGTGAAAACGAAGTTGGCCTTGGGTTTTGACGCACCCTGGCCAAGGAGGCTCAGCATGTTGCTGTTTTGAGAAGTCTTCCCCTGGGAAGACATACGCAATGTCTACCTCCTCCTCATAAGGTCTCAATGACAAACCAAAGAATGATTCTGTCAAAATTCAGCCTGGGAAACAAATGAGTTTATTCAGCTTATCTGAGGAAGTAAGGATAAAGGGTTAGCAGTGGGAGTGCCAGTGACCCCAAAGCAGCCACACTAGAAAAGCTTCACCTATTATGAATGATGGATGGCAACCCTTCTGTTAACTTTCCCCATCCTGTTGTGCAGTTAGTGAATGAGAGGCTCCAGTGGTGCCTCCCCGTGATGGAGCCATTCCGAAGCCTTTTAAGCTGAGCTCTGATGATGAGCTAAAAGGAACACACATCACCAAGAAAATTGAGAAGCAACACTTCTGGAAGTATTGGCTGAAATATCAGGTGAGGGTCCAATGACCCTACCTACTTCCTCCTCCTATGAGGGAATGTCAACAATCAACAAGTCAATAAGAGTATAGTTACAGATTCTTGTGAGCAGGCAATGAAGATGGTGCATATTTTGTTCAGAGGGCTTCATTCCATAACTTTTGAAATGATAGGTAGATGGATGTAGATAGATAGATAGATAGATAGATAGATAGATAGATAGATAGATAGATTGTTTAGGCATTGTACTGAGACATCACACACTTTCCACTACTGAGTCTGGTGTGATGTAATAAGACAGACAGATAGATCCTGAAGAACTTAGACTCTTCCAAGATGCTCCTTGCCTTGGGCAGGGAAGGGTCCCCACAGGGTAAAAGATAACTTTAAAGAGTCAAAGGGCTGTGCAACCTCAGAAATCACTATATCCAGAAATCCTCTTCATTGACTCAGCATGAGAAGGAAATGATGGAGACACCTGGACCTCAGGTTTTTGAAAAATCAAACATTTGCAAATGATGATGAGGCAGACACTGCCTGGGATACCTGCACCACTCTGGTCTCTCAAAAGAACCAAGATCTGGAGTTCCATCTTGATAAAAAGCCAGGAATACTCCCCCAGGCTGATCTGGCCCCTTGCTTTCAAACTAATCTTAACCAGAATGACTACCATGTGACAGAAAGGATGCCTCCAGCCACCTTCTCTAAAATCAGCCTCTAGACTTGCGTCAGTGCAGCAAACAGGTGTGGAGACCATTGGTAGTAGCCACGGCCATGTCATGCCCTCTGCTTGGTGAGCCTTAACCAGATACCCCAAGGACAATGCAGTCACCCCTGGTGAGTTGTTTCAAAACAGAGTCGTTTCTCCTTGGTGACATGGAAAGGCTCTCCCTTAACATCTACATCCACATTTGTGTTGTAGAAGACTACACTCTTGGTTCTTTGGTCCTACACATATTCTGGGAATCTTAAACTTGACTGTTAATAAAGAGAATGCAGAGAAGTCTTAGAAATCCCTAGTGGAAATGGGTGCAGGCATCACATGGCTGTTGTCAGTGGCTGGATCCTCTGGATGTGACAAGTATTAGGGTATGAGCCCAGTTTCTCCCCCACTCTCAGATGAGGATATGCTTGTAAGCAAATGTTGACCCTAATCTCATCCATCATTCCCAAACATGTCAAGTTCCATCTGCACTGAACAACACTTTCGGTCTTGAATGTGAAAACTCTCATCATTTATGGTAGAGAAAGCACAGCACAGTCCAGTCCGGGATCAAATGGAAGAGGCTCTTCACATCATATCAATGTTGGTGAGTTAACATCAACTTGACATAAACAAAAATCGTATGGGAAGAGAGAATCTTAGTCAAGGAATTGTCCCCATCAGGTTGGCCTGAAGCTGTGCCTGGAGGACTTTTTCTCAGTTATTAATCGATATGGGAAGGTCCAAGACACTGTGCATAGTACCACCCCTGGGCAGGTAATTTGAGGTTGTATAAGAAAACAGGCTGATCAAGCCATGGAGAGCAAGCCTATGTAGTATCCCTACATAGACTTTGCTTTAGTTCCGGCCTCCAGTTTCACTCGATGCTGGCCTGTAACCTGTGTGCCAAAGAAAGTCTTTCCACCCCAAACTGGTTTAAGTCAGTGTTTTATCACAGCCACAAAAAAGCAAAGTAAGAGAGCCTGCCTCTGTCGATCTACTTCCTCAAGCCAGGCTCCACCTCCTAAAGGCTCTACACAAGCTCCTGAAGTGACATCATTCACTGGGGAATAAGCATTCGATACACAAACCTTGAGGACATTCCTAATTCAAGGCATTGCAATATCCTCAGATCAAAAATGAAGTCTTTTTACACAGGTTGGACTCTGTGACTCTACTCATTCTCACGGCTCACCATCAAATACATGAAAATTAAGCAACAAAAACGCAATGCTATTAAGTTTCTTTTTTTTTTTTTTTTGGTTTTACGAGACAGGGTTTCTCCGTATTGTTTTGGAGGCTGTTGGTGCAGCCCAGCCTCGAACTCACAGAGATCCGCCTGCCTCTGCCTCCCGAATGCTGGGATTAAAGGTGTGTGCCACCACTGCCCAGCAATGTTACTAAGCTTTAAGCACACATTCTGCATTGTTATAAAGGTTTCCCACTTGATTTCCCTTTTAACCCTCTTAGATCTGGTGACACAGATGTTATTATTACTCATATCCTCCAGATGAAGAAACTCATGTGAAATGTCATCCTGTAAACAAAGCAGACCATGCTGATGAAATGGGCAGGAACCCCTGCGTGGGGCTTGTATCGGTTACTGTTCTGTTGCTATGATAAAAACACATGACAGAGGCAACTTGGGGAAGGGCTTACTTGGGCTTACAGTTCCAGAGGAAGAAGAGTTCATCATGGTGGGGAGGAACGGCAGCAAGCTGGAGGCATAGACATAGGAGCAGAAATCCAGGAGCTCGTATCTTAAACCATAAACATGAAGAACAGAGGGAAAAACTGGAAGTGAAGTGAGACTGCCAGCTCTCAAAACCCACCCACAATGGTGCCATTCCTCCAGGAAGACCAAACTTCATAGACCCTCCCAAACAGCATCACCAACAGGGAATCAAGTGTTCAAAAGTGTGAGACTATTGGGACATATCTCATTCAAACCACTATAGTACTGTAATGCTTCATGAACCTATTGTTAGATTTATTTTCTGGATGGCAATAGATATTTTTTAATGTGTTTGCTAAAATACACAGATAGATCAGCCAAAATGCTCTGCTTTATCCCACACATGCTACCTTCAAACCTAATAAATTCCTTCACCCTTATGAATTACTTTCAGGGAAAAAATAATGTCGATGACCAGGGATATTTCTAATATACACTACTAAAAGTAAAATATGCACAGCCATTTGAAACAAGGGCAATGCCGCCCCGACTCTTGGGTTTGCATACTGAGACTCTCACATTCTATTTGTGCCTCTGGAAGATCTACACTACCCAAGGATTTTCCTATCTGATCCCCTCAAGCCACCAGGCTCCCTAAGATGGAAAAGTCAGTGCAAGAAATACCCTGAACACTAATAAATTAGTCCCTGGAGAAAGAGGGTCACTTGAAGGCCTTTGATGTCTTCATAAGGCAGGCTCCATCTAACTGTCAGCCTCAAGCAGGGCCGATCGATTGCAGCACACCTTATACATCATGTGGGATCTCATGAGGTCAGTGAAACAGATATTGGAAAACCCCTGAGAAGCTATTGCAATGAGACCCAGCAGGATTCCATCCATTATACAACACACCTACATGAACAGTTAGCCAAGCAGAGAACAGAGATTGGCAAAAGTGACTGCTGGGCACAAAACCTTCATTGGAATGTCGGGACATGTTGTCCCATATCATCCCCTAGCCCTGACCCCCATTTTAGCTCCTCATAACATGGGAGACCAAAATGCATCAGGGCATTTCAGTGTGGGTGGATCTGGGCTGCACTTTGGTGTTGCTGGGGAAAAGATGACCCTTCCGTGGTAGGCCTTGTCCTCATTCAACTAGTTGCTCCTCGACTCTTTCTGTATCCTTTTTTTCTTTTGAAAATTATTGCTTCTCTCTTTCCGCTCAAATTCTTCTCCCTCATCCTTAAACACTCAGTTCTAGGCCCACTCCCAGAGAGAAGGCTTCCCCACACACATTGAGTTTGGAGCTACCTCTCTTTCATGCCCCACCATGGCAAATTACAATTAGATAAATGGTGACTTAGTTGTTGGTCTAATTCTCACCTCCCTCCAAGGCTATGCTTTCTGTAGCACCCAGAACCACATTGCCCCAGATCACTATTGTGTATCTCCTTATTTCCAGTGTGGACTTCATGGCGGTAGAAAGAGACCAGCTTAGAGCACTGTGGACCTCAGCCTTGAAGGATGGAGGTTACCACTCAAAGCTGAATAATCCATCCAAACACCTCAGTGCTTTCTCTGCCGCAACCCCAGAGGTTGGTCTGATGCACGTTGTGTTAATGCATTGCCACTTGTTTAAACTCACTGTAAAGCTGGATCTGACTGTGGGGTTTCCCTCTATCCATCCCATCTGAGATCCAAACATATTTGTTCCAAGATGTCTTCTGGGGTCACTTGTCTGGAGATGGACTGATCCCCAGGGCTGTCACAGGGAGGAAGAGAACAGCAAATGAACCAACAGTAAAATGACTGTGCCTTTGAGAACAGCTAGAAGATGGACTGTTTCCAGCAGAGATCACTAGTGCTGACCCCATGATATAAAAGTGTCTACAGTGGGAAAGGACAGGTGGAAGTTCAGTCATGGGGAACTCAGCAATGGAGAGAATGCTAGATAGAGAGCTCCAACTGGTAGACCCATCAGTTTCTGTTGGATATTATGAGCCTCCCTCCCTGACCCTATCTCCAATCTGAGGGTCCTATCTCTCTCCATTGATTTTTGTTCTTTGACTTGGAAGACATCTACTCTTCCTGGGACTCCCTATTGGGGACTCAAGCAAGCTGCCTTAAAGGGGCTTCCTCGGTTTGTTTCTGTTGAGTGGTTTGATGACCTATCTGATGATATCACCCACTTATTATGTAATAAGCTCACTCATTCAAATCCAAAGATGTGCCTATCCTATACCATTCTACACACAGAACAGTCAGATATAGAGAAATGTAGATACTCCTTTTCCAGGTACTTGTTGAATAGTCCTGGAATTGCTACTCTTCTTATAAACACAAGGACTATCATGGGTTTCATTCCCTTTCACACCATTTCTACTCAGATGTGGCTGCACTTCTGAGGACAATAGAGGCCCAGGGATCCTGGGGAAGACTTTGAGTCAGTCTCAGTGACATCAGGTCTATTTTTTTAATTGCCATCAGCAGCCATTTCTTCAGATATATTGCTGAGTGAAATGCTAACTCATTATTCGTTTAAGGTGGTGGTGTTTTCTGTTCTTTGCAGTCACAACAATTTCACATATAAGCGGAGCATGTTGGAAAGACATATCCCAGCACTCTGAGTCCCCGTTTCTTCATCTATGAAATTGGAAAACAATCAGGCATCACTCGCATCCCAGGATACCAAAGTAGATGCTAAGGCAATTTACACACTAGAATCTGCTAGCTTGAAGAGAGAAGAGAAGGGGGATGAAGAGTAAAGGAGATTAAAACACAGTGGCACAAAGGGCACTATAGTTTGTGTGCTGGTCTCATCAGAAACAAGTCTGTCACTCTCTTGCAGTCCATGGGCATTGCTGAATAGTTCTGCAACAAGTAAAACCTGATGAGGTGCCACAGGGTATGATCTAGGCTTCTTACACAGTGCAGGCAACTGCCAGCTGTTCCAACCCTGGCATTAATTATGTAACTCACTGAGTACTGAGCTTTTGATTTCAATGTCAATTCATTTTCTTTAGACCCTTTTATTATAGCGCAAAGTACATTTCTTTATTCCATGAGAACATATAATTAGCTCCCAAAATATCATTTACCCATATACAAAGCTTTTTATAAGTCTTTGGGGATGTCAGTGGCGAAATGAAACATACCTTGGCACAGGGTTTCTAAAAGTTGCTAATAAAACAGGGCATAACTGTCAGTTCTCTACTGAAATTCATTCCCACTTCCCAGGCTTGGAGTAATTGCTCCATTTTCCAGACAAACTCATCCTCTGGTTGACAGATCTGATTTGGGTTCTGAAGTCAAGGTCTTACAGACATCAAGAACATTCTACATATTTAGGATTACTCTTACACACACGAAACCTTCATTTATATCAAAACGTTATAGTGCATTATGTCCTAACTGTAATCAGCTTCCTGACACAGGGCCCATTACATGTGAAATTCAAAAAAAAAAGACAGACAGGCAGAAACTCACTTCTGCATTGTGGTCTGCAATTCTTATGGTCAGCAAATCCAATCAGGGATTTTACCAACTTGCTCAGTGGAGACAAATAAACACAAAGAGAGCTTATCAACCTAGAACACCAGTGGCAGTCACATATACTATATAAATAAGAATATAGAACTTGCTGATGAGGAGGTGCCAGCATAGATCCCATGGAATTATCTTCAAGACAAAGATCAGGACACAGGGGCAAGGGTGGGGAGGCGGTTACTGCAAGAAGTCAGAATAGGAATAATGCCATAGAGACATTCTGCAGAATGTTGGCCTGGAATTTCTTGGTGTCCCACTGTTTTAGTTAGGGTTTCAAAAAGGAAACCTCAAAGCCCATGCCACCCTAAAACAAGGCCACACCCACTCCAACAAAGAGACAACTCGTAAGAGTTCCACTCCCCACCATGCCTTCCTTGACTTCTAAATTCACAATTAAGTCTTCCTCGAATATGTAGAGAGAAAATGCAATGCCTTTCTTATTTACACCAAATCAAAACTCAAAATTCGGTTAGTGGTAGGAAATCAGGGATGGCTTTGCTGGATCTTAAGATAGGAACTAGTTCTTGTTTACTGAGAAATGACCATGGCTGTTTTCTTAAATGGCCATAGTAATTCATTTTCCCACCAACATGGCCAAGATGATGTAGATGTGATGTAAATTTTCCTCTTGTTATCTCCAGCAACACTTGACACTTTTCATATTTTAGTTAACAAAAATAAGAAGTCTGGGAGCTGACCGATGTTAATTGGGCTTGTTACATCTTCCCACGGTCTATCTATGATGCACTGGATAAGCATATCCAATTATGATTCTCTGTCTGAATCTTTTTTTTCTCTGTCTAAATCATTAAGGCTAGGAGTCTCAGGCTTTACAGAAGGAGCTAGCCAGGCAACTAAATCATTATGATTAAAAAATAAATCTGATATTAAGCAATTCCAGAGAACTCAGCATTTTTTTCTTCCTGAATAGTGGCTCCTGATGATGTTGATGTCCTAAGCTAATGACAGATGAAGAGCTCTTTCATCTAAAGCCAGGGAAGTATAAACACTCAATCAAAGTTGCAATGTCTGCTTAAAGAGGAAGGTCTGATATGGCATTTTTATTTTAATTGAAAAAAATTTTATACAATATATTCTGCTTTTCCCTACCTGAACCTCCCACCCTCTCAACCCCATGCCTTTTCTCTCTCTCCCTTTAAAAAACATACAAAAATACAAAGAAACACACACATACACACACAAAATCACAAAAAATATATAAGCAAAAGACTAATAAAACAAAAACAAACTAAACAAAGCAAAGCAAAATGATACAAAAAGTCTACAAAAATACTGTTGGGTTTGTTTTGTGTTGGTAAGCTACTACTGGGCAGGAGCCTACTCTGGAGTGTGGTTAATATATCCAATAAGACTGCATTGGAGAAAACTAATTTTTCCTTTGCCAGCAGGTATCAGTGGCAGATAACTTCGTGATTAGGGGTGGGAATCCATGTCTACCCAGCCTCTTGGCACTGGGTCTGTGTCTGGCTTGAACCTGTGCTACCAGAGGAGAAAGGCAATTATCAACCCAGCTACAAACACTGTGACTGATATGTTTAGTATTGGAAAGCAAGTGCCCTTCCATGGTGAGGACAGAAATCCCTACTCAGAACCCTGAGGTCGGTTGGGGAAGTTTTAACACAGTCTTTCAAATTTAATTCAATTCAACTACTATTTAATGAAGTCTAACAAGCTCAGTCCTGAGCAGGGGAGGCAGGGACAGCCATTTGCTGTCTTTGGAAGGCTCATAATCAAAGTGACGGGTATTGGTTTGAGTAAAGTGTGAAGAGAGGGAGAGGATGAGGCCCAAATAGCTGAAAGAGCTCTGCAAACTGGGATTCAGAAAAACACGTGATTGTATGTAATTAAAATAACTCAATTGCATAATTATGGGCCACAGATTATATCAGGACAGGGCATGTGCTCACCTTGCTTATTCTCCTGAAGAACACTTTGAAGTCTTCTGTCTAAATGACAGTGAGCTTCGGTGAACCCCAAACACTGCATAAATGGATTTTTAATAGAATTAATCAAAGGAAAGGGTGTACTCCATTGACAGGAAGAAATCTGAGGGAAGTGTTGCTAAGCTCCTCCCAACTCTTGTGAGGATAAAAAGGCTGTAGAGATACACTGGAATGGTTTACCAACTCATCATGGAAGGCCTGTAGAGGAGCTGATGCTGCAATCTATGATTTCTGCCTCTGCTCCTGCTTGACTTCCTGCCCAGACTTCCCTCAATAATCAACTGTTACGAGGATACAGAAGTCAAATAAACCTTTTCTCCCCCAAGCTGCTTCCAGACATGGTGTTTACCACAGCAACAGACAGCAAACTGGAGCAGATGGACCATCGACAAGTGTGGTTCTCTCTTCCTGTGTCTCCCTTCCATCTCCTACCAAGGTCCTCCCTGCCTACTGTCTACCTTCTGATCACTCCCCAACCACCTATGCCCTGCTAAGCCTCCTCCGTGAGTCTCCGGGCTCCCTGCGATTAGGCATTAGCTTTGTGAATTTATTCACAAACATGTTTACATCCTAGGTCTTCCATGACAGTTGATAGAACTTGAAAAAGAGATGTTGCCAGTGATCAACAGTATCACTCCTGTATACCTTACACAGAATCAAACCTTACTCAGAGTGCATTGCTGGTCACTTACCAATATGCTGCTGCTCTTGAACTGTCACAGGCTGCAGATGAAGAAACTGAGACTCTGGACAGTCAGCTGACTCGTGCATAACTGTCCTCAACTAAAAACAGATAAACAGATCCACAGAGCCTCTCTGTTCACTGAAGTTTCGGCACACATTGGAAGCTTGTAGCCATCTCTCCAAACATTTCTTGAAAGATGACCAATTCCTCAGGCCCTGAAGAAACTTACCTAAGTAAATTCACAAGATCTGCACTAAATTTACATTTTTCAGCTTCCCCTACCCAAGGCTCATTGTCCAGAATTCCAGAAAATCCCTATCCTCAGGCTGAGCTGCCCCTTCCCTCACATACGTGTGGAAATTGAAGCTCAGAGAGTTACTGGGTGTCTGGTGGGGACCTTGACACCTGTAGGAGAGGGGTTAGGAATATACCTGCTCCGGGGTGGGCAAGATGGCTCAGTGAGTAGAGTCACTCACTGCTGTGCCTGATGATCTGGGATTGATCTCTGAGATGTTCACAGATCAAGGCCAGTATTAATCCTGTAAGTTGTCTTCTGACTCCCACACACAGGCCATGGTACACACATATACCCATATATACATGCACATAAATAAATAATCCTAATGAGTTTTTTAAAAAAAAGAAATATACCTACTGTGTTAGCATCAGTCTTCCAGCACAAGGTCAGTAACCTCAGATGTCCACCCCAGCATTGATCGCCCACCTGTCTTGGCATCCTAGTAAGTTTCGATGGTAAGCATTGTCACCATCTCTTGGGTCTCTGAGAGCCACAGATGTGTCACAATATACAGCAAAAGGAGCTTGGCAGCTGGGATTGAGATAGAGGGATCCTCCTACATGATCTCCATGGATATCATCACAGAAAACCTTCAAGCGGAAGAGGAAGGACAGAGGTAGGACAGAGGATGGAGTAATTAACAGACATGATGCAGAAGAGACAGGAGATATGGCAGGTACTCTGGCTGCCACTGCTGACTTGTAATGGGAATGAAGGGATGGCAAGATGGCTTCCTTTGTTGAACACTTACTGAGTTTTGATACCCAGAACCGTCATGGACAGAGCATGGTGATACACATCTGTAATCTCAGTGCTCCGAAGGAGGAAGGCAGAGACAGGAGAATCCCAAAAAGCATATGGACAAGGTGTACATGGCAACAAGCAAGAAGACACCCAGCCTCAGACAAAGTAGAAGATGAGGTTTGACATGAGATGCTCCTCTCACCACCATATGTGTGTGGTGAGCACTCATACTGGCATACATATACACTTACATGCGTGTGCGTGAACGATTGATTTTTTAAAAGAAGATCACAGAAGGGAAGGAGAGGCGATTTAATCAGTAAAGTGTTTGCCTCATGAGCATAGAAATCGAGCTCAGTCCCAGATTTTGAAAATATTTTTAAAATATCAGACATGGTCTGGAATGCTTATGATCCCAGCCCTGGGGTGGAGGAGAAAGTAGAATCCCAAGAGCTTGCTCACCACTCAGTCGCACTTAACGCATGAGCTCCAGGTAATGAGAGAGCTTGTCTCAAAGGAAACAGATGGCATTCCTGAAAATAATGCCTGGGGTTGTCTTCTGGCCTCTATATGCATGTACCCACATATCCATCCCCGCATAGAGTAGCACACATACATAATAGCGAAAAAAAGAAATGAGAGCCTGGGAGCCGGACTGTGGACATCCTCTAGAATCCAGGTGGGGCCTCAATGAGCACAAACAAACAAGGACCTGAACCTAAAAGCCAGTTGTCCGGGAGAGCCTCTAGGAAGGAACACAGCCATGCTGACATCTGGATTTTAGCCTGGTAAAATTCATAGTGGTCATAAAACTGTGAGGCAATAAATGTGTGCTTCCAGGCACTGTGTTTATGGTAATCTATTATGACAGGAATAGAAAAGTAATTTCGATTAGACAGAAAATAATGTTTTGCCTAAATGGCAGCCCTTGTCAGTTTTAGGGGTGTCTGATGAGTGGCTAAGTTTATATCTGTGACGAGACCCCAGGGATGGCAGCAGGTGTCTCCATCAATCAGACACAACTTGATTGGCATGAGCATGAAAAATAGACAAGGCTGGGCTCCTGCATCATCTTAGCTCACAGCAGAAGATGTGATTGTCCACCTTGGAGAAATAGCTGGGTACAAGTGTGTGTAGGCAGACACTGAATTGAACAAAACCACTGGACAAACTTGAAAAGGAGCCTTCTACTTGCTCCTGAGAATCAAGAAGGCCTGAAGCACAGGAGAAAGGCTGGGGTCACCTCTGAGGAAAGAGGAACAGTTTGAAGATCTAATATGATGCCACCTAATAACTAGTATCCTCCACCCTCATTTGTAGAAACTCTCCCTTAGGAATATTCCTCCATTGCTGGTGGAAGTGCAAACTTGTACAGCTGATTAGGAAATCATTGTGACAGTTTCTCTGAAAATTGTGAATCAGTCTATTTCAAGACCCAGCTATACCACTTTTGGGCATGTGCCCAAAGGATACACACCCATACCACAAGGACATTTGCTCAACTATGCCCATAGCAGCATTATTCATGAAAGCCAGAACCTGGAATCAACCTAGAGACCCCTCAACAGAAGAATGGATGAGGAAAATGTGGTACATTTACACAATGGAGTACTACTCAGCAGAAAAACAAACAAAACAAACAAATAAACAAAAAAACAACGACATCTTGAAATTTGAAGGAGAATGGATGGAACTAAAAAATCCATCCTGAGTGAGGTAACCCAGGACCAGAAAAACAAATATAACACATACTCACTAATAAGTGAATATTAGAAATAAAGCAAAGGACAACCAGTCTACAGGCCACAATCCCAGAGAACCTAGGTAACAAAGAAGACCCTAAGAGAAACACAAGATCTTCTGAGTAAATTGGGAGCATGGAAGGCAGAGGACGGGCTGAAGGGGAGAGGGGAGGAGGGATGGGAGTGGGGGAAATGTATAAGCTCATTTAAAAAAAAAAGAAATTCTCCCTTCTTTTTGTCTTAGGAAACTGCCTTGATTCAAATCAGCCCATGTGCTTTGAGAGAAGATCATGAACCCAGGGCTATGCACAGCCAACCAGAATAACTGTGTTTCATCAATTGGCCCAGGAATGAGCAACACTCTTAGGAGGCTCCGTATGTCATGTGCATAGTGTTTCTCTGCCAGTACTTGCAAGGGCTGGATCCTGAGGGAGACTGCCTACAGAACCCACCATAACTCCTTCTTTAGACTCACTCATGCTCAGAAGCATCTGCACCCTGCTTTCACTGGCGCATCTTTGTGACCTGTGCCAACTCTTCCTTCAAGAGCATCCTCCTGCATCAGGTCTGACCTGAAAAAAAAATGAGAGACATTTAGAGAACTTTTAAGTTTTCTACATGCCAGTTTCAAAGCAGCTCACCTGCCTTCTACCCACTTCAGTACAGACTCTCCTGAAAGTTGTTTGCCTAAAACTCATGTGCAGTAGCCCTGATAGTATTTATATCTTTTCTTCTCATAACTAAGACTTTGTAAATAGTTACTGCATGATCATGGTTGACCATTTTTGGCTAAATGATGCAAAGATGCAGACACTATAGATTGTGTGTGCACACATACATAATCTGTGTGTGTAGACTTAATTATGACTGTTCCATGAATGGGCAGCTTCTTAAAGCACTTGAGCAGATACAATGGTTTTACTGGAGGTTTCTATTTCCTATGAGCAGATTGTGCAGGTGTTATCAACATAGTGTAAAACACACTTGGAAGAACAGCTGCATGTTTTGTAGACATCTTCCCAAGGTGTTTTGTGTAACTCTTTGTTACCTAAAAAATATGGCATCTCATCATATCTAAGTATCTCTAGGCACAGGAGTATATACAGGTGGCCATTCATGGTTATAAATTGACTACTAGTAAGACATTAAACATTAAAATACATAATTAAGGCTAGTGACATGGCTCAGCAGGTAGGTGAAGTTGCTTGCAGCCAAGATTGATGACATGAGTTCAATTCACAGAACCCACACAGTAGAAAGAGAAAGCTTACCCCCCCTCAAGCTATTGTCCTCCACAGGTGAAGTCCTGTGTATATGTCAATAAAGCACTGTTGGCCAATAGGGAAGCAAGATAGGTGGGACTAGGAGTTGAGGAGGACTCTGGGTAGGAGAAACACAAGAAGTCACGATGTAGCCCGCCAGAGAAGTAAGATGTCTGGACACCTTTCTCCGGTAAGAGAAATACTTAGATGGGTCAAATACTTAAGTCAAAGATAGCCAGTAAGAAACAAGCAAACGGCCAACAGCTTCATAATTAATACAGCGTCCTGTGTGTTCATTTGGGGACTAAAACGTGGCAGAGCCCAGGCCACTGGTGGGGAAAAACCAAAGCAGCTGGCAAGGAAAAGGATTCACTCAACAGTGCACTATGGCAGATACACACTTACACACATATACACATGCACACAAAATCAGTAAATAAATGTAAAATAATGAATTGGCTTTTGGTGGTTTTAATGAAGATACTTGGTAGTTTTGAGTCTTAAAAAAGAGGGGAGAGGAGAAAGGAGGAGAGGAGGAAAGAGAGGAGAGAGAGGGGGAAGGAAGAGGGAGGAGAAAGAGAAGAGGGAGGGGGAGAGAGTCATTTTAAAGTCAGCTTTGTAGCCATGGCAGCCCCATGGTGATTTTAGCAGAAATAAGGGACAGAAGTAGCTTTTGTGCTCTGAGACCACATTGTCAGCTGTTACCCGATGCCTACTGTAGGCCCTGGCCTCTGTCCTCCTAGTCCCTGCTTGAAGCAAGGACTTTGGCTGTAGGAATCCTTTCTCTCCCTTCCAGGCTCAGTTCAAGATTATAAAACAAGCTATTTACCATCCAAATTGGTGTAATACAGCTCGGACTTCCTTACAAATGGAATTAATTCATGTTACAGAGATATTCCTTTTATCTAACTTAAACACCATGTACAATAAGAGCTAAACTGCTGGCGTCCCTTCTTCTGAGATGGTTTTACATGTGTTAATTCACTAAATCTTCCAGGATCCTCCCCATGAGGTTCCAATTTTTCAAAAGTTAAGTGAATTTAACCATTAAGATGTTAATTCTCTATAAACGAATAACTGGGATATACAATTTGCAGTCTTAAGAACCCAGCTACAAAGTCTATCTTTCAAACTGTAGACCTTGCCTCTCTCCAGCTCTCCTCAGAGATGCATCCTCAAGTCAGGGCGCTCCTTTTTGGTCAGTACACACACACACACACACACACACACACACACACACACACACACACACGGAATGATTAACCTCAAGTGTGGCAGGAAGAATTGTGCCTCCCCCAGTGATACCCACATGCTAGTCCCTAGACCCAGTGAGTAGCATTGTTCTCAAGACCCAAGGATAGACTGAGGAAGTGGTAGATTCTGGGACTGCTTAACCAAGGATCTCATTCCACCAGAGTAGTCCCTGGTGCTGTTACAAATCCTATGTCACAGACCTTAAAGCCAAGAAAGGCCCAGAGATGTCTAGTTACACCCCCAGGATTGTACAGCTAGTGACAAAACAGGTCTCAGAACTTAGTCCTACTTTTCTTGAAGAGGCAAAAATCTGCTCTTTTCTATGGCCTTGTTGAAATAGAATTGTACACACCATAGGCATTTCCACATTTACCACATGTTTTTACTATATTTTACTATCCGGACATCACAGTTAAGTCAGTACAAGTGGAATGAGCAGAATTTGAAGCCCATGGAGGCTTTGACATCTGGTAAAATACTTAGTCCCATGGGACATCCACACTCTCGAAAGAATCAGACCACGTGACCATGACAAAAGCCAGTACCAGCAGCCTATGCAATCCCCACTCCCTATTCCCCACCAATGGGTTGATATGTAACAATTTCCCATCAGCACACACTCAGCCTGGTCTTGCAGCTGCCAGATCAATATTGGGAAACAGAGCTATGCAGCTATGACTCAGGACTGTATCAATTTAATCAGGTGAATCAATTTTACTTTACTGATGCCATTGTATATGGAACCTGTTGAGTCTGGCCATTTCACAATAAAAGGAAGACCAGCTCTGGAATAAGTGTCAAAGTCATTGTAAATATGTCTTTAAACCTTGAAACCTTAAATTCAATCATGAGAAATTTTTCTTGTTAGCATACACGGTTACCATAAGCCACAAATGTGACTTGGATCCCAAAGGAACTGAAGCTGCCAGCAGAGGTGAGGTCTATCATGACCTTGGGCTTTGCTTCTGGGATCTGTCAGTTCAAAGTCCAGCTCCGATTCCAAAGGTAATGAATAAGAGATAGTCTATTCTGAGTGGAACATGAGTGAGCCAGGGGCCATGAGACCCCACATGCTGTCAATCAACTTTACAGCTAACACCCCAGCTGCCAAATGAAGGGATTTTAATAAAGGCTTAAGCCCAAGGAGTAAGAGAATGTCATATGCTTAGAAGGAAGCAAGACATACCTCAGAGGATGGGTGTGGGCTTCTCAAGGGAAAGTCATAATTCATTGTCTCATCATTAGCCACATATAGCACTTTTGGTGGCTCTTAAATTACATCTCAAAGGGCTACTCATCATGGGGAATGGGTTACAAAAACCAGCTCATGCACCAGGAACAGGTCCTGATCCCACTACTAGGGGCCCCACAAACAGACCAAGCTACACAACTGTCACCCACGTGCAGAGGGCCACCCTTGATGTAGGGAGAAAGAGAGAAGGGAGGAGAAACTGTGGTTGGTTTGTAAAGTAAACGAAAAATTAATTTAAAAAGTAAAAAGGTTATGCAGAATATCTCTCTCTCTCTCTCTCTCTCTCTCTCTCTCTCTCTCTCTCTCTCTCTCTCTCTCTTTCTGGGTAGATAGAATTACAATCTGATAAAGTACAACCAGGAGTCACTAGGGCTACACATGAGGCTTAGTACATGCTTTTTCCTGGTGAGTAGGGTTTCTGGTGACATTACTAGAAAATTACAGGTTTGTAACTAGGAAGGGAGAAAGGCCCTAGGCAATTGTTAATTGTGCAGGAGGTCTCACTTCTCTGCTGCCAACAGGCTTCAACTGGATTTCTAGATGAGGTGCTCCAGTCCTATCTTGTATCCCTAAAATGTCCCCTGCCTGTCCTAGTCACTTTTCTTTTTTGCTGTCTTTGAAGAGAACACCATGACCAGAACAATTGTTATAAAAGAAAGCATATAATTGGAGGCTTGCTTACATTTTGGAGGCTTAGTCCATGATCATCATGGCAGGAAGTGGATTGTCATGGTACTGTAGCTGAGAGCTTTACATCCTGATCCAATGGGGAGGGCACTAGTGTAATCGTTAGAAACTGCAAAGCCCACCCCCAGAGACACAGACACACCTCCTCCAAAAAGCCACACCTCCTACTCTTCCCCAATGCAAATATAAGAGCCTACAGGAGCTATTCTCATTCAAGACACGCCACTGCCTTTCTATTCTGCCTCACCAGAGCCACCACAGGAAAAGTGACCACATTTTTTTTACAAGCCTGTGCATCTGAAACTCAGAACCTTCACTGGATGACCCAAATCCTAAATTATCATTCAGAAGCCACTATCATCACAGCTGTCATGGTGATAGCCAAGGTAGCCCCCATAATCTCTGTTGTGACAACCTGAGAGTTGTACACCTTCTCTTCCCATTTTCTCAGTCTCTTAGGCTTTGATGTCTCTTCTCATTACCAAGCCTACGCCATCCCCCACTACTGGACCATCTCCCAGTCCCAACCACATCCTGGATATTTCCCAGCCCTGAACTATCTCCATCCCAGACCATCCCCAAGACTGGAACATCCTCATCCCTGTACCATTTCCATCCCTGTACCATCATCATCACTGGGCCATCCATCCCTAACCTTGCACTATACTCATCCCTAAACCATATTCATCTCTGGAACACACTCAACCCTGGGCCATCCCAGTACCAGCTCTCCCTCCATCATGGGGTGTGGCTGCTATGAACATGGATCTGAGCAGGGGAGGGGGGGATACCAGGTGAAGTTTCCAAGCTCTAGTGTCTTAGACCAAGAAATTGAACCTGAGACATATGATTAAAAATATTAATAGAGACAGCTTATTAGGGAGGGGGAGATGCCAGGAGGCTCATGGCCCTAAACAGGTTGTTTACATAATATCAGCCTTTTGGGTGGTTGTGTGTTAGTCCCAAAGATGTGAGGAAAAATACCACCAATCCAAATCATCATGGCCAAATTAATCAAAGCACGCTTTTTCATTCACGTACATGGGCTGTGTCTCCCTAGAGCTGGGGTTCAAAAAGGTTCAGCAGTGGCATAGAAAAGACCAGGGTTTTTATAGTTCAGGAGTAGGGGGGTTGCCAAATGGGGGATTTGGCAGGCAAATAAGCAGGGTTACAGAAGCAGAAGGTAAGCATAACAAGTTGATCAGAACAACCTCCTGAAACAGAAGACATGGTGGCAGGGTGATCACAGCAAGGAAATCATAACAAGGAGCTCATAGCAGCCTCCTGAAGCAAAGACAAGGTTGCTGTTTCCTGGGATGGGCAGTACAGAAGTAAACCATTTGTAGCTGAGGCTACAGGTGGAGCATAGCCTGATCCTTGAGAAACAGATTTAAACATAAACAGGAATGAACCTAGTTTGCCTTTACTATAACATGGCTTTCACGCCCAAGATGAAAGCAGGCTGCTTCATCAAGTGCAGCACAGATTTTTCTCTCTGTTGTAAGAAGCCCAAATGGGGAAGAGCGTTCAGTCTCCCTCCGCTCCCTGGCTTCTGCCATTTGTCAGTCAACCCTCTCTCTTCACATGTCTGCACATCATTCCCATCACGTTCTTTGGGTCCAAAGGTTCCAAAGGTTCCAAAGGTCCAAAGGTCTTTAAAAGCCAAGACTGGGGTGTGGGGCCTGGACCATGTCTTTGCTCATTGGCCTTGTTTGGTTTTGGTTAACTTACATATCATTTGTTCTTATTTGCCACTCCCAGCCCTCCCCTCTTCCAGGTCTTTTTCCTTCCCCTCCCTCCCCTTCTGCTTTCATTACAAATCTCTGTTGATCTACCCTGTGTGTGTATTTGTTTCTCCTTTCATGAGCGTGCGTGCATGTTCGAGATGGAGGGGGGAGGATCTAGATTCTATTTTGAGAGAAAGCACACAGTATTTGTCTTTCTGAATCTGGCTTATTGCTTTTAACCTTTTAACCTAACAATGTCCAATGCTGCTCATCTTTCTGAGACTCTCATAATTTTGATCTTTAGGACTACACATGCTTTCAGGCTAAAAATGTCTCCTGTCCTGTGGTTCAGAGAGGCTTCTGCACCCATGGTGGTCTGCACCCACGGGGACTGGAATGGGCTTTTCTTTCTTAGATAGGGCCCTCTCGGCAGGATGGCTCCGGGTCCTTAAGAAGAATCTTAGGTTGTAAAGGGAAAAGAGGCTTTTAACGGTATATTTGCATCTCAAAGGCACAGAGGAGGTTAACAATGACAGACTTGGCTTCCTAGAGTAAAAGCTGCTGGTTAAATGCTCTAAAGCCCCTAAGGCCAGAGTGGGGAGTGTAGGGCTGTTGTTACTACTTTGTTAAAGTGAGAGGAAGGGGGGTTAAGGGTGGGATAGCAACTGGAGACGCTGTAGCCCTGCAAATCTGCCCTGGCTGCCATCCACTCCCCGAGCAGACTGTCTACATCCTCTGTGTGTTAGTCAGCTTTCCATTGCTGTACGAAACACCTGAGACAAATAAACTTCAGAGTTTACAAATGTCTTCAGCTGTTGTCTTGTTTCTGGGCTGTGGTGCAGCAGATCCGGGTTAGGGTAAGCAGCTTGCCCCAAAGCAAGAGAGAGGCAGGCATGGGGGCAGAGTGGAGAAGGAGACAGTGACAGGACATAGCCCTAAGCATCCTCTTCTTTCAGCATGACCCCACCTCCTCTGTATGTCTCTCTCAGTAGCCCATCAAATTATACATAGGTCCTGGTGAGAGCACTTATGATCCAATCACATCCCTAAACCTCGCCTCTGAACACTACCATGGTTAAGACCAAGCCTATATATAACACATTAGCCTTTGTCAGGAGTATTTCGGGTCCAAACTGTGACACCCTCCAGAGTGGTGGTTCTCAACTTTCCTAATGCTACGACTCTTGGCTGTTCCTCATGTTGTGGTGACCCCTGACCATAAAATATTCTCATTGCTACTTCATAACTGTGATCCTGCTGTTATTAACCATAAGGTAAATATCTGATCTGTAGGATATCTGATATGTGATGAGCACCAGTGGGGTTGTGAGCCACGGGTTGAGAACCACTGATGCTAAAACCGTGGACGCTTCAGGGCTTCATTGGCTGTATGCTATTGATGATATATTGCCTCCTGAAAGCTGGTCTTATTACATTCCATCTCCAACTGATTGCAGACTGTCCCTGCAGGAGGCATGGCTCCCAAGATGCATCTTTCAGAACAAATTGCTATTTGTGGACATTCCTCTCAATTGTTAGACATTTGAAACACATAAAGCCAGAGGTGAGACTCCTTCTTACTGTCCGTGCTGGTTTGTTTTATGTCATCTTGACCCAACCTAGAATTGGCTGGGAAGAGGGAGCCTCAATTGAGAAGAGGCCCAATTGATCTGCGGCACTTTTTTTAATGATTGGTGTGGGAAGACCCAGTCCATTGTGGATGATAATATCCTAGGGAAGCTGGTGCTGGGTGCTATAAGAAAGGAGCAAGCCAATTAGCAGCATTTTTCCCATGGCGTCTGCTTCAGTTTTTGCCTCCAAGTTCCTGTCTTGGCTTCCCCTAATGATGGGCTGCAATCTATAAGCCAAAATAAACCCTAAGTTCCTTTCAGTCATGGTGTTTTATCACAGCAATAGAGACCCTAACTAAGACGCTGTACACATCCAACATACTAAGTTCAAACACATGTAGACAGGCAATATAATGAAGGACAATGAGATACACAAGGAATCGCTTTCTCACAGACTACTCTCAAGTACAACTAGGACTGTAAAGGAAGATCCTTCATTAAGACTAAAGACTGGACTGCTGAGGCAACTCTGCAAGATTGAGGACCTGAGCTCAAATCCCCAAGCACCCATGTAAAAAAAAAAAGCAGGCAAGGCTAGATGTGTGTGTAACCACAGCATTGGTGGAGCTGAGACGGGGAGATGCCAAGATCTCACGAACCAGCTAGCCTAGCCAAACAACAACAAGCTCTGGTTCTGCAAAAGAGACTGTCTCAGAGGCAGTAATGCAGAGTTATGGGGGAAAACATCTGACATCCTGCTTTGTCCTGTGCATGCGATATGCATGTGATATGCACAATGCGTGCACACACACCGACAGACCCAGAAATAATCCCCAGTGGACTTTCATCTGTACAATTCTGAGTGGAGAAAGCATAAAAGAAAGCCTGTTTCTACAGCTGAGTTGCTTTCCTATCTGGACAATTTGGAGATGCAAACACTGTATTTTATCTCATGTTGGTTTTCTTCTTTGTATTCAATATGACAGTGTGGCTATTGATATATAGTTATCTCCAGGTCTCAACACCACTGTTGTTCACTCCATTACATAGAAGTGACAAACATCAATATCTCTTACACGAGACAGAACCTCATAGGCTCTGTAGAAGCCCTGTGGTTCAGGAGACAGACTCTAAATCTCACGAATGGACTTTGTGTAGCTGAACAATCATCCACAATACTACATTTGAACTCTGTGAGGCCTTGGCAAATGTTCTAAGAGTGAAACCTACCCTTCAGTTCTATCTCAACCCAACATTTTCCTGGTCACACATTGCTTCTTTGCTTGGGAACCATTTTGACATCAACAACAGTAGTCAGTCAACGGAGAGGCAGAGAACCATTAGTCCTGGCTTCTTTTTCCAACACTTTCTCCTCATTTGACTCTCTCCAGCAAACCTCAGAGCAGCTTGTTTGCATGAGAATGACCTTGACTGGATCACCAATTGTACACACACCTGGCTACCCACACTCCTGCAGGGGGTACAGGATGCTAAATTCCAGCATGTTTGTAATGAGGCTCCCCCTTCTCAGTTCCTCATCCCCCTCCCTCAGTTTCTGATAATTTCTCCTAACTCACTCCCAAACTCCCTGTGCCATATGTCAATGACAGTGTATTCCAGGGGCCTCAGCATCCCTCACACACCATTCAGAATCTTTCCAGCCTCTGCTTTCACTTCTCCAAGCCAACTCCCAAATTCTTAGTTTTCCATACCAGTGCCATCCCACTTTCTGGTGCTAAATTATTGGATTTTTTATTGCTTCTCGATAATCACCCTGAAGCAGATGAAACTCTAATTGCACCGTGCCATCATTTCTGGGAACATCCATGGTGCTTGCCCGTGGCTCAGGGTCTTCAGTGGGGTGGTCGTGCAGAACTGAAGTCATCTGAGTTTTGCCAGCAGGTTTGTGCTCTCATCCACCTGCACTGGAAAGAACAAGCTGTGGTGTTCTCAGCTTCCCTGTGAAGAATTCTAGACGAGATCTATGGCTACAGCCAGGGAGGCCTTTGCCAACAGCATGCTCTGTTCCTTCAGACCTGGCTGGAAGCAGAGCTGGGAGTGATGCCTGGAAGGTATGTTGGTTTGGGCATTAGCTGCCTGAGGTTCAAAAAGCAAACAAAGGAACTATGGAATGAGAGGAAAACATCACCAAGGGGTAACTAGGCCTTCAGGCCAGTATCGCACTGGTGCTGTCTGCAGAGCCTGCCCTCCCTCCATGCTGGCCAGGAATGTAGGTTGTTCCTGTGTTGTAGAAAGGCATGGAGTATAAAGGCAGCTTTTCCTAAGGCACCATCACCAAAGCTTTTGGGAGGAAACAGATGCCCATGCAGATTGGGTAATTAGAAGACAGTTAAATAAAGGAGCTCTTTACAAGGCTGGGATAATATTTAATTTAGCTAATATGGAGAGAGGGAGGGGAGGGGAGAGGAGAGGAGAGGAGGGAAGGAAAGGGGAGAGGAGGGAGAAGGGGATAGGAGGAAAGAAGATGAGAGGGATGAGAGATAAGGGAAAAGGAGAAAGGGAGAGGAGAGGAGGGGAGGAAAGAGGAGAGAAGGAGAGAGAGGACCAGGGAGAGTGGCTCAATAGTACAACACAAGCTTAGTGCACACATAATCGAAAATCATAATATTAAAACACACAGATAAAAGGGTAATCTTAAATTTTATTTTAAGTTGCAACCTCAGAGTATTTAATGTGAACAATGTGAACATAACAGCTAGCATGGCTATTACGGTGGTATTAAAAATGCTTAAAAACTTGTAACCAAAATAGCCAACTTGACTCTCGAGAAAGGGTCAATGGGGTCTTCTGAAGAAGGAAGGATATACATGTATTTTAAAGCAACTTATTCTTTGAAAACTTCTCTGCCCCAGCCCAGTCCCATCCTACTTAAACGAGCAATGTCCCCATGATGCGTGTGAATCAGTTGTCTGGGTTGTGAAGGGAAGACCTTAGGCATCTCTTGAGCATTGAGAGGAAAAGCAGAGGAAGTTTCTAGAATCAGACAGGTTGGCTACATGCAGTGGGTGTCTCTCAGAAGCTGCGACCTTTGGTGGGGAAACAGTATTTCCAGTGAGCTGAAGCCAGGGAACTGGGGATCGAATCACCCAGCCCCAGGTTTCCCATGACCCTTTCTCTCAGCTGTGTGTCTTCTAGGCACAAACCAAAGAGGAACCCAGAAGACAGGACAGGGAACTAGAGCCTCGCGCACAAAGATCAGCAGATCAGTACACGGACAACACACAGAGGATGGGAAACTGGTCTGAAGGGCCAGTGGAAGATACCCAGCACTCCCCCTGAGTAGGGAAAACACTGGCCACGCAAGAGATAGACCCAGTGGCCAGGAAGATAGAGAAAACTTTAGTTGGATCCTTAGCGGTAGGACCATGTCAGAGGATGTACAAGCCTGTGGATATGGTCAGCTGTCTTAAGAGCTCCTCCCATTCATGGCCTCTGCTCATGGACGCGGGTCATGCCTGTCCTCTACCCCACATAGATGAGAAAGTTGCAACTACTAATCACTTATCCTAATTTCACTGTCAGATAGAGATCCCTCTGTAAAGTCAGGGGTAAGGGCTGGGTGGATAGGAAAACCACACACTAACCTCAAGATCAAGACTTACTTTAAAAGTGATGTTTGTTTTGTTTGTTTGTTTGTTTGTTTGTTTGTTTTCCAGACAGGGGTTTTCTGTGCAGCCTGGCTGTCCTAGAACGGATGCTGTAGACCAGGCTGGCCTTGAACTCACAGAGACCCACCTGCCTGGGACTAAAGGCATGTACCACCACCCACTGCCCAGCAAATTATGTTAGTTTCTATTCTTGTGAAGGGATGTGTTTGTTGCTGAAGTCAGTTCACACCATGGGGCATATTCGGGAATTCAAACCATTGGGGAGAACACTGACCCTCCAACAGCTTATCTAGTCATACTCTGGATCATTCATAAGTATCTAGTGGGGCCTGGGATGAAATACCACCCCCATTTCTCGCCTGAAAAAAAGTTAAATTTAATAAGATACATACCACATCATACACTACAGAGAACAAAGTATCTCTATTTTCAAAATAGACACCCATAGAAAAGGTCACAAAAATAACAATAAAATGTACAGAAATAGGGCAATGAGAGGAAATTCTTTTTCTTTTGGATACCACAGTTAAACATTTTGAAAGGACTTTAAGTTTTAATTATGTGTACTTGTGAGTGTCTGTGTGTATTTTAGTCCAGATGTCTAAAAAGGTTGGAGCAGACAGATCCTCCTTGAACTGGAGTTACAGGTGGTTATGAACCACCAAGTGGATGCTGAGAACCAAACCCAGGTCCTCTGGAAGGGCAGCCGGTGCTCTCAACTACTGAGTCATCTCTCCAGCCCTGTGACTAAACATGTTTGACAATGAACCTGTCTTGACTTTACAACGTAAAGCATATACACAAACAAGCAAACCCCAGATAGTTCTAGCCCCATTAAGGATTGCTTGCCCTGTAGTAATTTTATTGCAGTGTCTGCCAACACCAGATCTGGCATTCAGGTCTCCCCAAAAACTAAGGGAATACCTTCTAAACCCCTGGATTCCAAGGAGGGTTTTGGGGAAGATGCTCTTTATTATTCATATTGTGGTTTGGCAGTGTTTCTTTTCTCCCCCCAAAGGGGATCTCAAACTCACTGTTTTGACAAACTCCCCCAAACATCCTATGGCTTTCAAAGATGCTAAGAACCCAGCCCACATATACTGTGTTTTGAGTAATTACATTTGTTAATGAATGATAACAGCTTTAGCCAGGCGTGACCTCAACTGCTAAGTGTTCTATCACTGCAATCAAGATAATTATTCTCTCACTCAATAAAAGGCTCGAATTATGCAAACACATTAGAAGTGAAACATAGTAGTGGAAATGGGGTAGAGAGGTATACAATTCCTTCCATGTTCTTTCGGTTAGGGTCTCCTGTGTTTTATTTTTTGTTTAGATTTATTTGTTTTAATTTTATGTGTATGGGTGTTTTGCCTGCATGCATGCATGTACATCACATGTGTGCAGTTCCCAGAGAGGCCAGAAGAGGGTGTCAAGTTCCCTGGAACTGGAGTTACAAGTGCTCCCCAGCTCCTGATTTTGGGTTATATTAGTAAGTCATGGGAAGGACTTAGGATATTGCTGTCAGTTGGGTTTTTTTGTTGTTGTTGTTGTTGTTTTAATGAAATGGTCTTCTTTTTCCAGCTGTGATATACAAATAAGTTGCTAATCTTAAATCTGAACTGCCATACTTGGGGAAATTTTTCTGAATCTCAGAATGTTTCATAATTCCATGGCTCAGATGCTGGGTCAGAATCCTCCCTGATCCATTTTTTTTCTTTAAGAAATTACCACTCCATCAACTCAGAGAGCCCTCAAGCCTTTGGATGGGTCTTTTCCTATATTCCACTTGACTATGAAAGATATGCAGTGTTCGGATATTGTTTTACCTTGACTGGGCTGAGATTCTGTGCAATGTAACAACTCATTCCTTGGTCCAATCTGTTTGGAGAATTAATGAACATGATAATAGCTAGTCATAGCCCACTGGAAGTAATCTTTCTTTAAATGTCAGCTCTCCTGGTCCAAGGCCTTGGACTGTCAACATTGAACCCAATGCCTGCTCTTAACATAGAGTTGAAGGGGATTTAAAAGCTGAGTTGTACAAGCACGAGAAATGTAAAGCCAAAATGTTAGGTTTGCTTTACAGATTAGGAAGTGGCATTTCCTATGCCTGTGGAAAACAGGGGCTTAGCAAATGGAGTCCCCAGGCTGGAGAATGTGTCTGTGTCAGAAGTTGCTCTTTGCATTCATAACAATCCTAATCCTAAGAGTATTCTCTTTTTCTTGGAAGAGAGGTGACTGCATCGAAGTCACAGAGAATGCACAGATGTTCTTCAACGGGCTTCCTCCATGCCTATCCTCCCCAAGTCCCTCCTGCCCGCCTCCTCCTTTATTCCTGCCTTCTCCCTCTCTACTGCCTGCCCTCCTCCTGCACTCCCTGTCCTCCTTTACTTCCTGTCTTCTTCCTCTACTTCCTGTCCTCCTCATCTACTTCTGATACTCCTCTTTCACTTCCTTCCCTCCTCTTACTTCTTGACTTCCTCTTCTACTCCCCACCCTCTTCCTTTGCTTCCTACCCCCACTCTTTCCTGTCTTCTTCTTTTGCCTCCTCTACTTCCTGTCCTCTCTGTTGTAAATCTGGCACCCGGCCATCGCGCCTTTCAACGACTTGGTGGCAGCGGCATCAGTGCACGTCACCTGTGTGGCACATCTCACTGTCACTACCAGTTGCATAGAATTGTGTAGTGACATGAGCCTCTTTAAAGGTCCAGGCCAACCCAGATGGCTCTCTAGACAGGTTCCTTCTCTCTGTCTCCAAGTGTCTCTTTCCGTCTGTCTCTATCTCTCATGTCCTCATTCTGAGACAACCTTTGGCTCTCCACCTGCATCCTCCAATAAACCTCTTGCATTAGATCTATTGTGTAGCATGATCGCTTAGTGGCACATCCTGACCAGGTCACCAAAGGTGCCTTTTTGCCACTTTGTCTTAACACTCTTCCTTGGCAGAACCTCAGCCCATGTGGCTCCCTCCTGTCTGAGTGTGGCCCAAGCATTATCTTACACACCTTCCATAAACCACAAGTGACAAATACCAGCAGGCTGTGTGAACAGCCCTTGCAGGAGAGCCCAGGGACTGTGCTAGTGAGCTAGATCCTGTGTTAACCGGATTTGAGATGTGTTCTCTCCATTTGTAAAGTGAAGTTGGGTAGAACAATAACAAAGATGACTTCCAAAATGGGAATTCTCTAACTCTAGCTGGGGTTTAGGTCAAGGGAACCAGGCATTAGATACAGTGTAAAGCATGAATAAACATCATGGGCTGTACGTTCAGATGCACAGAAAAGATCACCTGGAACCAAATTCTATATGTTAAGCTGTCCCATCTTGGTATAGGGAACTATCTTAAGTTGATCATAGTCCTCTTATCTTTACATGCAGGAAAATGTGTCTTAGCCAGTGTTCTGTTTCTGCAAAGAGACTCCATGACCAAGGCAGCTCTAGTAAAAGAAAACATTTCATTGGGCGCTTGTTTATGGTTTTAGAAGTTTAGTCCATTATCGCTATGGTGGGGAGCAGGTTGGCACACATGACACTGGAGCAGTAACTGAGAGCTACATCCTAACACACACACACACACACACACACACACACACACACACACACACACATATATATATATATGGAGGGAGGGAGGGAGGGAGGGAGGGAGGGAGGGAGGGAGAGAGAGAGAGAGAGAGAGAGAGAGAGAGAGAGAGAGAGAGAGAGAGAGAGAGAGAGAGAGAGAGAACTTGGTCCTGCATGGACTTTTGAATCCTCAAAGCCTAACCCCAGCCCACACTTGCACCATAACAAGGCTATTAGTCTTAATCCTCTTAATCATTTTAAAGGGTTCCACTCCCTGGTGACTAAGTATTCAAATATATGAGCCTATAGGAACCGTTCTTATTCAAACCACCACAGTAGGCTATGCAAAAAGAAGGCCATGTGGGTTGGCATCACAAATGGCCACTTGAGAACTGAGTAATACTTTAGTTACACTAAACTTCAAAAAAGGAGGGGACTTTATGGTGAGAGAGTTCGCATGGTATTTTCAATGTGCTAGATGCACAACCTTGCTTATCTGAAGTTCAGATTTAACGGGGGTCCTGTGCTTTCTTGTCATCCCTGTTCCAAGTTGAACTGAAAGAAGTTACAAAGATGCTGGGCTCGGGAACACTGCTTTTCTTTTACTCGTTTGATTTCCTTTCAGAGCAATCCAATAGTTTAATTTCCTAGCCCATATTACATAAGACAGCATAAAACACACTTCCAGTTCCCTAACAAGGCATTTATAGGGGCTGGGAAGGTGTCTCAAATGGCAGTGGTGCTTGCTGCCACTCCTGATGACCCAAGTTCAGTCCTCAGAACCCACATAGTGGAAGGAGAGGACCAACTCCAGACAGCTATCCTCTGACTCCCACACGGGCATTGTGACACACACACACACACACACACACACACACACACACACTAAATAAATAAATCACTGTAGTAGAAAACATTAGCAAGAGAAAATCTCTCTTTTATATCATCTGTACATGAGAAATGATTTTAAAGCAGCTTTCTACAGAAATGATTTAAATGTAGTGGATACAAATATAAGATGCTAATAAAATAAATAAAGACACACACATACATAATATAAATGAAAGTGGCTCTGGATTAGAAATAATGGTCCATTGGTATTGAAAAACTTTAAATTCACATAGCTAAAAGAAATATGACAGCTCCAGCAAGTAGTGGAGCACCATAAGAGACAGACCACCAATATGTTAGCAAACAGTCGGCTCCATAAAGATAAAGTTATGAAAATAAATGTCCCTGCAGTAATTTATAGCATGTTGGTGACTAAAAGGCAAGGTGCATATATAATAGGTAGCATCACATAACATGAATTCTCATCCTACATGCACAGGAAGAGTATATCAAGCACTGTGTGTGTGTGTGTGTGTGTGTGTATGTGTGTGTGTGTGTGTGTGTGTGTGTATCCAATTCCCTCCCAGGGAATGAGATAAATTAAATGCGTGCATTGTATCCAGAGAAAATGATACTTGAGTAAAATTCAGTAGAGATCACTGGTTGAAAATAACTCTAAAGAGATCCCAAATTGATGAGAATACGTGCTTGAGGGTAGGGAGGTGAAAGTAAGATATCCCGACTACAGGCTCAGGTGTAGGAACATGCGGTCCCAGCAGGTGGCACTGTCTGAGAAGGTTATAGAACCTTTAGGAGTGGGGCTTTGCTGGAAGAAGTGTATTAGTGGGGGCGGGCTCTGAGGATTTGCCACGCCCCACTTCCTGTTCTTTTTCTGCTTCCTGTGTAAGGATGAAAATGTGATCAGTTAGCCTCCTGCTCCGACCACCATGCTGTGCCCTCCCCAGGAGGAAATAAACCCTTTCTTCCTTAAGTTGGCATTTCATCACAACAACAGGGAAGTAACTAATACTCATGCAGAAACAAAATTAAAAAACATTTCATTAACAATTAGTATTGACCAAATAAGGGCAAATCAGCTTACCGGAGAAATTATTAAAATTTTCTATTAGTGTTTGAAGCAGGAAAATACTGTGGAAGTAAGAAATACAAATAAAACATGTAAAGAAAACAGAACAAACTATACATAAAAACACCAGAATGGGAGGTTTATGTCTGTTTCTTTACTTCAATGATTTTTTGTTTGTATTTATTTGGTTGCCTGAGGGTAACAACACTAATACCCTCCTGGGACTCTATTTCTAGCTCACACTGAAGGTGAGAAGTGACTGCTTGCTTTAAAATTGGAATTTCGGTTGCATGGAGCTATAATTTCTTTTTCTTAGAGGGGAGATGGCTTACATGTCACAGCATGAGTGAAGAGGTCAGGGGACAACTTGTAGAATCAAGTTCTGGTCACCAGGCTTGGCAGCAAGTTCCAGTGTGCCATGTCACCAGACACAAGAATTTTAGAGCAAGTTGCTTTTAGGAAAAAGTCAGCAGGCATGGTTCAGCTTGATGAGGCAGATGGATCAGAAGCGAGGTGTGTGAGCACTGTGACAGTAACAGGTGCATAGTTCTCATTTCAGCCTTGTGCATCTCCCTCTCCTTCCCTCCCTCCATGGCCCCTCTTTCTTCCTCTCCTTCCATCCTCACAGCAACCCTGGCCTCTAAGGGTATACTTCACTCAGAAAATGTCATTTAATCTAACGACCCAGCCATAGTGTTTCCAGGCCTGTTTCTGAAATGGCTAAGATGAGGTGAAGAAAAGATCCCTGCTCAGCCTCCTGCAAACGTGGGTTTTGCAAGATGTTTCTTGCCTCAGTTCTGACATTTGCCCTTGACCTGGATTCTTCCTTTCTTTCTTTAATCCCTGTCACTTAGAGACAGACAACAATTAGCTAAAAGACTCAGGCTCTGGCAAGCTGGAGCTTGCAAAGGAGTCACCCAGAATGGGATTCTTTATGTGCAACGCCCCCCCCCCGCCTCTGCTGTCACCATAGGGCAATTCCTAATTCCTACCCACTGTTTCTGAGATAACAGATTTCTTGGCTCATTTTGAAGCATGCTCTAGATTCTCTCCTCCCTACCCAACTTCTGCTCCCCTTTCCCTGGCCTTCCCCTTCCCCATTCCTTTTCTCTCCTCTCTTCTCCTCCCCCCCTCCTATCTCTATCTCTCTCACTGTTGGTAACCTCATGGTGAAACGGAATGCTCTATGTGGAATGACTGAATGAAAACTAGGGTGTGAGTAACCAGGCAAATCGTGACCCTATAACTCTGCAGTGAGTGGGGCTGATGTCACCATCCTGGGACAGCAGGAAGGACATCCACAGGGGATCCTATAGATTACCTGTTCCTCTCTGCTCTGCAGGATTGACTCCTATGTCATCAAGGCCCAGTGCCACCTCTTCCAGGAAGACTTCCTGCCCTGGTTTGCCTTGGTCCAGTAAATTCTAGTCTTCAACTTGCCTCACTCTTCCTTTCTTGTGTTGCAAACATCAGTGTTGACTTACTGACTTCAGCTACAGAAACCCAACTGAAAGAAAAAAAAGTATACAAAAAGAAATAAGAACATGGCATTAGTGAGTTGCATGTCTGAATAGCACAGGGTGTTGGTCTCAGGTTGTGCTTGATCAAGGTGTCACTGGGAAACTCAAGGTCCCTTTTATAGGTTCTTGTTATACATAAAGAACAGACTCCAGATTCTGTAGCTCAGTAGAGGATTCAAAGGTGATTTATTTGGAGTTGCAAAAACAAAACAGGAATTGGGGAGATGGCTCAGTGAGCAAAGCTCCTGCCATGCAAGCATGAGGGCCTGAATCCAGATCCCCAGAGCCCACACAAAGCTAGACTTAATAGCACACATATAATCCTGGCTCTTCTAAGTGAGTGGGGACAGGAGAACCCCCAGAAACTCACTGACCACTTAGCCTGGCATTTGTGGTGGGGAACAAAGGAAAAGATTCCCTGTCTCACAGTAGACAATGAGGACTGGAGCCAACCAGAGGTTATCCTGTGATATCTACAACACACCCATACACCCTGGTCTGCATGCACCTGTACCCATTCATGGGAACAGGTATACACGTGATTTCACACACACACACACACAAACACACACACACACACACACACACGATTAAAGAGAGAAAAAACAAGAAGCTGGAAAGGAGGGAGCTGGAAGGAGAGACAACATCAGGCTTTTTGAGTTAGAACTCAAGAAGGTGTGCAAGCCTCAGCCCTGTGGGTCTGCCAACAGCTGTCCAAGGGAGGGCCTTCTCTAGTACTTAAGTACATTCCTCATTAATGGGATAGCTAATCCTCTCATCTTCTTATCATGCCTCAGGGTGTAAATCTTTCCCTCCCTCCAGTAAGCCCTGGGAGAGGACATTAACTGCAGAAACAGAGCGCAGGAGTGACCACTTCTGGTCAGTAAAAGGAGCAGAAGTTAGCCTCCCATCATGCCCCTCTGCTGCCAATAAAGGGCCATCTGATACAAAGTCAGCAAGCATAATTCTTCTTGCCTGAGTCTGGATTCTTTGTATGTTTTACTGTGCTGTTTTTGACAACATCTGTGCACCTGACTAAGGAACATGGCTGTGATTAGACATCTTGCTTTTTGTTTGTTGCCAGTAGATGAGCAATGGAATAAATTGTTCTTACTAAGGAGAATATTCTTGCAACTCTCTGGTCATGTTTTTTGCCAGGAAAGAAGAAACTGAGGAAGTACTGCCAAATCTATCATTCAGTGAGATGAATCCCACCTAGTCATCGGAATTACTGCTGAGAATGCCCTGGTATCTTTGCACCTTTTTGGTTGTGTATATGGCAAGGCATGAATTGTGTAATCTGGGAGCCTGTGCAGCCCTGGGTGGTGGTGGTGGTGGTGGTGGTGGTGGTGGTGGTGGTGGTGGTGGTGTGTGTGTGTGTGTGTGTGTGTGTGTGTGTGTGTGTATGTATGTACTTGTGCATGTGGTGCAGGAGTGTCTTGTGTGCACAAATGTGTGACTGAGTGTACAAGTGTATGAGTAGGGCATATGTGGTGTGTGTTCATGCGTGTGTATGAATTCCTCTGTATTTTTGTAGCTTCACTCTCTTCATCTATACGCAACACCTCCTCCTCCAAAGCAGCTGCAAATGTCAAAGGCAATGTTCTGATTATTTGTGAATCATCAGAAAATGATCATTACCACTCTTGCATATTTTAATTTCCTAAAATCTACTGAGCCATGTGTACTCAAGATTTGAACGTCACATTCAGGTCATTTACATACAACCTCCAGCAACCTGCAGCTGTCTTTCCTGGGAGGTGTAGCCTCTGAGACCCAAATCCTGCAGCCAGCTTCCAAGAAGAAGTACAAGCCTCTGCTATCCTATTCTTAATGTCAGTGGGAGGTTCCTGCAGGGATATGCATGTGTTGGCAAATGTCCTTCCTACTTGAAATGGCATCTCTTCTCCCTTCCCATTCTCTGAGGTAGAGGTCAAGAACTGTCTCTTATGAAGCTGCATGGATATGCCTGGGCATCTTTGTTTGAATGTGAAAGAAAATCAGACAGAACTTATTTAGTCCAAAGATACAGCTTATAGACTCATTAAACCACATGTCAAGGAGAGACCAGAGCTTATTGGGCCCTGGCCTGGGGCACTACTGATTTATAATCTCTCCTCTATGTTCTTGTTTGACCAAATCTATCTTGGGCTTGCTCCTTCCAGCATCATAAAGTATAGATGCAGATGTAGACATCCTCTCCTCCTTCTACCAGGCTTCACATAGATTGAGATTCTGTCTCCACTACTCTGGCTAACACCTAGAAAACAGAGACTCTAGAGAACAGGGTCTTCTGAAGGTAAGACAGCCATTTGTGTCAAGGAGAGGGTACCACAGCAACGGTAATTACCGAAAATTTGTCAGCTGCGTGAGTCAATTATATCAAACTCATAGCTTGGTCAGGTAAAATTAGTCAAATGTGATGAAATAAATAAACATGAAATGTTTTGTGTTCCTGTTAGATGGAGAGAATTGGTTGATTAATTCGTTTGTCATTCTCCCCCCAGTTTCTGATCCATCATGGGAATTCATTTGTACAATGTTTTATCACTATGGAGAGCTTTCACACAGAATCAGGAACTTTTTATATATACCATTAAGTAGGCACGTAGCCCCTGTGCTCTTCTGGCTATGGATAGGTTCAGAGAGACAAGCCTGGGTGTGAGTACTGCCCCAGTCACACCGTGTGGAGCACCATGGACAGTTCCTAAGGTCTAGGTCCTTGATGTGTTGGTTGCTCCCCAGCAGAGGCAGCTGTAGTAGTTTCCACTCCAGATGTGTTTGAGGACACTGGTACAGAGAGAGTAGCAGCCATGGGACTTGACACAAGATCCACAATCCCTGAAGAATAACGAGGAGGCTTCAGACAGCAAAGGTGGGCCTCACAGTTTATACTTTATGATGCTGGAAGGAGCAAGTTTAGAAGTCTGAAGTTGATTCCCAGTATCTGCAGGATAGTGCTCTCTTCTGCTATGCCTGCACTGGCATGATGGACTCCACTCCCACAAAACATGAGCCTTCACTGACGTTACAATTAACTTCTTTGGGTTTCCCATATAGACAGAATACCAACAACCCTCCAGGAATTCCCCAGGCCTTCAACACCAGATTGGAACTGCTGAGACATCCAGTCCATAGACTGAACTACTGCTAGATGTCTCCAGTATGACAGCCATTGCTGGGTCACCCAGACTATATTCCTTAAACCAATCCAACAAATTCCCTCTTAATGCACACATCTGTTCCTTGGCTCTGTTCCTTTAGGGAAACATGACTGACATAGATTTACCCTTTGGTTTCAGCAGTGTAAGAGTTCTGAGCTCAGTTTGTTAGAGCCACAAGCCAGTGTAATGAAGCTGAGGAAGACTACACTGAGATCACTCTTTTTTATCCTGATCCCTCTTCTTGCCCAACCCTCCCATTCCTAACCCTGGAGACAAGCTCTAGGAGATGGTGTCTCTTTGTTTTATAGCCTGTTTTCCTTGGTTGGCCTCACACCATTAAACCAAACGTACATTTTGCCCTTTCCAAACTCCATTTCAGCTTGCACTCCAAAAGTCTCTGCAGACGGATGAAGGCATGAGGAGTCAAGAAGATGGCTTAAAATGAGATCCTCTTTCTATTAGCCCAGGGAAGACAAATGGCTTCAGTCAGTGGCCACCAGTCAACAGAGTCATTAGCATTTCCCTTATTTAAGGAGTATGACAAGTGCTTCCTTCAAGGTATTTCCTGTGTGACATCCCTTCAAGTTCCTGCTCAGTTGTATGGAACCAGAGCAGGGAGGGACCAGTGAAAGACTGCCTTTGCACTGCAAAGGGCACAGTGGCCGGGTTAGATGAAACACTTCATTTGGCATTAAGAGTCCCCCAGATGCTGTGCCTCAAGTTTTATCCTAGATGAAATAGTCTTAGAATTTAGAATACTGGGTCTCCTGTCTCTTGCTAAAAGTCAACTTACTTGTCACTCAAATTTAGCCTTGAAGAGCATGTTCACACCTATCCCCTACAGAGTAGCTTAGTACTCTGTTCTTCCATATATCATTCCATCAGTACGTGCTGACAATCACAATAGCAGCGGGTCCTATCCACACTCCTTGACTTGCCCCTACTCTGATGGATACTGAGATGCTAACTCCAAAAGACTCACACATCAAACACTCATCATTCACAAGGCTCATTACATTCTCCCAGAGGCATGGGCATAGGGCTTAGGGATGGTATTAGTTACTTTTCTTATTCTTGTGACCAAAGAAACACCTGGCAAGAAGTGACTTAGGGATTTGCTGAGACTCATGGTTTGAAGGAGTAGACCATGATGGAAGGAAGACACAGTGGTAGGAGTGGCTTGCCACTATGGCAGTGGGAGCGTGAGACTTGTTGCTCGCATGCTTATAGCCTGGAAGCTGAGAGTGAGAAATGCCAGTTTGCTTCCTGTTGATCAAATCAACCTGGGGAGTAAAGGGTTTATTTTGGCTTACAGGATACAGTCCATCCTCAAATGAAGCCAGAGCAAGAATTCAAGGTGAGAAGTTGAAGTGAAGACTATGTGAAATACCACTTACTGGCTTGCTCCTAGAGACTTGTTCAGTCTTCTTCAGCCCAAGTTCACCTGCCTAAAGGTGGGTCCACCCACAGTATGCTGGGCTCTCCCATATTAGTCATTAATCAAGAGAATGCCCACAGCTCAATCTGATGGAGGCACTTCCTCAATTCAGATTCCCTCTTCCTAGGTGACTCTATGTTTGTGTCAAGCTGACAGCAGAAATTCACTATGACACCACAGCCACTCTTTTTCCTTCTTTGGTCTGGGATTGGCACATGGGATGGTACTACTCATGTTCATGATGGGTTTTCCCTCCTCAGTTAAGCTCCTCCCAAAGTTTTTGTTGCAGCAGATCCCATTCATATATCTTAGCTTCACATATCCCTCTCTGGGACATGAGATGCTGGTCCCAAAGAGCTCATGAAGGCAGCCTGTCACAAGCACAGTTACACTCATAGAGTAAGTGCAAAGTCACAGGAACATGGATAGAGTATGGGTAGAGGACACAAGAGAGCCATGGAAAGTTTTTCATGGGAAGTGACATCGCAACTCCCCACAGAACGATAAGTGAGGATAATCAAGGGGGTAAAATGTCATCACTAAGGAAATCACAGGCCATATATATAATCTGTAAAAAGCAAATAACACTTGGAGTGTGGTAAGTGGCCTATATATGGGACTCAGGATTGTGGATTGGTGAGGAATGGCAGGGATGACGCTGGACCTGGCCCAGATTAGTCAAATGCAGCTGGTACTAAGCAGGCATCATGCACATGGAGCATAAGGAGGCCAAGAGTGAGATGTGGTGAACAAGTGTGGACAATACCAATGGCCCACCATTCCCTAGTGTTCCTCAGATCCTGCTAAATGGTGTTAGAGCAGCAGTAAAGGCCCACGAAGAAAAGTATCCCTGGTCAAGAGACCAGAATCTCTGGCTTGGATGGAGGCCTGGCATTCCAGTTACAGTAGGTCAATCACTTACCCAAAAGACCACCCTGGGGGTGGGGGAGGCTTGTCTTAAGCCAGGCTAAAGAGATGGGTGGAACAATTAGTCTTCGAATGAGGCATACTTCTTTTCCTTCCCGGAATCCCTCTTCTAGCACAGTGGCAGACCAGGTTGTAGCAAGTAGGGTCCTAAGTCAGAAGGATGTAACCTCTGCTCACCCATCCCCATCTCTTTCCTAGACATTTCCCTAACATTTGGGGCTTCCCCCAAATTCTGAGCTTCCTTACATTTTCTCTAAGCTCCCCTCCCTGTAGGTGGCTTCTTGTCACCATGCATCTGATCTCCATGCCAGCTCAAACCTCATGGCTTTCTTTCCTTCTCTATTCCTTCTTGCTCCGGAAAGCTGCTGAGGCTATACAGCATGCCTGCCCTGGGATTTTCATTTTAAACTTTTAAGAAAACTGTCTTTTAGCTTCCATCTGGTGATACAATTTCCTAAGAATCTCACATATGCCCCTGTCACCCATTCGTTCCTCAGAAATATTTGATCACATTTTCTGTCACATACACTGAGCTACATCCTGGAAACACTAAGATGTGCAGGGTACCATCAGTTTTCTCAGTGGATGTAGTCAGTTATGGGGAAAAGTTATCACATACACGCTGTACAGGTCACAGATGGAAGAGGCATGCATATGAAGCTATGAAGTTCCAAATGGAGTGAACCAAGGATAACTATTCTTGGCTGATAACTTGATTACATCTGAAATCAACTAAAAAACCCAGGTGCCTAGGCACATCTGTGAGGGACTTTTACTTAATTGGATCATTTGAGGTGGGAAGACCCACCTAAATCTGGGGCATACCTTGGTGGCAGCCTATATGAAGGACAAAGAAGAAGGATGCTTTTGCTCTTTGCCTGCTTGCTCTCACTCTTGCTAGCAAGTCCATTTCTTCACTGGCATTAGAGCTGACATCTTTGAGAGTTCAATGTATATTGAAAACTGTGGGAACACCAGACCTTGAGCAGAGACCCACTTCCCCTTCTGCCTGGGAGTAGGCAGCTGTAAGACAATGTTTACTAAAAACATGTTTACTAAAAACAATACAATACCTGGGGGCGTTAAGTTCCTGGAAAAGGCCTGCCCACAGAAATCACCCTGACCTCGACCTTGTCCAAAGACTAACCACCTCTTCTGCCACGCCCAGATCAGTTTCTGGGGTCAGGGCAGAACCAGCCAGGGGAGAGGAGAGAGCAGAAGCTTCTCTGGTGGGAGCCTTTCTTAGGAAGTTTTCTTGAACCTTTTTGGAGCCTGCTTAAAGTTTTCTTTACATCGTTGAACAAGTCTCTGTGTTGTCAATCCCCGACACCCTCTGCACGTTCTCAGACACAGGCCTCGCAGCAGACTCAACAATTGGAGGTCCTACCGAGATCGTGAAAGCGAGGTAAGTGGACGGGGTCGTCCCTTTTGCCAGCCAGGGACAGATGGAGGAAAATAGGAAAAGAAACAATGGGAAATAGTCCCTGGAAGTTTAAATTACAGTATCACATAAAAAAGTTGCCTGAAGAACAGGGGACTACCACCATGGCAGGCTTTTTAAAATGGATTGAACGAGGGAGCCCATGGTTCATTACTGGGGAAGGCTTAAATGTCCCAGATTGGGAGGATGTTTGCTATGATATTCAGAGAGCTGGGTATTGGTGGCATATGCCTTTAATCCCAACACTTGGAGGCAGAGATAGGAAAGAATGGGGCCATCCTGGTCTATAGAGCAAGTTCCAGGACAGCCTCCAAAAGGATAGAGAGAAACCCAGTCTCAAAAAAAAAAAAAAGGAAAAAAAGAAAAAGAAAAAAAGAAATGAAAAAAAAAAGGGTAAAATAAGAAATAAAATAAAAAATCTCCAGTCTTTTGCCTGATCCACTGAGGTCAGGAAAGTAAAGGGGAACTGAGAGATCTAAAAGGCTAGCCAGTAAGGCTATGTGGATGTGTTAAAAAGGGGTACCAAGCTAGGGGTACCAGATTAAATCTCCAGGCCTTCGCCTGACAAAGGTCAGGAAAGTAAGGGGACCCTGAGAGATGGCCCTCAATTGGAGGGTGGATTGTGTAAATCTTAAGGCTTTTTGCATGAGGGAATATCCTGGGTTGAAAGTTGGATTGAAAATGGGTGAATAGCCGGGCGTTGGCGGCACACGCCTTTAATCCCAGTACTCGGGAGACACAGGCAGGCAGATCTCTTGAGTTCAAGGCCAGCCTGGTCTACAAAGCAAATTCCAGGACAGCCTCCAAATAGTACAGAGAAACCCTGTCTCGAAAAAAAAAAATTTGGTAACAAGCTGGGCGGTGGTGGCACACGCCTTTAATCCCAGTACTTGGGAGGCAGAGGCAGGCAGATGTCTGTGAGTTCGAGGCCAGGCTGGACTGACAGCCTCAAACAATACAGAGAAACCCTGACTCAAAAAAAAAATTGGTAACAGTAAAGAGGTACTGGGATTAAGTAAAGAAAAAGAAAAAGAAAAAGACAAAGGTATATAGAATGGAAAATTTTGTTTACATTTAAGTTCTATTTTGTGAGTCATCTCTTAAAACTTTTGGCCAAAAGCTTGGCCTCTCCACCTCGCATCTACAGAGTTACAAGGAGTAGGTACAGCTGTACCCCATGACTGTAGCTCAAATGGAGGAATGATAAAGAACATACAGGACTTTTTAACCTCTTAGTTCAAGGATTGGCTGGAGTTGTTCTTTTACATAGATTTCAATTAAGGAAGCTTCATTGCAACAGACTAATCATGACCTAGGGAAAAAGGATGACTGAAAGATGCATGTATGTTCTGAATGTATGGTGTGGCCACACCGGTATGTATGAAATGTGATTGTGAATGCGTGAGTGTGAACTGCTTATATGATTAAAAAGATACTTAAATCCCTTCAAAAATAGTTAAGAAGCTACCTAGATTTCTTTAAATATAGCCAACAGGAACATCCAGCCAGTCTGTTAATGTTTTAACAGAAAAATTTAAGATGCAAATGAGGCCTTGTCAGCTAGTGAGAGCTCTACAGTTTAGATTGGGAAAGACTGCTCACAGACTTCAAATAATTTTCACAAGTTATTTGGACACATTATAGTTTACAATCTTTGAGTGATTTTCAGAAGTTTTTGGGAAATATTTAATGGATATGTCCTTTTTAATGGGCATCTACAAATAATCTAAGTAGTAATCCCAATTTACCTAGATAGTCAACCAAGGAGGGTAGACAAATCCTTCTACTATTATGGTCCAGCTTCAACAGTTCAAAAAAATTTTTTAGAAAATAAAAAAGGGGGAATAATGTCCCCAGTCCCCATATGACTCATCAAATAATACACTCCTCATTTAAAAATTTTATAATGTGAATGCCAGTGAGCTTCAGACAGATTCTGGCATGATGGAACTTGAGCAACCATTGTTCAGGTCAAATGGAGACATCCATGCACTAGACAGTGGAGAAGACCCTAATTTGGGGTCGAGGGCATGTTTGTGTTTTCTTGTAGGAAAAGAATAAAAGCTTCGGCATGGAGCAGAGAAAAACTGGACCTGAGACCATGGGAGCCTACCTAAGCCAGTTTGAGTGAGATCTCCTAAATCAGTGTTCCTGACCCTTGCTGTCATCGAATCTAGAGCCCAAGAAAGAAAGAAAACAGTCGGTTCGAGATTTCCAGTTTCTCAACAGACCTGCTGCATCAACCTTCCGGACCGATGAGTTTTCATCGTGAAGCCAACAGAGAAAAAAGGACCCATTTAAAACATTTGGACATTCGTATGGACTGTGATGAGGGGCAAAAGCCTCTTTTCAGTAATTGAACAGGACATGGTCACTTGAAATATCAGACTTGGTGGTTCCTGTTTCTGGAATCACGACTAGGCCAGTGTATTTTTCTGGAGAAATGCAACTTGTCCTAATATGACAAAAAGGAGACTTTGACTCAAGTCGCATAATCAGCTGACGTTAAATCAACAAACTGCATCACCACAGGAAAAATTGGTTCTCTGTGGATAGTGCAACAAGCCTATTGTTCACATTTTTCATAATGCTACATGTGTAACATCAATGATTGTACCTAATGTATCTGTGCAAGTGCACTCTCTAAATGCTTTCCTGAGCAGATCTTGAAACGATTGTAAATGTAAATCACATGCGGGTTACCCTTGTAACAGAATGTAAATCACGTGCATGTTACCCTTGTAACAGATGAAGGCTGGTAGAATGTTATGGCCCAGATCTGGTGATGGGTACGGTGATGGAGAGGCGCTATGTCAATGGGGGTCCTGGAAATGGTGGCAGTGGCAGTAGGCATTCTGGCTTTATGCCGAGCTCAAACGTGCCTTGTCCCAGAGGCAAGAGATCCGTAACCAAGTATTGCTTAGCCTAGCCCATGGCAATCCCGATGGCCATGAAGGTTGGTTACAGATGATTTAAAGTTGGGGTGCTCTGATGACGGGCAACCTGTGAGGAAGACCCCTCCCGCCTAAGACAGGGGTTCAAGGTCCCCCAAGGACGGGAAAGGGAGGGTGACCCTACTTGACCTAAGCCAGGAGTGCCTCATTTAAAAATAAAAAGGGGTGAATTGTGGGAACACCAGACCTTGAGCAGAGACCCACTTCCCCTTCTGCCTGGGAGTAGGCAGCTGTAAGACAATGTTTACTAAAAACATGTTTACTAAAAACAATACAATGCCTGGGGGCATTAAGTTCCTGGAAAAGGCCTGCCCACAGAAATCACCCTGACCTCGACCTTGTCCAAAGACTAACCACCTCTTCTGCCACGCCCAGATCAGTTTCTGGGGTCAGGGCAGAACCAGCCAGGGGAGAGGAGAGAGCAGAAGCTTCTCTGGTGGGAGCCTTTCTTAGGAAGTTTTCTTGAACCTTTTAGGAGCCTGCTTAAAGTTTTCTTTACATCGTTGAACAAGTCTCTGTGTTGTCAATCCCCGACACCCTCTGCACGTTCTCAGACACAGGCCACACAGCAGACGCGACAGAAAACCAGCTGAGACTTACAGCCTTGTGGACTGAACTAATTATTAGACTTTCCATTGGGAGACAACTGTGGTTGAACTAACTGGCCACAGTCTGTAAGCCATTCTAATAAATCATACGTATTCTTAGTCAAGGTTTCTTTTGCTGTAAAGAGACCATGACCACTGTAACTCCTTAAAAGAAAACATTTAATTGGGTATCTTAAAGTTCAGACATTACGGTGGGACACAGTGGCATGCAGGCAGACATGGTGCTATAGAAGGAACTGAGGGTTTGAGAGTTCTGTGTCTTGATTCTTGGACAACAGGAAGTAAACTGTCATACTGGGTGAGTCTTGAGCATATACGATACCTCAAAGCCCACCTTCACGGTGACACACTTCCTCCAACAAGACCACACCTACTTCAACAAAACCACACTTCCTATGTGCCACTCTCTATGGGGTCCGTTTTCTCTCAAACCAACACACACACACACACACACACACACACACATACATTCTGCCACTCCTGTTCCTAATGCTATCACTGTTCCTCCAGAGAACCCCCTGAATAATACAGAGCTCATCAAAGATTGTGTTGGTTGGTCAGGGGGGAAATTCTTAGGTCAATGACCAAAAGTGGTTCCAGTAGAAAGGTTATTTATTAGTATTAATTTTCTTTTATTATTATTATATTATATTATTTTATTTGATCTTTTTAGTTTATTAGTAGTTATTGGTATTTAGTTATTAGTAGGCAGGACATAATGTGAGGTAGAAAAGCATTTCCTCAAGCACTTTCTGACTGTCTCACCACCCTCAGTGCAGGAACATGCACAGGCCAGGAGTCACTGAGAGTCTGCCATCCCTGTCTATGGTCACCAATCTTCTGCACTCTCCTATTCACTGAGCTTTGCAACCCTGGCTTGCCCAGCACATCGAGTTTTACAGACAAAGGATGACTCCTCCACACTCTATCTTCCCCAATTTAAATCACAGGCTCCACGAGGAGGATCTGTTGATGAGTTAAAACCAATGGTGTGGTCCTGCAAATGAGTGTGAACCATGGGGAGAGGTTCATCGACGCCTTTGCTCTGAGCTCTCATTAATCTGATTGCACACTGTCCCTGTCATAGTCAGAGCCATGCACACAGCTGCCAAAAACAGTCCTAGACACAATCCAGGGGCAACTCCTCTTCTGTTGATTGAGTGGTGGAAATCATTCCTCAAATGAACAGGGAAGAGTTTTCAGAACCTCTCCTTAGTTCTGAAGTTGGCAAATGTTCTCTGTTAAAAAGTCCAGTAATAAACAATGCACATGTTCCATTCTGGTAGACAGTGAAAGGGTTAGGGTTTGGAGTTCAAGGGAGACACTTAGGTGTCCTTTGGCATAAGAGATTGAGAGTGACCGCAGCATGACAGGGTATGCAGGAAGTGAGGAGGCAGGTGTGCTGGAGTGAGGGTGGGGTTTGAGGGAATGGTCCCTTCCTACAGGTCTCAGAGGAAGTGAGTGTGTATGTGTGTGTGTGTGTGTGTGTGTGTTCCCTTCTCACAGGACTCAGAGGAAGTGAGTGTGTATATGTGTGTGTGTGTGTGTGTGTGTGTGTGGTCCCTTCTCACAGGACTCAGAGGAATGGGCATGTTTCCTTGCAAGGTGTGGTTAATGATGGTTCACGGCATCCTGCAGCCAGACTGTCCCTGATTTCTGGGTATCGGTCATAGCCAAGAGAATTTCTGGAAAAGACTAAGACTCTGAGGATGCCAGGGGGAGCCACACGTTTAGTTAAGTCAATTATATGGATGTGAGATATGCCACCATCACCCAACCTCAAATATCCTGGGGTATGATGAGCTGCAATCTGTAGCTGGGTTTCTTTCCCACCTAGTCCCACAGCCGTTTAGACCCAAATTAATACACAAAAGCTTCTATTAATTATTAAGCTGTTAATAACCTAAACCGATGGCTTAGGTTTCTTATTGGCTAGCTCTCTCTTAATTATTAACCCATTTCTGTTAAAATATGTATTGCCACGAGGTTGTGGCTTACCCATAATCCAGCACTTTACTCCTCCAGCAACACGCCATCTCTCTCTGGCAGCTTCTCTCTGCCTCCCTCTCCCCAGCATTCTCCTCATCTGGTAGCCCCACCTACACTTCCTGCCTGGCTACTGGCCAATCAGTGGTTTATTCATCAACCAATAAGAGAAACATATATTCAGAAGAACATTCCTGCATCAGGAATCTGTAAACATTTTTTTGGGAAATTAAGGATGGTGCCTGTCACCCTCTTAGAATCCAGGCACCTGAGGAATGTTAGAGGGTCAGAGATTTACAGGTAGCTTGCGAAACAAAACAGGAACAAATACCTCAAAAGTTAATGGGAGACCAAAACAGGAAAATACGCCTTGCAGGTTAAGAGTTCTCTTTGCAGCTAAGACAGTTAAAATGACATTGCTGTTTGCCTTGTGTTAAATCCTAGTTAAAGAATAAGTTCTTATTTGTCTTGTGTTAAGCCTTTGCTAAATAAAGTCTCTATTTGTAATTAAGAGTAAGTTCCTGTTTCTTAGGTCTGATGTAAACTGCTAATAACCCCATTCACTTGATATACATCCTTGCCTTTGTTCCTCCCCTCCTCACTGTATCCTTTTAACAATGTATTATCACCAACACTCTCGCCCCAGGGAACACATTATCTCTCCAAGAGGGACTTCAAGTGGCCAGTGGGGACTGTACCCTCACATCCCGACTTAGGGTGAGGCAGCCAGCTGGCCAGTCAGCAGTGCACCCCAAAATACAGCTTGCTTTAACTGGGCAATCAGGGACTTAGTCTTTTCTCCTAGATAACATCAGGTTTAACAGGCTTTCAATAGGGGTTTGTTGGAAACTGTGAGTCAAGAAAGGGGTAAGGCTGGGGGGGGGGCGCTGAGGCAGTGCTGCAGGGGGCAGTGCCTGTAGCTGAAAGCAGTGTTAGGCTCTAATCTACCTTTATTTATGGACACTGACATTTCAATGTCATATCCCTTTCAAATGCCACCCAGTAACATCTTCCTTTGATTTAGTTTTCGCTGTTCAGAATGCAAAACTCATTTTTAATTCCTGAGTTATACCGAGCCCGACGTGAGGTTGGACTCCACGTTCAGACCACACACATTGCAGAGGCCTGTGAAGGGAGTCTGGGTTTCCAGAGCTCAGCTGTGGAGTAGTTACTAGAGCTAGGGGTCAGAGCCTGAGCCCCCTAGTCTGGTCCTGAACAAAGGAAGCTGGCCACCATGTCTTCGACAGTCCAATTCAAATCACAGCTAACAGAGGAAAGAAGAAAAAAATATTGTTCAAGGTGGCCACACTGGGAAGAACAAGAATGATGCCTTACTGTGACCTCCAAGTCCATTGCAGGGGTCCTGACATGAGATTTAGGTTTAAATAAGACAAGAGGTGTTCACATAGCTAAGAGTTCCGGTCAGAGTACAGTCACACCCATCACCTTGTCTACACTCCATTCTCTCCTGCAAAGTTGTCAGAAAGGGGTAAGCTCTTATTTCAGGAGAAGAGCTTCATACCAGCCCCTGCTGCTGTCCCCTCCCCTGCTGTGATTAACTCCAGTAATCAGCCCTCTCCTTCTACCAACTTGAGACCAAAGTGACTCTGGCCAGCTTAAGCATGGTGAGCATGGCTCTGTCAGGCCTTGCCCTTCTCCCCCATTCCCTCTGCCTGGCTAGAAGCCATTAGATTGTATTCCTAAAGCTAGTCACCGAGGTTCGTTCCCTGACTTGGCCATTTCCTCCTCCTGAAGCTGACTACCAACGTGCAGTTATCAAAGTATTGAAGTACAGGAATTAAAAGCCCCCTTTAGCTACCCACATTAACATGCTCAATTGATTAAACACCTCATCCTAACAACAAGTTTTCCCCCTTTACCTTTATAAACTGTCATTTTCTTTATGTGCCACCTCTGTCTCCTCTGTATCCAGAGACAATCCTTTGTTCCTCCAGAGTAAATATTTCTGCCCCCTTTCCCTTGTTCCCTTCCCCTTCTCCCTCATCTTCTATGGCCCATCTTTGTCTCTCATTCCCTTCTGTCTGTCCCTCTGGGGCAAACAAATCTCCTTTGTGCTGAGAACTTGGCCTTGGGGTCCTGAGCTGATACCCATCCCTTACAGGGAGTCTCTTGAGGAAATTCCAACTTCTTGCAGTTCATTATTTCAGTAGTTTGATGGCTAAAGGGAGAGATACACACTTTTCTAGACTATCCTCGTTCCTGCCAGGCAGTTTACAGAATGAAGGTCACCTGTTGCTGCTGACCTCTGTTCCCTTAGCAGGTGCGCCGAAGGGGTGATCAATGTGCTTTGGAAGGTTCTCCCACTGAATTCCCACTTTGCTCCCCGGGGAGCAAAGATCTTATAGACACTCCATGAAATACTGCAAATCCTCCCCCATTGCTATTTATAGTTCACACAGAGTGTTTGGGCTTCCGTAATTCAGATGACCTTCCTGGGAGTTGATGGGCTCTGGTTGCACAGCCACATGGTCAAAATGAAGAAAGAGGTTCACAGAGAAACCACTGGAGATCAGGGAGCCCATGAGCAGCTGGTAGTCCACAGACACCATCAAGACACTTTAGCCATTATATTTCAAAGCTACTCTGCAGCATTCTCCCAAACTGCCCTGGAAAAGGCTCGCCTTTGAGCTGTTCCATATGCAGAACACCATTTCTATGGCCCCTGAACACAATCATTAAGGAATATCCCTTCTACTCATTATAGCATCATAGCCCTGAGAGTAGGGAGGTACCTGTTGCTAAGGCAACCTGCTGGTTCTTGGTTATAAGGTAACCAACTTCTTGCATCTTGTAGGACACAAATAGATTAAAACCCACAGGTCATTCTTTTCTCCCTTCCAGAGCATTTGGCTTAGGGGTGTAGATATCTAAAAAAGCTTCTTTTCAGTTTTGCAACCTCAGGCTATGCTTCCTAAGGACCTGAGAGCCCTCCTCTCAATTGGATCCCTAAAGAAGATAAGATGATAACCTCCTTGCCTTCAGTCACCTTGGGTAAAACATCCCCCTTGCCAGAAAGGCCTGAGAAAGTTGGTTTTGCCAGAGAAGTCTGAGAAAGTTTGTTTTTCCCTGGGGCAAAGTCAAAGTGATGGTCTGTGATCCTTTCCACTTTCAAAGACTGACTCACTTGTGTATAGCAAGCTTTTCCTTATGAACCACCAATCAGCTCCCAAATCAGTCACTAGACTTCTTATTAGATATGAATTCTCAGTCTTATCTTATCCCTTATTTCATCTATATTTTACCTTGGGCCTTTTTACCTTTCTGTTTGTCCTACTCTGTATCCGCTGGCTGGCAGCTGCCTGGCTGGTCCAGGGATCTCTCTCTCTCTCCTCACTCCTTCTTCCTTCCCAAGCTTAGATTTCACCTCTTACTTATTCTCTGTGCCTGCCAGCCCTGCCTATCCCTCTCCTGCCTAGCTATTGGCTGTTCAGCTGTTTTTACACCAATCAGATACCTTAGGAAGGCATGGTGAAACAGTGACACGTCTTTACATAATTAAACACACATCCTTACATTGTTAAACAAATGCAGATAAACAAAAGTAACATACCTTTATATAGTGCAATAAATGCATCATGAATAAAGGTAACATATCTATGCCTAATTAAAGTAATATACCACAGCACTTGTGTTTCAGAAGAACTGAGATTAAATGGAGTCCCAACTTTTCTCCTATTACATGGGCCTAGAGTGAAGTCTTTGTTGACTTTGATTTTATTGCAATGGACATTTTGCTTTGATTCTGGCCATATTTCCACGTATGGAGCAATTGTGAGTGACAGTTCAGTTGCACCCATGTTATAGTCTGCTTTTAGATCAAGGAGGATCAAATCTATTTGGCTCAGAAATCACTCAGGGCACCTGAAAACACTGTCATGCTAGAGACAACCTTCACCTAAAGAATCAATCCCCAGGCCAAGCATGGTTGCCTATACCTTCCAGATAGAAGCAGGTGATCTCTGTGAGTATGAACCCATATTGGTCTAGAGTTCAATGTCTGTCTGGGCAACACATTTAGAATCAGTTTCATAAACAAGAAAACAAACAAAAGAGGAGATCCTTACCTTGTCTCCATGACATGCTCATTCTCTGAGTGCTCATACCTCATGCCTGTTTTAAATCAGTCACCATCTTGAAATTTGTCATTGACAATGGTGGTCAAAGAACTGTGAAGCTCACTGAACCTCTTAGAAGAGAAAGCGGGGAAGTACCTTTGAATGAATTGGTACAGGAGACTGCTTCCTAAACATAACACCAGTAGCACAGACACTGAGATCCACAATTAATAAATGGGATCTCCTGAAACTGAGAAGCTTCTGTAAGGCAAAGGACCCAGTCAACAAGACAAAACAGCAGCCCACAGAATGGGAAAAGATATTCACTAACCCCACATTTCACAGAGTGTAGGAGTCAATGCCACAAAGCTACCCGCCCAACAGGGCGGGGTCAAGGTAGAGATAAAAGGAAGTGAAAGGAAAAGGGGCTTCCCCCTTTTTCTGCTGGAAGCCAGCCACGCTTCTGCCTCCCAGCTTGTGCGACTCTCTCTCTCTCTGATAAATAAATATATTGTTTTCCCTATATAGCCTTGAGTATCGCTATAACAGAGGGCTGATCTCCAAAATATATGAAGAGCTCAAGAAGCAAGTCTCCAAAACACCAAAGGATCCAATTAAAAAGTAGTCTACAGAACTAAATAGAGAATTCTCAATAGAAGAGTCTAAAATGGATTAAAGACACTTTAGAAGTGCTCAACATCCTTAGCCATCAGGGAAATGCAAATCAAAACAACTCTGAGATACCATCTTGCTCCTGTCAGAATGGTTAAAATAAAAAACACCAGCCACAGTTTATGCTGGAGAGGATGTGGAGAAAGGGGAACACTCTTCCACTGCTGGTGGGAGTACCAACTTGTACAGTCACTCAGGAAAATGGGAATCAGTCTACCACGAGATCCAGTAATTCCACCCTTAGGCATATATTCAAAAGATGCACATTCATAAAAGACATCTGTTCAACCATGTTCATAGCAGCATTATTTGTAATAGCCAGAATCTGGAATCAACCTAGATGCCACTTAACTGAAGAATGGATAGAGAAATGTGATACATTTACACAATGGAGTACTACTCAGTTGGAAAAAAAAAAACAATGGAATCTTGAAATTCCAAGGAAAATGGATGTAACTAGAAGAAACCATCCTGAGTGAGGTAACCAAGTCACAAAAAAACAAACATGGTATGTACTCACTCATATATGGATTTTAGACATAGAGCAAAGGATTACCAGCCTACAATCCACACCTCCAGAGAAGCTAGGGAACAAGGAGGACCCTAAGAGAGACATACATGATCCCCAGGGAAGGGGAAATGGGCAAGATCTTCTGAGCAAATTGGGAGCATGGGGGAAGGGGAGAAGGATTTAGAAGAAAGAGAAGGGGAGAAGAGAAGGTAAGAGGGGGACATGAGGAACAGGAAGGCTGAGTCAGGGGAAGAACAGAGGAGAGCAAGAAGAGAAATACCATAATAGAGGGAGTCATTATTGGTTTAAAGAGAAATCTGGCACTAGGGAAATGTCCAGAGATCTACAAGGATGACACCAACTAAAAATCTAAGCAATAGTAGAGAGGCTACCTTAAATGGCCTTCTCCAATAACAAGATTGATGACTACCTTATATGCCATCTTAGAGCCTTCATCCAGTAGCTGATGGAAGAAGAAGCAAACACCCACAGCTAAACACTGAGCTAAACTCCTGGAATCCAGTTGCAGACAGGCAGGAGTGATGAGCAAAGGGGTCAAGACCAGGCTGGAGAAACCCACAAAAACAGCTGACTGAACAAGGGTGAGCTTATAGACCCCAGACTGACAGCTGGGAAACCAGAATAAAGCTGTTCCAGAACTCCTGAATGTGGATGTCAGTTTGGAGGTCTGGTTAATCTACAGGCCTCTGGTAGTGGATCAGTATTTATCTCTAGTACACTAATGGACTTTGGGAGCCCACTCCACAAAGGGGGATACTCTCTCAGCCTAGACACATAGGGGCGGGTCCAGGCCCTGCTCCAAATGATATGACAGACTTTGAAGATGCCCCAAGGAAGGCCTCACACTCCTTGGGGAGCAGAAAGGTGATGGGATATGGGGTTGTTGGGGGCAGGGCAGGAGGGGAGAGAGATGGAACTGGGATTGACATGTAAAATAAGCTTATTTCTAATTTAAAGAAAAAAAAAGAGCCATGAAGCTTTCCCAGCTGGCCATTATCAGGATGCTCTTCTCAGAGCCTTGGAAGCAGTTGTATGGATCACCACAAGGGGGCAGAGTGTACCACCTTCCCAGGAGCTAAAAGGTACAGAACCTTGTATGGGATGAGCTGCCTTTAAAAATGATGAAGAGAGAAGAGCTTCTGTAAAAAGCAGGATTGATATCTAGAAAGATAGCTTAGCTGGTGAAGTACTTACCATACAAACATGAGGACCTGAATATGGTCCCCAGAATTGGGAAGGCAGAGATGGGAGGACATCTGAGGCATGTTGGCCGGTTGGACTAGCTGAATTTGGTAAGTTCTGGCCCAACAAGAGACCGAAAGTCTAAAAACAAGGTGAACCATGTCAGTCTAAAATCATCTGAGGACTTTGCCTGAGGTTGACCATGGACCTCCACACATACAGGCGGCATATATGTGCATGCACACGCCTCAAAAAAAAAGGATAAAGAAAATAATGAATAGAGGAGGAGGAAAAGAAAGATGAGGAGTTGGAAGAAAAGAAGGAAAGGAGGAGGCAGAGGAGAAGAAGGAGAAGAAGAAGAAGAAGAAGAAGAAGAAGAAGAAGAAGAAGAAGAAGAAGAAGAAGAAGAAAAAGAAGTAGGAGAAGGAGAAGGAGAAGAAGGAGAAGAAGAAGGAGGAGAAGAAGAAGAAGAAGACCTTGAAGGAAGAGGAAGACTTGGATAAAGGCAAGAGGCATAAAGCAACACACTATGATACACACTTGTTCCCAGACCAAGAACATTTTCAAGAAAATCTAATTAATTTTAGCAGCTTATGTCTTATGAAATTAAATGATGGCATTATTTAATACCCTTAATTTGTTGGGAATGAAACTTGAGCCACGTAGACATGGAGGCTATTGGCTTCTGGTGGTCCCTGCTTCTCCATTAGATTGGCTTTGCTCCATGAGATATCTCTTTCCCTCATTGCACAAGTGCAAGGGAGGCAGCTAGAGGATGCTTCACTGCCTTTTCAGAGACATCTATTTGTATCAATTGGTGTCTGCACAAGCTCCAGCAGATCAGAGGAGATACTGGTGTCACTCAGCACATCTCCTGGAAGAGACTCCTCCAGGACACAAAGATGTCTAGAGTGATGTTTATGGGGGACTTATTGTTACTCAAGTCAGCTCCTTGTGTAGATGTTACATGTAGCCAGGCTTTCACATACCATGGGTTAACGGTGCTGGTCTCAATGATGCATGGGTCTTTGATGTAAAGAGCTGAGGTCAAGGAGAAAGCTTGTCAGGTTCTGTTATCTTGACTAGAGCAATCCCATTCTTATCTTTGTCCATAGTGATTGGTTGGGAAGCGACACTGAGCTCTGGCCATGGAGTGGGATTCTCTGAGAGATGACTACCCTTTCACTGTGGCCGGAGATGTCTCCCCACACAGGCTGAGGTGAAAGCAGCAAGGAACCTTGAATGCTTCCAGAGATGATCCAAAAGAAACTCACAACTCTTCTACTTGTGATACTGCCATGCCTTGGGCAAGGGGGAGGGTCAGAAATTACAATTTGAAAGAGTCCTCAAGATTTTAATAAACTAACAGTCTATCTCCTCACTATACTCACTATAGACTCCCTTCCCCCCACCCCTTTGACATTTACTACAGCTGAAGTGGTAGGGTATATCATCACTTGTATCTGGCTTCTCTCACACAGCAGCAAGCCTGAGATAAAGACACAGATGAAAGCAAAGGTAAATTCATTTGGAAGGTGGACCAGGCATGAGTGAAGGAACTAGGAAAGTAAAACAGAAAAGTTGATCTAAAGACAAGGTGCAGAAAGGTCTTTACAGGGGAACTCAGAACCAAAGGGTCCCTCATGGACCAGAGTATAACTCCTGGACCTGTTGGACTACAGGAGGACACGAGGCTGGATCTCGGATTAACTCCCTGTGCTCCATGTTAGCATAGGGCTGTATGTAGAGGAGGAGTCACCCATTGTCACGTCTGCTGCTCGGCCTGTGTTGGAGAACGTGCGGAGGGTGTCGGGTATTGAAAACACAGAGACTCGTTCAATGATATAAAGAGAACTTTAAACAGGCTCCAAAAAGGTTCAAGAAAAACTTCCTAAGAAAGGCTCCCACCAGAGAAGCTTCTGCTCTCTCCTCTACCCTGGCTGGTTCTGCTCTGACACCAGAGGTGGATGTGTGTGGGTTTTTGAAGGTGCGGTTAGTCTCTGGACAAGGTCAAGGTCAGGGCGGTTTCCGTGGGAAGGCCTTTCCCAGGAACTTATTGTATCATTTTTAGTAAACATGTTTTTACTAAACATTGTCTTACAGCTGCCTACTCCCAGGCAGAAGGGGAAGTGGCCAGGAACTTATTGTATCGTTTTTAGTAAACATGTTTTTACTAAACATTGTCTTACAGCTGCCTACTCCCAGGCAGAAGGGGAAGTGGGTCTCTGCTCAAGGTCTGGTGTTCCCACAATTCACCCCTTTTTATTTTCAAATGAGGCACTCCTGGCTTAGGTCAAGTAGGCTCACCCTCCCTTTCCCGTCTTTGGGGGACCTTGAACCCCTGTTTTAGGTGGGAGGGGTCTTCCTCACAGGTTGCCCGTCATCGGAGATACCCCAACCTTTAATCATCTGTAACCAACCTTCATGGCTATCGGGATTGCCATGGGCTAAGCTAAGCAATACTTGGTTACGGATCTCTTGTCTCTGGAACAAGGCACGTTTGAGCTCGGCATAAAGCCAGAATGCCTACCGCCACTGCCACCATTTCTAGGACCCCCATTGACATAGCGCCTCTCCATTACCATACCCATCACCAGATTTGGGCCATAACATTCTACCAGCCTTCGTCTGTTACAAGGGTAACCCGCATGTGATTTACATTTACAATTTGATAAAGTTTCCAATCGTTTTAAGATCTGCTCAAGAAAGCATTTAGAAAGTGCACTAGCACAGATATATTAGGTACAATCATTGATGTTACACATGTAGCATTACGAAAAATATGAACAATAGTTGTCGCATTAGGACAAGTTGCATTTCTCCAGAAAAATACACTGGCCTAGTCGTGATTCCAGAAACAGGAACCATCAAGTGACCATGTCCTGTTCAAATACTGAAAAGAGGCTTTTGCCACTCATCATAGTCCATACCAATGTCCAAATGCTTTAAATGGGTCCTTTTTTCTCTGTTAGCTTTACGATGAAAACTCATGGGTCCGGAAGGTTGATGCAGCAGGTCTGTTGAGAAACTGGAAATCTCGAACCGACTGTTTTCTTTCTTTCTTGGGCTGTAGATTCGATGACATCAATGGTCAGGAACATTGATTTAGGAGATCTCACTCAAACTGGCTTAGGTAGGCTCCCATGGTCTCAGGTCCAGTTTTTCTCTGCTCCATGTATCTCACTAAATGGTCTGACAACTGTCGAAGGTTTATTCTTTTCCTGCAAGAAAACACAAACATGCCCTCGACCCCAAATTAGGGTCTTCTCCACTGTCTAGTGCATGGATGTCTCCATTTGACCTGAGCAATGGTTGCTCAAGTTCCATCATGCCAGAATCTGTCTGAAGCTCACTGGCATTCACATTATAAAATTTTTAAATGAGGAGTGTATTATTTGATGAGTCATGTGGGGACTGGGGGCATTATTCCCCCATTTTTATTTTGTAAAAAAAAATTTCCTTTTTGAACTGTTGAAGCTGGACCATAACAGTAGAAGGATTTGTCTACCCTCCTTGTTTAACTATCTAGGTAAATTGGGATTACTACTGTTTTTGAACTAGCTGGTGAATCGCCCTTAGTTTCTTCGCTGGTAAGGGCCACTGTTCCACCCATACCGGATCATCTGATAGCCATGTGATGGGTATGGGGGCTGGCGGCGCAACAGTGACCCTCATCAAAAATGGCCAAAACCCTTCCTATCCCCTGGGGCCCTGGTCTCCAAAGGGAGGGATGCCACAGGGCAAACCTCTCCCTGTTCTAGTTTACCTAGTTCCCTCCCCAGGCTCCAGCCCCTCCCTTGCATCATCTGGGGGCCCCTGCTTTTGGACTTGGGTGCCTGAGTGGTGAGGACCACTCCCATTTCTTGCATGAGGTCCCGTCCCCAGAGGTTAATAGGGAGGCCAGGCAAAACATATGGCTGGAAAAGCCCTGTGTGGCCTTTAGAGTCTTGTCACTTTAAGATCCTGAGGCTTTTTTGGGGCACAGTCTGTCCTATTCCCTGGAGGCTCACTGTCCCTTCCTCTTTCGGCCAGGCGGGGGGGCCAGAATTTATCTGAGAGGACAGAGAAATCTGCCTCAGAATCTAAGATGCCCCTAAAGGACTTGCCTTTTATCTTTAATGTAAGCTGGGGGCGGTTCTCCATAGTGGCTACCCAAAATGCTGCCGGGCCGGTACTTCCAAAACCTTGGTTGCCCCTTTTCTCTTTAATTTTTCTAGCCTCACAAGGAGCTGTAGGGAGAAGGAGTAACTGAGCAATCCGTTCTCCTGCAGGGATGGCAACAACCCCACTGCCCACTGATGTCATTATTTTAATCTCCCCCTCACTATCCTGGTCTATAACACCGGGGTGTACCTGGATGCCTCAAAGAATAGTACTGGACCGTCCCAAGAGTAGTCCGACTGTGCCTGGAGGCAATGGCCCATGCACCCCAGTAGGGAGGGCCTGGATCCCCATTTCCGGTGTTAGGATTGCCCGGGCAGAGGGAGCGAGGTCCAATCCTGCACTCCCCAAGGTGGCTCTAAGGAGGTCTGAGATATGAAGGGGTTGCTCTGGGGGAGAAAATGAGTCCTGCCACTGCCCAGAGCAGGGGTCATTGCCCCGTACACATTGGTTTTGGGGCCCTGGGGCGGGGCCCTCCTCCCGTTTCCCTGATTATTATTAGCAGAAAGGAAATTTCCCTCCCAGTCAGTTTTAGAGTAGCAGTCTTTGGCCCAATGATATCCCCTTCGGCAACGGGGGGCATAAACCAGGTCTCTTGAGACCCGTAGTACTATTTTGAGGGCACTCTCTACGGAAGTGTCCCTCCCTGCCGCAGCTGAAACATGTTTTTCTCCTTCCCAGAGTAGGTCTTTCTTTCCCCACTTGGGGCCGAATAGCAGCAGTTAACACTTGGCCCTGGATGAAGTTCCCATCAATGTCCCTACAGATCCGGATATAGTCATTTAGACTTTTATTGCGATAGGGGCGAAGGGCTTCCTTACAATATTTATTTGCATTTTTAAATGTCATCTGCTTTATGACTGGCATCACAGGCCCAATGCCCCCAAATATTCTTTCTGCTACCTGACTGAGACGGTCTACGAAGTCTTGAAAAGGTTCGGAAGGTCCTTGAAGGACTTTGGACAGATGATCCCCTCCTCCCTTGGAAGGCAATGCTTTCCAAGCCCCTTGGGCCGCTGCTGCCACTTGGGCATAGACTGCGATGTCATATTGTATTTGTTGCTGAATGGTGGCATATTGACCACTCCCGGTAAGCATCTCCACATTTCTCTGGGGCTGTCCGGCCTGTGTATTTCTTTGGGCTGTCTGGCTGCATCTTTTCTGAAACTCACCTCTCCAAATCAAATAATCTCCCCCCGACAGAGCTGCTCTGCAAAGCTGCTGCCAATCGCCAGGTGTCAAATTAAGAGACGCAAAAGATTCCATTAAGGAAAGTGTAAAGGGAGCCTGTGCTCCATAATTTAAAGTTGCCTCTTTAAGTTGTTTTATATCCTTAAATTTTAAAGGGTTATGATGCCGAATGACCTGTCCAGAATTGTTTGGATCTGGAACTTCCATTACTGGGGCCACCACTGGGCAGCATTGGACACCTCCTCTGGGTCTTCCCTCCAGGTCTGAGAAGGACTGGGTTATCTCATAGGAGGAGTCCCTTTTTTTAAAGTATGGGGAAGGGTTTCTCTCCCTGTCCTGTCTTTCCTTAATTAGAATCTTTTTTAGTTCTTTTTAAGGGCCGCGATCTCAGCAAGTAACCGTTCCTTTTTAGACTGTGACGAGTCTGAGTCTGAGCTACTTCCATTTTCTAGGTCTGATAGAGAAGGATATAACCGATTCTGACCGGAGTCCTTTTTTTTGGGTCGCGCCCGGAGATGTCTACCCGTTTTTTTGTTGTTACTAAGAGACTCCTCCTCATCCTCACTAACAATGGAGCCTCTAGTTTCAGTCACGGTCTCTTTATCATCACTCTCTGCCCCTGAACTCAAGGAGGCTTGAGTCTCAGTCTCTTGTAACTCTAAAAAGCCTCTTTTGTGTCCTGAACTACCTGGCGGTGACGAACCTTATCTGTCAAAAGTGCTCCCCTCACTAATCTCCATAAGGAGAATGTCGTAGGGGGCAAGGACTCAGATCCCTCTTTTCGTAAAAGTCTATGAAGATCACGGCGAACCTCCTCCCAATCTGGAATATTTAAGCTTCCCCCAGTAATGAACCATGGACTGGCTCGTTCGATCGATTTTAGAAAGCCTTCTAGGGTTTTAGACTTGACTGCAGTCCCATGTTCTTTAAGTAACTTTTTTAGTTGATACTGCAATGATTCTAGCTTCCCGGAACTATTCCCCATAGTTTCATAACCCCGTCCACTTACCTCGCTTTCACGATCTCGGTGGGACCTCCAATTGTCACGTCTGCTGCTCGGCCTGTGTTGGAGAACGTGCGGAGGGTGTCGGGTATTGAAAACACAGAGACTCGTTCAATGATATAAAGAGAACTTTAAACAGGCTCCAAAAAGGTTCAAGAAAAACTTCCTAAGAAAGGCTCCCACCAGAGAAGCTTCTGCTCTCTCCTCTACCCTGGCTGGTTCTGCTCTGACACCAGAGGTGGATGTGTGTGGGTTTTTGAAGGTGCGGTTAGTCTCTGGACAAGGTCAAGGTCAGGGCGGTTTCCGTGGGAAGGCCTTTCCCAGGAACTTATTGTATCATTTTTAGTAAACATGTTTTTACTAAACATTGTCTTACAGCTGCCTACTCCCAGGCAGAAGGGGAAGTGGGTCCCCATGCATTTCACTGTTACTGTAAATGAGAACTCAAAACCTCCTAATGCCTTTTAGCAAAGCCTCAAGGCAAAAGCACCAAGCCATAGCACACAGCTGAGGAGACGTGAAAACTGTGTTGTTCTCCTCCACCTGCTCCCAACCCCCACCCCAGCAGCTGGGACTGAAACCATAAAAAGCACCAAGGAGAATGTCAGTCACCTCAGTGGGCATCATCACTCATGCCCACGCCCCTCAAGATCTACGCATCCTCTTTTCCATACAGTAATTTCTAAGACCTTGGTAATTAATGAATATATGTTTATGGATAAATGTAAAATTATTTCACCGTGGAAAGAAAATTATAAGCCATTTGTGTACTAAACTTAAAAAGAATGGCTGGTTGTGGTAGCTCACACACCTCTAATTCCAATTCTCAGGAGGCAGAAGCTAACTGGTGAATCTCTGAGTTCCAGGCCAACCAGGGCTTCATAGTGAGGCCCTGTCTAAAAACAATAAAATTTTTAAAAATTAAAAAAGGCCTCTTGTACGTTTGCAAATCATTTCAAAAACTTAAACTATATTGCAACACAGATTTGTGAACCTTCTTGTGAGGCAAGAACAAGCCATGATCCCAAGACTCCCTAATTTCTGTCCCTACTTGATAAATTCTCAGTATTAGGTTTTTTTCTTTTTAAATTTTATTTCAATTTGCACATATCCCTCCCCCAGTGTGTGTGTGTGTGTGTGTGTGTGTGTGTGTGTGTGTGTGTGTATTCAGTTGCTCAAGGAGGGCAGAGGAGGGTGTGGGATCCACTAGACAACTAAATGCAACTTCAAGCCACCCTACGCTGGCTAGTTTCATGTCAACTTGACACAAGGCACAGTCACTTAAGAGGGAACTTCAACTGAGAAAATGTCCCCACCAGACCGCCTGTAGGGGAGCCCAGGGTGATTTTTCTTGATTGATTTGGGACGGCCTAGATCGATATGGATGGTGCCAGCCCTGGGCACATGGTCATGAATACTGAATTTTTTTTTTTTTTTTTTGGTTTTTCGAGACAAGGTTTCTCTGTGGCTTTGGAGGCTGTCCTGGAACTCGCTCTGTAGACCAGGCTGGCCTCGAACTCACAGAGATCCGCCTGCCTCTGCCTCCCGAGTGCTGGGATTAAAGGCGTGCGCCACCAACGCCCCGCATGAATGCTGAAAGAAAGCAGGCTGAGCAAGCTACAGGGAGGAAGCCAGTAAGCAGATTTCTCCGTGGCCTCTGCATCGGTTCCTGCCCTGACTTCTCTCAGTGATCCACTGGTACCCAGATATCTAAGATGAAATCAACCCTTTCCTCCTTGAGTTGTTTTGGTCCTAGTGTTTCATCATTGCAACAGAAACCTCAAAGACACACCCCCACAAGGTGCAAGGCTACACTTGGAGGATTTACATCCATCCTGTTTGTGAAATCCTCCTGCTTGGCCTGTGGTCGGGTGGCTGAGTAATCATGAGGCTATAGTCTAAGAGCAGAACAGTCTTGAGAAGGCATCCATGTGCTACTTGTCCTCAGTGGCAGAGGGCTCCCCCAAGCTTCCTGCTCGCACTTCTGGCCTGCCCTTGAAATACTTGAGCTGGATCGATAGCCCCTCGGTGTGGTTTTTCCCAGCAGCCTATTTGTACTTTTTCACTTTCAAAGACAGGCAATCAATCAGACATGAGTGATCGCTGCAGCCTGTATCGACCATTTGTTTTTAAACATTAACAGTTTGGAGGGATCTGCACAGAGTTTCTTAACCATGTGTTGAAAATTACTTCAGTTCTCAGAGCTGAACGTTCTCCTGCTTTCGGCTCAACCCATGTGTGACTCAACTCTGAGTTTGTTAACACTTAGTAAGAAATGGGAACAAAGAACAAAACTACACAATGCATTTTTAAATTTGTTTTTTTTTTTTTTTGTAGAGCTAGAGAGATGGCTCTGTGGTTAAGAGCACTGGCTACTCTTCCAGAGGACCTGAGTTAGGTTCCCTGTACCTGTGATGGATGGCTCACAGACCTCTGTGACTCCAGTACCAGATGGTCTGATGCCCCCTTCTGGCCTATTCAGACACTACACTTACACATAAGCATGCGTACTAACATGTACAGAATTAAACACAAAGTAAAACCTGTATTTATATTGGGAGGACATGCGCTACCCATAACAAAGTGAAGAATCTGCTAGTCCACCCTCAGCCCTTTCTTGGGGTGCTGTTGTGGGTTTGCAAGCCAGAGTACCAGGGATGCTAAAGCCTGAGTGACAGTCAATGTCCTCAGTGCACCAGGCAAATCCTTCAGGTTTCAAAAAGAAACAGAAGCTCTTTTGCTTGTTTGTTTTTGGAATACTCTTATCTTATTTTCTTTTTTATTAAAATTGGAAATAAGCTTGTTCTATATGTCAATCCCAGTTCCCTCTCCCTCCCCTCCTCCTCTGCCTCCAACAACCACCTATACCATCCATCCCCTTTCTGCTCCCCAGGGCTGGGGAGGTCTTTCATGGGAGATCTTCAAAGTCTGTCATATCATTTGGAGCAGGGCCTAAAGCCGCCCCTGTGTGTCTAGGCTGAGAGAGTGTCTCTCTATGTGGAGTGGGCTCCCAAAGTCCATTCATGTATTAGGGATAAATATTGATCCACTGCCAGAGGCCCCATAGATTAACCAGACTTCCAAACTGACATCCTCGTTCAGGAAGTCTGGAACAGTCCTATGCTGGTTTCCCAGCTATCAGTCTGGGGTCCATAAACTCCCTCTTGTTCAGGTCAGCTGTTTCTGTGGGTTTCTCCAGCCTGGTCTTGACCCCTTTGCTCATCACTCCTGCCTGTCTGCAACTGGATTCCAGGAGTTTAGCTCAGTGTTTAGCTGTGGGTGTTTGCTTCTTCTTCCATCAGCTACTGAATGAAGGCTCTAAGATGGCATATAAGGTAGTCATCAATCTTGTTATTGGAGAAGGCCATTTAAGGTAGCCTCTCTACTATTGCTTAGATTTTTAGTTGGTGCCATCCTTGTAGATCTCTGGACATTTCCCTAGAGCCAGATTTCTCTTTAAACCAATAATGGCTCCCTCTATTATGGTGTCTCGTCTATTCTTCCCCTGACTCAACCATCCAGCTCTTTCATGTCCTCCTCTCCCCTCCTTTTCTCAACTTCTCTTTCTCCTAACTCTCTCTCCCCTCCCCCTATGTTTTCAATTAGCTCAGAAGATCTTACTCCTTTCCCCTTCTCTGGGGGACCATGCATGTCTCTCTTAGGGTCCACCTTGTTTCCTAGCTTCTCTGGTGGTATGGATTATAGACTGGTAATCCTTTGTTCTATGTCTAAAATCCATATATGAGTGAGTACATATCATGTTTGTCTTTTTGTGACGGGGTAACCTCATTCAGGATGGCTTCTTCCAGTTCCATCCTTTGCCTGTGAATTTCAAGATTCCATTGTTTTTTTTTCAGCTGAGTAGTACTCCACAAGAGTCCATTGGCTTTGTTTCCAGCTGAGTAGTACTCCATTGTGTAAATGTATCATATTTTCTCTATCCATTCTTCAGTTGAGGGGCATCTAGGTTGATTCCAGATTCTGGCTATTACAAATAATGCTGCTATGAACATAGTGGAACAGATGTCCTTGTTGTATGAATGTGCATCTTTTGGGTTTGTGCCTAAGAGTGGAATTACTGAATCTTGTGCTAGACTGATTCCCATTTTCCTGAGTAACCTCCATACTGATTTCCAAAGTGACTGTACAAGTTGGCACTCCCACCAGCAGTGGAGGACTGCTCCCCTCTCTCCACATCCTCTTCAGCATAAACTGTCATTGGTGTTTTTTATTTTAGCCATTCTGACAGGAGCAAAATGGTATCTCAGAGTTGTTTTGATTTGTATTTACCTGATGGCTAAGGATGTTGAGCATTTCCTTAAGTGTCTTTCGGCCATTTTAGGTTCCTCTATTGAGAATTCTCTATTTAGTTCTGTACCTCACTTTTTATTTGGATTATTTAGTGTTTGGGTGGCTAGCTTCTTGATTTCTTTGGAAATCAGCCCTCTGTCAGAGGTGGGATTGGTGAATATCTTTTCCCATTTCGCGTGGGCTGCTGTTTTGTCATGTTGACTGTGTCCTTTGCCTTACAGAAGCTTCTCAGTTTCAGGAGGTCCCATTTTTAAATTATTGATCTCAGTGTCTATGCTAGTGGAGTTATGTTCAGAAAGTGGTCTTCTGTACCAATTCGTTTGAGGGTACCACCTATTTTCTTTTCTAAGAGGTTCAGTGTGGGTGAATTTATGTTTAGATCTTTAATCCATTTGGACTTAAGTTTTGTGCATAGTGATAGACATGGATCTATCTGCAGTCTTCTACATACCAGCATCCAGTTATGCCAGCACCATTTGCTGAAGATGCTTTCTGTTTTCCATTGTATAATTTTAGCTTCTTTGTCAAAAATCAGATGTTCATAGGTGTGTGAGTCCATATCAGAATTTTCAATTAGATGGAATACTCTTATTTTTTGCCATTGGTTCTTAGTCTTTTTTGAAGACTTTTCCCCTCATCCCAAAAGGGTTCTAGAGCCCCACATATACCTTTGTAAGTAAAATACTTGAAACAACACAGGAAATAACCATGAGAATTAGCCAATAGGAATATGTAAAATTAAACTGTTTCTACACGGAAAAGGAAATTATAGGCTACCCAATAGGAGGGAACCATATTTGCCAACTTTGCTTTGGGCGAGGGCTTAGTGTCTGGACTCTGTAAGGAACTGAAAAATGTAAATGACAAACCCCAACTTTCCAATCACTAAATGGGCTAACTGAAAAGGAGATAAAACACAAATGGTCAATAAATGATTTTTAGAAGCATTCTACATCTTTAGCCATTAGGAAAACACAAGTAACAGCACTTTGGGATTCTATTCCACTCCAGCCAGAATGGCTACCATTAAGAAAACAAATGGCTATAAATGCTGGTGAGAGTGTGGGGAAAGAGGAGGCCCATGTTCTCTTTTGGTGAATGTGTAAACGGTGCCATCACCGTGGGAATCAGTGTGGATTTTTCTAAAGAAAAAAAAAAGCTAAATCTGGAGCACTGTGAGATCTAGGTAGTCCATTCTTAGGCATGTATTCAAGAGAGTCTAAGTCCTACCACAGGGGTATTTGCACATCCATGCTTTCTGTTGCTCTAGTCACAATAGTGAGAAAATGGAAATGCACAGACGCCCAGCAATAGATACACGAATGAAAACAATGTAGTGCATACACACAAGAGAGGTTTGTTCAACCACAGAAAAGAACGAAATTTGGGGGAACATGGGTGGAACTGGAAATTACTGGTCCATGAAGTAACTGAGGCCCAGAAAGAGAAATTCAGTCTGTTCTGTCTTATATGCAGATCCTAGCTTCTCATTTGTACATATGTTTGTGTGCTTGTATGTATGTGGGGGTGTGGGTCATGTGACCAGAAATGGCACAATGAGAGGTAAAAACAGAGGTCCTAAGGAAGAGAGGAAAGAAATTAAGAGAATATATGTGACATGAAAGTGTAAGAAAGTGTAGGAGAAGGAAACAGGTAAGGGATGGACAAAGGGTGTGGGGAAGGATCAACATGTATGAAATACGATGATGAAACCCATTCCTTTGCATACTATTAAAAAATAAAATTAAGTCCATGCATCGAAATTAAATGTAACTAAAACTTCAATTTCCCAGATAAGCAAACACCACTACCACTGCATTCTTCATAGTTATATGTGGTTAACAGTTAATCACACTAGCAAATATGGATAATAAAATCTTTCCTCATCCTGAAAGGTTAATTTGGGTACCTACAAACCGAAGTCAAAACCCTAACTGAATGCTCTTTTTTAGGCTCTATAGTCTGTAGGAGGTGCACATTTGAACATACAGTATGGGGGACGTCCCTGGGGAACTATGCCCCTGCCCAGCACGACCACAGAGCAAAGTGGCAAAGGGTTAGAATGCCCACTTACACAGTGTGGGAATAGACAAACAACTAATGTCAAGTGTACAATCCCTCCTCGCTCTGAAACCTAAAACTCTCTGAAGGCCAAAACAACTCTTGATTTGTTGTTGTTGTTGTGTTGTTGTTTTGTTTGTTCAAAGCAAAACCTTGTTTGGCAGCAACGCCCAATCTAAATTATCAAGAGGTTACTTGCCCATTTGTTCTGTTTATTTATGACATTGGATGTAAATTCCATATGTCTCACTGCCCCAAAATTAATGTGTTTGATTGTGAAGTCCCACCCCAGACCTCAATGGGATATGCTAAATAAGACACAGTAGATAAATGTGTTACCAGGGTGTAAACTCCAAACAATGTTTACATTCTGAAACACATCTGGGCCCACGGGGCTGGGAAAACAGATTGTGAATTTGTATTAATCAGCAACTGAAAAGGAGTAAATCAGACCTACATTTATACGCAAGGATAATAAAATGGTTGGAAGAAGGAATAAGTCAGAATAAAATAGCACGACCTTGGTTCTGTAAATTATGGAGCCTTCTCCCCCAAGTATCCCTGTTTTTGTTTATTTTGTCTGTCTGTTTTTTGGGGTTTTCTAACACCAGTGTGTGATGCCGGTAGGTGTGGGAGCAAGGGCACCTGGAGCTAGGTGGTACCTTGTAGGCGTCCATAGCAGAGGGTGGGGGTAGGACCCCAGATGGAGAATGGACAAGACAGAAAACCTCCCCCAAGAGTCAGTCATGCATGGCAAGTTCTGTTGGTGACACCAGCCCTATTCTGTTCACTTGTGGTGTAAAAACCAGTGCATACACAAATGATACAAAATGCATCATAAAAATCCTATTTTTGAGAAGGAGAAGTAGACAATACAAGGTCCCTACCCCTAACCAAGAAGCTATTTGCAACTGGTACATACCTTCTGGGGAAGGGAAAACCAGTTTTCTCGATGGAATGTCCGTGGGTGTATCAATCACACTCCAGGGCAGGCTTCAGGTACACAAGCAGTTAGCCAACAAAAAGGACTCAACATTTCTTTGTGTGTTTTTTGGCTTTGTGTTATTTTGGTACTTTTTGTCTCGTTGTTTTTGTCCTGTGGTTTAACATGGTATATCGACTTGACAGGATCCCAAATCACTTATGAGACATGTTCTGGGCACAGAACAGGCTTTGTCAATACATGTGAAGAACCATCTCGAATAGGTTCGGTAAACTGGGAAATCCCGCCCTAAGTGTGGACAGCACCATCCCATTGGCTGAGGTCCTGGACAGAATCAAAAGGAGAAAGTGAGCTGAGTACCAGCATCCGTCTCTCTCCCTGCTTCCAGTCACCTCATGTTCCTACTGCCATCCCTTCACCGTGATGGGCTCTCAAAGTGTGAGTCAAAATGAATCCTTCCTTCCCTTCTCTTTCCCTCCCTCCCTCTCTCTGTCCCTCCCTTCCTTCCTTTCTTCCTTCCTTCAGTTGCTGTTTCCAGGATATTTTATCACAGGAAAATTATCTAACACAGAAGCATATGAGACCACATCCAAAGCCCACTACCTTCTTTTCTCTTCCACTTATACCCCAACCCATTCTAAAGAAGCAACACACACACACACACACACACACACACACACACACACACACTTACTCACAAAAGCCCTTATCTGGTAGAGAGCCTGTAAGTGTGAGGAACTTCATCACCAAACAATAATTATTTCCTGGTCACTCACCTCCCGGCAGGGACGAAATTGTTTTTGTAATTTCTCATTAGGCAGGGCTTGATTCAAAATACAATTAGTAATCATTTTAATTACAGGCAGCTCTCCTAGAAAGGACTTAAAACACAGAGACAAAGGAGGCAACCAGATAAAGAGAGACCAGGAAAGTTTAAAGGGACTTAGGAAAGACTCAAAAGTTAATACACAAATAGAAGGTGGCAGATATTTAAGGAGAAAGTGGGCATTTCTGCACATCCAAGAGGCTGATGTTTCCTTTAAAATATTATGCTGGGGGCTGAAGAGATGGCTCAGAGGTTAAGAGCATGAACTGATCTTGCAGAGGACAAAGGTTTCCAGCACCTATGTCAGGGGTTCACAATGCCTGTAACTCCAAATTCAGAGACTCTGATACTCTCTTCTGGTCTCCGCAGGCATCTGTGTGCATGTGCGTGAGCATGCACACACACAAACACCCCCCCCACATTCTTTAAAAATGATTAAAATTCAACACTAACTTTAAAAACCAACAAATCATTATATTATTGTATAAAATGAAGTAATTTATGTGTGACAATTAAGATTTGTATGGCAAGCCATATGCAGAGTGAAAAAGCACATTTCGACTCAGAGATGAATTTTCTAAGCCTAATATCAGAATGGCCTCGCTATCGACCCAGGATTCCACTCATATAAACTTTTTGCAATAAATATGATTTGAGAATTGTGCAAAAAATATAATAAGCTATGGAATCTGACATTTGCATATAAATAGAAAAGAACTCCCAGCCTGTCTACAAAGAGAAAAATGATTTCAGCATTCTTACATAATTTCTAGCACGTTTGCTTTTATAAATGTCCTTGTCATGTTGTTCTCAAAAACAGGGATTCATTCTAGCAGCTTCTTTTAAGATAAAAACGGGGCAAGTTATTTCCAAGAAATATTTACAAGATGCAGTAGAATGAGGTGAGATTCTTTTCAGTTCTCCAATCCAAACAATTAAAGAGAAAAATCAGTAATGATTATCTCCCATCTCCTGACTTCACGGACTTCAGTGGAGTCTATGAATGTTCACAGAGACCAGGGTTCACATCAAGGTATCAAGTACACAGGGGGCGGGGCTGGTTAGTTTTCCTTAACTTGACACAAGCTGGAGCCTCCTGGGAAGAGAGAACCTCCGTTGAGGAATGGCCTCCATCAGACTGGTCTGTGGGGACACTCTTCTTGATTAATGACTGATGTGGGAGAGTCTAGCCCACCGTGGACAGTGCCACCCTTGGGCAGGTGACCTTGGCTTGTGTAAGAAAACAAGCTGGATCAGAAGAGATGGTTCAGTGGTTAAGAATACTTGCTGTTCTTTCAGAGGGCCCAGGTTCAGTTCCCAGAACCACTACAGTAGCTCCCAGCCATCTGTAATTCCAGTTCCAGATAACTCAATCCCTCTTCTGGCCTCTGCAGGCGCAAGGCGTGCATGTAATACACTCATATGTATGCAGGCAAAACAGTCATACATGTAAAAAATAAATAAAATTTATACATGTAAAAAACAGATAAAACTTAGAAAAAGAAAAAAGGGAGCCATGAAAGCAACAGGGAGCAAGCGGATAAGTTGTGTTCCTCGGTTTCTGCCCCAGGCTCCTGCCCCTAACTCCTGGTTTGGCTTCACTCACTGATGGACTGAAACCAGTTAGCCACAGACCCCTTCCTCCCTAGGCTGTTTTTGGGTAGCGACAGACAGCTTCCTCAGAGCACTGACACACTCAGAGTACCTGTTTCCTTAGCATCTTTCACCAAGTCTAGCCTCCATGCCAGCACACACATGTAAATAACTTCGAATCCAAGAACTATCTGCTCATTTACATTTGTCAACTTAGCAGAAGCAAGGCAGGCAGGGTAGGAAGACAGAGACAGGCTAAGGAGACATCAGAAAGGAACAGAGTTCCTCACCCTCACCCATGTATATGCCCATGCCCAGACTCGAATCTCCTACTGACTCCACGTAGAGTTTTGACATAGCTAGTTGGGATTTCCTTAGGCCAAAACTGTACCCAGAAGGAATACTCTCTTCAGGCAAACACCACCAATTAGACCATTAAGACAGCAGTGAATCACACCCAGACAAAAACCATGTTTTAGAGAAACCTCGTTCTGTAGCCTATGATGAAATAACTCTGGCTTTTAACTTTTAATCTGGTTTTATCTTAATTGTGTTTCTTCCTCATATATAAAGTTGGTCAGGACCCTATCTTTTCAGTATTAAAAATTATCGCCCCCCCCGCCATTTTGATGAAGAAATGAGTAGATCTACACATTCATTTTTTAATCTCCTTAGTTATAAAACTTTCTTTAAAGGACATAAGCTCCCAGAGTCATTTACCAACGCTAATGCCCTGACCCACCTCTCCTTGAGTATACCCTGTCTCCAAATTAATAAACTCACTGAACTTTCTTGACTGCTCCTGAAATTTTGTTCTGGGATCAAAGTGAAGAATCCCAGTTAGCAACTAGAGAGATGGCTCAGAAGTTAAGAGCACTGACTGCTCTTCTGGAGAAACCAGGTTCAATTCCCAGCACCTACATGGCATCTTGCAACCATCTCTGCCCACCTTCACTGCCTCTGTGGTCATAGAACATGAGGCTTTCTGGAGGGTCCTCTGGAGACCAGCAGAACACCATGAGCCCAGTTTGTCCCCACTCCCCAGAGAACCCTGTCGCTGAGATATTTGGTTTCTGAGTAGATATCTGGTACCCAACTAAAATAATCTCAGAGATTTAGTTGTAAAAGCAAGGTGCAGGTGAACGGATTTCCTTTGGTCCCTGCCTTGACTGGATAAGGCATTTTCCTATTAAGCCATGGATATGTGTGCTGATTTTTAATTTGAGGTTTGATATGAATTCAGCTGCTTGCATGTTAGAAATGGGACTGGGGGATCCAAGAAAATGAACGCACAACCCAAGGTATTTCCTCAAGGGGAAAATATTTAACTTCTGTAGAAGTGTACATAGTCTTGGCAAATCAGGCGGCAGGAGTCCTGCATGGTTTTTCTTCCTAACAGGAGCGGTTCCATTCCTCACTCTGAGTGGTCAGAAATTGGCTTCACACTCCAAAGGAGTGCTAACCCAAGACAGTGCAGCTGATGTGCAAAATACCACCTTTGGGAAGATGCACATATTTTGTTTTAAACTAAAAAAAATTAAGTTGAAATCTCTGCCAAGGGGCTTAATTACAATGTTTAAAAATGGGCTTTTGTCTTATTTAGCCCTTTATGTTTTATTTCCGTTTTCCACACGATGGGAAACCATCAGCCACAGGACTCACTCCTTCCCGATTTAAAGGAAACCTTTGTTCTAAGCTTTGTTGTGGGGGGCATTTGAAAGGTTTTGAGAGGAGAGAAGTCTGTTGCTAGTTCCATCTTGGGACTCCCTGAGAATCAGGTGTAAGGAGATTAGGACTCCCAGAGTACTGAGAGGAAAGTGACTTTGCCTGATTTGCCTGAAGGCTGGCGGGTAAAGCAAAGGAGAGGTCTTGCAGTGAGTCTCACTAAGCAAGCTGCTAGTACTGATAAGCAAGCTGTTTAGTTAGTTCTCCCACTAATCTCTCAGGAGCAGGCATTTTCGGGAACAAGACTCTAAATTACTTGTGCTTGGTCCAGGGATCACTTAACACAGGGAGGAAGAATTGGGATGATTTAGGGTGCATTCTTTTGCTTCTCCATTCATTCTCTAAGCAACTTTATCTTTCTCCTTTAAACTAACACAGGACTTTTTTTTAAAAATGTGAATGCATCATGCATAAGATGTAACACAAACCACCTTTTTTTTTTTAAACTTTGTCTTTATGTTTTCTACTCAGAGCTTGTCCCATCCAACCATATAAACAGAAGACAAAATCTGGCAATTTTCAGGGGAGTGTCTAAACTCTTGTCACTCTTTCAATGCAGAAATGAGGAAATTCATTGGTCTTCACTGGGGCTTCCAGGTGTTTCAGGTGTAGCATTCAATCAGAGACACTGGCTCCACCCTGTAGATAGCAGAGAGACACTGCCTTAGCATGACAGGTTCCCACCTGCCTTGTCTTCTGTTTTCACCACACAGGATACTGTCTCGAGGCTGTGAAACCATCTCATCTTGCTCTAGACTATTGATTTTTGGTCTTGGGTAGCACAGAAAGTTGGCTTTGGAGCAGACAACAATGGGTTCACATCCCAATCGGGGCTAAGTCAAAATAAACACTACTCAGACATAGGAGAAATGAGAAAGAATGATCACCTACAACAGACAGAGAGCTCAGGGAATGTCCTCCTTGAATGAAGAAAGCCTGGAGGTTTTCTTTGGGGAGCCTATACAGATTTGTATGGCAAAGCAGTACAGGGCTGGGTATATATCTCTGAACATGGTCTGTGTGATGTCATGGAGCATATGCTGAAAAAGTTAAAATGACAGGTGAGAACACTTTCAAGCACACCCAGGTTATAGCACGAGGGTGGCAGACAAGGATCCCGCTGGGAAGCTTTGGTTTTTTAGCTGACAAATATGAAAGGGCACATTGAAGCTGCATTAATGTAAGACATTTCCCTAAAAGGTGCAGGACTCACTTAGCAACTAAGAGTTACCCTCACCCAGCTTATCTATTGTTTTCCAAACAGGGCCACTTGCCTTGAAGATTCCTTCTGATCCCTCCCTTTATATAAAACCATAACACCCTTCATAGAAAATATCAGACTTTTGAAAGTAGAGTTTTCTTCCTATTCCCTGAGGCAACAAAAATTAGACTTCTACAACAGAAAGTGGCAGTAAAAGTCCATGTCTCTTTTTTGTTTGTTTTTAAAATATTTATTATTTACTTATGCATTCATGTTCTTACATGTGTGAGATGTGTGTGTGTGTGTGTGTGTGTGCACATGCAAGCATTTGTGTGTGCATTTGTATGTGAATACAGGACCCATAGAGGCCTGAAGAGGGTATCAGATCCCCTAGAACTGGAATAACAAGCTGTTGTGAACTGCCCAGTGTGGATGCTAGAAACCAAACTTGATCATCTGCAACAGTAATAAGCACACTCGACTGCTACACCATCTCTCCAGACCCAAGGCTTATTTCTGGGGAGTAGACTGGGATCACATCTGCTCTCTCTTAAGATCAGCCTTCTGCCTGTATAATAAGCATGGCCATTTTCTCAGTTGAGACATTCTAGTGCATAGGGATATCTCTTTGTAAATAGTTCTCAACTCTTAGTAGATGTGAGGGCTTTCTGGGGACTGGAAAAAAATTCTTCCATATCTGGACCACAGTCTTAAGTAAATATATTGTGAATTTGTAAGATGTCTACTAGCATCAAGTAAGTAAAAACAATCAAGTTTTAGAGGATGGTGAAGGAAAATTGTTTTGCCCTCAATTGTGTTTGTAAGAAATTCAAGACGTAGATGTATGATTATTTCTGTAAGCTATGAATTTCAAAATTCCACCTACTGGGGGATAGAGAAATGATCAGAGGTTAAGAGCACTGACTGAGGACCCAAGTTCAATTCCCAGAACCCACATGGCAGCTCACAACTGACTGTAACTTCAGTTCCAGGGATCTGACACCCTAATACAGACACATACACAGGCAAAACATTAAAATAAATAAAATTTCATAAAATAAAAATTAATAACTTATTTTTTTAAATCACATATTTAAAAAATTCCACTTTCAAGGTTCATGTAAAACACCCAAGGACTCCATATGCCAAGATTCACTGCCATTAACAATTTCGTTTTATTATGTTAACATCCGATATAAATTCTCTAATTACTCCAACCTCTATAAGCATTAAGGAGGAAATCCAAGTGTCTCATGGACTAGGCTGACAAACAGCATAGTCTCAGAGTTTAAGAACCAGAAGCAATCCTCCTCCACCCTACTGTGTCCTCATAACTGCATTAAGCTCGTATAATGAAAAATATTATTTTTAATTTCCAATACTCTTTAAAATTTATCTTGGGAGGTAATATTTCCTCATTACAGAACTTTGCAAAAGCAAACGAACAAACTTCATTTGTCTGTGTCAGCGGATGGCAGCCCACAGGAGTTTGTATCCTGAGGCAACTATTCATAAGTACACTCACAACTGCTTTCAAATGACTACTGCCGACTCAATCTGAAACGTGACATTTCTACATTAGTTTGACATATTTACAAGTGCCTAGAAAGATTTCTTAGATAACAAGCACTCTTGTTATACTGCAAGATATTGAGGTGGCCTAAATGCTACATGTAACTTTTTCTTTATTTCTATTGTGAGTGGAAAAATACAGGAGTCATTTAAGAACTGCTGAGTGTGGGAATTAGAAGAGGTGAGGGCATCTTTGCTGGCCGCTTAATCCTAACTAAACAGTTTAAAGAGTGAGCACAAAATATATGACATGAAATAAAACCATCTGGATAATGTTCAAGACCGTGTGTTATTTATAACCAGGGTAGGTGAATCAGAATATTAATAAGGTTGCCTTCATCCTCCAGATTGGTTCAAATGCAGACTATTGTGAGCTCAAGTCTTGAACCCAACACTCTTTAGCCAGACACCTTTGAGGATGGAGAAGGCAGGGTTCGTGATGGCTAAGATCTCCATCAGATCTACAATAACCTAGAAGATGAAGGGACACACATAGGGTGTGTCTGTGAGAGCATTTCCAGATCATACTGACATGTGGGGCAGTAACCGAGGGTGAAAGACCCATCCTGAGTGTGGAGGCACCATCCCACAGAGGAGAGGCCAGGATGGGAAAACAGTGGGGCAGAGAAGTAGCCCATGTAGGTGTGCATGTCCCTCTTTGCCCCATCAGGCCACCTACTGATGCTTTTTGTGACCTCCAGCCATCAAACTCTATTCAGCATCTTCAACCTGCCAGTGTGGACTCAGCACTAGCAACTCTCCAGAGAGTGAGCTCCTGTCTCCTCATCATTGCACCAGGCCTGCATCTTTGATCCTCACCGATCCCTCCTGGTTCTGAGGCATTTGATTTCTTGCACTGAATGGATTCTGGATTCTTGGCTATCCAATATGCTGGCATCCCCCCCCTTAGAGTGACACCCAGTGAAGGCCCGACCTATCAAACTCCATTGTGTCGGCTTTATTCCTCTAGAGAACCCTGACAAACAATCTCCAGGGGAACAAGACAGTTCTGGCTAAATGACCTTTTCAAGAACTCAGTGCTAGTAAATGGCAGGTCAGCCCAACCTTTGTCTGATTCAGCTCTTGCTGGCGTTGTTATACATCCTGTAAGATAGAACAAACTTCCTTCCAAACACAAGTTAAGGCAGGGCTTTGCACAACCAGTTTCCCAGACTCAGACTCACAGTGTCATCTTCTCACAGGGCTCCATACCAGGGCTGCCTTGTTATGGTTAGAGACGCTTACAGAGAATTTGCTCGCCCACTGGACACTCTACAGAAGGTGGACATCGACTCTGCAGGACAGTAAATGTCACCGTCACTCACTGTCTGGGTTAGAGCATGGTAAGTCTGTGGGGTCCATGCTTTGTTCAATGACAGCACCAGATGTTTGATTAGCATTCCAACAGCTGATGGCCTGAAGTTGCCTGTGGCTGACAGATGGCTGACCTGAGGGAGGAACCGGGTCCACATATAATCAGAACTGGCATGGGACTAGTGCTGGCAATGTCCTCTGTCCTCGTTTTGGTGGCACATTATGCAACACAAAGCCATAATATAAGTGTCAGATGGAGAGGCAATGAGACGGGGCAAACAGTTTGTCAGGTTTCTTCTGTTGTAAGCGATGAAAGTTCAACTCAATTTAATCCTTCCCTAAAGCAGGAAGACCATCAAATGTTTGATACAGCAGCAGTATACAGGTGTAGGGTTCCTGTGGCTTGATCCAAGGGTCTTCAGCTCTTTTCTAGCCATTGCTTGGTTCATTGGTTTGTAACTTAAATTTTGCCTTGCTTCCTTAAGAAATTCTTCATAATATGTGTCATAGTCAGGGTTTCCCTTGCTGTGATGAAACACTGTGACCAAAGCAACTTGGGGAGGACAGGGTTTATTTGGCTCGCACTTCCAGCACTTCCACATCACTGTTCATCTTCAAAGGAAGTCAGGGCAGGAACTCAAGCAGGACAGGAACCTGGAGGCAGGAGCTCATGCAGAAGCCTGCTTACTGGCTTGCTCCTGGTGGCTTTCTCATCCTGCATTTTTTTATAGAACCCAGGACCACCAACCCAGAGATATACCCATTCATGATAGGCTTGGCCCTCCCCCATCAATCGCTAATTAAGAAAACGCCTTTCAGGATTGCATATAATCCAGCCTTAGGGAGGCATTTTCTTAATTGATGTTCCCTCCTCTCAGATGACTTTAGCTTGTGTCAAGTTGAGATAAAACTACCCAGCACCATGTGTTTTCTTTTAACTCCAACCCAGAATCCCACTCCTCCAGTTTCTCCTTTATGTCCCTCACTTTTCCCTTCTAAATTCATGTACTTTGCTTTGCAACCCACGGAGTCCATTTAGTGCTGTCTGTATGGATGGGGTGGGTGGGGCCGTCTGCATGTGGAGTCTCTCTGAGGTCACATCCCTGAAGAAGACTGACCCTTACTTTGCCAGCAGCCACCAATTATGTTGGCTCATTTTTTCCAACTTGGTTTGATCCACAGAGAAACCTTCCTGACTGCAATGGCCACGACTTTATAGCTCTGTTTTGCAGACTCTTGGGAAAGAGGCTGAAGGTTTCACTTTTTACAGGTATACAAGAACCTTCCTTTACTCTGATTCCAAGAAAATCATGTATCCATTTGTAAACCAGTCACTGAGTCAAGGAATCTGATTTCCTGGTTGGCCACACTTAGTTCTCCTAACACTAAGGATCTTCCTCAGAGTCTGTCCAGGCTTCAGAATCCTTCTTTGACATCACCCCATGTTCTGAAATCCCACCCATCACTTCTACTAAGGATATCTTGCTACAGGTACTTGTGAGCCACTATGTGGTTGTTGGGAATTGAACTCAGGACCCTTGGAAGAGCAGGCAGTGCTCTTAACTGCTGAGCCATCTCTCCAGCCCTATACTAAGGATATCTCAAAGGAAAGCAGAGCATAGACACCACAGCTGCCCTGGGCTTCAACTTTAATATCAGTTTCAGAAGTCACCAAGTCCACAGAAAATAGAGCATAGTCTACAGGCAGGAAGTAAATAAGAGCTCATTGAGTTCATCTTGTTCTTTATGCCACCCAGCAATCATTTCTTTTGGGTTAAAATGAGTCTCTTCTCTGGGCGGAGCCAGCTCTGCTCCTACTCAGTGGGCGTGGTCAGAGGGCATATGAGCCATTCCTGCTGCCTCTCCACACTCTAACACTGTTCATGGGGATTCAGAACAGAGCACAGCGGGACCTAACAGTGAAAACTAAGATGTAAAGGGAGTTCACAGTAAGAGGGTAGACAAGGGCATAGTTTGTTCTAGGAGAAGCCCCCTGAAAGTGACTTTGAAAATATGTCTGAAAGATGAGCAGGGGTGGGTGGGTACCCAAGTAGGTGAGGGCAGGGAGCAAATAGGAGTGGGAAGAAGGCAGGAAAATGCACAGGAAACCGATTCTGCATCGTGAGAGGAGCAGGCATGCACAGGGCAAGTGAAAATATGTGGATGGGGCTGTGTAGGAGGCTGGGCACATGACTCAGCATGTGAATTACATGGAAAAACGCACTGTCACAGGTTAAAGTGCAACACACATGTGCAGAATAAACCAGGGTTGTCAGGAATGTGCTGTTGCTAGAGCTCCAAATAGTTAGCCCTTTGTAATCCTGTTATTGTAATGGCTACTGTACATATGCAATGCACACGGAGTACTTGAATACACAAACACACACACACATACATGTGTATATATATACATTTTATATTCTTTGAACTCATGATGTTTGTAGTATTTAAATGTGTGTCCCACAGGAAAAGTATCTGTAAAACAATATTTAAAAAGACAAGCATAAAAGCACATCTACAGGACTCTACTGAGAGCAGGTAAAGTAGGTAAAATGAAAATCCACATGGCAGAAACTGCACTAAATTCTCCACATGCTAATATACAACGAGAGGCACTAGTCTTCAGAATAAGTGAGCTGATGGGCAGGTGTAGAAGAAACGTTACCAATGGTTACAAGCACATGCCATCTCCCCCATGTCCTCACATGTGCACACACACAAATAAAAATTAAAAGCAAATCTTCCTTAAAAAGCAACTTGAGGATAAGTTTATCTTACTGCCACATACACACACACACACACACACACACACACACACACACACTCAGAACAAGGGTGTGTTCCAAATTATAAATGGTTTGTCTAAGATGATGAGGTGAGGTGAGGGTAGGAAATGGTCTTGCTTCCTAATTTTATTTTTTATTTATCCATGGTGCTATTATGATAAGTTAACACTAGAAGATCACAAACGACTTGGAAGTGTCAAATTTTTAAATAGAATTTGAATCTTCACGGGAAACACACAATGTAGTGCTTTGACAAGCTTCATTCTAACACACCACTACCTGGAGCTTGATCTTCATGTCCTGTAGTCCGAGCACAAAGGCCACAGGACACACAGCATGGTGGCTGAGGTTGCAGGAAGGTGTGCATGTGTGTCCCTGACCCAGGACATGAGACCACAGCCAAGGCAGGAGTGCAAGAGCCAGACACCCAGCCCCTTCCCAGCAGCCCCTGAGTAGGAATCAGCAGAGCATCTGTAGTGGGAATTTCTGTCCCACCTGGTCCCACAGCTGCTTTGCCCCAAATTAACACACAGAGGCTTCTATTAATTAGAAACTGTTCCGCCAGGCTTCTTACTGGCTAGCTCTCTCTTACTCTACCCTTAACTAGTAGTCTATGCATTTCTATATGGCCTTATCTTACCAGAGAACTCCTGGTGCCTCCTATCCAGTCGCTACATGGCATCTTCCTGGCCATTTCCTAACCCCCCTCTCTCCTTCCTTCCTTTCCCTTCCTTCCTTCCTCCCTCCCCCTCCTCTCTCTCCAGTCTGGAAACCCACCTATACTTCCTACCTGGCTAATGAACAATCGGTGTTTTATTCATCAACCAATAAGAGAAACATGGCCATCAAGCTCTGCTGAGATGTGTTCTTAGCCTCAGCTGTCCAAATATGACCTGTGGAATTTTCTGGAACTGGAGCCTCATCATGCTTCCTTTCTGGCCGCCATGTCACTTGCTCCCGGTACATCCCAGAACTTGACTCCATGGCTGACTACAAGTGAAAGCAGGCTCTTCTGCTTTGTTCATGCACTGTGTTCTCTGACGGTTCAAGTGAATGAATGTGAAACGTGCCCTGTAAACTATGAAGAGCTGTCTGTGCAAAGAGAAGAACCCTGGCTTGTAGTAAGGTGGATTTCCTCCTAACTTGAAGGGAAAATGATGGCGCTTTCATAGTGCAGGGCTGAGATAATTGCGCCTCCTTTAGTAAAAGAGGCTGAAGTGAGTGCCTCCCTCCACTCTCCTCTTCAGGGTGTCTTCCAGACAGTGCAACACACCCAACAAATGCTTGACCTCACTAGACAAGGTCACAAAGCCCAGGGGTCATGATGCCGTAGACCCCGAGCTTCAGAACTGATAACGGGGTCTCCACGAAGATACACAGGAGACAAAATGGGGGCAGGACGTCTATTCCTCCCTGAAGATGAGCAAAGTTTAGGTTCTTCTTCCTCTCGCATTATAAATGTGTGCAGTGTCTGCTCACTAGTGTGCGGTGTGCAGTCCCCCATTTACTCAGTGCTGAGGGGGTCACTTCCTGGATGAATGCTCCAGCTCCCCAGCTCGCATCTGGATGACTGAGCTGCAGCAGATGAAGATTTTACACATCTAGTTTCTTAACTAAGTTTTAATGAATTGGTTTAGCTTTAGCAGAAAATTTATTTAAATGTATTTGCTCGAAGTAAATATTTAAATATCATATTCATCAGGGAAGGAAGAAGCTTATTTAATTATTCCTGGTTGATTTACTTGGAGCAGCTTTGGTTCCCTCCCTTTAGGTTGATTAATCATCTTTTGCAGTGCACTATCTGCTGTCCTGGTGGGGCCACATCAAAGTTAACCACACCAAAACAGTTTACTAGGGCATGCCAGTAAAATGAGCATTCAGCCACAAATAAGCTCAAAGTGTCCATTCAGGCATCAATATGCCATGCATTATAATAATACCATAAATATTAGACAAGGTGCACACCCCTTGATGCTTCCTTGCATCTGATTTCTTATTCAGGACACTTCCAGCTTGATATCCCATGGTGGGACTGAAATATGACTAATCCATCACTTAGTCCATTATGATTGTGGTGATTTCACAGTTGGGTGCTGAAATACTAGAGAGCACCTGGCCAGAGAGGGAAATAATTGGGATCCTAAGAATCTGTGCGTATTAGACCACAAGATTTTAATTCACACATAGAAAATAAACAAGGAAGGTCCTATAAAAGTGTCATTGAGTTCTCTTAGAACAGATAAAGAGCCTCCATCTAGAGGGCAGAGCGCATCAGGGAGGAACACCCAGGAAGGCCGGCCATAGGGGGTGATGTTGGCGAGATATGTCCCCCAGGTGGTTTGAGAGCTTTGAATCTAAAGAAGACTGGGTTCCTCTTTCTACGTGATTGACACCGAGTCCCTCAAACTACCTTGGAGTGAGAAGGCAGAGTGAAGTCAGCCCCATACGAATGCTAGGTAGAGTTCTTTGCTCACTGATGGTGTGGGGAGCCATATCATAATATGCAGGATACGCTGGAAATCTAAATAGTGTACCACAATGTGACCTAGACATGCCATTCTTGGGTCTCAAGATATGGAGTTTTCCAGTGCTCCAACTGGGAAAAAACCCATGAACTTAGACATTGGACATCCCATGAGCCGTCACCTTTCAATGTCTCTGATTCAGGCTGTCCACCCTTTCCCTGCAATGTGGGAGAAAAATGTGGTGCATGTACACAATGGGTGGGGTTTATTTATGTATTTATTTGTGTGTCTGTGTGGTGTGTATGCACCAGATACACATACCCTTGTCTATGTCTATGACAGCTAGAGATATCTTCTCTCGTGATCCACCTTATAAGTGTTATTATTTTATAGACAATATCTTTCACTGAACTGGGAGCACATTGATTGGCTAGAGTAGTAAGGGCCTGAGAGTCTCCTGTCTCCAGCCTGCCCCCAGAGCAGGAGTTACAGGAGCATGCTGCAATGACTGGTTTTTCTGTGGTTCTAGACATGGAGACTCAGGTCCTTATCCATATGCAACAAACACTATATCCCCCAAGTATTTTTTTTTTTTGGTTTTACAAGACAGGGTTTCTCTGTATTGTTTTGGAGGCTGTTGGTCCAACCTGGCCTTGAACTCACAGAGATCCGCCTGCCTCTGCCTCCCGAGTGCTGGGATTAAAGGCGTGCGCCACCACTGCCCAGCTTCTCCCAAGTTTTAATCAGCCATAAAGAAGAATAAAATTACTTCGTTTGGAGGGAGACGAATGGAATTCACGGTCATCCTGCTAAGCAAAATAATGCAGACTCAGAAAAACAGACCGCACATGGCTTCCCTCCTGTGTGGAATCTAGGGAGGAATAAAGAAAAAGAAAAGAGCATGTGGGTGCCCAGACACATTTCTGATGATGGAAAGATACAAAAGGGAGCATTGCATTACCCAGAGATGCCAGAGGAGTGGGAGCTAACTTGATGGGACCAACAGATGAAATGCACTATGGGAAATTAGCTCAGTGAAATGGCTATAAAACTTGTTCACCACATCATCAAAATGCCAACAGACCATGGGCAATAAATAACCCCAGCAACAGAGAAGGAGGCAGCCTGCCCTGTGCACAATGCTGGTAAATAGCCTTGCCTTTTGGAGCTCAGTTGATACATTTTTAGTGAATTCATCTCCGCCATAGCAGCCAGTACACTGCAAAGAATGAGCCCACCCAAGAAACCAGAGATGTGCAATCGTGAACTGACTTCCAGGGTCTTTGCATCAAAGAATGTGGAGATGGGAAACACTAGACATAACCCAGCCTACTGTTCCCTTAAATGATTAACCTCACATGAGCTGTTCACTGTCTTTTTCTTGTATTTGCATTTATTATTTTATAATATTTATCTTTATTTTAAAATGGTTTTAAGAGATAAGGTAAAGAATAATTGCATGTATTTTTCCTTTTTTATTTGAATTAGAAACAAGCTTGTTTTGCATGTCAATCCCAGTCCCTTTCCCTACCCCCTGTCCCCTGCTCACCAATGACCCTCTATCCCATCCCCTTTCTGCTCCCCAGGGAGGGTGAGGCCTTCCATGGGGGATCTTCAAAGTCTGTCATATCATTTGGAGCAGGACCTAGGCTGAGAGAGTATCCCTCTATGTGGAGTAGGCTCTCAAAGTCCATTCTTACACTAGGGATAAATACTAACCCACTCTCAGAGGCCCCATGATGTTTTGAAATCTACAGACTGACTAAATTTGGCTAGTTAACATCTATGTACTACCTCACATAGTATATATATATCACTAAGGATGGGGAAGAACACTTAAAATCTGTTCTCAGCAACTTTTTTCTCTGAATGTTTTTTACGATTTATTTTTTATTTTATATGTATGAATGTTTGCCCACATGTACCACATGCATGCAGTACCTACAGAGGCCAGAAGAGGGAGTCAGAGCTCCTGGAACTGGAGTTACAGACCACTGAGAGCTACCACACGGATACTAGAAACTGAACTCGGATCTTCTGCAAGAGCAGGGAATGCTCTTAACTGCTAAGCCACCTCTCCAGCCCTCTCTGGAGATTTGTTTTAATTTTAAGTGTGTGTAGTTATATGTTGGTCTGTATGTACACATGGGTGCAGTGCCAACAGAAGCCAGAAGAGGGCATCAGATGCCCTGGGAGCTGGAGTTAGGTGTTTGTGAACAACCACTCTGTGTGGTTGCTGGGACTGAATTATAATCTTTTTCAAGGGCAGCCAGCACTTTTAATTGATGAATCATGGCTCCAGGCTCCTACCAGCTTTCAAGGCCATCACGTGTCACCACCATTGGCTATAATCACAACGCGTAACAGATCTACCGAGTTTCTTCCTTCCATCTCACGCAGACTTGGGGTCCTTGGACAAGCCCTCTCCAGCCCTTTGTGCCTCCACCACTGTAGCTTTTCTCCATGGAGTTCACTTTGGACAACTGACTAGTGAGTGAAGAACTGTTTATTTTCTGAAGAAAATGCAGTTATTGGTTTCTGTGACTCTCCTTTAAGTCACCATATTGTCTTGTTTCATGGGTGTTTCTGCTTAAAACCGTACAATTTGCTATATACTGTTGATTGACTGACACTAGGCTCATGGCCAACATTATGACAACCCGAACCCAAATGAGGCATCTTTCTTCTAGTTGGAGAGCACAGAACCGGTTCCTTATGCTGGACAACATGCTAGACAGACCCTACATGTCAAACTTATGCTAAAAAGCAAAATCATCAACAAAAATATAAAAATACAGAGAAATTACACTAAGTACCTTGCAAAAAAGACATGTTATAATGTGACACCTGAAACAAAAATAATATGTGATGTTGGGGCTAAAGAGATGGCTCATTGGTTAAGAACACTGACTGTTCTTCCAGAGGATCTGGGTTCAATTCCTAGCACCCACGTGGCAGTTCACAACTGTCTATAACTTGAGTTCCAGGGTACCCAACACGCTCACATAGACATACATGCAGAAAAAACACCAATGCACAGAAAATAAAAACAAATAAAATTTAAAAAAATATATGATGTTGTTTTATCCAGCTTAGGGGAAGTGTGTATGCCAGAGGATATGGGGGGTTATTTTTTTTATTGGCCTGCCCACATCACACACAAATATCAAATCACCAGCAGCATCAGTTTTGAGGATTTTTTTAAAGATTTATTTATTTATCACATATATAGTGTTCTGCCTACATGCACCAGATTGAATTGTAGATGGTTGTGAGCCACCATGTGGTTGCTGGGAATTGAACTCATGACCTCTGGAAGAGCAGTCAAGGTGCTCTAAACCTCTGAGCCATCTCTCCAGCCCCAGTTTTGAGGATCTTAATAGATGTTTGTCACGGTGGCAAATACCTGAGGATAATAATATGCAGGAATAAAATAAGTATTTCTGTTCATGGATTCAGAGATTTCAAACCCTGGTCTCTGGGCTCCATGGCTCTGTACCTGTGATAAGAGGAGTGTTCTAGCAGGGAGGACCGGGGAGGGCAGAGGATCACCTCATACAGCCAGTAAGCAGAGCGGAAAGGAGGAAAAGGCCCAGGACACGTTACAGCTCTAAGAAAAAGACCTCCTCCTTCAATGAGGCTCCACCCTCAGAAGTTTCAGTCACCTCTCAACGCTCTCAAATTAGGAATCCACCTGTGGATTAATCCATTGATTTGGTCAGAGTGGTAGGGACTCTATAATCTCAGTGATGGGTCCAGTAGCTGAAGGCCACCAGCTGGGAAGGACACTTCATATCCAACCCATAACAGGGCTGTAAAGCAATTTTATCAAGTGGATGAATTCACAAATACAGAATCTAAATAATGAGACTCTTGGCCACACAGAGTGGCTGTGTTCGCATCACCCAGTAATTCAAACCCCGTTTAAACAATACACCATTCTATATCACCCTCCGTCTTCGACAGAAAGAAATAAGTGATTGGTACAGGCACACCCAGGGAAGCATGGGTGATACATTTTAAACTAGCTGACAGAAAAGATTTTAAATGGATGTACCACAAGGAATGGTTGATACCAGAGCTGCAAGCCATGCTAATTAAAGGGTTCTGATCATTGTGGAACCACATGTACCAAATAAACGTGTACAACTATTAGTCATCAGTTAAAATAAAGCCAACCTCTGTGTAGACTGCGCAACTGATTCAAAGGAAAATGGACGAAAGTGACAGTGTATGACTGGGAAATGCAGAGAGCCACGGTGGATGTAGAGAAAGAACCGGTCTGTGGAAATGCAGAGAGTCACGGTGGATGTAGAGAAAGAACCGGTCTGTGGAAATGCAGAGTCACGGTGGATGTAGAGAAAGAACCGGTCTGTGGAAATGCAGAGAGCCACGGTGGATGTAGAGAAAGAACCAGTCTGTGGAAATGCAGAGAGTCACGGTGGATGTAGACAAAGAACCGGTCTTGGAAATGCAGAGAGCCACGGTGGATGTAGAGAAAGAACCGGTCTGTGGGCTGAGGCACCTTGGCCTCTGCATCCCTCAGCATTGACCTCGCTGCCCCATGTCAGGTACTCTCCACGCGCTTCCACACACAAGTGAGCCAAGAGGGTGTGTCCACGCAGAGCTGAAACCCCCTGGAGAAGAGTTTGGAAGGGGTCTACGTGTCAGGAGCGGTGCGCGGACATAAATGAAAGCCGGGAAGGGTGTAATGGAGCTTCAGCTCTCATTCCTGCTTTTCCTTAAGCACACCGGATGCATGTGATGGATTTTCTTTTTAAAACAATCTTATTTTACATACCAATCCCGATTCCCTCCCCCTTCCATCTTCCCTGCTCCCCCCACACCTTCTCCCACCCCACCCCTCATCCACTCCTCAGACAGGGCGAGGCCTCCCATGGGAGAATCAACAAAGTCTTCCACATCATTTAAGGCTCTCCCTCTGTATCTAGGCTGATATACCAAGGTCCCACCATAGGGAATGGGCTCCAAAAAGTCAGTTTATGAACTAGGCACAAATAGTGGTTCCACTGATTCACAAACTGCCCAAGCCACCCAGCTCTTGACAGCTGTGATGGATTTCCTTGACTTTAGAGGCTAAGGGTGTAATCCAGGAGTACAGTGTTGCTTAGCATCCTTAAAATCCTAAATTTAACCTACAGAGGAAGGAAAGATGAAGGGAAGAGAAGAAGGAAGGGAGAGAAAAGGAGGAGGGAGGGAGGAAAAATTGAGGGAAGGAGAAGGAAGAAAAATATTTGAATTTTATTTATTGTCATTTTATTTTGTGTGTATGGGTGTTTTGCCTGCACGTGTATCTGTGCACCATGCACATGCCTGTTGCTCACGGAGGCCAGCAAATGATGCCATATCCCCTGGAACTGAGTTAGACTGTTGTGAGGCTCCATGTGGGTACTGAGAATCAAACCAGAGATCCTCCAGAAGAGCAGCAGGTGCCCTTTACTGCCCAGTCATCTCCAGCCCCCAAGATAATTATTTGCAATGAGATTTATTTACTGCTATTGTACGCATGCAAGTATTTGCCTGCGTGCATGGAAATGCACCACATGTCTGCAGTACCTGAGGAGGACAGAAGAGGGCACCAGATTTCCTGGAACTGAAATTAGAGACAGCTGTGAGCCGACATGTGGGAGATGAGAATTGAACCTGGGTCTTCTGTAAGAGCAACAGGCACTCTTAATCACTGAGCCATCTTTCCAGGCCAGGAAGGGTTTTCTTACACTCACTGTTTCTTCTATGTTCTCATGTTTAGCACGGAGATTACAGGGCTGTTTGGAAGGTTTCTTTATTTTTATTTTTATTTTTAAATTTAAATTAGAAACAAGGTTGCTTCACATGTCAATTCTAGGTCCCTTTCCCTTTCCCTCCCCTCCCACGCCCTCCCACCATTCCCCGCCCCCAATACCCCCTCATTTCCCCAGGGAGGGTGAGGCCCTCCATGGGAATGTCCATAGTCTGTCACTTCATCCAGGGCAGGGCCTAGACCCTCCCCCAAGAGTCCAGAAGGTTTCTTAACATCACTGGAGGAGAGATGCAAGGCTCAGTGCTCCGGGTACAGTAAATATTGTTTTCCATTTCATGCTTACAATGATATATGGCTGCAACAGTGACCCAGCTGTTAGGTGGCCCCTCGTCTGTGCTGGGCCTTTGAAGATTTTAATTCCCTAAGATATGTTTGGTTGATATAGACTCTGTTACTCATCTAAAGAATGTTGCATTATGGAGTTGCAGAATAGAGAAAAGGACGCTTTGAGAAGCCTGGCCTTGAAAGGCAATTTTTGTGTCAATTCAGACATTTTCAATACGCCTATGCTCTTGCCATCTCACTGTGGAAAAGAGCGGCTGCTGACCTTCCTGTTGCATGGATGCCTCTTGACCAAAACCCAGTCGTGAAAAGAGCCCTTTAGCCGTGGTTTTCGGCAGTAAAAACCAGACAGAAGCGTGACTGCAGGCATTTACTCCTCTGCTTTCTCTCACCTAAAGTCCCAATCATCTTGTAATTAAACTGGAAGGTGTGCAGTTTGCATTTAAAGATTCCTATGAGCAGAGACTAAACAAACATCGATCCACTGTGTGCATGCACGCTTTCTTGCTTCTCTTCCTGAGCACACAGCTGACCCCCACTGCGTGCTTCTCTTGCAGTTCCCATTAAGTCAGGAGAACAGGAGAGATGGGCATAAGGTCCAGGTCTGGCTCACGGAAGCCCCATGAGTGTTGTCTTTGGCCGCCTTGGAGGATGGTCATGATTTATGGAGGTCATGATGGGAGGACACGCTTGGACCCTGGATCAGGGTTTAATGAACCAAGAAACACTGGAATTATCTTTCTGTTGGAGTTTATTTATCATGACATCATTTTGTTGTTGTTGATATTGTTGTTTTTCCTTACGCTGGAGTATAGAACAGCACTTAGCAACACAAATGGATTGCTTTGGGCAGCATGCCTTAACTCTTCATTTAGTAGCTCCAGAAGTTGCTCTGATATGTTTGTAGATGCTGCAGATACTGAACATATTTCTGGGATCCACCCAGTGGTTCTGGTGATGGTGAAAAGATACCCCTCCTCATTTGGCTGTGTTTCTGTTGAACTCATAGTACATTGGACTTCACATTTAAAATCACACACGTTTTTGGCAAAGATTCTGGAAAATGTCACTTCCAATGAGGAGAAAACCTCCATCCCCTCTCTATTGCATGAAGGCTTTCCATGAACCCACTATCATGGCTGGCAATTTATTTCTGAAAGGCCAGCAGTCAATGCTGTGGGGAGAAATGGAAAAGACAAACTGTTGAGGACAAGGCATTCCAGGTGCATTAGGGATGAGCACCTGCATGAGATCTGGAGAGGGGAGACAGCCTCACCTCCAGCTATGGACCCTGAGTGCAACCCGACACACGCATGCCCGCTCTCTTCATCCATAGGTGAGCAGCCCACAAGCCAGAATCCACGCCATGAGAGTGCTCCAGATGGGCTCATCTGTTTCAATTTCTGCTTTGCACTGACGAGAGAAAAGCAGTCCAGCATCGATTATGAGGTAAAAGAAGCTGGGAGGGGCCATTTTGTGTATTCATAGCACTGCTGCTATGGCTCTTGGTGGACAGCAAGTAATATCAAAGAGACAAAAAAGGGGGGACAGAAAGTAGAGAGAAGAGGATGGAGGGAAGGCAGAGGAACAAAGGAAGAGGGAAGGGCAGACAACAGGGAGAGGAGAGAGGGACAGAGGAAGGGAAGGAAGAGGAGGAGCGAATTGCTGAGATAAAGAACCATCAGAGTTGCCAACAACCTCCAGATGCCCCCACATAGTCAATTAGCAAATGTGTTTGCTTCTTTTTAGATATGGGAAAACAAGCCTCCTTTGTTCACATAAAAGAGGACTTAAGGCATGGGAACGTATGGTCAGAAAATGATAATGTGGACTCTAGTCACATAACTTTTAAAAGAATGTCCAAGTCTTTTTTAAAAAAAAGGTTTATTTTTATTTTGCATGTATGAGTGTTTGCCCGCATGTGTGTATGTGTAACACATGTGTTCAATGCCTGCACATGCCAGGGGAGGGCATTTCATCCCCTCGGGACTGGAGCTACAGAGGTTGGGAAGTGCCTAAGGATAAACTGAAATGCTTTGCCTCTGACAGAAATAGAAATAAGGGAAGCAGTGCTGCCAGCAAGGTCTTTTGCTAAACAACATAAATTGAAAATGACTTGAGAACTCAGAAACAGGATCCCACCTCAAGTGGCTGAGGACTCAGAAACAAAGGGCACCAAGTATGTGCCCTCCACAGAGGCTCTGAGGGAGAGGATGCAGGTTGTCAGAGAGGAGAGAGATTGTGACTCGGGGGCAGCTGTAAGAGTCTGAAGGTCTGGAGGGAAGCAGACTTTCCATGAAGCTTGGGCTGTTGGTGTGGACCTCCAGTTCAGGGTAAGAGGTCCTCACGGTGTCACCATGTTGTCTCATTTTGAGCCTGGGACATTCCTGCCCTACCATGTCAACTCACCCAAAGGTATAGGATCAGGGTGTGTTTCCTAATGTGTGCTTGTCCTACAGCTGAGTTCTATGGGGGCTGTGTAGAAGAAATAAAAAAACAGGTTCAAAATGAATAGAGGGAAAAATCCTTGCATGTAGATTTTTCTTCCAGCTATCAGAGATAAAAATATAAATAGAAAAGTTGTCAAGATGGCTCAGTAAGTTAGGAGCTCTTGCTTGCTGCCAAGCCTGAGATTGATCCCTGCAACCCACATGGTGGAAAGATATAACTGAATATCATATGTTGTCTTCTGACTGAGAGACAGACAGACACACAATAATGACAATGATAATAATGAATAAAATGCATATATATATACATATATATATGTATACCCACACACATATATAATTGGTTTGAGCACTGCTTAGCATGCTCTAGGCCCTAGGTTCAATCCCTAGCATTACACACATAAATGAATAAATAAATAAATAATGTAAATCAGTGGAAGATTTGGTTATTGTTAAAACATAACCGAAACAGAGCTTTCCGTAACCCCTGTTAAAAGTTGAATGAGTGTCTGCATTTTCCCACAATCCGAATGTCAAAGCTCTCACTCATAGCAAGAATATATTTGGAGACCGATGCTCAGGGGACATAACTGATAGACACACTGATAGAGAAGTAGAGAATGGGTTCACATGCATGTGTGTGTAATTTTACTGTCTTTGATAAGAATGGTGAGCCTTTCCTAACACCCAGAGTTTATGAAACACGACAGCAATGTATCCATCCTTAAACACTCAAATGATCAATAGTATACTAAAGAATGACATGCTCTACTCCTACTATGGGAGACTTTTGATAAAACTAGGCTTGGCGGCCACACTGTGATCCCCAAAGCCAGGGAGGTGGGGAGAGGAACAAACAGTTAGGTCTCTGACTTGCCAGTCTAACCTGATTGGTGAGTACCAAGCCAGTGAGAGACCCTGTCTCAGAAAACAAGGTGAATGAAGGGAAGGGAAAGGGTAGAGCTAGGGAGATGGCCTAAGACTGGAGTTTGGTTTCCTGCACCAACATAGCAGTTCACAGCTGTCTGTAACTCCAGCTCCAGGGGCTCTGACACCCTCTTCTGGCCTCTACAGTCACTTTCGCTCACATGCAAGCATTCACTCAGGCATGCTTAAATAATAAAATAAATAAATCTTTTAAAAACGGCAACAATGTGGATGTCTCTTGAGGCTATAGTCAAGATTAACTTCTAGCCTACACACACACACACATACACACACACACACACACACACACACACACGGGTACACACATCATTATGGGCGCACACACATATAGGCATTTACAACGCGGTGTGTTTCTACTGGCCTCCCTTTGTGACTGCCCCCTAACTAGTCTAGTAACAAAGCAATCCCGACCACCAGCAGGGACTCATCTCGGCCAAGTGTGCTCTTCTGTATTGTAACTGTCACATATACCCCAGTATTTCATTTGCTAGGTAAGCTCTTGCCAAACAGGATCCGAAAATTCAGCATTGCTCATACATCAGTGTTAGGAAGTGTGCAAGCACAATTCAAGCTTTTGTCCAGCCTGGCTACATTTTCATGATAATGGTTTCAAATCAAGGGTTGGGTGTCAGTTAGCAGCACAGCAGCCTCTTTCAAGTTTGACTAGCATCTAGAGTCTTGAGGGCAATTCTTTAAAAGCCTTTTTATTCTTCTGTTCTTGTTTATATCTTTAAAAAAATCAAATATTACCCATTGCACCCACATTCATCTCTGTTTTCTGACCAGGCCACTTAATTATCAGAAGCACTGACAGCACAGCTCCCTCTTTTGGACACATAGGCAGACACCTTTGCAAAGCTAGCAGAGCTCTGAAAAGGCAGCCACTGGGCATCAATTGCTATTCAGTGCTAAATCCTCAGCCCCTGGAGACTTTTGTCTTCCTGGAGGCTTGCCTGCTGTCGTGACTGGATTAGCTGACTGCTCAGCTGAGTTCTCTGCCTCATGTCTACCCTCTGAAGGCGCCACGCTGGAAACCCGAGAGATGAGAAGGCAGGGGGATTTCTGTAAGAATAAACAGGCACGAGCAGATGGCAGCCTTCCTCCTGACAGACCAGCACCGGTGGTCAGTTAATCTGCAAATGCCCCTGGGCCCCTCTGTGCTGGACGCCATGAGAAGGTTAGCCAGGTGTCAGGTGCCTGGGAGAAGAGGGCTTCTAGAGTTAAGCTGTTCAGTGTATCTTAAGTTGGCTTTTTCCCCTTTGTTTCTAATTTTTTAAGTGTTTTAGAATTACAGGTTTGTTTTACTTTTATTTATATTTATGCGTTCTTTGTGTGTGTGGGTGGGTGGGTGCATACACAGAGGGGAAAAGACAGAGAGAGAGGGGGGGAAGAAGAAGAAGAAGAAGAAGAAGAAGAAGAAGAAGAAGAAGAAGAAGAAGAAGAAGAAGAAGAAGAAGAAGAAGAAGAAGAAGAAGAAGAAGAAGAAGAAGAAGAAGAAGAAGAAGAAGAAGAAGAAGAAGAAGAAGAAGAAGAAGAAGAAGAAGAAGAAGAAGAGAATACACACACATGCAAGTGCATTCAGAAGCCAGATTTTAATCCCCCTGATGTGGGTGCTGGGAACTGAACTCAGGTCCTTTACAAGAGTAGCAAGTGCTCTTGACCACTGAGTCATCTCTCCAGCCCCTTAATTTGTTTTGTTTTTTTAAATGTTATACTGCATTGTTTTGTTTTGTTGGTGTGTGTACATTACAGCATTTTCATACATAGTTTGGTTGACGTCTTCACCACCACCCGTTCCTCTCCCTCATCTCCTGCTTCACCACTTGTCCCCTCCGTCCTCGTCATCCCCCTTTCCACTTTCACACAACTGCATCCTGTTCCTTCAGCCTCCTTCCTTAAAGCCTTTTTTCCTCCTCCCCCCCCAGGGATCCATCCCTAGTATCCTGGTCTCCGCCCTCTCTCATGTAAATGCACAAAATAAAAATTAAAAGCTAGGATCTGCACGCGAGCGAGCCTATCTGAGAGCAAACATTGTGTTTCCTGCTTTGCCTCAGGCCAAGTCAGACCAGCAAAGCCATGGATTATAAGCAGTCGGGGTGGAAAGGGAAAACATGTGCAAGAGGGTGTGGTGAGACCTCATTTTTAGGGTGTGGTGAGACCTCGTTTTTTTCCTTCTCTTTCCTGCTTTTACCAGCTGTTAAATGATGTTTGATAGACTAAAATAGAACACAGGACAAAATAATCCCTGTGTTATAATTCTGGGTATCTTGGCCCAGGTGGGTAGGATAAACGTCTAACCAGCAGGCTCTTCCAGCCAAAGGGCATCAGTCATTCTTTCGGCAGAGGCAGACTTTGGAGGATGGTGGTTCCGTGACACTCCAGGTGCCTCATGGGAATCAGCACCTCCCATCCTCCTTCCTCGTCACTCTTCTGTCGACTTTCCCTCCTGTCATCTCTGTCATCCCTTAGTCACAGGGAGCTGGACCATCTCCAAGCATTGCATCCCAGCATGCAGGAAGAAAGCAGATGACTAAGTGGCTTTTATCTTGAGGGTCCCCCAGAAAATACCCACATATGGTCCATGGAAGACAAGAAGAGATCCAATCAGAATCTACAGATAGACAGGCTGCAGCCCAGTCAGTTTGCCTCCCTCACTCCATCCATCCTTTCCTTACTTCCTTCTTCCTATCCTTTCTTCCTTCCCTCTATCATTCCCTCTCTCATCCCTCCCCCATTCCTTCTGTTCTTGCCTCTCCTCGATCCCATCTCTCAATCTTCCAAATAACTTTTGTTTTTCTCTTGTTCTTTAGATTTCCTTATAGAAACACAAGGGTTTGGATAAATCAAGCATTTCTTTCAAAGTGATACTGGTCTATGTAGAGCCAAGCACCACTTCTTGAGCCAGGCCTGGAGGCACATGCCTAGAACCCAGCAATTAATATTCAAGGCAGGAGAATCCTGAGTTTGAGGCCAGTATGAGCCAGGCCACATAGTCAGACCCTATCTCAAAATTTACTAGTTACTTAGAAGCTCTATTTACTGATGGCCGTGTTTTAAGATTCTAGGTCTATTCTGGTTGGTTGACCTGTGTTAGACAAGTGTTAGACTGTGGGCACAGACACAAGAGTTGCCAATACACAGACAGCAATGGAAGACCAAGAGTGGGTGTGTGAGTGGAGGAGGACACCAGCTCAAGTACTGAACAAGCTAGTTATTGTCAGTGGAGTGGGATCAGGGAAGAGAGCGCCACTGGAGCAAGAAGAGAGGAGACAGAGTCATAGGAGGCCCTGGCATCTTAGGAATTGGTATTAGATGAAGTCTCACTGGCCACAAGACCTTCTGTTATCACAATAAATTTTCCCCTGAATCACGATCTAAATGCAACCTGAGCATGGCAGCATCCTACTGTGTCCTTGGCCAATGGTCCCCAGCACTAACTCAGCTGAAAGAATCTAAGACTAACCGATTAATGAATTATTCCAAGGCCAGGGTGAAACTTAAGTCTGAAGATGTACTAGTGGTGCTTCTTGTTACTTATGCAATTTGTGAGGAAGGCATCTTTGGGTTCAGGTTTTAAGAAGGGATGTGATCCATTGTGGTCAGTAGAGTGAGGCAGCTGATTTCATTGCATACCCAGTCAAGGAAACAGAGGTAAATGATGGTGCACTCTCATGGAATGGTACTGCCCACATAACTTCTTCCTCAGCTCCTCAGTTAAGCACCCGCCTTTTTGGTTTTTTGAGACAGGGTTTCTCTGTATAGCCCTAGTTGTCCTGGAATTCATTCTGTAGACTAGGTTGGCCTCAACTCATAGAGATCCACCTACGTCTACCTCCCAAGTCCTGGGATTAAAGGCATGTACCATGCCTGCCCAGCTCAATTAAACCTTTCTAGGAAGAATATTCAAAGGTGTGTCTCCTAGGTGATTCTAAATCCCATAAAGTTGACAAGGTGATGCTGCCCAAAACAACATAATCTAATTATCAAAAATCATAGTAGTAGATTTTTTGAATACATTTAATTTATGAAGGGTTAGTTATATTAGGGGATAAAATTTGATTCATAAGGGAGAATCAAATAGGTATTTAATTTAAACAAATATGTATTTGTGAGTGCATGCATGCAAGCATGAGGAAGTTTCTCTATTAATTATACATCTCTTTGCGTGTTAGAAAATGAACATCATTCATATAAATTTATGTATTCTGTCTAGTATTTAGGGTCTATTACATTGGTAGAAAAGAAAATCCATTTAAATGTCTTTTAATTTATCCAAGGAAATTTGATTAATTTGGTACTGAATGCTCAATGGCTGGACATGTTTCAAACCCCTGTTCATATATAGATTAAACCACACACAATCTACTGTGGGTGTTTCTCCTTCCATACTCCTGAAACCCTTGGAAAAAAACTGTCACTAATTCAAGCCGCCATATGGCTATATGTCTGGGTGTGAAAATTAGAGCTAATTATAAAGTATTTTCCCCCAGAGAGCCTGGATTAATAGGAACTCAGTTTGAGCTGAGCTGACCGTGAGTAGGGAATGTTGATTTGATCTGACAGTACACATGGACCAGGCTGGGCTCAGCAGAGCAGTCAGCAGATGGAGCACTAAGGCAGGTAGGTGAGGACTAAGGGCTGAGACATGGTGTCACTGGCCCGGAAGACTGCAGACTGAAGCGTAAGCTGCAGACTCTTGGTGAATGCCGTTCTGGGTATCTCAGAGACCAGGGGAGTGTGCACGTTGCATAGAAAGGGAGAAGAGAGTCACACCAAACTACCTGCTCCTCAGGAAGAGAAGGCTCCCACAAAGGATGGTTACTGAGTGTCTTGCATCCAATGTCTCAAATGGAACCCCCATGAAATCAGGGGCAGTGAGCTTGCAAAAACACCCCAGTCAGTGGTAGGCTATCACAATGTTCCTTGTTCTAGGAAGTTCTGTGGTTTAACATAGGTATTAAAACTAGGATACTGTCCTGTGTGGTATAATAAAGCAAGACGATCAAACTGTGGGGAACAAGCAAGTAAGCATCATTCTTCTATAGCCTCTGCCTCTGGTTCCTGCCTCTAGTTCCTTCCATGGCTTCCTTTAGTGTAACAAGAGTTCTTCCTGTCAACCCCAAATAACACATAGAGACTCCATTAGTTACAATGCTGTTGGCCAATGTCCAGAGCTTCTCATTGGCTAGTTCTGCTTTAAGTATTAACCCATGACTACTAATATATATTTCTATAAGGACTTATCTTTCCACGGACAGCATCCTGACGTGTCCTCTCTTTCCTGGGATCACATGGTGATCCTCTACTCTTGACTACATTTCCCAGAATCCTCTTCGACTCCTAGTCCCACCCTATCTTGCTTCCCTATTGACCAACAGTGCTTTATTAATCAACCAATAGAACAACATATACATAGAAGGACTTCAGTGATTAACTATAGCCAAATAAACCTTTTTCCCCCAAACCTGGTTTTGGTCAGTGTTTTTCACTGCAGCAGAGAAACAAATCAAGCCATCTCTCTGATACACAAAGCATTTCTTTCCTTAAAAAAGAACATTTTATGTGTATGAGTGAGTGTATTACCTGCATGTATGTATGTACACCATGCATGTAAAGTCCCTAGAGTGGACAGAAGAGGGAGTTACATCCCTTGGAGCCAAAGTTACAGGTGGTTTGAGCCAACATATGAGTGCTAGGAATAAAACCTAGGTCTTCTGGAAGTGCAGCCAGTACTCTCAATACCTAAGGCTTCACTCCAGCCCTACAATACATTTCTTTCCATGAGTTTTCTGCTGTTCCTGTGCCCTGGTTTGTGTGTATGTGATAAGTGTGAGTTACCATATACTTAATCTTTACATTTAAATACAATCTTGGAAAGAAAATTTAAATGCTTCCATTTAGAAAGTAACAGTTATGACTCTATGACCGTGAGTGCAGTCACTTTCCTTGGTAAAAGCAGAAGGTACTTGCAGAGTATTTCTGAACACAAGCTGGGTGTTCAGATACAGATCTGCTCAAGATATAGGTTTACAACGTGGTCTCAGCATCTCTCGTAGGATCATGTGAAAGTTATTTGATGCAGGTTATTTCCATGGCCTTGCCACATTCCTGAGCCCCAGGGAATGCTGGCTGAGGGGTTTCTAATTTGATGACATCCATCAGGTAGCCCTTCCTGCATGAAAACACATAAGCATAAGCACAACCCACATTCATACATGCACAAAAAAGTCATAAGGCAAAATAAAAGGTTATATTTCCCACAGAGCTTCAATCAGCCCAACTGAGAAGCTGTCTGAGAGACCTGCCTCAGCAGCTACCAAATTCCCTCAGTGACACTTGGCCCTGCACAAGTGAGAGTCCCTGGCCAACTTCAGCTACACTGCAATTTGCTTTCAATTTGAAGCACCTGCATGAGTTCTCCATGGAGGCTAGTAGAAGTCTATAAGCTGGATCACTTTTATGCCCATATACCCCCACTTGCAAGTAGCCCCCACTCTTCATTTAAAAAAAAGCTAATTGGGAGAACCAGAAATGCTGCTGCAAATCTCTGGGCTCTCTCGGCCCCCGATGTTCAACTACGGACCAGTGTAGTGTGACACTTCATACCTGGTTACGTAATTAAAAACCACTTGAAAACACATGAGGTTAAAGGGTCAGAAGCCCTGAGAAAAGTGAACTTTTTAATTTTATTTTTATCAGTGTATGTCTGTGTGTGTGTGAGTACTGATGTCTTCAGATGCCAGAAGAGGGTGTCAGAGCCCCTGGAACTAGAGTGTTAGGCAGTTGTGACCTGCAGGTGTAGATGCTGGGATCTGAACTCAAGAACCCTGGAAGAGCAGCAAGAGAGAGTGGAGGAAGAGAAAACTGTGATCAAGATGAAATGCATGAGAGAAGAATAAAAGGAAGAGGAGGAGGAGGGGGAGAGGAGGAGGAGGGGAAGAGGAAGGCTTCACAGCTACTAATGTCTACTTGGACAGTAAGGCAATTATGCTAAATTTCCTGTTTTATCATTTGTATGTTATTTATTTGACTCTATTAAAGTATTTCTTAATAAGTGAAACATACAAATTAAAAAAAAAGAATTCTTAAGTGCTGAGCCATCTCTCTAACCCTAGAAAAAATGAACTTCTAATAAGGACTTTTCACAATGAGTTTTTCATCAGCTCTTCCTAGAAGGTCCCACTGGGAACACATGCCTTGAAAACTTCTATCTTTCTGCTGATGGTGAGAACGAGTGTGGTTTGGCTGCTAGTAGGTTGCCCATGTCTGTTGGATAACCCCATACCCAGGAGCATATGGACCACACTAATTGGGCTCAATGGGTTAAACAAAACAAGACAGAAAGTTGGGAGGCAGAGGTGTTGGGGAGACCCCGGAGAGGGTTAGAATGGATAGTGAGGGGAGGATTGGGTCAAGGTACACTGTGTGCACATAAAGACTTTTCAAAGAATAAGTTAGAAATTCTATTTTCAAAAAGAAAATGAATGGAAGTACATCTATACTCAGCATAAACAGTGCATGAAGGTACACTCCTCTCCTGGGGCATGCAATTCCCTCCAAACACAGGCTTACAGCTGTGTGACAAAGTCTGTGGTGGTTTCAGAGCTTTAGAGAACAGATGGTCACAGCTTCAAAAATATACAAACTTTTAAAATCCTTAGTGTTTCTTAAGTATCATGTGAAACATTCATTTATTTCATTTAATTCTTGAAGCCCATTGGGAAAGGTGTGGACTGAAAATAACAAAAAATCCAGGGTTCTACGGTGTTGACTATCCAAACTTTCATTAATTAAAGTGGGAATTGAACCCAGAGATTAACAGTGGACACCTACCTTTTGACCTTAGTGCTATGATGCACAATCAGAGCTTGAGGACATCTGCATCCTTTGATCTTCACTAAACATCAGTTCAAATCTTTCAAAATGACTGTTAGCTAGGGCCAACCCACAAGCCTATGGCTTGGCTCCTTCCCAGGCAACTTTGAATTCAACTGGAGTTTTAAATACAAGGACCAGTGGGCTGAATAGAGAGCTCAGACCACCCAGGCCCCACACTAAAGTGTTGGCCAGGATGGCAGTAATCTTCGCTGGGAGAAAAGATAGGCAGAGCCCCAGGAACTGGCAGCCACTCCTGTTGTGAGTTCCAAGTTCAGAAAGAGCCTGTCTCAAAAAACAAAAACAAGCAAACAAACAAAAAAACAGATGGAGAGCTACCAAGGAAGGTATATGAAGTTAACCTCTGACCTCCACATACTCACCCCCCACACACATATGAATACACACACACCCACGATGAACAGTTCAGTTCACTTTTACAGCGACACTTGTCACTGAGCAAGCTTTCACTCCCTTGTGACTCAGCTCTGATAGTCTTGGCTTGAGATGACAATGAGCTATCAACAGAAAGTGATGATCTTGTATTTATATCAGAGCCTCACCATTTAGTCTCCACCTCCCATTAAGCACATCTTAATTCAGAGCCAGTAAAGGATGAGTATCTTGACGCTAGAAGCTGCAGAAACGCATGCTGCACAAATGCATGCATTCCCAAGTCCAGTTTCAGGTGGCGAGAAGTCAGTGCTTGCAGATGAGATGAGAATGAAGAAGACATGAATGAGAAAACTGCACTCTAGGCAGACATTAAGCTTAGCGTATAGCGTACATATTACACAATTGTCCATTTGACAACTGTTACAGGTGGGGTTTCCTACTGTCGGACAGACTTGTTTTCTGGGTCGTTTCACGGTGACTTCATTTGTAGTCATTTCGGAAAACATTCCCAGGGCAACTCTGCTAGATTTAGACAACGAGGAATAATAAGACTTTTGAAGCTTGTTTTTTTTAATAGAAGCAGCTTTGACAATGACTTCCCCAAAGAAAAAATTATCTCTAGGTGCAGGCTGTCTCCACTACCGGAGGACAGTCATGGGTAACCTAAGAATGGGGGAGACAGCCACCAAAGCAGCTCATTGCTCATTCCTGCTTCTATTTAACAGAGCTAGGAGATTATTCTCAAACCAATTTAGAAGTCTAAGAATTTTAATAAGACGCAGAGTCTTGGTTCAGCCATGAATTCTTCACACCTTACTGCACATCTACTATATACTAGTTACTGTGACCAACTGTCATGCATTAGGGAGGGACGCCCAGGGACCCTGATCCACACTGAGAAGTCAGACTCCAGGACCAAGAATAGTGACAGCCCTCTGACTATGTCTGATCTTTACAGCCTTGGAAGCTGGCCATGACTGTCCCTACTCACCTGGCTGGCAGGCACCTCAGGCCCTCAAATGTTTGCTTTCTTCCTCAAGAAATGGACTTGAGTTGCAGTCTGAGAAAGAAGTGGACTTCATCAGATTAAGGGGAGCAGGGAGTACCTTCCTGAGGAGGGGGACATACCCGTGACAGTTGGTTTGAGCATTGATTTGACAGGATTAAGGGATGCCCAGGGAGTTCATAATTCAATAATCGTTCATGCTCAGTAGGACTGAGCCTGATCCTCTTCTGGAAAGGAAATTCATGTGGTTTGGAATTTGATTAGAAAGACTGAGCCGCCTCAGTGGAGTCTGGGGGTGTGTGCTTGTGACTTACAGGAGAGATCTGCCCTCTGTGAAGATGGACACTAGCTAGCTAGGACATGGTGAATGTAACTATAAAGTAAGACGGAAGAGAATATTCCCTTCAGAGTGAGCCCACCTTCTCCTCTTGCCTTTGACATCTGCATTCTTTTGCTTTGGGACTCTGGAACTACATTCTAGTCTGCTTTCCCTAATGTGATAAAATACCATGACCAAAACCAACTTGGGGAAGAAAGGGTTTATTTGGCTGACAACTCACAATCCATTATTGAGGGAAGGCAGGGCAGGGACTGATGCAAAGGCCATAGAGGGATACTGCTTAGTGACTTGCTCCCCATGGCTTGCTCAGCCTGCTTTCTTACAGCACCCAGTACCAAAACTCCTGGTATGGTACTGCTTAAAAAAGACTGAGCTTTCTCAGATCCATTGTTAATCAAGAAAATGCCCCCCAGACATATCCACAGGCCAGTAGTCTGAGCAAGGCAATTCCTCAGTTGACATTCCCTCTTTCCAGTTGACTCTGGGTTTCTGACAAGTTGACCGCTAAAGCTGATTCTGTTGCTCCAGGATCCCCCCTGGGCTGTCAGACCTTCAGCCTTGACCTGAGAGGTGCACCATCTGCTTCCTGGACATTAAGGACTTGGGATGCTCCTGTTCTCCAGCAGGCACATGACCTATTAGAGATTTCTTAGCTTCCATGTTTGATTCACCAATTCTCTTAGCATGTGTTCACACCTATCTCTGAGCACATCTCTGATGAGTTCTGCACCTGGAGAGATACTTGTGTAAGGTAAGGTCTCCAGGTCCTGTGGGCAAAGTGACCAGGTAGCCTTACTGTGGGATGAATGGACCTTGAGGGACAAGCTTCACACAGATGTCTCTGTGTAATTTTGCCTTTGAAACAGCACATTCATTTCTTACAAGGCTCTCTGATGTAAAGGCTGCAGACCTCTCAAAACCTGGACCCACCCTGGGAAATGCTAAGGGAAATTGAGATGTCAGATGATACCCTTGACCATTGTGGCCCCACCTGATCAAATAGCTTAAGTCCCAAACCTGGCTACGGCATCATCCAGCAGGCTAAGAACAGCAAAGATGAGATATTCAAAGACATAGTCCCACATACATTTTTAAAAATCCCTTCCATTCCACTCTCCCAGTTCAGCATGCAGTGACTCTAGGGACAACTGTTTTGGACAACAGAGTTGGAGGGGACACATGTGTGTTGGGGACTTTGATCTGAGTAGCCCTAGGGACCTAATTAGATAATACTAATTCTAACTTGTGCCTGTACCTGTTCCTTCACATAAAACCCAACCCTAGCCCTCCCTCCATTCATATGGAAAATGTAACACACACACACACACACACACACACACACACACACACACACACACACAGAATCTGAGACATTTGGCTTCTGTCCTACATGCATCTGATCACCTCTGATCACGAAAAACAACATCCATATTCTCAGAGCTCAAACCAACTGGCTAGGAATTCCCAGGCCCTGTCCCCTAAATCCCTTGCTGCTTGTGGCACAGCACATCTTGCTTCCTGTCTCTGTTCATACTGCTTTCTCCTATGGTGTACCGTCCTCCTCCACTACACTCTTCTTTCCCGCTAAGGCCACACGTCACTCACAGTATAGAGACAGTTTAAAGCCTGTCTCTCTTTCTGACATAACAGAATATATCCTGAAATTTACTGAACTGCCCACTATTTTAGTCAGAGATCTATAGAGAACAGAACAAACAAAATATACACACACGTAATATATACGATTAAAGGGGGTTTGTTTGATTGGGTTGCATAAGAGTCTGGAAAGCCCCATGATGAGTATGTGCAATTTGGAAGGCAAGGACAATTCTCCCAGTCTGGGAAGCCCCACAACCACAATCCATCGTGGGAAGGTTGGAATGTGTCCCTTAAAGAGCTGTTAGTATTGAGCTCACTTTCAAAGGTCAAAGAAGCCAGAGACTGCTGTCAGCAGGCTGTAGTGACAGTAAAAGACACTCACCCAAGAGAGAGGCTCACATAGAGCTCAACCTCTTCTGTCTTCCTTTCATCTGGGCTGCAACCTGCTGGGAGATGTTGCCCACACTGATGGTCCCACTTTCCGGTCCTCTCTGGAGACAACCGCACAGCACACAGCTACTTTTCCCCAGTCCTAGACATCTCTTTATCCAGTCACCTTGACATGCAAGACCAGCCACCCCATTTAATTCCGCTATCCCATTCACCTTTCATTACATTAGATAAAGTAATGAAAATAATTATCATTGATCACAAATGACAAGAAGGCTCAGAGGTGATCAGACAACCATAGATTTTTTTTCTCTCTGAAAATAGCATTTCTGGATCTCGCATCTTTCCCTCCCAACCTATCTAAAGTAGGGGCTCTCCACTGTCCACCAAGATTTAATTTTCTCTCCATTCACAACTGCTTAATGCTGCCTGCTCACTTACTGTCTGTGTCTGCACAGACTGCAAACCCTACAGAGGCAAAACCATTATACCCCTAAGTAGCATCTAGTACACAGTAGATACTCATGAAACATGCTTTTTAGCAAAGAATAAAGCATCCTCTATAGTGGCAGGCACTCAGTCAGAGCCAATGTCCCGCAGGATGCTGTGTGAGGCACCAAGGAGATTCCACAGAGGGATGCACTTCCTCATCCCTCAAGCAAGCCACCAGCTGAATCCACTTGTCCTTGTCCTAAGGCAACACATTCCAGCTTCTTGGAGACCATAGACTAATGGATGAGGCAGGTGTATCCATTCATGCATCCATGTACTCATGTTTCCATTCACCCATCCATCAATATTTCCAACACACACACACACACACACACACACACACACACACACACACTCGCTTCCATCCATCCATAAAGCATCAGCTGAATGTTTGCCTTCATCTCTGGTTTTGTGCTGGGCATTCAAGACAGAGAAATGAAGACAATGTGTGATGCTCTGTAATAAATCATTTTCTTCTATTCATGAAGTAAGTCCAGAGTTTAGCCTAAGTATAGGACTCCAGCCCCCACTTCTTCATCAGCCCCTACTTAAACCCCCTTCTTTGTGTGGTGTCTGTGATACATGATTTCTGGTTCTTCCTAGGACCTGCTCCCCATCAGGTGTCCTAGCAACCAACTTTCCTTTCCCCACCATCAGCAGGGACTGCCTGCACTTCTGTGATTTAAAGCTTTATTTGGTTCCCTTTTGTAGTGTGGTCCACAGGTCCTGCTTCATCTTGTTCTTGCTGATACACAGTCTGATGCCTCATTCTTCACATCCTTCAATCTAGCATTCCACCAAACTCATGTGGCATCCTCCAGCCTTGAGCCTTATCACACACTGCTCTCTCATTTACGAATGCTTTTCCTAGAATGCCCTTTAGGTACTCTCTGTCAAAGTGTTTGCCACCCCTCTAGGAAATTACTCTTCCTGTAGATGTGAGACCTTCATCACTTAGTAACACCCTCTGTAACAACTCCTCCTGCCTGTTCTTAGGCTAAACTCTGAACTTGTCTCATGAACTAATTATGATTTATTAATAGGACATCAGACATGACTTGATTTCTCTGCCCTGTATCCCCAGCACAGTACCAGAGATGAAGAAATATCCAGTCGGTATTTGATGGATGCATGCATGCCTCATGGTGGGTGGATGGATGGATACACAGATGCATGGATAGATACATGGACATATGATGTATACCTGCATGGATGGAAAGATGGATGATGAATGCATGGATATGTCTGGCTCACTTATTAGTCTACAGTCTCCAAGAATGTAGGATCTATTGCCTTATATAGTATTAATGAAGCAGACATTGACCCTGTACACCAGTGTCTAGGTAGATGGATGCACAGATGCATGATGCATGGGTGCATGAGTGGATACAAAGATAGATGATGCATGCTCGCATGAAAATGTAGATGAGTTGAATGGATGCACGCAGCATGGGTGAGTACAATGATGCATGAGTGGGTGGATAAAATGGATACATGAATGGGAATGTGGATGATGATGAATGACGCATGCATGCCAAACATGTCTGCCCCACTCTTAGCTTATGATATCAGAGAAAGTGGATCTACTATCTTGAGTGGTGTTAACGAGACAGACATTGCTCCTTACTCAAGTGCCTAGATAGGTGACGTATTCACAGGGCTGGGATGGTTGGTTCAGAGCCTATTGGCAGCAAACAGACCTTTGCACATCTAAGTACTTTGAAAAACAGTCTAGAAAGCAAACTTTCATCCACTGAGATAATTTACATATCTCCTCAATGTACAACCTTAGATAGAAGAAATCTTGCAACTGTCAGAGACCCCAAGGACTCCCATCCTTCACAGTTCTCCGGCCCAGAAGGTCTCCCTACCTCTATACTGCAGCATCTAGGCACTTACATCCATCTTCCCTGGAACTCCCTTTGCTATTCCTCTTCTATCCATGTCTTAGAACCAGTTTAGCCTCAGTTTAAGACAATAAAACAAGTGGGATAAGTTTGCACGCAGGGGTGATCCCACTTGTTTTACTGTCTTAAACTGAGAAATGCCTCCTTCTTCGCTGCCACCTTTTGGCAATGTCTCTCCCCTGGTTAGCCATGAAATCTCTAGGACTCACCACACTTGCAAACCTGTTACCACTGCTGCCCCTAAGTTGTGTGTCATCTCTTCATGGTCCCACTGCTCATACTAGGTGCTCAGTCCATGCAGCTGCACACAGGGGTGGATGTATGTGTCTTACATCATCAATGCGCTCTCACGTCGTCAAAGCCTATTCTTTCACATTCCACCCCCCCCCCGAAAATCAATTGCTGTCATCACCCTGAGACCCCTGGCCAAATGTCTGTGGATCAAATGTATAGAATTGGTCCCTAAGTGATGCTCTCTTACTTAGATCATAATACATGTGCACCAGCTTATTTTTATGTCAACTTGGCACAAGTTAGGGTCTTCTGAGAGGAGGAGACCTCAACTGAGAAATTGCATACATAAGATCAGGCTGTAGGCAAACCTGTAGGGCAGTCTATTAATTAGATTGATGTGGGAGGGCACAGCCCGTTTTGGGTGGTGCTATCCCTGGGCTGGTGGTCCTGAGTGCTATAAGAAATCAGGCTAAGCAAGCCATGGAGAGCAAGCCAGTAAGCAGCACCTCTCCATGGCCTCTGCCTCAGTTTCTGTCCACTTTGAGTTCCTACTCTGGCTTCCCTCAATGGACTGCGATTCAGGATATGTAGCCCAAGTTGCTTTTGGTCATGGTTTTTCTTCACTGCAATAGAAACCTTCACTGTGACTACATGCATACCACCCAGACAACTTTGGATGATGAGAAAAACAAGGACAGACTAGTACTTCCTGGGTGACAGGAGCTCAGAATGTTAAACGAAGATGTATGGAGCTCACCCAAAGGTGTGTTATGGCAGTGTCAGGAGCCACGGTCTCTTAGGCCAGAGAATGAAGTTTCTCATCTGTTTACAGACTCAGTCGAACCTCAGAAGGGTTATGTAATGTCATGGGCAGGCATGGGTTAAACAGAAAGCCCCAGACCCAGGGCTCCCAACCCACACTGACTTTTTTTTTGAGACAGGGTTTCTCTGCATTGTTTTGGAGGCTCTTGGAGGCTGTCCTGGAACTCGCTCTGTAGACCAGGCTGGCCTCGAACTCACTGAGATCCACCTGCCTCTGTCTCCTGAGTGCAGGGATTAAAGGCATGTGCCACCACCGCCTGGCTACCCCACCTTTTTTTAAAATCTTATTTTTATTTAAATTAGAAACAAGCTTGCTTCACAAGTCAATCCCAGCTCCCTCTCCCTCCCCTCCTCCCCGCCCTCCATCAACCTCCTCAATCCCCCACCCAATCCCCACTCTGCAACTCAGGAAGGGTGAGGCCCTCCGTGGGGGATCTCCAGAGTCTGTCATTTCATCTGGGGCAGGGCCTAGGCCCTCCCCCATGTGTCCAGGCTGAGAGAGCATCCCTCCATGTGGAATGGGCTCCCAAAGTCCATTTGGATGCCAGGTATAAATACTGATCTATTGCTCGAGGCCCCATAGATTGCCGAGGCCTCCTCACTGACACTCACATTCAGGGGGTCTGGATCAGTCCCATGCTGGCCTCTCAGCCATCAGACTGGGGTCCATGAGCTCCCCCTTGTTCAGGTCAGCAGTTTCTGTGGGTTTCTCCAGCCTGGTCTTGACCCCTTTGTTCCTCACTTCTCCCTCTCTGCAGCTGGGTTCCGGGAGTTCAGTTCAGCCACACTGACTTCTTTAGACATCTCGTTGCTTCCTGCACCTCCTGTGTTCAGATGATTCCAGGGAAGTGTGAAGCCTCTGCTGTGCAGCAGGAATGCACAGGTGAGGAAGGCCACATGCCTACGGCTTCCTTCAAGCACCCAGCTGTCGTCTCTGCACCACTTTGAGCATTTATTTACATCAACTTCTTCATTATTTTCAGATTTGGTAGGTGTAAAACAGAGCACACCAGCTGCTGCAAAATAGCTTCCTTCAAACCAATACAAGATTTGTTTAGATTGCTTGGTTTAGGGCTGCTTCCCCTGTGAGCCAAATGACTGTCAATCACTCCCAAACTTTTTTATTGAAAAATAATTTTTATATGATATATTCTAACTACACTTCCCCTTCACCAACCCCTCCTAGATCCTCTCCACCTTCATAGATGAATGCTTGCTTTACAGCTCTTAGAAAAAAATGATAACCCCCATATGTACTGCAGAACATAGAATTCTCTGAGAAGACAGTTTTAATACCAGAATCCCAACAGTATATCAGGATGGTGGAGCATTTGGCTTGGCTCTTTCCTACTGAGGAAGTTTGTATTTGTAGTTGGACTAGCTCTTATCTGTAGCATCAAAGGAATAGGTGCCCATATTGGGATGTCCTGGACAAAGGCAATATATAGTTGCCTGGTGTTGTAAGACAAGATCAATGGCAGTAACACCATCAGCCACTGCCATGCGCTGGCATCAGTGAAACCTGGAAAAATCATTTCTTGATTCCACAGTCCTGCATCACCTTGCTACCAGCCATGGACCTTTGTGTACCACACCATGATCAGAAGAGACAACTAGAAACAGAAAAGTCTCCATCGACTCTCACAGAGTTATTCGTGGGAGCACTGTGCTTTGATCGGGAGGAGCCATGCCCCTGTAGAAGGCTTCCTGGCTAATGCAACTCTTGGCTGTGACCCATAGTGTTAATGAAGGTGAAGTTAGTTCATTTTCCTCCCTATGGTCATTTCGACGTAATGGCTGGAGGAGGCAATTATTTCTCCCTTCAAATTGAATTAAGTGTTTTAAGGAGATGGCACCTTTGTCTTTGTGTGAGGAAAATCTGCCTTTTCTTTATTTGCCAACCCCGGGACCCTTTCCCATGGTGTCTCATTGTCTCATTGGATTTCTTTATTTAAGCTTCCCTACTGCAACGGCCCAGAAGAACCACTTGGCTGAAGGGATTCTGAGACAGGCTTCTTCTGGAAGGAAGAGCCATGGAGGCACACAATACACTGTGCGGAACTAAGAAATACATATAACAACGCAAGATGCACAACAGCCAGGTGTGTAGGCACACAACTTGCAGAATGGAGTAATGCGGTGGGAGGGTGTGATTCTGGTTACAGAATGAACTTAGCAAATCACTTTACCTAATAGTTTAAGCATAAGCATCCAAAGGGACGTGAAGTTATCTGCTGTGTGATCTCCATGTACCGCCCCAATTAATATCCAGAGTGTGGGAAGTTACCTACCATGGGGAAGAAATTTAGCAGTTAGAATTCTTAATAAATTGGCCTTCTCCCATCAACATTAGATAGTTAAAACAAAGTCTTTAGCTGGCCAAGCATTTCAGATGAAAATTAAACGAGTAGATATGTTTCATGGTTCCCCAGGAATCTCAGGTTCCCCCCAGAATTCTGCCCTGGCTGGAAGCATTGATGCATCTTATGGCGGTAACACAGCGACTGTCAGAGACCATTGGGCGGGTGCTGAGAGAATCCACTCACTGCCATATGGCACCTGTAGGTGAGTGGCCTTCATCTGACACCGGAAGCAGGTCTTGCAACAACAACCCAGATTTTCTATGCATAAATTTTTAATGTCCTCTGAGTAGCACCCATAGGCCCAGGAGCTCATGGGACTCAACCCTTTGCATGTCCTAATAGCATAAAGGATAGGGGTTTGCTTACAGGCATTCACTGAGACAAACAGAGGTACAAGGGTGTCCATCCCCAGGGAAGGAGACTGTCACTGCAACTAACCCTGGAATAAGATTTTACTACAGAGCAATCTTTTTTTAAGTTCAAGGACAATGTAATTACTGTTTAGAGGAAGGCCCTCAGAGCAAGCAAGCTGTAAATCTCGGCAGCTGCCTGGAGTAGGAGAATGGAGGATAAAGGCCACCCTATCTGGGTGAAGTCAGCAGAAGTGTCAGATACTTGGCAAGCAGGAACCTACATATCTTGAATGGAAAATTGAGAGAAAGAGTTAGAAAACTAAAAACATCAGGGAAGCCCAAGGTGTTAGGAAAAGCATGCTAAGAAAAGAGATAGAAAAAAATTTTTAATTTTACTTTTTTTTCTAAGTAACTCAGAAAAGTGAGCGCATTCACTAAGCTGCATGTCTGTGGCCCTGTAAGCTACTGACCAGAGGAAAGGAATTCTGGGAAGGAACCGTATAGTATCTCGTTAAAGGGATAATTATTCTGCCCATCTCTTTAGCATGACTTCAAGTGAACCAGTACCATCAAAACAATATTTAGAAGTACACAATAGAATCTGAGGAAGATATTTCAGCCCAACTCAACTCTATTGGACTGATTTGAAATTCATGGAGTCTGTCAAACAATTGAAAAGAGACAAAGCATTGGGTGTCTGTGTCCTTTGTTGTTGCCTCACTCAGGGTTTCTACTGCTGTGAAGAGACACCATGACCACAGCAACTGTTATAAAGGAAAACATTTAACTAGGCTGGCTTACAGTTTCAGAGGTTTAGTCCATTATCATCATGGCAGGTGGCATGCAGGCAGACATGGTGCTGGAAAAGGCACTGGGAATTCTACATCTTGATCTTCAGTAGACTGACTTGAACATCTAAGACCTCAGAGCCCACCCCCACAGTGATGCACTTCCTCCAGCAAGGCCACATCTACTCTAACAAGGCCACGCCTCCCAATAGAGCCACTCTGTATGGGCCAAGCATTCAAACACAAGAGTCTATGGGGGTCATTTCTATTCAAACCACCAGTTACTAATGCTAAAGGTCCGACCTCACAGTGTCATATCAAGACATGAGGGTGTGTGCATGGACCTTAAAGATGTTATCAAGCTATGGGTCCCATTGTTAATATTTAGCTTCAAACACTGCAGGAATGTTAGTGTCTCACAGCCTTATCCACATTCTCAGTCACAGTGTCCAGCTATTGTTGCCCAACCTAGAAATCCTAAGAAAGATGATGAAGATGAAATCAAAATATATGTGAGAATCTTCACAGATTTATTTATGAAATATGGCTTTAACTGTAAACATAGACCTAAATAAATTATAATATGTATATAAAATTATATATTTGAATATTCTTTATTTCAAAAAGCATGTATTTAAATTGACAACAAAACCTTTGTATTGAAATGAAATTTGAAGGTAAATTCATAGAAATGGAAAATGTGTTGAGTGAGGTAGCCTAGATCCAGAAATATAAATCTCATGTTCCCAACCATATGCAGACTTTCGTGCCAAATCTTTTGATTTGTATTTAACTCAGAGTGCCTACAGAAGCCAGGACTCTAGAAAAGGGGCAGTAGGGAAGGAAGATCTAAGGGAGAATGGATAATAGGACACAGATAATATGAATAGGAAAGGAAATAATGAGGAAGTTTGAGGAGTGGGAATGGAAAAATGAGTAATTATAATTATAAGGATGCTTTAAAAAGCCACATGGAAACCTACTATTTTATAAACTCTCTCTCTCTCTCTCTCTCTCTCTCTCTCTCTCTCTCTCTCTCTCTCTCTGTGTGTGTGTGTGTGTGTGTGTGTGTGTGTGTGTGTGTGTGTGTGTGTATACATATGTATGTATTGTTGGGACTGGAGAGACAGCTCATCACTTAAGAGCTCTTGCAAAGAACCTGGATTTGATTTCCAGCATCCACATGATAGCTCACAACCATCCAGAACATGAACTCTGAAAGATACCTCTTCTGGCCTCCTTGGCCACTGTACACACTTGGTGCACAGACACACATGCAGACAAGACAATCAAATACATAAAATATTTAAAAACAAAACTAAAACCCAATTCCAGGTGTAGGATACCTCTTGCATTGTTGGTCAAGGATGTCCTAGAGACACTAAAACAATTTTAAGCACTTTTTTGATTAACGTATTTGTTGTGCATGGTGCTGGGCTTCACAAAGATGGCTCCTTCAGAACACATGGCATGCTTTGACCTTGTCCCCCACTTCCCTTCCTCTCCCTTTTAGTCCTTCCCTTTTCCTCTCTCCGAGTCTCTTTTCTTCCCCAAACTTCCCCCACTTTCACATCAAACATACACACTCGTGTACAAATACACATGGTTTTACATACCTATAAAGAATTTAGGGACCACAGCCGGGAAGATACATGCAATATTTGTCTTTCTACATCTGGCTTAATTTCCTTAATTCACTAATTTTCCAGAAAATTATAAGATTTCATTCTTCCTTACAGCTGAATAAAACTCTCCTGTGTGTACACAGTACACCCCCTGCCTCCTCTGTTCCTCTGTTGATGGGCTCCTGAGATAATTAGCTTGGCTATTGTGTATAGTGATGGGTTAAACATCCATGTACAAGTTATCTCTGCAGTGTGTTGATTGACTTAGAACCCAATAACTTTTATAAAACCTTCCACTGGACAACTAGCTGGTCACATTAGGTGTAAGGCTGCCTGAGAGTGGGGACTTGGTTCTAATCTATGTATACCTCTTTGTATGGGCAAAATGTCCCATTGTGACATGAAATATCGGGAGAAGGCAGCAGGTAAAATAGATAAAGCCTAGTCTATATCCTGATCTATATGGATCTAGGGTTTTGGTTTCACTCTGAAAAATGATGTCCTTTGTTTTTCCCATTGTTTGAAAATGTTTAGATGCTTTACGTCATGTCTTGGGTAAGGGACATCTCAAAATAATAATAATGACATGAAAACTAGACCACATTTACCCAGTCCAAAAATTTTGCTGAAAATAAATGATGCCCATTGTATTGTAACTGTGGAGACACCTGTGTGGCTATCATTTCTTCCCTGGATCCCAAATGTTCCTACCTCAAAACAAAGTCTCAATAAAGAGTGTGCACATTGGAATGGAATATCATCAGAACAACAGAGAAATGAGCTATGGGGCCATGATGGGAAGAAGAGGAAGGTCATATGTGAACCTGAAAAAGCCACATCCCAGAAGATTCCAAAGGCTTGGTATTCCAGAAAAGGCAAAAGTGTGCAGGCAATAACGATCAGTGGCTGCCTAGGAGCACGTGGGGCTGTGAAATGGCTCTCCACAGAGCTGTGATGATCAGTTCATGTCGCACATCTTTGTCCAGTGCCTACAGCGTACACCCCAAGATGACTCCCACTGTGAACTCTGGACTTTTGATCATATTGATGTGTCAATGTGGCCTCATCAATTGTAAAGAATGTAGCCTCCACCAGGGTCAAGGAAGCCATGCGCATGGGGTAATGACTACGAGGGAGCCCTTTGTGTCCTTCTCTCTAGGTTTACATGCAACTAAGACCGCTCCAAAAACAAAACCTTTAGAATTATGGTGTCTTTCTTCCTTTCTTTCTTTCTTTCTTTCTTTCTTTCTTTCTTTCTTTCTTTCTTTCTTTCTGCACTGTAAGTGCGGATGCATAAAGGAACATGTATGTGTACACTCACAACCACTTTGGCAATCTATCTGCCCGCAGAAAAACGTTTGATTATCTGAACAGGGAAGGCTTTGCTGCAGGTGGAGTTGAAATGAAGGTTGTGGGGCACCTCTGAATGAGACTGCTAAGGCAAGAGAAGAAAACAGCAGGGGGACCCCGAGAATAGCAACCCCACACAACCCTTAGTCCTCAAAGCAGCTTGCCTTACAATCACAGGTGACTATTTTCTCTGTGGCTCAGGATACAAAAGTGGGACACGCTACAGATCAATTTTAAATCATCCGGAGCTACAGCAAAGACGGTTTTCCGAGCCTCTTTTCAAATGGGGTAACGTATATTTCCCTCGTGTCTTTTAATAGCAAGAGATGGGAGGTCATCTGTCTCTCAAATACTCCCTCCGGGATGCCACATTTGACACAAAGGCAAACACTTGAGCCAATTATTCCATCTAGTACTAGAGATTTGAATTGTAGGTATTTTTCCTTTCAGGTATATTTTTATGAATTCGGTGACAATTTCATACATGTCTACAATGTATTTTGATCATACTCACCCACCCCCTACTCTTCACCCTTAAGGACTCCTACCTCCCAAACCCCTCCAAACATCAAATCTCTTGCTTTTTTTAATACCCCACTGAGTCCAGTTCTTGCTACCCAAACCTCTGGAGTATGGTCAACCTAGCAGGGAATGCACCCCTAGAGAAAATTGAATCTCCCTCCCCTAATAGCTATTAACTGTCCACAGCTCCTCAGCTAGGGATGAGGGCTTGCATGCCCCCTCCTCCATCTGTGCTGTACTTTTACAGGTTACCACAGCTGCTGGGAGTGCAATGATCCGGTAGTTGTTTGGGAGCTTGTTTGTTAAGAAAGGATCTTACTATATAGCCCTGGCTGACCTGGCACTCACTATGTACACCAGGCTGGGCTTGAACTTAGAGACACCCACCTGCCTCCACCTGAAAGTCCTGGGATTAAAGGCCCTTGCCACCATGCTTGATCTCTATAACTATTTCTTCTATATATGTTCTGCACTAAAATAAGGCAATTTTTTAAACCTTTTTTTTTAAGATTTATTATGTATACAGTGTTCTGTCTGTATGTATTCCTGCAGGCCAGAAGAGGGCACCAGATCTCATTACAGATGGTTGTGAGCCACCATGTGGGTGCTGGGAATTGAAGTCAGGACCTCTGCAAGAGCAGCCAGTGCTCTTAACCTCTCAGCCATCTCTCCAGCCCCCAAACTAAGGTAATTTTAAAGCTGCTATTCATTAGCTCACACATACTAATGAAAAAATAATTTTCTATTTCTACCTCCTTTGGGAGGAGGGTGTAAGACCAAGAGTTATCCTGACAATGGGACTGGGAGCTTATTCAGTCACACCTACTCTGCAGAGAAGGAGGCTGACCATATCAGATCTAACCACATTGACCGGTAAGTCCCCTGCCTCTACTATCCTGTTCCCATTTGATCTGGGCCCTGCTGTGCCCCTGGCTCCCTTCACCAACCACAGCCCAGGTGATCGCTTCATCCTCTGTCCACTCACTTGTGTGGATAAACTTCCTTCAGCACCTTCCTAAAAGCTGGTGCAGCTGAGATGTTCTGCACTGCGAGTCATTTGTTTTTAAGATACTGGGGATGGAACCCAAAACTGGGTACCAGTTACACCAATGCCATACTGCTAAGACACATCCCCCAAAGAGTTTGTTGAATTCAGGGTACCACATCTGCATGGCAACTTGAAAGCCAAATGCCCACAGTGCCTGCAGTGGTGGTGATATGAACTCTACGTTGGTATGGCATGGCTTGTCCAAGGCACCTAGCCATTTCTGGTTCCTCAGCTTGGTGAGAGTTGGAGATACACAAGGCACCACATGACACACTCTGCATCTGCATGAGCAAAGTCCAGCACAATCAATTGTGTGGCAGGGACAGCCCATTCCAAGGACGGTGATGGCCAAGTTCTGCAGGGTGCGGCTGGCTGGGGTTTTCTGTATTCCAGACCCGTACCTCCATGTACTAAGACACTGAGGACAAAAGCCAGCAACAGGGGCCTATATGCCAGGCCTTCAGAAAGCTGGCTAGGCAAAGGAAAAACTATTTGCAGCCTGGGGAAATAAATTAGACTATGCAAAGCTTATGAACACAATACCATTAACTCAGAAGATAAAAAGGTGCATAATTTGATAAACCAAACACAAACGCCCTCCCTCAGCTTCCCAATTGCTACGTCTTTCTTCCCACCGCAGTTCATCATTTTTATTGTGGCCGCCATAGTTTGTGGAAAGAGAAAATAATCTATATTTATAATGGAAAATGATTTGCATACATCTTGCTTGCTATTCACAGTAACGAGGCCTTAGCTGAAGCCGATTCCAGCAGCTCCATATGAATGCTGGCAAGATAATCTGATACGCACGTGCTCATTTTGCTGATGAAAAAAAGCTCCTTCGCTCACAGAGAAATCTCAGGCAATTAAATAAATATTTTATTCTAATACCCATCAGTCTTCTCTGTCATAGTAACCTCCCTGGCCCCTTTAAGTCTAAGCTACTATTTAACTATGAAGGAATTGAAAAAGCCCTTCTATTTTTGTGCTTAGGTGACAGAATGTATTCATTTAGACAGAAAAAAAGTATATGAAGTGGAGGTTCAGCTTTAGAGGCCACGCCCTTTCCCACTTGTTTACAGAGATGAGGTGTTCTGTCTTTCCAATGGTCCTCAAAAACACATTCAAGGCTGGGCAGTGGTAGCTCCTGCCTTTAAGGCCAGCACTAGGGAAGCAGAGGCAGGTGGAGCTCTATAAGATCTAAGCCAGCTGGTTTACAGAGTGAGTTCCTGGACAGCGAGGACTACACAGAGAAACCCTGTTTAATTCATAATTTCAACTTCATCCCAAGTACAATTCATAGCAAACTGTTTGCTTTTTAGCAGTCTGATATTTGTGGATCTTTGAGCTTAAGCAGGGGATGAAAAATGAACTTAGGGAGAAGTTGGTATGATTACAAATACTCTCTGCTCCCAGCAAAATATCAGAAGCATTACAATTTCTCCCCCACCTGTTGCTACAGGGCCTGGAGCTGCATAATGCTAATTTTATAGACAAGAGAGCACTGGCCACCAGGACTCAGGGAAGAATGGGGCTCCTGACATTTGACATTTGATTGGAGACATCTTTCCTCTTGCATACATTCCAAGAAGACAATATTCCTAGTAATAATGTTCTAGAAGAATCATGCCAAGCCATCAGTATCTGAGCATGAGATATGAAGGTACAGTGCCATCCATTATTTTCTACAGGAAAAGATAAGAAGTTGATGAAAGGAAGGACACACCAAGATCAAGTTCTCAGCACAAAGGAGATTTACTTGCCCTAGAGGGACAAGGAACGCTTCTGTACAGGGAGAAGACAGGCATGGCCCATAGAAAAATGGCAGTTTATAAAGAGAAAGGGGGAAACCCTGTGTTAGGATGAGCTGGTTCATTCTGATTGACCATGTTAATTAGGGTAGCCTTTTGATTGCTGGACTTCAATACAACGATAGCTGCACATTGGTGGTCAGCCTCAGGCAGAGGAAGTGGCTAAGGGAATGAACCTTGGTAGCTGGCTTTAGGAATGTAATCTAACTGAAAGATTAGAAAGACAGAGGGAATGGGGGAGAGGGATACAAGGCAAAACCTGCTGGTGAAATGTTTGCCATGCTCAGCTGTGCTTGCCATGTTTGGATCTGCTAGAGTCCTTCCATCGACACTCACATTGCATTTTGAAATACTGCAGAACCCTAACACAAAATATCTAGGAAATATGGGACACCATGAAAAGAACAAACATAAGAATAATAGGTATAGAAGAAGGTGAAGAAACTCAGCTCAAAGGGCCAGAAAACATATTCAACAAAATCATAGATGAAACTCCCCCAATCTAAAGAAATACATGCCAATGAAGGTACAAGAAGCTTACAGAACACTAAATAGAGTGGACCACAAAAAGGCTCCTCAACACATAATGATCAAGACCCCAAACATACAGAATAAAGGAAGAATATTAAGAGCAGCAACGGAAAAGGGCCAAGTAACACACGTCAAACCTATCAGAATTACACTTGACTTCTCCATGGAAACTATGAAAGCCAGAAGGTCCTGGATAGACATTCTATCAACACTAAGACACCATGAATGCCAGCCCAGACTACTATACTCTGCAAAGCTTTCAATCACTATAGATGGAGAAAACAATATATTCCATGACAAAACCAGATTTAAACAATATGTATCCACTAATCCATCCCTACAGAAAGCTCTAGAAGGAAAACTCCAATCCAAGGAAGTTAACTACAACAAGAAAAACATAGGCAATGGATAATGCCATTTTACCAACAGGCAAACCAAAAAAAGAGTAGAAATCCACACACAGTTCCAACAACAACAACTCCAAAACAAACAAGAATGAGAAACCAATGGTCATTAATATCCCTCAATGTTAATAGTCTTAATTTGCAGATAAAAAGACACAGGCTAACAGAATGGATTAGAAGACAGAATCCATAATTCTGCTGCACAAGAAACACACCCCACGTTCAAAGACAGACATTACTTCAGGGTTAAGGGTTGGGAAAAGATTTTCCAATCAAATGGACCCAAAAACAATCAGGGGTAGCAATCCTAATATCTAACAAGTTAGACTTTAAGCTAAGAGCAATCAAAGAGATGAAGAAGGTCATTTCATACTCATCACAGGAGAAATCCACCAAGATGAAGTCTCAATTCTGAACATCTATACACCAAATACAAAGGCATCCACATTTGTAAAAGAAACATTCTAAAGCTCAAAACACACATAAAACCTCACACACTTATAGTGAGAGACTTCAACACCCCACTCTCACCACTAGACAGGACTACCAGACATAAACTTAACAAAGAAACAAAGGAACTAATAGAAGTTATGACCCAATTGGGTTTAACAGACATCTATAGAACATTCCATCCAAATAAAAATGAATATACCTTCTTCTCAGCACCAAATGGAACCTTCTCAAAATGCTTGGCAACATAGCAAACCTCAACAGGTACAAAAAAATGGAATAACTACATGTATCTTATCAGACCATCATGCTTTCAACTTAGAATTCAACAACAACACAAATTGCAGAAACCCTACAAACTCATGGAAATTGAATAATATGTAAAGCACCATTCCTGGGTCAACAAAGAAATAAAAAGAAATTAAATACTTCCTAGACTTCAATGAGAATAAAGACACAACATACCCAAACTTATGGGACACTTTGAAAGCAATGCTTTGAGGAAAGTTCATAGCACTAAGTGCCTACATGAACAAACTGGAGAATAGTCACACTAGAGAATTAACAGCACAATTGAAAGCTCTAGAACAAAAGGAAGTAAACTCACCCCAGAGGAGTAGATGCCAGGATATAATTAAACTGAGGGCTGAAATCAATAAGTAGAAACTAGGAAAACAATACAAAGAATCAATATAACAAAGAGTTAATTCTTCTAGAAAACCAACAAGATAGACAAACCTTTATCCAAACTTACAAACAGCAGAGTATGAACGGGCAAATTAACAAAATTAGAAATGAAAAGGGGGACATAAATATGGACAAAGAGGAAATCCAGAGAATCATCAGGTCATATTTTGAAAACCTGTATTCCACAAAATTTGAAAATTTAAAGGAAATGGACAATTATCTGGATAGATATCACTTACCAAAATTATATCAAGAACAGATAAACAATTTCAATAGACCAAGTCTCCAACCAAAAAAGCCCAAGGTCTGATGGCCTCAGTGCAGAATTCCACTAGACATTCAAACAACAGCTAATATCAATTCTCCTCAAAGTATTCCATGCAATAGAAGCATAAGGGTCATTTCCAAACTCTTTTTATGAGGTTTCAATATCCTTGATACCCAAGCCACAAAAAGACACAACTGAGAAAGAGAACTACAGACCAATATTCCTCATGAACATTGATGCAAAAATACTCAATAAAATACTGGCAGACTGGATCCAAGAACACATCAGAAAAATCATCCACCATGATCAAGTAGGCTTCATCCCAGGGATGCAGGGATGGTTCAGCATACAAATATCCATCAAGGTAATCCACATTATAAACAAGCTGAGAAAGAAGCATCACATGATCATCTTACTAGATGCTGAAAAATCCTTTGACCAAATCCAACACCCCTTCATGATAAATGTTTTGGAGAGATTTGGGATAACAGGAACATACCTAAACATAATAAAAACTATATACAGCAAACCAACAGTCAACATCAAACTAAGTGGAGAGAAACTCAATGCTATTCCTCTAAAATCAGGAACAAGACAAGGATTATCCACTATCTCTATATCTCTTCAATATAGTACTTGAAGTTCTAGCTAGAGCAATAGGACAACAAAAGGAGATCAAGGGGATACAAATTGGAAAAGAAGAAGTCAAACTTTTACTATTTGCAGATGATATAATAGTTTACATAATTGACCCCCAAAAAAACTCTACCAGGGAACTACTACAGCTGATAAACACCTTCAGCAAAGTGGCAGGATACAAGATCAACTCAAAAAAATCAGTAGCCCTACTATATATAGATGATAAATGGGCTGAAAAAGAAATCAGAGAAACACCACCCTTTAAAACTACCACAAACAACATAAAATACCTTGGGGTAACACTAACCAAACAAGTGAAAGACCTGTATTGCAAGAAATTTGAGTCTTTACAGAGAGAAAATAAAGAAGAAAGAAAATGGAAAGATCTCCCATGCGCTTGGATTGGTAGGATCAACGTAGTTAAAAGGGCAATATTACCAAAAGATATCTACAGATTCAATGAAATCCCCATCGAAAATCCAGCACAATTCTTCACAGACCTTGAAATAACTATTCTCAACTTTATATAGAAAAACAAAAGACCCAGAATAGCCAAAACATCCCTGTGTAACAAAGCAACATCTGGAGGCATTACCATCCCTGACTTCAAGCTCTGTTACAGAACTATAGACCTGAAAACAGCTTGATATTGGCACAAAAATAGACAGGTAGACCAATGGAATCAAATTGAAAACACTGATATTAACCCACACACGTACAAACACCTGATCTTTGACAAAGAAGCTAAAATTATACAATGGATAAAAGAAAGCATCTTCAGCAAATGGTGCTGGCATAACTGGAGGCTGACATGTAGAAGACTGCAGATAGATCCATGTCTATTGCCATGCACAAAACGTAAGTCCAAATGGATCAAAGACCTCAGCATCAATCCAGCCACACTGAACCTCTTAGAAGAGAAAGTGGGAGGTACCCTTGAATGAATTGGTACAGGAGACTGCTTCCTGAACATAACACCAGTAGCACAGACACTGAGATTGACAATTAATAAATGGGACCTCCTGAAACTGAGAAGCTTCTGTAAGGCAAAGGACACAGTCAACAAGTCAAAAAGGCAGACAGAATGGGAAAAGATAGCCACTAACCTCACATCTAACAGAGGGCTGATTTCCATAACTTACAAAGAACTCAAGAAGCAAGTCTCCAAAATATCAAAGGATCCAATTAAAATGTGGTACAGAACTAAATAGAGAATTCTCAATGGAGGAGTCTAAAATGGCTGAGAGACACTTACGAAAGTTCTTAATATCCTCAGCCATTAGAGAAATGCAAATCAAAACAACTCTGAGATACCATCTTACTCCTGTCAGAATGGCTAAAATCAAAAACTCCAATGATAGTTTATGCTGGAAAGGATGTGGAGAAAGGGGAACACTCCTCCACTGCTGGAGTGTCAACTCTTAAACCCACTTTAAAAATTAGTATGGAGATTCCTCAGGAAAAATAGGAATCAGTCTACCATAAGATCCAGCAATTCCACTCTGAGACATATACCCAAAAGATAAACATTCATACAACAAGGAAGTCTGTTCCACTATGTTCATAAAAGCATTATTTCTAACAGCCAGAACCTGGAAGCAGACTAGATGCCCCCTTCCTGAAGAGTGGATAGAGAAAATGTGGTACATTTATACAGTGGAGTACTACTCAGAAGAAAAAACAATGGAATCTTGAAATTTGCAGGCAAATGGATGGCATTAGAAGAAACTATTCTGAGTGAGGTAACCCAGTCACAAAAAGACAAACATGGTATGTACTCACTCATCTTTGGATTTTAGACATGGAGCAGGGGAGTGCCAGCCTACAATCCCACTGCCAGAGAGTCTGGGAAACAGAGAGGACCCTAAGCAAGAAATGCATAGTACCCCAGAGAAGGGGAATGGAACAGGATCTCCTGAGCAGATTGGGAGCTTGGGGGAGGGGAGAGGGAGCTGGGAAAAAGAGAGGGGAAAAGAGGAGGGGAGAAGAAGGCATGGGTGAGCAGGAAGGTTGAGTCGGTGGAAGAATAGAGGAGAGCAGGATGAGAAACACTGTAATAGAGGGAGTCATTATAGGTTTGAGGAGAGATCTGGCACTATTGAGATTACCAGAGATCTATAAGGATGACACCAACTGGGCAACTAAGTAATAGTGGAGAGGCTACCTTAAATGCCCTCCCCAGATAATGAGATTGACTACCTTATATGCCATCCTAGAGCCTTCTTCCAGTGACTGATGGAAGCAGAGGCAGACACCCACAGCTGAACACTGAGCTGAGCTCCAGGAACCCAGTTGCAGAGAGGGAGGAGTGATGAACAAAGGGGTCAAGACCACGCTGGTGAAACCCACAAATACTGCTGACCTGAACAAGGGGGGAGCTCATGGACCTCAGATAGATGGCTGAGAGGCGAGCATGGAACTGATCCAGACCCCCTAAATTTGGGTGTCAGTGAGGGGGCCTTGGCAATCTATGGGGCCTTGGGTAGTAGATCGGTATTTATCTCTGACATACAAATGTACTTTGGGAGCCCATTCCACATCAAGGGATGCTCTCTTAGCCTGGACACAAGGGGGAGGGCCTAGGCCCTGCCCCTGATGATATGACAGACTTTGGAGATTCCCCCATGGAGGGCTTCACCCTACCTGGGGAGCAGAGTGGGGTTGAGTGGGGTTGGTATGGGGTGCGGGAGGAGGGGAGGGGGGAGGGAACTGGGATTGACATGTGAAACAAGCTTGTTTCAAATTTAAATAAAAACAAAAACAAAAAATTAATTATAGCATGGCATGGCAGAAAAGTACACACACCAGAAGCAACCAGCTTAAAGAGTTATCACAGGGTGATTCACATCACAAATTACACCAAAACCAAGAAATGCTGCCTGTATCCTCCGCATGCACTCCAAGCATCTCTCCCCCTTTATCCCTGACCCCAAGATCCCACATCGTCACATTTTGTGCTGGCTTTTGTCTGCATTGAACCCTGTAAACCTGGGAAGGTGCTACCCAGCTACTGTTCACATTAAGCAGGTAGATCCACCTACCTGCTGTGTGCACCAGGATACATCTGCTCTCACTGTATATGGTCTGTCTGAGGGCCAAAAATGCACTACCCACTCTCCCAATCAGCACATTGGATCTGCGACTGATTTGATGGTGTAAGAAGCAAATCACGGTCCATTTTCAGTATGCTGTGTGCATAGAGCTCATCAGAGAAACACAGACAAGCAGGAGGCTGAAGGCCTCTGTCATCCCCAGTGGGGAATTGCTACTTACGTGCCTGGGCCTCTCAGTTTATCCTAGGATTAAAAAATTACAGTCAATCGGCACTTGACTGAACATAGGATCAAAAAAGGAGTGAATTTCAAGTCCACGATGTACATTAGATAAAGCTTTGCATTCTGAAACAATGGGATTGTGAACATGGGGAAGGAGCAATACTAGACACCGAGGTGATTGTACCTCCATGACGAACTTGACCAATGAGGATACAGTGGGTGTGCCAGCAGTTGGGAGTTATGGGGGTGGGCTGTGTGTGTGATTAGAAATACAAGAGCCAATGTGGCACACTGGCCATTTTTGCCTTTTCTCTGGGATGATGCTAGACTTCTACTCGGAGTCTCCAGGTCTCTTACTGTGAAGTGAGACCTCTTGTTCCTTACAAACTCACTTTAAATGATGTGATTAGTAACTTCTTTCCTCCTCTCCTTTTCCATTTTTTTTGTTTTTGTATGCTGTGTGTGTGTGTGTGTGTGCGCTCATGTGATATCCACCTATGTGTGTTTTTACATGCTTGCAGGATAGAGATATATGTCTGTGCCCTCCTTAGCCACTCTCCAATGTATAAATCACTTGACCCCAGCTGACTCAGCTAGTCTAGCACCCTGTTTGCTCTGGGGATTCACATGCCCCCCCACACACACACGTGGAATGCAGGTGGCCACTATGCCTTCCCAGGATTTTTGATGGTGCTGGAAGTCAAACTCTGTGTCCCCTCATGCTTGCACAGAAAGCTCATTATCCAGTCAGCCACCTCCCTAGCTCCTTTTTATTTTTTCCTTCCTCCCTCCCTTCTTTCCTTCCTTCCTTCCTCCTTCCTCTCTTCCTTTTTCTTTCTTCCTCCCATCCTTCCTTCCTTCCTTCCTTATTCCTCTCACCACCCCTCCCTTTTCCTTCCTCATAATTTTCTTCATTCTCTTACTTTTCCTTCTTTTCTTCCTTCTCCCCCATCTTCCTTCTTTTTGATGTTTGAAACTAAACACAAGGCCTTATGCAGGCTAAGCACTCACTCTGTCCCTGGGCTACACTACTCTACCTCTGAAAAACTTCCATGCACGCATATTTGGGTTCATACATAAAATGGCTGAGTTAGAGTTTTATAATATTTCATTTTAAGGGATAATGCCTAAGCATTTCCCACAATACTCAGTGTGGTTTTGATTCCACCATTGCAGAACAATTTCACTTACCCTGATTTTTCACCAACAGTAGATGTTTGTCAGACTTGAAAATGATTAGCCATTTTTGGTGGGCATGTAGACAGATCATTAGGGGTTTAATACATTTCCCAGTAACTAATGAGGTTGAAAACATTTTGATGCACTTACTGATTTTTCAGAATTCAACCACTCATCCCTCAACTTTTAAAAGTATCTCCACATAAACTTCGACCTACAGTCTGTCCTGCCTATGGGATGTGCTGGGGTAAGGGTGGCCTAGAAATTGAGGGAGTGGCCAACCAATGACTGGTCCAGCCTAAAACCCATGCCATAAGAGGAAGCCCACCCCTGACACTCCCCGAAGCACCAGGACCCATAGGCTGGATGACCCAGAGGCCGAGGATAGAACCAAACACAACTGGAGGGGGAAATGCCAATGTAAGGTGCCTAATGCTCTTCCTCTGCTATACTCACAAATGGGTGCCTAGCCGTGCCATCATCAGAGAGGCTTCATCCAACAACTGATAGAAACAGATGCAGACCCACAGCCAAAATTGGGTGGAGCTCAGGGAATCCTGTGGAAGAGGGGAGAAAGGATTGTAAGAGTCAGAGGGGTCAAGGACACAAGAAAACTCACAGAATGAACTAACAAGGGATTATAGCTCACAGAAGCTGAACCGACAACGAGGGAACCAGAATGACCTAGGCACTAGGTAGTTGTGTAGCTTGTATAGCTTGATCTTCTTGTGGGGCTCCTAACAGTGGGAACAGGGACTGCCTCTGACTCTATCACTGGCTTTTGGGACCCTACCCCTCATACTGGGTTGCCTTGCCCAGCCTTAATATGTGAGGAGGTGCTTAGTCTTACTGCAACTTGATACGCATGTTTTATTGCCATTCCTGAACAAAAGCAGAGGAGGAATGGATTGGAAGATGGAACGGCGGGGGACCACACGACAAGACCGGGATGAGAGGCGGAAGGAGAAACTGCAGTCGGATGTAAATAAAATAAAAGCATCTCTTCCAGGATTTTGCCATTGTTTCCCTGATGGGTATAAATTCCCTTTGTTTGTGGTTCTGTAAGAAAAAAAATACTTATAAGGTAGAATTTTTCTTGTGCGGTCCAGGCTAGCCTCAAACTGGGGGTCCTCCTGCCTCAGCCTCCTGAGAGATGGGGCCGTAGACGTACACAGTGTGCCTGGTTTGTAGTCTCCCATACACCCCTGCTAGGGGGCTTTCGTTGGCTTCGTATGTAGCTTCCGCCACTCTGTGCTTTGGTAGTCCACACTCTCAGCATGGCATTTTTGACAAACAGAAGTTCTGAGTGTTAACGAAGTCTAATTCACCGGTATTTGACTCTGTGTCTCTTGCGTTTCGTGTCTTGCACGTGAAGTCCTTGCTTACTCAAATATTTTCCCTAAGAGTCTCATGTTTCATCTTTTGAATATAAAATTTATCTGAAATTCACTTTTGTGCAGAACGTCAAATTACAGATTCCCCCACTGTGTGATACTAAATGACGCAGGACCACGTCCCACTGCCCAGCAGGGCACCAGAGCCATAGGTCAGCTGCTTGTAGACCTGTACCTTTCTTGCTCCAGCACGGGCTTATGCGGGCCCTTAGACGGGCTACACGGCTATGATAAGTGCAGACTCTCATCAGATCAAACAAAGTTCTTCACATTCACACCTCTTGGTTACTTCTCACCATTTGCATTTTCACACACATTTTAGAGTCAATTTTGGTATCCTCTGAGTTATTGGTTGGAATCCAGCACAGTTGTATTAGCAGGTTCACCCCATGAAGTTTTCAACTCACCAAAAGCAATATACCCAGTTTTTCGTGGCCCCTGTAATTCATCCCAACGGGCTCTCTAGCAACCTCGGCAGAAGTCACGGATCGCTCTCATTAAACTTTGTCTTCAATATTGGAGTCTTCCCTTGCATTGTAATGACAATGCTGCTTGTATTTAATTTCTAAATGTCTGCTTCTGGGGGAAAAGATGCAAATGATTTCAGGTCCAAGTCTCCTTACTAAGCTTATTCATTGATTGAAAAAATATGTCTTTGCTCTTTAATATTTCCTTCATATATTATGATGCCATGCCACCTGCAAACAATGATGGTTTGTTTCTCCGTCTTCAATTATTTTGCTTTTTTTTTTTTTGGTCCTTTTACTACACTGGCTGGAATGTCATTCAGTGTGCACAATGTGCCGCATTTCACTCCGAGGCTCATCTTTTGCTGTGATTTTACTACAGATTATCTATGTGCTTATTCTGCAATAATATGCTACCCTTTCCTTTGACTGTAAGAAATGAAGCCCAGCTAATGGAAATAGGTCACTGGGGCAGACTTTTAAGTGACGTAGCTTCTGCTGCTTCTTTTTCCAGCCTGTTCTCTCTGTTTCATGGTTGACCGTGATTTGAGTGGCCGTGATGTGGGTGCTCTTGCTATAATGGAAGGAGCTGTCCCGTTGACGCTTCTCCTTCAGCATGAACTATAACTCCTGGAAGCAGTGAGACCAAGTAAACCTGGGGTGTTTTGGCATTGCAACAGAAAAATAACCAATGCAGCACATCTGAGGAAGCAACTTCCAGGGATGGTGTGGAGGCCCAGTGGATGTGGACCTATCGTGGGACTGATGGAATGCGCCAGAAGCTATGTAGGATGACTCTGGATTAGAACTTCAGGCAGAGTTAAGAAGTAAAGATAATACTAGGTGTGTCCAGTGTGTTTCACTGTGGTTGTTTGCAAAATATTCCAGCAGGGCTTAGTGACCATTGATGTTTCCTACAAGGAAGAGTCATGGGAACATCACCTGAGTATCCAGCCTCTCCTTATGACCAGCTGTGTGAAGTTCTATCCTAATTGCATGTTTCCTTAGGAGCTCATATGTAGCATGGGGAAGACTAGGGGAAAGGGCGCCATCTGTACAGCCACAGGGAAGGAAGCCTTCATCCCTGCCGGGTCCACACTCCCCAGTAGTTTAGGGTCACCTAAGTTCCTCCCTGTGACTCCCCACCCATGCTCTGTAAGTCAGCCTAGGGGACTCACTGGTCCCCCAGGGTGAACTTTAGTGGAATCAAACTTTGTTGCGACTAGTTTTGACCAAAGAAGGATGGAAATGGACAGTTGCTTAGCAGTGCTCCCCCCATCCACAGGGAGAAAAATTCTCATTACAACATCTAGACCAGTACTCATAAAACATGAATTCTGTGTTTGACATTACCCTGAAGGACTAACCAAAGGGAGGAGGAGGAAAGAGGAGAATGAGAAAGGGGAAGAATGGGAGGAGTTGTTACTGATGTAGTTTCATTGGAGAAATACCTTGAGTTATGCCGCCCTTACTTTCTCAAAGAAGGAGGAGGAAGAGGAAGACAAAAGACATCTATGATACTAGCTTTATTTTCTTGAAAGTCTCACATCATGTGACCTACCTTCCAGGGCCAAACAAGGGATCAAGGGAGAAGGAAGCCCTCCACCCCCCAAGTGCCATTTCCACACTAGCATCTGTGTGAAAATCAATGCCTTTATAGATCCTGCACCTCAGATGCCTAGCTTGTCTGCCTTGTCTGCACCCGACACCTTCCTTGAGTTTAAACCGCACTGTTATGGACTCCTCAGATCACTGGAGCCTGCAGAGCCCTTCCACCCCACCCCACCCCCACCAGATTCAATACCAGCAGAGGAGAGCAGAGGCTCTTATTATTTCCTTGTCTCTGCCCAAGACTGGACTGATCCGCCCTTAGCCTGCTTCTTATCTCTAGGCCACCATGTAGAAGGTTTCTTAAATCTCCACAGAGCCAATTTCCTGGCGATGGTACGGGTAATAGCTGCTAAAACCCACTTCATGAAATTGCAGAGTGGACCCTGAGCTGTAAAAACATTATCCTCGGTCTGTGGAATAGCTTGATTAGGACTCTGTAGTGGCCGGGGTACCCTTTTCCTGCTCAGCATCATGCCCTCAGAACTGCTCTCATCTTTTGGAAAATTGCAGCTGATTTCAGCAGGGTTAGAGTCCCTCGGATAATTCTGTCCTTAGACAGGGACTAATCATTCGTGAGGGAGGAACCCTGCTATTTGATCCTCACTGCTTGTCAGACAATAGGCACTTTTGCTTCAAGCCACCTCCTCATCTCTGCAGGGAGATTCGAGGCTCATCACTGCCATTAGGGAACAGTGGCCAAAATATGCAGGTGACAGATGCTTTCCTGATTGCTTTGGATTTATTATTCTCTTCCTCCTCTTCCCTCTCTTCCTCCCCCTCTGTTCTCCTCCCCTCCTCCTACTTCTCCTTACCCCCTCTTCATGTTTCTCTTCCACCCCTCCTGTTTCTACTCCTCTTCCCTTCTTCCTCATTCCCTTCCTCCCCCTTCTCATCCCTCCTCTTCTATCGTCTTCCTCCTTCTCCTCCTCCTCCCCTGACTCCTCCACCTAGCTCATCTCCCTGGCTGCTGTCCTTCCCATCTCACAGACAGAACCTGTTCTAGTTCCCTGCTGTGATTAAAAGCACTGACTAAACACAGCTTAAAGAGGAAAGGGCTTATTTGGCTCACACATCTAGGACACAGTCCATCACTGAGGGAAGTCAGGGCAGGAACTCAAGCAGGAGCTTGAAGCAGAAGCCATGGAGGAGCACTGCTCGATGACTGGCCCAGAATCACCTGCTCAGAGAATGGTGCTACCCACAGTGGACAGGGCCCTACTACATTAATAGCAATCAAAGCAATCCCCCATAGACATGCCCACGGGTCACTCTGATCTGGACAAGCCCTCAGTTGAGACCCCCCCCCATGACTCTAGGCTGTATTAAGTTGACTGTGAAAGATGATAAGAACGGAGCCTAAGACAATTTACACTGTTCGACTGCCAAAAGAAAGGCTATGGATAAGCCAGGGCTCTTTTCAGAATTCATGTTTGATCGATGCCATAAGCAGCCTTGTGTGCTAGAATATGCTCAATGATAACCTTCTAAGTTACCCTGAAATTAGAGTTTATGAATCAACACAATGTCTTTCCCATTCTGAGTAACACCAGACGAACTGGAAAGATCTGCACAATTCTTGCTATTTACACATGAGAGCTTGAGTTATAACCATAAAACCCATATTAAAATGCTAGGTGTGGTGGTGTATGATTGTAATCCCAACACTGGGGGAATGGAAGCATGCAGAGCCTTGGGGCCTACTGGTTAGTCAACCTAGCCTACTTTGTGTAGCCAGTGAGAGACCTTGTCTGGAAAAACAAAGTAGACAATGTCTGAGAAGCAAAAGAGATCGTCCTCTTGTCTCCACATGCAGGCACACACATGTGCAACTGCACATGCTTGCACACCTCACGTGTGAATGTGCACACACATCCATATGCACAAATATTAGAAGTGAAAGAATGATTTTAAAAGGCATACAATTTGTCTTAACTCTGTGTGTGTGTGTGTTACTGAAGTTCCTACAGAGGCAAGAAGAGGGCATCAGATCCTCTGGAGCTAGAGTTACAGGAGGTTGCAAGTCACTCAGTGTAGATAATTAGAACTAAACTCAGGTTCTCTGCAAGGGCTTCAAGTGTTCTTAACCACTGAACCATCATCTCTCCAACTCCGTGGAAGTTTTAACATTCACTCAGTTATTGACTCATAAACTGATTTTAGAGTAAATTTGAAGGGTATAATAGAACACATCTTCTGCTTTGGTTCCTCAGTGATGGACTATGACCTGAAAATATAAACCAAACAACCCCTTCTCTCCCTTAAGTTGCTTTAGTCAGATCAATAGGAATAAAAATACAGAAGAAAGTGGATGCTGAAATGAATACACAGTTGAGAAAAAGATAAACCATCTCTCATGCACAGGAGTAGAGACCTCTTGGCTGTATTTCCCAGTTAGAGTCATATCCTGCTTCCTGTTAAGCCTCTGTGTTAACATGGATAAGATGTAAGCTCTGAGAAACAGGGAAAAATGATTTGAGATTTGTTTCAATATATTATTCATAAATCGAGCTTAAGCAACCGACACAGAGAGTGTACTACCGCCTACAGAGAAACTCAAGGGCGGAAGAGCATTTAGCTGAAGTCCTGAAAAGGCACCCGCCCGCACCAGGCAGAATCCTTGCGGCATCTTTGTTAAATATTCATGGCCAATAACATTAAACTTCTAGGACACATTCCTTTCTTCCTTCCTGTGATTCGGGGAGCAGGGGACGCCCTGAGCAAATGTGTATTGTCGACACGAGTGTAGCATGTCAAGGATCCCAGAGCCTCAGACCCATGGGGGTGGCAAAGCCTTCTCCAGATGAGGTTCAGAAGGAGGGCAAAGTCTTCCTCTGGTCCGAGTGGGAGTGTTGACGATGTATGTAGAGACCATCAAGCCCAGCTTCCTCCTCCAGGCGCCCGCAGTGTTGAGTATAGCTAAGCCTGCCTCCTTGTTCAGCCGAGTGCTGTAAACCCACCTCCTCAGTTCACGAGTACAGACTCAACAGGCTGAGGTTCCAGGCTACTGGTGTCTCCCAGTGAAGTGAGCATCTGACCCTAACTTTTCTGTCTGTGCGTCTGACATTTCTTCTCTGTGTCTGGCCTTTCTTCACTCCCATGTCATGCCAGGAATGTCAATCCCTGAAGCCCTGCAGAGTGGAGTGCCGTGGTAAGGAGTGCTTTGTCCCAAGCTATTCAGAAAGACTTGTGTGCGGACCCACTACTAATTAGAGATGGGACATTGGGCACATTGACTAACCTGCTGTCCTTCTGCCTGCCACAAAGTGTGACACATGCCCCAAGATGCTGAACTTAGGATCTCTTACTTCAGCAACAGGAAGTGAGCAAGAGTGTTGTCCCTCACTCATGGCCCTCCAAGACATCATGAGTCATGACCCAGACAATTAACCTTACCCTCATGAGATATTAGTATCTGGCAAAAGTTCCTGAACTCTGATAAGGACAAATCCACAGGGAAGTTCACCATGCAAAGTTATTCATGATGGAGTACAGATGCTCATGTGTGACAGTCATTTGCATGTATATTATTTTACACAGTTTCAGGCTTGGAGAGGTGGCTCCATGACTAAGGGTACACATACTGATCTTGCCGAGAACTGAGTTTTGTTCCCGGCACTCACATCTAATGGCTCACAATAGTCTGTAACTCTGGCTCCAGTAGCTCCAACCCAAATTTTCTGGCCTCTGAGGGCGTCACATTTATGTACAAATACCTATATGCAGACAACACATAAATAAAAAACTAAGTCTAAAAGAACTGGCCTTTGTGTACATCACACATGTACATTCCTGATTAATACTCGTTTTGCAGGCATTTCGTTAAAGTGGGTTCTGCACCAAGATTTACCCACTGAATTCTATCTGTGAGAGCAGAACAAGGCTGTATGCACAGTAGGGGGGAACTGGACTTCCCTGCTTGGATCCAAATGCAAAGAAAAACTGCGCTGCCTTCTAAACTCTTTTCTAAGTCCAAGGCAGATGACTTGGAATTCCTTGTTTTAAAAATGAATTTAGTTTTACTTAATCCAACCTTTGCTGAAAGTATAAGAATGTAGGCTTTTCTTATAGAATCTCTACAAATACCCCATGAAATACATTTTGGAATGTTATTAACTGGCAGAAACAGTTTTCTAATGAGAATTCTTGAGGGTGTGATTACAAATGAAATATCCAAATTTTACCATTGCCTCCCAACTTACTAATTTAATTGCATATGTGTGTGTGTGGAAAGCAAATGATTAAAGCAGTAACAATACCAAAGTATCACCTTTGTCTTGCAATTCTATTGGAAGACTTTAGTCAAACCACATCCAAAGTCCAGAGCTACTGTTCCAGCCCCAGGGTCACATGCCAGGGACGCACCCAGGCGTGCTGCCCATTGCTAGGAAGCCTGCTTCTTCTCAGGGTAGCGTCACCACAAGTGGCTGGACAAAGCAGTCACTACTTGGGACTTAGCAGCTGCGAGTGAAATGCCAGCCTGTGTCCATGGTCCTCAGAAGTGATTTGCAGTTACAGAAACCATCAGGGGAAGTAGGCTGGTAGGAACAGCTTGCAAAATGAGGGTTTTGCAAAATACCATTAAATTACTACAGGCCAACTGTTCTCAAAATTATGTTCAATAATTTCACGATGCCCTCCCAAGCCCGCAAAAGTAATCTCCTTATACAAAATGCGTGCAACTAGTAAAAGATGAAGATTTTTACATCCCTGCCCTTCTCACCACCCATTATGTTTACCTCCTTTGACTCACACAGTTTCTTTTACATAAATGTGATCATGGCTTGGTACATCCTGAACCAGCCCTTGAGGAGCAATGCTGATCACATTTCTTCAGTTGTATTTCACCATGCATTTCAGTACAGTGGGTTCTGTACCAAGATTTGCCCACCAAATTGCATCTGTAACAGCAGAATAAGGCTGTGCACACACTAGGTACTTTAAAAGCTGATAGGTGTTACTGCTGGGGAAAAAAAGCCCATCTACAGTGATGTGGGAAGCACTTCCAAATGGGGTGCTCAGATGCCATCATCCTCTTTCTGCTTTTCTGAGTTGTACCGGGAAAAGTAATGGCAACTGCAAGGCGTCCAGGCATGGCAGAAACAGCTCCAACGGAAGAAAAAAGGTGCCTGAAGGGCCCTTGTGAGAGGCCTTGCTAGCGCCGCGCTCATTTGGCCGGGTGGTGTGCTCTGGGGAGCCCACCTGTACTGCTTTGCTTTGGCTGTGTGGAGGTAGCTCATGATGGTGGAAATGCCCCTGTGGAGGCAAATGGCTCACTGTGGCAACCCACGAAGTGCCAGGTTAAACGACAGCGCGCGGGAAAGCAAGGGTGGTATTCGTCTCCTGCTGCTTAATAAAGGTCTCCTTCGCAGTCAATCTTACCTCTCCGTCGGCATTCTTTCTAATGGCCTATGTGGTGCAGAAGGCTCTGTGGGAGTTTCTCAATTGACCATATCTCCTGGAAGCTCACAGAAAAGTTTCCCCTTGGCCTGGTACATTTTGATGCCTCTAAGATCCTTCCGGGTAGAGGTCACATGGATACTTGCTAATTAAAGTCAGTACCTTTCTTTAACTACATTTGTGTGTTTGTGTTCATGTGCCACGGTGCATGTGGAGATCAGAAGACAATTTGCAGGAGTTAGTTCTCTCCTTCCAATACGTGGATCCCAGGGATTGAACTCAGATCCTTGCTTGATGGCAAGTACCTTTACCTACTTAAGTCATCTAATTGGGCTAGGGGCAATATTTTTTTTTACCTCAGGCACAATGGCAAGTCTTTATTTTCACCTGCCTTTGAGACAAGAGTTTGTCCCAGACTCAGGACATTTAAATGCAGACCTACAAAGAGAAAAGCAATCCAGAAAAAAAAAAGTAAGTGAAATCACACCGTGCATATTCTGAGTGAAGTTTCTGAATGGAGTCAGCCAGGTACACACCTTTATGCTGTAGTTGTCTCCTCTTTGACAAATGTAAGGTCGCATCGCTAGTAGCATGGTACGCAGTCTTCCTACACTAGATTTTAAGAATCAAGAGAGCCAAGACTGTTATTTGACAAAAAGAATAGTGAAATGTTGAATATGGAGGTAAGGGGATAATTCTGGGGGTTAAATGCTTGCTATGCAAGTATGAGGACCTGAGTTCTAATCCCCTGGACCAATGTAAAAAACTGCACATGGCTTAGCCCACCTGCATTCTCAGTGTTGAGGGACAGAAAGATGAGGATCACATGCATATACAATATACATATGCCACACACACACTCACAAACACAGAGATGCTATACATGTACACACATATTCACACACACATCCCTATATATATATAATATATATATATATCACATATACAGCACAGACACACACACAAACACCATGTACTCACACACAAGCACTCATAAAAATATATACTAAATTTAAAAAGTCAAATACCTACAAATATAATTTCAAAAAGAATTAATCTTAATTAGTCTCAGAGTTTCCATTCAGCAAGTGCCTGGTATGATTTCTTGGCTTTATGGAGAAAAGGGAAACAGAAAATACTTAAGTTTAATCTCACTCAAGTTGACAAAGTAACAAGCTTTACTTAATTTGGTTTGAGTTTGGGGGTGGACAACATCCTCGTCTTTCAGAGGTTAGGTTTAGTCCAGAAGATTATTGAAAGACAACCACCCCCAAGGAGGAAGCAAAGAACCTGAGGAAGACAAGTGATCCTCATTCAAATTGATGGAGAAGTGAGCTGCACCCCTCCTCCATCAAGAGGGGACTCAGACCCAAGTAGCATCCTCCGCTCAGTGTAACAGAGACTGGAGACAGTGAACTCTGTGATAAGACAAGTTGTCTTTACATTTCAGCTCCATAACCTTAGCACATGAGTGACTTAGGCAAATTGTTTCTCTTAGTCTGAACTCCTGTAAGAGGTTGAGAAGAGCCATAATTAACCACCTATTCCCGAACTTGCTGACTTGATTTTGAAACATCACAGCTGGCTGTGTGAATGACCCTGCTTCCTGGTTAGTACTTACATGTACTTTGGCTTATCTTCTGTCATTTGTACTCAAAACGACTTACGTGATTGCCATCAGTGGTATTTTTTGTTTTGTTTTTTTCTTTCCTTTCTGAGTTTGACTCAAATTGTAGGAAAGCTCTCAACAGCAATTAACTGATGTCACTAGAAGTAATAATGCCAAAGGTTAAGTAGTTACTTTGTGGACATCTTAAGCTGTCCCTTGTAAATGACTCTTGCTGTATTCCCAAGTTCATGCAACAGACCTTGACTGAGTTCTGCTCCATGCCAGGCTGCAAGGAGGGACAGAGAGAAACAACATTGCTCCTGTACTCTGGTCACTCTAAGACAAGATCCATATGCACCAGCTTAGCTTGTCAGGGACAAGGCAACACTGCATGGTACTCCTGTAACCATATCACTAGGGAGGCAGTACTATTATTTGGTTTTTCACTAAAGGAAAACTTCACGGTGAATGGAGAGATGGCTCAGCAGGTAAGAGTGCCTGCTGCTCTTGCAGAGGAACTGGGTTTGGTTCCTAGCACCCACATCAAGAGACTCATAACAACCAGTAACTCTGATTCCAGGGACTCTGATGCCCTCTCCAGGCCTCCTGGGGTACTGCACTCACATGCACATACCCATACACAAACACATACACTCATAATTAAAAAAGAAAAAACGTTAAAATCCACACATAGGACTTTTTCACTAAAGAAAGAAATCACTTAAATATTGTCAATTATTTTTATAGCATAGGAAGGATATATGTATTTTCCCTATTCTACACTTAGAATTTATCTCATGAGAATTTTGGAAAATTGACATATGAGTCAAACAACTTTTAAGAAAGGCTGGTACATGACATGAGATTGAATACTGTGCATTGATCCTACATCTAGTATTCTCATTCAGTTTACCCATTACTAGTTAAGACAAGCTTATTACTATTATTGTTATTGTTATTATATACATTATTTTATACCTAGCCAACCATATCAAAACATGAAAGATAATTTCTGGTTTGGATCTCTCTTATTTTCTTTCTTATTATTATGGCTGCAAATTCCCAGTGAGTAGTAAAAAATGGATCCTTGTCTTGTTCCTGATCCAGTGGGAACTTCTCATCATTTACTATATATTGGCTGTATATTGGCATAAGCACCATTTATCAAGCCTAATCCCCACTTTTCTGAAGTTTTTAAAGATGAAGAATAGATGTCATATTTCATGAAGTACTTTCAGTACATACTGAGGTAACTGTGAGTCTCCAACTTCTCCGTTTGTTCATTTATTCAGTCATGGAATGGCTTCCAGGGGTTAATCCAAATTTGCATTCCTGGGCCAAACTCCACTTTGCCAAGTGTATTCTCTTCTTTGCACTATGTAAATATGCTATTGAATTCTTTCTGATGCATCTTTGCATCAGTCTCTGTGTCTAGGAGGGGTATTTGATCTTCAAACTTTTTTTTTTCTTTTGCTATTCTGGTGTCAAGCTGAAAAGCGGCCTTAGAAGATGAATGACTAAAGTCCTCCTTGAACAGTGTTCAGCAATGCACTCCAAGAGTGTCCCCTGCAAATCCCTCACAACGCCTCCCGCTCTGTGTCTGCCCCTCGATGCTTGGACTTTCTTCTCTGCAAACCCTCCAAACCCCACCTGACTTCCCAGATAATACCTGCCTCCTCCTCTATAGACCACAGTGGGGTTTTCTCACTCACAGCTCACTGTTCCCTGTTGCCTGGTCTTCCCACAGCTGGAGGGTCACTATGCCGTGTGCCTTGTGTGGTTTGTCAATCACTGGGTGGGGTAGTAGTGGCAATACTGCATCTTCTGTTTCGTTTATGCTACAAGCAGAATCAGGGGAATGAGAGTATCAAAACCACTTTTTGGTAGTGGCACATGCCTTTAATCCCAGCACCTGGGAGACAGAGGTAGGCGGATATCTGTGAGTTCGAAGCCAACCTAGTCTACAGATCAAGCTCCAGGGCAGGCTCCAAAGCTACACAGGGAAACCCTGTCTCAAAAAACAAAACAACAAAACCATTTTTAAAAAATGAATTAACATTTCTCTGCAAAATAATGCTCATTCCAGAATCCAAAAACACCGCAATGAGGAAAAGACCACGAGATGCAAGGAAATATTCAGGAAAAAAAGGACACTTGAGATGTCATTCTATTATTGATTCCTTTTCATGTCACACTTCAGTCTTGACCTGGTTGCCATGCCACAGACACACAGGGAAGGATCCTTCCTAAAATGATACCCCTGGGGGAGGTTCCCAGTGACTGAGGAATAATTTTGTAATACAATTTACACAATAGAGGAATGTTTGAAAAAGTCTCGTTCTGTCGCATCTCCTGTTCTCTCCTTGTGTGTTCTTATGACCCTTTGGCCCCTTTGTAAAGCAGACCTTAAATAAAATGAAGATTTTTATTTTTTTAAATATCATCCAGCCCTGTACTAAAGCTCTAGTTAAGATTACTTAATTACAACTGGTTTAATAAAGCCAAATGCAAGGCCTTTATTAAATAAAAGAAAGCTCAGCTCTGCCACTGAGGCTTCCATCCTGGCAGAGGCGGCAGGAGCCAAGGTACCACCATAGTTTCCTGCTCCACCCACAGAACTGGGACTAGACCGGCTGCCTGTGCTTGAGGTCTACCTCTGCGACTTCCATCCTAGCAGCGGGAACCAATGCACCATAGTCTCCTGCTCCACTCACAGATCCAGGTAAACCAGGGCCCATTTCCGGACCGCCTCCCTGGGTCTGGGCTCTGACACTGATGCATCCATCCCAGCAGCAGCAGGAGCCAAGGTACCATAGTCTCCTGCTCCACTCACGGAACTAGGACTAGACCGGCTGCCAGTGCTTGGGGACTGCCACGGCAGCTACCATCCCAGAGGCAGGAGCAAACTCACCAAAGCACCATAGTCTCCTGCTCCACCCATGTGACTAAGACTATCAGGGCCTGTCTCCAGGCCACACTCCTGTGCCTGGGGCATAACACTGGGGCTCCCATCCATCCCAGTGGGATCCAAAGCACCCCAAGATCCTAGTACATTTCTCCACTCATAAGACCAAGAAGTAGAGAGCTACTAGAACAGTGGACTTGCCTACACCCACCAGAAGGGAACCCTGGTCCCATACCCATCAGGAGAGGAAGAGGCACCCTATGCAACCCACTGCAAGAATGGATGGGAAGGAGAAAATATAAAAACACGAGGAGCAACAGAAAAACCAATATGACACTGACACTGCCAGAGTCCAGAGACCCTACACCAAGACTGGAACACCCCAACACAAATGAACTAGAAGAGAAAGACATAAAAAACAACTTCATGGAAATGATAGAGGCCCTGAAAGAGGATATGAGGAAATCCCTTAAAAAGATGGAAGATCAACGTAATCCACCATATAAACAAGCTGAAAAACAAAAATCACATGATCATCTCACTAGATGCTGAAAAAGCCTTTGACAAAATCCAACACCCCTTCATGATAAAGGTCTTGGAGAGATCTGGGATAACAGGGACATACTTAAACATAATAAAAGCTATATACAGTAAACCAACAGCCAACATCAAACTAAATGGACAGAAACTCAACGCAATTCCTCTAAAATCAGGAACAAAACAAGGCTGTCCACTCTCTCCATACCTTTTCAACATGGTACTTGAAGTTCTAGCTATTGCCATACAACAACAAAGGGGGATCAAGGGGATACAAATTGGGAAGGAAGAGGTCAAACTTTCACTGTTTGCAGACGATATGATAGGTTACATCAATGACCCAAAGAACTCTACCAGGGAACTCTTACAGCTGATTAACACCTTCAGCAAAGTGGCAGGCTACAAGATCAACTCAAGAAAATCAGTAGCCCCACTATATACAGATGATAAAAGGGCTGAGAAAGAAATCAGAGAAACATCACCCTTTACAATTGCCACAAACAACATAAAATACCTTGGGGTAACGCTAACCAAACAAGTGAAAGACCTGTATCATAAGAAATTTGAATCTTTAAAGAAAGAAATTAAAGAAGCCCTCAGAAAATGGAAAGATCTCCCATGCTCTTGGATAGGTAGGATCAATGTAGTAAAAATGGCAATCCTGCCAAAAGCAATCTAGAGATTCAATGCAATCCCCATTAAAATCCCAGCACAATTCTTCACAGACCTTGAAAGAACAATAATCAATTTTGTATGGAAAAACAAAAGACCCAGGATAGCCAAAACAACCCTGTTCAACAAGGCAACGTCCGGAGGCATCACCATCCCTGACCTCAAGCTCTATTATAGAGCTATAGTCCTAAAAACAGCTTGGTATTGGCACAAAAATAGACAGGTAGACCAATGGAATCAAATTGAAAACCCGGGTATTAACCCACACACGTACGAACATCTGATCTTTGACAAAGAAGCTAAAAAATACAATGGAATAAAGAAAGCATCTTCAACAAATGGTGCTGGCATAACTGGAGACTGGCATGTAGAAGACTGCAGATAGATCCATGTTTATCGCCATGCACAAAACTTAAGTCCAAATGGATCAAAGACCTCAACATAAATGCAGCCACACTGAACCTCTTAGAAGAGAAAGTGGGTGGTATCCTTGAACGAATTGGTACAGGAGACAGCTTCCTGAACATAACACCAGTAGCACAGACAGTGAGATCAACAATTAATAAATGGGACCTACTGAAACTGAGAAGCTTCTGTAAGGCAAAGGACACAGTCAGCAAGACAAAAAGGCAGCCCACAGAATGGGAAAAAATATTCACTAATCCCACATCTGACAGAGGGTTGATCTCCAAAATTTACAAAGAACTCAAGAAGCAAGTCTCCAAAACATCAAAGGACCCAATTAAAAAGTGGGTTGCAGAACTAAATAGAGAGTTTTCAATAGAGGAGTCTAAAATGGCTGAGAGGCACTTGAGAAAGTGCTCAACATCCTTAGCCATCCAGGAAATGCAAATCAAAACAACTCTGAGATACCATCTCACTCCTGTCAGAATGGCTAAAATCAAAAACACCAATGACAATTTATGCTGGAGAGGATGTGGTGAAAGGGGGACACTCCTCCATTGCTGGTGGGAGTGCCAACTGGTTCAGCCACTTTGGAAATCAGTATGGAGATTCCTCAGAAAAATGGGAATAAACCTACCACAAGACCCAGCAACTCCACTCTTAGGCATATATCCAAAAGATGCCCATTCATACAACAAAGATGTCTGTTCCACTATGTTCATAGCAGCTTTATTTGTAATAGCCAGAACTTGGAAGCAACCTAGATGTCCCTCAACCGAAGAGTGGATAGAGAAAATGTGGTACATTTACACAATGGATTACTATTCAGCAGAAAAAAAACAATGGAATCATGAGATTCGCAGGCAAATGGATGACACTAGAAGAAACCATCCTGAGTGAGGTAACCCAGTCACAAAAAGAGAAACATGGCATGTACTCTCTCATATATGGATTTTAGACATAGATCTGGGGAGTGCCAGCCTACAATCCTATGGCCAGAGAGTCTGGGAAACAGAAACTTCATTTAGTGGCTGATCGAAGAAGAGACAGACTCCCTCGGTTAAGTACTGAGCTGAACTCAAGAAAGCCAGTAACAGAGAGGGAGGATTGATGATCAAAGGGATTAAGACTGGGCTGGTTTAACCCCCAGAAACAGCTGACCAGACAAAGGTTAACTCTTGAATCCCAGGCATCAGCCAGGGAATCCAGCATGGGACTGATTAAGACCCCCTGAATCTGGGTGTCAGTGAGGAGGCCTAGGTAATCTATTGAGCCTTGGGCAGCAGATCAGTACTCATCCCAAGTATACAAATGGACTTTGGACTCCCATAGAACAATGTGAGGTGCACTCTCACCCTGAACTCTTGGGGAAGGGTCTAGCCCCTGCCCTATATGAAATGACAGACTATGGACACCCCCATGGAGGGCTTCACCCTCCCTGGGGGAATGAGGGGATAACGGGGGGGGGGTTGGGGGAGGGAACGGGAGGAGGGGAGGGAAAGGGAGAGGGACCTGGAACTGACTTGTGAAGCAACCTTGTTTCTTATCTAAATTTAAACTGGAAAATTAAAAAAAAAGATGGAAGAAAAAAACAATCCAAAAAAGCAAGAAATAGAGCAAAAGATTAAGCAAAAATTGCAAGAAACAATTCAAACAGTTCAAGGGCTGAAATCTGAAATAGAAATAATACAAAAAACACAGTCTGAAGGAATGCTGGAAATAGAAAAGCTGGGAAAACAGTCAGGTACTACAGATGCAAGCATAGCCAACAAAATACAAGAGATGGAAGAGAGACTCTCAGGTGTTGAAGATATACTAGGAGAGTTAGATTCATCGACCAAAGAAAAGTTTAAGTCCAACAAATCTCTAACACAAAATATCCAGGAAATATTGGACACCGTGAAAACACCAAACTTAAGAATAATAGGCATAGAAGGTGAAGAAACCCACCTCAAAGGGCCAGAAAACATATTCAACAAAATAATAGAGGAAAACTTTCCCAACCTAAAGAAAGACATGCCAATGAAGGTGCAAGAAGCTTACAGAACACCAAATAGAGTGGAACCAAAAAAAATCCCCTTGACACATAATAATCAAGACCCCAAACATACAGAATAAAGAAAGAATATTAAGAGCAGCTAGGAAAAAAGCCAAGTTACATATAAAGGCAAATCTATCAGAATTACACCTGACTTCTCCAAGGAAACTATGAAAGCCAAAAGGTCCTGGATAGATACTCTACCAACATTAAGAGATCACGGATGCCAGCCCAGACTGCTATACCCACCAAAGCTTTCAATCAACATAGATGGAGAAAACAAGATATTTCATGAAAAAACCAGATTTAAACAATACATATCCACTAACCCAGCCCTACAGAAAATTCTGGAAGGAAAACTCTAACCCAAGGAAGTTAACTACAACCAGAAAAACATAGACAATAGATAATCCCACTTTACCAACAGGCAAAAGAAAAAGTGGTGGAAATCCACATACAATTCCAACAACAACAACCATTCCAAAACAAACAAGAATGAGCTATCAATGGTCATTAATTTCCTTCAGTATTAATCGTCTTAACTCGCCCATAAAAAGACACAGGTTAACAGAATGGATTCGAAGATAAAATCCATCCTTCTGCTTCATACATGAAACACACCTCAGCTTCAAAGACAGATGTTATTTCAGAGGTAAGGGTTGCGAAAAGATTTTGCAATCAAATGGACCCAAGAAACAGGCAGGGGTAGAAATCCTAATATCTAACTATTTAGACTTTAAACTAAAATCAATCAAAAGAGATGAAGGAGGTCACTCATATTCATCATAGGAGAAATCAACCAAGATGAAGTCTCAATTCTGAACATCTATGGACCAAATACAAAGGCATCCATGTTTGTAAAAGAAACACTACTAAAACTCAAAGCACATATAAAACCTTACATACTTGTAGTGGGAGACTTCAAAACCCCACTCTCACCACTAGACAGGACAACAAGACAGAAATTTAACAAGGACACGAAGGACCTAATAGAAGTTATGATCCAAATGGGATTAACAGACATCTATAGAACACTCTATTCAAACACAAAAGAATATACCTTCTTCTCAGCTCCACACGGAACCTTCTCAAAAATCAACCACATACTTGGCAACATAGCAAACGTCAACAGGTACAAAAAAAACTGGAATAACTCCATGAATTGTATCAGACCATCATGCCTTAAAGTTAGAATTCAACAATAACACAAATTTGCAGAAACCCTGCAAACTCATGGAAATTGAATAATAACAATTGCACCACTCCTGGGTCAAAGAAGAAATTAAAAAAAGAAAATAAAGACTTCCTAGAATTCAATGAGAATGAAGACACAACATACCCAAACTTGTGGAATACTTTGAAAGCAGTGCTAAGAGAAAAGTTCATAGCACTAAGTGCCCACATGAAGAAACTGGAGAACAGTCACACTAGAGAATTAACAGCACAACTGAAAGCTCTAGAACAAAAGGAAGCAAACTCACCCCAGAGGAGCAGACGACAAGAAATAATTAAACTGAGGGCTGAAATCAATAAAGTAGAAACTAGGAAAACAATACAAATAATCAATGTAACAAAGAGTTGGTTCTTTGAGAAAATCAACAAGATAGACAAACCTTTATCCAAACTTACCAAACTGCAGAGTATGAACATGCAAATTAACAAAATCAGAAATGAAAAGGGAGACATAACAACAGACAGTGAGGAAATCCAGAGAATCATCAGATCATAATTTGAAAAGCTGTACTCCACAAAATTTGAAAATTTAAAGGAAATGGACAATTTTCTGGATAAATATCACTTACCAAAATTAAATCAAGAACAAATAAGCAATTTAAATAGTCCTATAACACCTAAGGAAAGAGAAGCAGTCATCAAAAGTCTCCCAACCAAAAAGAGGCCAGGGCCAGATGGCTTCAGTGCAGAATTTTATCGGAAATTCAAAGAACAGGTTATACCAACTCTCCTCAAAGTATTCCATGCAACAGAAGCAGAAGGGTCTTTACCAAAATCTTTTTACAAGGATTCAATAACATTGATACCCAAGCCACACAAAGACACAACTAAGAAAGAGAACTTCAGACCAATATCCCTCATGAACACTGATGCAAAAATACTCAATAAAATACTGGCAAATCAGATCCAAGAACACATCAGAAAACTCATCCACCATGATCAAGTAGGCTTCATTCCAGGGATGCAGGGATGGTTCAACACATGAAAATTCATCAATGTAATCCACCATATAAACAACCTGAGAAACAAAAATCACATGATCCTCTCACTAGATGCTGAAAAGCCTTTTGACAAAATCCAACACCCCTTCATGTTAAAGGTCTTGGAGAGATCCAGGATAACTGGAACATACCTAAACATCATATATACAGCAAACCAACAGTCAACATCAAACTGAATGGAGAGAAACTCAAGGCAATTCCTCTAAGATCGGGAGCAAGGCAAGGCTGTCCCCTCTTCCCATACCTCTTCAATATTGTACTGGAAGTACTAGCTATAGCAATAAGACAACAAAAGGAGATCAAGTGGATACGAATTGGAAAGGAAGAGGTAAAACTTTCACTATTTGCAGATGATAAGATACTTTACATATGTGACCCAAAAACTCTATCAGGGAACTCTTACAGCTGATAAACACCTTCAGCAAAGTGGCAGGATACAAGATCAACTCAAGAAAATCAGTAGCCGTACTATATACAGACGATAAAAGGGCTGAGAAAGAAATCAGAGAAGCATCACCTTTTGCAATTGCCACAAACAACATAAACTACCTGGGTGTAATGCTAACCAAACAAGTGAAAGACCTGTATTGAAAGAATTTTGAGAATTTAAAGAAAGAAATTAAAGAAGACACCAGGAAATGGAAAGATCTCCCATGCTCTTGGATAGGTAGGATCAATGTAGTAAAAATGGCAATCCTGCCAAAAGCAATCTAGAGATTCAATGCAATCCCCATTAAAATCCCAGCACAATTCTTCACAGACCTTGAAAGAACAATAATCAATTTTGTATGGAAAAACAAAAGACCCAGGATAGCCAAAACAACCCTGTTCAACAAGGCAACGTCCGGAGGCATCACCATCCCTGACCTCAAGCTCTATTATAGAGCTATAGTCCTAAAAACAGCTTGGTATTGGCACAAAAATAGACAGGTAGACCAATGGAATCAAATTGAAAACCCGGGTATTAACCCACACACGTACGAACATCTGATCTTTGACAAAGAAGCTAAAAAATACAATGGAATAAAGAAAGCATCTTCAACAAATGGTGCTGGCATAACTGGAGACTGGCATGTAGAAGACTGCAGATAGATCCATGTTTATCGCCATGCACAAAACTTAAGTCCAAATGGATCAAAGACCTCAACATAAATGCAGCCACACTGAACCTCTTAGAAGAGAAAGTGGGTGGTATCCTTGAACGAATTGGTACAGGAGACAGCTTCCTGAACATAACACCAGTAGCACAGACAGTGAGATCAACAATTAATAAATGGGACCTACTGAAACTGAGAAGCTTCTGTAAGGCAAAGGACACAGTCAGCAAGACAAAAAGGCAGCCCACAGAATGGGAAAAAATATTCACTAATCCCACATCTGACAGAGGGTTGATCTCCAAAATTTACAAAGAACTCAATAAGCAAGTCTCCAAAACACCAAAAGATCCAATTAAAAAGTGGGGGACTGGACTAAATAGAGAATTCTCAATGGAGGAGTCTAAAATGGCTTAGAGACACTTAATAAAGTGTTCAACATCATTAGCCATTAGGGAAATGCAAATCAAAGCAACTCTGAGATACCATCTTAGTCCTCTCAGAATGGCTAAAGTCAAAAACACCAATGACAGCTTATGCTGGAGAGGCTGTGGAGAAAGGGGAACACTCCTCCACTGCTGGTAGGAGTGCCAACTCTACAGTCACTATTGAAATCAATATGGAGATTCCTTAGGAAAATGGGACTCAGTCTACCACAAGACCCAGCAATTCCACTCTTAGGCATATACCCAAAAGTTGACCATTCACCCAACAAGGATGTCTGTTCCAATATGTTCATAGCAGCATTATATGTAATAGCTAGAACCTGGAAGCAACCTAGATGCCCCACAACTGAAATGTGGATAGAGAAAATGTGGTATATTTACACAATAGAGTACTACTCAGCTGGAAAAAAAACAATGAAATCTTGAAATTCTCAGCCAAAAGGAAGGCACTAGAGGAAACCATCCTGAGTGAAGTAACCCAGACACAAAAAGACAAACATGGTACATAGTCACTCATATATGAATTTTAGATATGGATCAGGGGAGTGTCAGCCTACAACCCCAGTGCCAGTGAGTCTGGGAAACAGGGAGGTTCCCAAGAGAGATGCATGATACCACAGAGAATTGGAATGAGGCAAGATCTCCTGAGCAGATTGGGAACATTGGGGGAGGGAAGAGGGAGCCAGGAAAAAGAGAGGGGGAGAAGAGGAGGGGAGAAGAAGGCATGGGGGAGCAGGAAGGTTGAGTTGAGGTAAGAATAAAGGAGAACAGGATTATATATACCATAATAGATCAAATCATTATAGGATTGAGGAGGGAGCTGACACTAGTGAGATCTCCAGCGATCTACAAGGATAACACCAACTGGAAAACTAAGCAATAGTGGAGAGAATTCATTAATAGCCCCTCCTTGATGATAATGTTGATGACTAATTTATATGCCATCCTAGAACCTTCATCCAGTGACTGATGGAAGCAGAGACAGATACCCACAGCTAAACACTGAACTGAACTCCTGGAACCTAGTGACAGAGATGGAGGAGTGATGAGCAAAGGGGTCAAGACCATGATGGTGAAACTCGCAAAGACAGCTGACTGGATTAGGGGGAGTTCTTGAATCCCAGACTGATGACAATGAGGCCAACAGGAGACTGATCCAGATTCCATGAATGTAGTATCAGTGAGGAGACCACAGAAATCACTGGGGCCTTGGGTAATAGATCAGTGTTTACCATGGTTTATGAATGATCTTTGGGAGCCCATCCCAAAAAGAGGGATGCTCTATCAGCCTGGACACATGGGGAAGGGCCTAGGTCCTTCCCTGGATGAAATGACAGACTTTGGAGATCCCTCCAAGGAGGGCCTACCCTCCCTGGGAAATGATGTGGGGATTGGGTAGGGGGGCTGGTGTGGTTGGTAGAGGGACAAGGGAGGAGTGGGAGAGGGAGCAGGGATTGACATGTGAAGTATTCATGTTTCTAATTTAAATAAAAACATATATTGAGGAAAAAATAAAATCACGATTTAAAATTTTAAAAAAAAGAAAAGAAAAGAAAGCTCAACTGTGTTTGCTGCTCCTGCAGAAGACTGGAGTCCCCAGCACCCACCACACTCAGAAGCTCACACACAAATCCCTATAACTCCAGCTCCGGGGATCCAATGCCGCTTCTGGCCTCTGAGGGCACTGAACTCACATGTAGGCACACACACACACACACACACACACACACACACAAAATAAATCTTAAAAAAATACCTCTAGACTGACTTGATCCGGTGAACTGAATGGTCCCACAATATCACTTGTACATGTCTTCTGAAAAGTCCAAACCCACGACAATAATGTGCAAAGTGGGTCACAGAGACTACGGTGAACACAGTGAACCAAGCCAAGTGGTGGTTTTTGTCAGTCATGTGCCCATTAGGCTACCCCACCATCATCCTGGCCACTCAGTGGAATTCAAATCCTTCTCTGATGTCTATCCTTGCATAGAACCATGAGATTTGGGACAAGCTCATTCTTTCTTAGAATAGACCTAACTAATGATGGTGTATTAGTTTGCTGTTCAAGATTTTCATGGAGATTATATGACTTTTGTTGAAATGACTCAATCACATTAAAATTGGTTGTGTGTAAATGGTTGAAAAAGAATCTCAGATGCTTCCCTGGTCAAATATAGCTCATTAGAGGCAGAAGTAGGCATCGAATTTGGTTTTCCTATCTTCAATCTACTGAGAGACAAAAAAGGAGGGAAGCCAGAAGGGAAAATCTTTAAATAAGATGATGGTGAGTGATGGGAAGGAAATTGCATTATCTGCTGTTAGGGATTTTTTAAGCAGGAAGGATCCCATCTAATCCTTTATCTTATCGTTTTTCCTGGGCTTCAATCTGGTCCTCATTCCAGCTGTTAGATTGAATTCTCAGAGAAGAGATAAATCGAAAAATGGGATTCTAACACGTTTTTCTTTCCTTTTTTAAACTCCATCTCACACCCTGTCCTTCTTTCCCTTGATATCTCCAATTATTCTCTAGGTCTTAGGTAGTGAGTTTTAAAAAACTTGTGACCCATTGGTACCTGCAGTTTACAGGCAGGCCTATACAATCTGCAATATGCTGTTATTTCTACATGGAAATAGTTATCCAAGGTTCAGGCCTGATGTTGCTTTGTAGACAGAATATAAGTTTTCCAGGTCACCCCATTGTCTTCTGCAGGTGTGCCGAAACTTCTGTGACTGCAACAGGATGTCATCTAAAGATGACATTCAACCAGTAAAATATTGAGGAAAAATATCCCAACAGATACAAAACAACAACAAAAATATCCTGGTAATGTTTTAAGTTCAAGATTCATAGTTACCCTTAGCAACATACACCCCATGGGCTATAGATTGGACATGCCTGCTAGACCATTCCAGCAAACCCCTTTTCTTGCCCATCATTGTCTTGGGCCAGTGTTTGTGGGGCTGCAGTCGGGACCAGCCAAGCTACCCCAGGTCCGTTCCTGAGTGGGGGGTTGTGAATGAGGGAAGGATAGCTATAGACGTTAAAGGAAAGACAGAGACATAGGATAGTGTCAGGAGGGCAGTTTCAGTCCATACTGAATGCTGCCTGTGTTTATTCATACATCATCTTAAGTAACCAACCAAAGTTGGGTACAATGGCAGAAGACTTCTATTATCACGTATAAAGGACAAATAGAAATTACTTCCCTTAATCCTAAAGACACTCTGTAGCTGCAGGTACTACTTGATCACCAGGCACTTCATAGCTGCAGTATCACCTAGCCCTTCCGGATGATTGTAAACCTATCTGGGCCCAAGTCTATTGTTATTTAGATAGGAGACATTCGTCATCACCAAGGCCAGGACATCCCACAGCCATTAAGTTAATATCTTAAAGACAATGGAAGTGCTATTTTTGAGCTCTCTGAACCAGTGGCAAGATGGAATGGGCTTCCATGTACGGGTCCCAACACATCATCTCCCTTGAGCCCTATTGCCATGTGGGTTTACGACTATGCCACATCAAACCAAGTTTCTATGCATCCCCCTCTACCTTTGGAAGAATCCAATCAGCAGCCTCTTTTGGAGTCCTCATCCTATGAATACTCTGTTTTTTGTCTTATAAAAATGTATTTGTGTGAGTGTGCAGTGCCCATATAGGCCAGAGGAGGGCATTAGGTACTCTGAAGCTGGAGTTAATAAATGATGTGAACTGCCATGTGGGTGATGGGAACAGAACTCAGGTCCTCTACAAGAGTAGCCAGTGCTCTTAACTGATGATCCATCTATCCAAACCCACAAGACTCACATTAAGTGTGAGTAGCTATTGACAATTGATAGCTCTGGGGGAGGGAGAGTCAGTTTTCTTTACAGATGTGTCTATGGTAGGCTGACCCTACTACAATAGAAGCCCACACATTCAAGAGTATTTGGGCAACACAAATTAGACTTGTTGGGTATATAAAAAAAAACAAAGTTGATTGGAATGGTGTATCTGGGAGGGGATGATGGGGTGATTTGATTACATCACATTGCATGAAATTCTCAAAAAACAAATATTTTTTAGACAAAGTGATCCCTATAGTGACCCTGCCTTTTGCTCTGCCCCTCCACAGTGAAGCAGATGCCTTCCTTTCTCTGAACATATTACCATTTGTAACTGATACTCGTAGCAGAACCTGGAGGTGAAAAAAATCCATGGTTTCTGTTTATGGAAGCTCTAAGTATCTTCAAATAAAAATTCAGGGTGTTTTTTTCTCCTTTTCATTATATTGTCAATTGAATCAGTGGTCTTCATGAGTCTATTTAAAATCACTAGTCCCCACAGGAAACATTACAATTATCTGATGTCTTCTCCAATGCCCAGGACTTAGGCCATTTAGAAACTCAGTTCACATCTCTAACTCCAAGCATCTCATTAGCTTAATGGAGGCCTGTCCGGCTGTCATTACCAGATCATGCTTCCAGCCTCCTCAGGAGATGGGCTTCTACTCACTTCTCCCACCCCTGGTTTCCTCTTTCAATTTGTAATTCAAAGCTGAGCTTTAAATTCCTCATAGTTGAGACATCAGCAGAAGGGGTGAAGACAGCCATCTGTATTAGGCTGATAATGTCCCTAATACATTAGGAAGCTGTGTGGGCTGTGGTTTATGATCAATTAAACAGGTTCATACTTCCATGCCTCCTGGCTCATATGTGAGGTCCGTGCACTAAACAGCAGGAGTTCATCCCTATGGAATGGAGTGGGGAGAATTGTTAAAGACTTTAAGCATTAACAACAGGCACTGGGCCACCAGCCCCTGGGCACAGGACCACAGACTCCAGAACTATTCTGTGCAACTCTGATTCCAAAACAAGTCTGAAGTTTTAACGTAATGTCTGTAAAGTTACATTGATTCCCACAGGCCTAATTCTGAATCTCTTTACTTCCTTCAGTGTTAATCTGCAAAGTAATAAAAATGAAATTGAAGTCATTTGCCAGTCAAATTCTTGATTCCTGGCATCTCTTTGAAACCTCAGAATGTCTAGCCAAGTCTAGGCAGCAGCATTAATCTATGGGTATAAACATAAATGAATATACGGCAGTTGGACACCTTTTAGAAAAAAAAAAAACAAAAGCAGTAATAGGTTCCCCTCTCCCCCAGAGTCTATGACCTCTCAAGCTATGGGTTTTCAACCAGGTTTGCAGTACCATGCAGGAATTCCCTTCATTAATCAGGTCTCAGATCCAAGCCCACAGTGGTTGGTTACCTCCACAGCTTCCATGGCACTGTTGCACCATGATTGCATCTTGTCTGGCATCTAGGTATTGTTATCATTTACAGTCCAGTGCTGAGCAATGCCTCTCTTTCTGCAGTGGTCCTGCAGAGATTCCTAGGTGATGGAAATTCTGAGAAATGTTGACTGTTGAGTGCTCAGTCATGACTGGGATGGATACCCATATCAACCAAGGCTCACTGAACATCGAGGAAGATGGAACAGAAGCAATGTAGGAGCCAGAGGATGGGGACAAGTGCTGTGAAACGTTGTCTTCTGGACATGGCTGTTATACTCGTGTGCTCACTGCAGCTATGGTTACCTGCCCAAGATCACTCAACATCCTAGCAGGCAGTTGAACTCAGTAGGAAGAAAGAGAAAAAGAGAGGGGGAGGGGAGGGAGGAGGGAAGGAAGGAAGAGAGAGAGTGGAAGGAAGAGAGAAGAAGGGAGGATGGGAGGGAAAGGAAAGACGCAAGGAAGGGAGGAAGGAAGGAAGGGGGATGGAGGGGAGAGGGAGGGAGGATGATGTGTTGATGAACTATGCAGGGATTCCTAGGTGATAAAAGTGACATGTAGTATGAGGTTTCCACCAGGTTCCTCAGCTGCCTTGCCCCAGATGAACACACAGACATTATATTAATTATGAAACTGTTGACTGGTGGCTTGGGCTTCTTATTGGCTAGCTCTCTCTTAATTATTAACCCATTCCTACTAATGTAAGTATTTCCACGTGGTCTTATAATACCAGAGTAGGGTCTGGACCGTTACTCCTTTGGTATCCTACGTGACAACTGCTAAGCATCTCCGCAGAGAAGAGAGCAATTTCCTGTTTGTCCCTGCTTATATCCTGATTCTGCCCAGCTATGCCACTTCCTGTCTGACCAATCAGCCAATCAGTGTTTCATCCATTAACCAATAAGAGAAACATATACAGGAGAACATTCCCCATCAGTACTGAGAAATGTTAACGAGTTCTCAGTCTTAAATGAGATATCCATAACACACCCAAGGATTAGGAGGGGGCTTTTGGGTGGGCATGATCATGATACATTGCATATATGTGTGAAAGCATCAAGGACTAAGTAAAAGATAAAGAAAAAAAACTCAGAGTATCTGATTCTAGAATCACACACTTCTCTGACAAGCCAGCAGCCCCCCTCCCTTGCATGTGTGGCATCTAAACATGCCCCATCCCTACCTACCTGTACCTGGCAGGCACTGCAGTTACTGACCCCAATTATAAAGCTTGACCCAGGTACTATCTTAATATTTGCACATTTAAATGAAATCCACTGATTTTGCAATGGCATCATTGTAAACAATGCCTTCTTCTCAACAAACACTGGAGGATGCTCACAGCAGTGCCTCCTACTGTTGACCACTGCTCCTGACTTCATAGACCAGTTGATGATTTGAGTCTGCGCCCCACAGCCATGGGACCCCACTCTCATCTGCTTTCTACAGCTGAGATCATTTCTACCTACAGACAGATCCCATCATCTGCACATTTGAACATCTTTCTACAGCTAACTGAGATCATTTCTACCTACAGACAGATCCATCATTTGCACAGTTGAGTAGCTTCAGACTCTCACATTTAACCTTCTAATAAAAACAATGTCCTCAATCAAAGCCTGTGAGTCTAGGACCCCAGTGCCCCTTGTCTCCATTTTGTGGCTCCAAGCACACAAACTTTCATACATAAATACTTTCACGGTATTCACCATGCTTTCTGCCACACAGGCTTGTACATGCTATTTGGTCACTAGATACTCTCCCCTCCTTCTTCCACATATGCGACTTCTACTGATTCATCCCTTGTCCCTTGACGTCTCAACAGGAAACTGGGGAGAAAACCCAGTCAGTAGTGTCTGCTGTGCATGCATGAGAATCTGAGTTTGATCTCGGAACCCACATAAGAAAACGTTGGTATGAAGTGATATGCTTATTATTCCAGCACTGGGGAGGTGGAGGCAATAGGATCTGTGGTGCTCACTGAGCAGCCAGTGCAGCGCAAGTAATGAGTTCCAAGCCAATGAGAGACACTGTCCTTTACTCTCGAAGGACATGGATGGTGTTCCTGAGGATGACACCTGAGATTGTCCTACAGCCTCCATTTGCCTCCACAAGCTTGGCACATTCCCACAGAGGCCTCTCTGGCCTTTTGACAGAAGTATATCTCCATCCTGTCATGTTAGGGGACCTCACGCCTCTCCTGAGAAGCATTTCTCATGAGAAGAAATTACCTATTCTCTGCAAGAACTCAGAGCAGAAGCCAAGTGAGATTTCAGTCTCATCTCCAATACCCAGCACAGAGCTAGAGACAAGAAACTTGGGGACAGAGGAGCAGTTGGCACTGGATGATTTATACTCAATTAAATCAGTCGAATTCGCTGAGGTCCCAAGGTGACACTCTTTGTGATGCAAATCACCCCTGATTTATTTGTAATGTTAATTTCATTTTCATTTTTGCAACACATGTTGTTAGCAGTGGTGAATTAAGTTGCCAGTACTGGTGTTTGGGACAATCGAAGAAGAGATCCTGGTTTCACTGGGGTTTCTCAGCTCAAAAACTAATCTTCTTTTATAAGTCATTGACAACTTTAAACTCCACAACTTCCTTCTGAGTTCATTGCAAACATAGTCAACAGTGGTACTATGACTTTCTTTGGGAACAATTATTTGTTTTCCTTATTCTCTCCTCAGTAATGCCTTGGTACCATGATGGGCTTGCAAAGATGACCACACTCTTGTCCCTAGAAGCTGAGCCTTAGGGACAATGTTGCATTATATGGAAAAGAATCGTCAAACTTTCATGTGGAATTAAGGTCCTGATCAACTGAGATGGGAATTTCTTCCAGGTTTAGCCTTTATTTCATATGATACTGATGTAATCAAAAGTCTTCAATCGCTGTGAGAAGCAGAAAAGAGAAAAACAAGTTTAAAAACAAATGCCTCAGAGGTATGACTGGGGGTAGCTGACTCTACAAATGGAGGGGTTCAGCAACCCAGAATCACAAGGCTGCTGCGACTAGAGCACCTAAGGAAGTGGGTTCTCCCCTCTGATGTCCAGGAAGAGACACCCTCCTGCAGATTATGCATCCAATTGGTGAGCTCCACGCCAACGAGAGACACTGTCTTGAAGCACAAAGTTCATGAATGGCATTCCTAAGAATGACATCTAATGACTGAAGCCTGACATATCTATGTAATCCGACCTTCAGAGCTCGGTTTAGCTACTTCTCTGCTGCTGTGATAAAACACCATGACCAAGGCAGCTTATAGAAGAATTGATTTGGGATTATAGTCACAGAGGGGTAGAGTCCATCATGGTGGGAGTCATGGCAACAGGTGGTAGGCAGCAGGAAACTGAGCATGGAGCACCCCCAACTCGATCCCAAGCATGAGTCAGAGAGACACAACTGGAAATGGGGTGAGACTTCAAACTCTCAAACCCATGACGTACTTCTCCCAGCAATGCTTTAGGAGTTAAACCCCCTGGAACGACACCATTATTTGGGAACCAACTGTTTAAATGACTGAGATGTTGGGGAACATTTTTTTTCTTCCAAACCACCATAGAAATCCAAGGTTATGTGCACAGACATACATGGAGGCAAAACACCGTTCAATAAAATACAAATAAAATCTTTTAAAAAAAAGAAATCCAAGGTGATAATGTGACCCAGATTTAAACCACCACACATCCATCTAACATCGAAGACTTTAGGAGCTGAACTTTCTACCTTCAGCAATGCTCGGGATGACGGGATTGAAGTCAGAGGTTGAATTAAGGCAGGATTGCAAGACTGGGGAACTGAGGCAGACAAGGGAAGGTAGAACTAACCAGTCACCTTAGAGTCTGACTGAAGCCCCCCTCCAGGTGAAAAACAGGGACATCCAACACTATTAACAACAATCACTGTGAAGGCTGCTGACATTAATGTCCCCTTCATATATGGACATTTCATGTTAAAATAGCAATGAGCCAGGCCAAAAGCTTGAATGTATATGACCTTGAGTGAGGACTCATTCATTTCCCCAGAATCTAAAACAAGACTTTTTACACTGAAGACACCCTATCTTCCTATATGCACTAGATCTCTGAGGGATGGCCCCTATTTATTGAGATCCTATGAGGAACCACCCAGTGTTAAGAGAGTGACTTCAGATATCACTGAAGTCTCATATATGCTGGCTGTAGAAGAGTTCCTGGTCCACACCCAAGCTCTCAAGCACTTTACTTTTTTTTCTGTGTGTCTCCTTTTCTCTTGATCCTCCAACCTAAGTCTATATGAAAATGTCTTTAATAAAATCTTTGCTTTATTAGATATGGGCTAACATTAAAATTTCTTTCAGCACTGAAGCCCCAAATCCCAATAGGGCCTAGGTGGATGTCCCCAAAGGAGAAATGAAAAGAAGAAAAGAAAGTGGGGGAGGGAGAGGAGGACAGGAAAGGCATGATCAAAAATTTACATTTATATTTTTATTTAGTTTTCTTTCCTTTCATTTTTTTTAGTTTCCTTATTTTATGTGTGTGAATATTGGCCTGCATGTATGTATGTGCACTGTGCGTGCCTGTGTGTGTGTGTGTGTGTGTGTGTGTGTGTGTGTTACCTGAAGAGGCCAGTAGAGGGCGATGTATCTCTGGAACTGGAACTACAAACAGTTGTGAGCCATTATGTGGGTCCTGGAATGTGAACCCAAGTCTTCTGTAAAATTAGTCTGTGCTGTTAACCGCTGAAGTTTGCCACATTTTAAAACAACAATAAAAAGGGGAACCTGAAAAAGACCCCTAGGAGTGTTGCATTTCAGCTCCTGAAAGAGTTTGGGGATGATTCCACAAAATTTAATTACTAATTCAATTATCTTAGCACTATTGAATATTCACTATGTGTCAGTCAAATTGGCTCTTGAAAGCACAACCATAAAGAACAAGGTCACATGCATAATCATTTTGTCCATGTGGGTGAGGTGAAAAATGGATACCACTTCAGCAAACTGGAGCCCCTTGAAAATCCCTGCTGCACATCAGGCAGACTCTCCCAGGCTCTGATGCTTTGAGAAATGCATTTCAATATTTACAAACTAAATTTTAAAAGGATGGTTTAAAATATATTTGCTTCTGTACATGACATCATTATCAGCCAGTCAAGCAATCCGAAGAGTCTGTGTAAGGGGGAAGTTCTTAAAAGTATTTTAGGTGTTTAGGAGATTTGATCCAGGGGAAATTATAAAAGATGAGGGGATGTTCTGCTCCTGGCCAGTGTCTTCTTCTTCAAAGCCTCTTTCATGCAACTAACTTGATATACTGTTCCTGGATTCAAAAGACCAGGATTTGGAATGGAGACATAATTTCCTCATTGTCTCAAGGCAGATGTTTTTATGACAAGCCACCATCAGGTGCAGTCACATCGATGAGATGGAGACTTGTCCCCAAATCTGAGGGTGTCTCCTCTGTTTGTTCTTCTCATGACAGTCATTGGGTAGAGAAAGCAGGAGTGAGTATCCCTTCCTAAGAGAGACAGGATAAGCACAGACAAGGAGAAGTCATGGGTCCCAGGTGAGCACCACCATGCCACTTGCTGATCTGCACACTCTTGTCACTTACACACAAAGATCAACGAACCAAGGTGGACGATGGACCCCTGTAAAACTAGACACTGCCAATCTCAGAGGGAGACGACATCGTGAGTCCATTCTCAACCTCTGAAGGTTGAGGTCTGGTCATCACAGAAGTGGCCCAAGCCTAAGGAAGCCAAGGCACAAGGAATGGTGCCAGAACTCTGCAGCCTTTGCATGCTCTGCTGGTCTCATGGCAGTTGGGACTCCATAGCAAGAGGCTAGATAAGCAGACAGAGGCTCTGGTAGGCAGAGAGGTGGTGACTCAGACACAGAGTTGCCTGTTGAAAATTAGAAGTGACCCAACGGCACAAAACAGGGAATCATTGTGATCCGTGATCATCTTCTATCCCTTCTCCTTAATCCTTGACGTGATGAGCTCTGCAAAAACATAAACATCGGCATTGAGGGGTCTGAGTTCGTCTATCTGACCCAAGAAGCTGACTGCTTATTACGCAGACACGCATTTCTCAGGTTCTCAATTTAAGGCAGAATCTGGCAGAGCATTGAGAGGAAGCAGACAAGAAACCCTTTGAACAAAAATTTCAAAGCAGCGAAAATGATATCTATAGAATTCCGGGGCTGTTTCCGATTACCTCGAATTGGCCACTGTCCTCACTTTCCTGGCATCCCTGCTTGGAGGATCACCTGCCAAATTGGCTTTGTATTGTGTGGCATGTGCGGAAAGAGTATTTTGAATTAACCACCATAAGAACACAGCAGGACTTTCAGCCATCCACACGGATGGGGAAGGCCAATTTGGATTCATAGCTGCCAGAAAAAAAATCTGTACTTGAAGGGCCTGAACCCTGAAGAAAAACAGGCAGAGAGATGTGAATAATGCCTTCCAAATTGTTCTCAGAGCCTTGACAGATCATTAAATGGTGTAGGGGGGTAGCCTGATGAACCAAATTAGAAAGAAAGCTGCTTAAAAGCTCAGCAAAGTTGAGAGCAACCTTAAAGGGGCAGGGAGGGAAAGACTTGGAATAATATACAGTCAAAGCTAAATACGAGTGAGGGCATCTAAGGATTTAAACAAGGATTAAGTGAAACTACCAAAGAGAGATACTGACCATTTCCACACAGAGAGAACTGTAGATGCAGTGTTGGGGTGTACCTCCCCAGAGCTGCTCTGAGGTTAAAGACCAGGTTCATCTAACCCTGTCACTGTTGTGACTTGGGTTCTCTTGGGTTGGTTTTTATGAGAGGTCATTCCTGATGACGCCTCTATCTCCAAATATTCCCAAAAGTACTTTGCGGTTCCTGTCTTCCTCGGGGCTTCAGCAGCTGTCTTACCAACAGGTATCATCAAAGGGTCTCATGAGAGTGAGCTGTGAGAGAACATCAACATTACTTTGCAGTCTCCCAACTGAGGGCAGATGTTGGGAATTCCCAGGCCCTCACTTTCAATGTTTATGATGATACTTGTGGCTTTGTTTTAAATGAACAGAAAAATTTTCAATGATCCACGCTGTTGAAATTTAAGAAAGAATATTCATGGGGCTGGGGAGATGGAGAGTTCAATGGGTAAAGTGCTTGCCATACAAACATGAGGGCATGCGTCCCATCCCCAGAAAACACATAAAAAGCTACCTGTGGAACAAGACCTATAATCCCAGCACTGGGGACATGGGCGTGGAAACAGGAGGATCTTGGGCACTGTTAGCCAGCCAGTCTAGCTGAATGGGTGTGCTCTAAATTTGGGAAGAGACTCTCTCTCGGAAAAAAAAAGATGGAATTGCAGAAGAAGACATCAAAATTGACTCTCTGGTCTTTATATGTGGGCTAATACCTACACATGCGTACAGTAAAACATATACAACACTTACACACACACACACACACACACACACACACACTAAGAAAAATCGTCACCTTCAGAGCTAAGTCTCACGGAATCTTTTGTTTTTGTTCGAATAAGTATTTGTGGATTATAAATATGTCACGTTAGCTGAGCTAAGTAAACCAGGATGTTGGTGCTGTTTTCATTGAGGAGCTTAATCGATAAGTAAATTACCCACTAAATAATTTACAGAATTAGCTAATTCATTCCAAAGTGGCTGTAGATTTGGAAAGGGACGAAGAGTCCCACTATGATTTATTTGACTGAGGTCTCCTCCACCATATGTGGAGGAGAGTGACATGATGTGCTATTCCGCAGCTGAACTCCTGCATTCCGTACGGGGAGACACACTGGTCTGTGTTCCTTTTCCTGCAAGCTCAGCGCCTTACAACCTGTATTTAAAAAGCAAAAGTATCCCTTTAACAGTTGCCGGTGTTTGCCATTAGGGAATCCCAAAACTCTACCAGGAAACAATAGATAATCAGTTTTAAGGAAGCCAAGTTATGTGAACTATGAAACCGTCTCAAAATCAAACATGATTTATAGCTCAGAACCTAATATATGACAAGATAGATGGGTGCAGACAATGGCTACTTCATCCCATTTTTTTATGAGAGGAAGCACGTGCGGATATGAGATAAGGTTTTTTTTTTTCAATTTTTGTTTGGCCTGATGCAGAACTTTATTCTCATCTACGTTTTATTGATTTCACACTAAAGATAATTCTGAAAATATAACTGGGTTTAGAGACCATACAAATTAGTAGTTCAAGTGTGCTTAGGATTCTTGAGAGGCCCATGTTTTCTCTGGAGTGTGTTCTTTTACCTGTAATGAAACTTCACCCCCATTCTTTTTCTAAAGATGTATTTATCTATTTTTTATTTATTTTTATGCTCACGTTTGTACCTGTGTGAGTTTGTGCACTACATGTGTGGCAGAGCCTGTGAAGTCCAGAAGAAGGTGTCAGATAGCCCAGAATTAGGGTTACGGGCACTGTTGGCAATGGAACCTGGATGCTCTGCAAGAGTATCAAGCACTCTTGATCTTTGGCGCCAATTCTCTAGCTCTGTTCACATCATTATAGATGAAACATCCCTTACCACTTTTTAACTGTAGTTGAACTGTAGCAATCTGCTAAAGTAGTGAGTGACCACACAAGTTACTGTTACCCACTAAGCAATTGTTGCGAGAGAAGCCAGTAAGTTGATGGAAAGAAAAAATCTCTTCATCCACAAAGAGAAAAAAATCTCTGTCTCTTTGTGATGGCTGTGTCCACCCTCCCCTCCTCTTCCTCCTTTTCCTTACCCTCCCGTTTTGTCTTGGTCCTATATCCCCCAGGCTCTCCTTTTCCCTCTGACATCTGATGAGACAGAGTCCATGGGGGACTAGAGGAGCTCTTTCTTCACTGCTGAACATGGTTTGATGACATCTCTGCTCCTCTGGGATGGCCATTACCCCAAGACCACACCTCTCACTGGGTTTAGTAATGCCCCACTGTGTGTGTGCCCTTTCAGCCTGGAGCTGAAACGGCATCAGAAAGCAGGTGTTTTGGTAACTCTCATTTAGTTGCCTTCATGTGGTCACGCCCAATCAAACATTTCCTTTTTTACACAACTCCTTTTGTGTGTGCTGTTTCTTTCCCCTGGAACCCTGACTGATACATCTTTCCCAATAGTTTCAGCTGCCAGTCTGCTAGTGTCTAAGTGATTTAGAAACTCCAATTACAGCCCCATTCCATCCCTGAAGAAACCACAGCCCAGAAAAGTTTTGTAACTATCCCAAGGTCACACAGCTATTAAATAACAGATTTCAGTTTGTCTGTACCACAAAAATTTTCACTCTCACATTTTTGCCCTGCCCTATAAACTCCACTGGGCTGCTTCTGAATGCTCTCAGAGAGTTGCTCGACCCAGTGGTTTTTCCTATTATCATGTCAAACTTGGGATTTATTGTACTACTTAGCTTTCAGGAGTCACTATTAAAGTGTGACATTCTCCCTCAAAGTCATTAGCCGATGGCCTCTAATCATCAAGTGACACTTTCAATTAATCCACTAGACAAGCTGTCCTTGCTGTGCCTAATCTGCTCTTGTTAACACGTCATTAGTGTGGTACGATGCCCAACTTGTTTGCAAAACAAGGCAGGAACAGTGATGATTTGGGCCTAGATAGAGCTGGAATGGGCTTTGTGAGTTTGTTTTTGAGTTGGTAAGAGAAGGAAGCATGGTGGCACACCTTTTTTTAACCATAAAGTCAGGAAGCCACAGTTCACATTTGTCACCATTCAAAAGCTACCTACAGTCAGCCCCCACCCTTGTAGATGTGGGATGATGTTGAAGGAAACACAAAACACTAACAGAAATCAGCCAGCTCCCTGTGCTACACATGCTGATTTTAATAAGGACTGCATCAGGGCTTGCTACGGGTAAGACTGCTACAAGGGTCTCTTGGCTCTTGTCTTCTAGAAGGGAGGAGCTGAGTCAGTTTAAGCAGAAGTTTATTTAGCAGAGCTAAGTTAAGCAAGTACTTGAAAGAGGCTGGAATGGGCTGCTCCAAAGTGGGGAGCCTCCCAGTATACTGGGGATTTTAAAGAAGGTTTATGAATATTTATGATCTAGGTGGCACATTCATAGGGTAAAGTAACCTTTTGTTGTCCACAAATTAAAGTCTTCCTTTAAGGGTATTTTTCTCTATGATCCTCCAGGAAAACCTTTATGCAGGAATGAGGTTTATTTATTCATTTTATTACTTTTTAAAATCATGTGTGTGTGTGTGTGTGTGTGTGTGTGTGTGTACATTTGTCTGTTTGTGGCTATGCACACACGTGTATGTCAGCAGAGTCTAGAAGATGGTGCCTGGCCCCCTGAAGCTGAACTATCAGAAGGTTGTGAGACACCACTTGTGGGTACTGGTAACCAAACTCTCAGACCTTCAGGAAGTACAATAGGAGTTCCTACCTACTGAGCCATCTTCCCAGCCCCAAGTTTGGGAACTCTAAAGACATGTGGCTGCTATTTATAGACCCATTTACTAGATAAGGTCTGAGAAATTGCTAGACTCAAGTAAATGGAGATCACTTGACTCTCTCCAAAGTCAGGGCTCAAATCCTGGTTCTCCGATATCAGCCCTCTCCTGCTTTCCCATTTGGCTTGATGAACAAACTCTGCGCCCATCAGTTTCAGAGGGTCCATGCTGTGCTACGGGTTTTCTTATATCCACGGAAAGAAAACTCTCCCATTTGGGTAACAGCCCATCCTCAACTTCAAACAAGATAATCAAGAACAAATTCCCCATGGTTTGTGTCAAGTCTTCTCCTGAAGCCCGCATTCCTGGGCTTCAAATTAGAGCCCCGAGCTATCACACTCAACATCTCAGTTAGATGGTTTGATTATAAAGCACATTTTGTTCAGCAAATCGAGCAGCTTTTGACACATGTCTCTTGGTGCTACATTTCAAAGAAAATTCAAGGCAAACAAAGCCAAGACACAGGTGTTTCCGGATGGGGATAGCTAAAGCCAGCCTTTAGAAAACGTGTATGACTTTCTACCAGCAGAAAACATATCCATCAAGTGCCATCTTGCCTCCAGACATCTGTGGGAGACAAGAAGCTGCCAAGAGTGACAACTACTTATCTCAAGTGTTCCTAATGGGGCAAAATACCCAGGCTTCTAGGTAAGATAACTCTAGGTCTTCCACTATGAAGGAAGCTCACACACAAAGTCCTGACAGTAACTAATTCTGGAGAGGGGATAAGGATGGGTGGGGAGAAGGAACATGCAGGTCTGGGCTAGGAGGAAACTGAGGGCAGAAGATTCTGTAGGGTCATGACTGCTTCCCTTTTGTTCTTTTGAAAGCAACCTTTTTTGGGTCAGAGAGATTGCTCAGTGGTTAAGAACACTGGTTGTTCCTCCAGAGGACCTGGGTTCAATTCCAAGCACCTACATAGTGGCAATTGACTGTAACAGTTCCAGTGGATCTTATGCCCTCTTCTGGCCTCTATGGGCACTGCACACACACAGCGTACATACAGTGGACAAAACACTCATTACATAAGATGAAAGTAAATAACTCTTGAAATGCAACCCCTTTGCACAGCTTTAATTTCCAGACCACAGTAACAGTACCACCAGTGGCACCACTCTAGGTTGCGTTGCTGATTTTATTTTTACTCATGTGTTCATCTAACTTCCTTAATTTTCAGGACATCTTTTTTCAGCCTTGGGAAGCCCTCAGCCGTCTTCCCCAAATATCTCACTTCCAATTTGTTTTACTTATTTTACTCCCTGAATTACAAATACTCAAATATCAGGCCTTGTAACTGTCCCCTCTCTGGTTTGTGTTTCATGGCCTACACCTTTAACTCACATTTTTGCTTTTATCCTTCTTTTTCTCTGTAAATTCCTTTTACTGTTTTTGTTATTTACTGTTGTTTTGTTTTGTTTGTTGGCTTCAATGCCCCTTCTAGTCCACGAATTTATTTTCAATGAAGAATCTGTTCTCAAACAACCCACTGGGATTTAAACTTTGTCCCATTTTGTTTCCTTCTAGTTTAAAATTTCCACCATTCCTTTCCAGATTCCATTTCCTTGCTGTGATTTTCAGTTTCAGCTTTCATCTCACCAAGGATAAACAAGGCTATGAGGATGCAGCTGGGGCTAGCAACAGAAGAATGGGAGGTTTTGTAAATTGTATCTGTTTTTATCTTATGTCAATTTTAACTAACTTTTATCTATACTTGGGCAACTGCTTATTTTTCTGGGTTTTTTAATGCTTTTTTAAAAGTTTGTGCTATGATAGATGCATATTAACTGTGAGTGTGCAAATATTGTGTTCTTTTAGAAGGGAATCACACACCCTGCTGTCAATCACCTGTGAGCACTCTCAGTTCAGATAAGCTTTATCCAGGGTGGTTTCAAACAGGATGCAGTGTGCACGGGGATGCAGTGTGTACAGGGATGCAATGTTCACAGCGATACAGTGTGCAAGGGGATGCAGTGTGCACGGGGATGTGGCATGCACAGGGTGCAGTGTGTGCAGGGATGCAGTGTGTACAGGGTTTCAGTGTGCATGGGGATGCAGTGTTCACAGGGATGCAGTGTGCACGGGGATGCAGTGTGCACGGGATGCAGTGTGCACGGGAATGCAGTGTGCACGGGGATACAGTGTGCATGGGGATACAGTGTGCACGGGGATGCAGTGTGCATGGGGATGCAGTGTGCACGGGGATGCAGTGTGCACGGGGATGCAGCGTGCACGGGGATGCAGTTTGCACAGCGATGCAGTGTGCATGGGGATGCAGTGTTCACTGGGATGCAGTGTTCACGGGGATGCAGTGTGCACAGGTATGCAGCGTTCACGCGGATGCAGCGTGCACGGGGATGCAGCGTGCACGGGGATGCAGTGTGCACGGGGATGCAGTGTTCACAGGAATGCAGTGTGCACGGGGATACAGTATGCACGGGGATGCAGTGTGCACGGGGATGCAGTGTGCACGGGATGCAGTGTGCACGGAGATGCAGTGTGCATGGGGATGCAGTGTGCACAGGGATGCAGTGTGCACGGGGATACAGTGTTCACGGGGATGCAGAGTGCACGGGGATGCAGTGTGCACGGGATGCAGTGTGCACGGGGATGCAGTGTGCACAGGGATGCAGTGTGCACGGGGATGCAGTGTGCACGGGGATACAGTGTGCACAGGGATGCCTCCTTCTGGTTCCCATTTAACCCAAAAGAATCACCCTTTGAGGTCCAAATTACAGTGGGATGGGGTTCCCCAGACTCGTATCCAGTTGTAAAATGTACCTCACTGAGCCCAGCATTCCAGATAAGTATTCTGGTTTGTTTTGTTGTTGTTGTTATTTTGTTTTTACTAGTGAGAGGTTAGCTGATATTTGCATGTGCTCTCACTTGTCCTAATTGGGAGCATGAATTATTCCAGAACAAACCTTGAATTACCTGACCTGCTCCTGATGTGAAGTAAAAGCTTCTCATTGTTCTTGTATTTAGCTTCATCGATCTGGGGGTTAATGATAAATGAGTCTTCACTTGATTGGGAATGGTTTTTAATCTCCTCTTCTGAGAATTGCCTTTTTCTATAAGGCATTAATTCATGATGCACAAATCCAAAAGTATTTTAACCCCTCCTCTGTCGCATCTCAGCAGATACAAATATAACCAAGTCATCTGGTGCATGACAGGAAATGCCATTGTGAAACAGAGAGTCTAAGTTAATCTCTGCATATGTGCACATGTGAATGTTCATGTGTTTGTGCGCGTGTGTGCATTCACATGTGCGTGCTTGCATTTGAGTATGTGCATGTGTGTGTGCTTCTGTGTGAGCGTATACATATGCACGTGTGTGTGTGCATGATCAGCTGTAAGTTCACACAATACAATGTCACCTGTCACTCTTCAGGCACCACCCACCTTGGGTTTTTGGAGGGTCTTTGGCTGTCCTGGAGTTCAACAAGTAGAATATGCTGGCTGTCTGGCGAACCCCAATAGTCTGCCTATCTCCACCTCCACAGTGATGGGACTATAAGCACACACCATTACTCTGGCATTTTTTAATGTAGGTTCTGGTTGGGTGGTGGTGGCACACATCTATAATCCCAACACTTGGGAGGCAGAGGCAGGAAGTTCTCTGTGAGTTTGAGGCCAGCTTGGTCTACAGAGCTATTTCTAGATCACACAAAGAAACCCTGTCTCAAAAAAAGCCAATAAATAAATACTTAGGTTCTGGACATTGAACCCAGGTACTCATGTTGCAAGGCAATCACTGACCAAGAAATATCACCCCAGTCCTAAAATTCGTTTTCAAAAGTATTATGATAAAGTGAGGGGGAGCTTGGTAGATTCCATAACAGGTGAGGGTGACGAGGCTGGGGACAAACATGCCAGGCAGACAGAGCTTAAGAGAGAAGTTTTATTAGAAAAGGAAGGAGAAAGGAAAGAGAAAAGAGATAAAGAGACACAGAGGGAGGACAGAAGAGAAGAGGGAGACAGGAAAAGTATCTATCCCAGGGGAACAGTGGGAAAGAGAGCATAAGTGGGAGGGGTCTTTCTTTTAAAGGGGTCCTTTGCACCTGTGTGCAGCCTAGTAGTCATGGAACCTTGGGCTGACCAGAGTATTGCCCGAGTGCATTCTGCCAGGTGACAGGGGCAGGCCAGCATAATGCCTGAATCTTTACAAAAAGGACCTAAACTTCCAAAACCTTACACATTCCTCTTCCTGAAGCACCTGGCCTCTGAGAACAGGCATTCTTTCTGTTGTAAAGGGAGGCATGGTACAAATAGCCATTAACCACCGACAGGAACCGGAACACAGCAAATGCAAGCCTATGAATACCATGCTGCTTGCTTAGGCTCTTCAGTACTCATATCACCAAGTCACCAGCTCTAAGAAGCCTACTGTGGGGGTTTTGCCTCGGGGTTAATGGGTGGAATATTAAAAGCTGGTTGAGCATCTGTAGAGTTAAGGGGGCTGCTGACTCTAGGAAGAGAATGGGTTTAATGCTAAATGTCAGGCCAACTCAGAAAAAGCAGACCAAGCTTGTGGATCGATTTCCTACCTCCGTGCTGGTTCCCTGAAAGCTTTCACGAGGTCCTTATAATTGATCGCGACCTTTAGGCAGTTCTTTTCATGGATACAAAACTTGAGTGTGCAATTAGGAAGTGGGTTGGTCTGTGGAGGCCATTCCTCTCCTGGATCTGGGCATGGGGACCAGCAGCCTGGAGGTGGTCCCTTGCTAACCACTGCTCCTCACCATGGGCTTAATGGAGCCCTTGTTTCCCCTTCCCCCATGCAGAGCTCAGGCTGGATGATGCGCCTGACGAGGAGGCCTTTGTGGTATATATTGGGCTTGTTTCCTGGAGCAGAGGAAGACTTTGCTCCATATGTTTCTGGGTGTCTCATGGCTTATTTGATAAGTGGAGATGAGCATTTCTGACATCAAGAAGGTGAATATCCATCTTCATTCTCCATGGAGCAAAAGATACAGTCCTCTTAGCCCTTCTCAAGAGGAGCTCACACAAGGATAGAGGCTAGTGAGACACACCTGTATGTCCAGCTCTGGCATCCAGGAGCTATCATAAGAGATGGTGAAGCGAGGTCCATGCCTCTTCTTTTACCTTGGCTCACTCCAAAGAAAGGATCCTTGCCTGAGTGCATGCTCAACCGCCGCACATGGCAGGACACTGCTGACAGCTGTAGACTGTGTCAACAGACACTGTCATGCTTGAGAGTCGCTTCAGGCTCTCATGATTTGTCTATCTATTGTTTTCCATACACCAGTAACCCTGCTGCCCACCTCCAGGATATTCTCAGGAGCTGTCTATTGCCGATGCTTGGGAAATACGATTAAAATATAAATCTCGCTTGCCAGACTAGAGGACCTTTCCACAAAAAGAAAACAGTTTTATTGCTAGGCAAGTGTTAAACCAGAATGTGGGGAGTATCACAGGCAATCAGTTAAGCGATAGAAAAACTGAAAGAGAGTGTACTCAGCAGCTAAGTTACGATACCTCTGTCCTCTCCAGATATACAGTAACCAGCCTTCAAGTGAGAGGCATAAATAGAGTCTTTGTCAAGCACAGTCTATCCCAAGATCCCTTGGAAAGTGCATTCCAGTATGTATTACCTAATTTCCTCCACCCCACCCCTTTTGTTTTGTTTTTCAAGATGAGGTTTCTCTGTGTAACAGCCTTGGTTGCCGTGGAACTCACTCGTAGACCAGGTTGGCCTCAAACTCACAGAGATCGCCTGACTCTGCCTCCCCATTGCTGGGATTAAAGGTGAGCACCACCACCACCTGGATTTTACTTAATTAATTTTTATTTATTTGTTTTTATTTTATGTGTGTGAATGTTTGCATGTATGTCTATATGCCATGTGTATGCAGTGCCTATGGAGACCAGAAGAGGGTGACAGATCCCCAGGAACTGGAACTGTAGATAGTTGTGCACTACCATGTGAGTGCTAGGATTCAAACCCAGTTCTTCCGGAAGAGCAGCAAGTGCTCTTAACCACCGAGGCATCTCTCCAGCAATCCACAAACACAAACACACAATTAGTTCCACACAGAGGAAAAAACACATGTCTCCTATCTTCATGACAACGGCTGCTTTCTCAATTTGGTGCTGGAAAACTTTGGTTCCTGCCCCATTCTCCATTCTTGGTGAAGACATGCCTAAGACATGATCCCAGCATCCTCATGAAAAGAAATTCCAGGCAGTAAACTAGCAATAGTCATAACTAGCTCCTAAAGTAATTTGCACACATATATGAAAATTGAGCATATGTGAGTGTTCCTGCACACACACTAGGTAAAGATTGAAAATTAGGAATTCTCTGGAACAGCTGCTCTAGGAAAAGAGAGGAAGTGCCTCCTCACTAACAGGGAGAACTAAGTCTTGTTTTCAAATTGTTTTGACTGCACTTAATACCTGCATAGACAGTTATTTACTATTTTAATGCAGTTTTCTGCCATTTAAATATAGCTCCATCCTAAGCTACCATCTCCACAATAATAGGTTTGGTGCATTGGAGATATCTTTAATTTAAAACAGATCTGTCATCACCAAAGAACTAGTCCAGCAGAGACACATGGACCAGTCTCCAAACAGGCAAAGCCCAGGCACCTCCCCACAGAATCTCTGGGGAGTGGCACACTGTCCCCAGGGAGGGACACCAACAAGCAAGCCACACCCCTCCAGGCCCTGCTCAAGAAGGAAAGAGATTGTGGGTGAATCTTGCTTACTGAATCCCCGAAAAGAAATAGCCAATTTTGAAGTTGGAACTGGAAGACGCTACCACCAGGAACTGCAGCCCTGGAGTTTACAAACATGAGGTCAGCCAAGAAGTCTGCAAATAGGTGGCCAGCCCTGGGGTCTGCAAATATGTGGCTGCTTCTTTGATTCTCTTAGAACATCTACAGTTCTGACAATGTGAGGCAGTGGAAAACTCAGGTCCTCAGTACTTCCTTGCAGATAGGGTCAGTAGGAGGACCTGGAGACCAGGACGGGAGCCTTGTCCCTTGCCAGTAGTTAATACTCCAAGTGATGACTGCAGCCAGATGACCATGACCCTACACTTCACTCTGACCAGGAGTTGCACTTGAACCTGTGGCCGTGCCAGACCTTCAATTCTTAGGATCGTCAAAAGCTACCAAGAATCAAACAAGGGCAGAGATGAGATGGTATTGTCTCCTGTCACCTAACCCGTCTTAGCTAGGGTTTCTATTGCTGAGAAGAGACACTATGACCTTGGCAACTCGTATAAAGAAAAACATTTAATTGGGGCTGACTTATCCATAGTTCAGAGGTTTAGTCCATTATCATCATGTTGAAAAGCATGGCAGCATGCAGGCAGACATGGTGCTGGGGAGTAGCCTGAGTTCTTCATCTGGATCCTAAGGCAGCAGAGAGAAAGTGACACTGGGCCTGACTTGAGCATCAGAGACCTCAAATCCCACCCCCTAATGACATACTTCCTCTAATGAGGCCACACCTACAGGAACAAGGCCACATCTCCTAGCGGTGCCACTCCCTGAGTCTGTGGGTGCCATTTTCATTCAGACCACCGCATGACACAGGTGAGGATGCTCCTGCTCAATCCAGGGAGCCAGTCCTCCCAAATGCTTTCACATTGTCACTTGGCCACCAGGCTCCTCTCCTGCCAATAGAGAACAGTACCATCCACAGCCCATTCCTAGTAAAGAGAGGAACGTTGAACAACACTGAGTCATTATTTTGCTGTTGTAACTGAACAACACTGTTTTATTTTCAGGCCACCCATATTTTACAAACAAGGAGATTAATACTGTATTTCCATGTACAGTGATGAGATAAGGTGACTGTAACATATATTCATCAGAATTTTGTAAACAGATCCAGCATGGCGGTACACACATATCACCCAACCACTCAGGAGGTAAAGGCAGGAGGACCAGCAGTTTAAACACCAGCCTGGGCTCCATGAGACCCTCTCTCTGAGAGCAGCAATAGCAAAGAACCACAAGCAAACAAGAAAGCGGGCCATGGCACTGAGGTAGGGTACCCGCAACACAGACCGTAGGAAAATTCTAGAGTAACTAGAGTCAGAGGGAGGCCATGTTCCACCTATCCTACTACCCTAAACAGAAATGATCAGTCTGTATTTCTTGAGCAGTTGCCTGCTTGGCATCCTGTTTGTGTGCCTCCAAGCCTGTGAAACAGAAACTCAAGGGTACTATGCCTCACAGCTGGAACTGTGCAATTAGATCCCTGAAGGATGGAGAAAGGGAGGGAATGGTGGAATCTGTCTTAATCTATGTAGTTGTAGATCAAACCCTTGGGTGGTAAGTCAGCCTTACATCATAGCCATGGAAAGACAACACAGAGACCTTTCTTACAGCCACATTCTCACTCACATGTTAAAAAATAAATAAAAGGCTATCACTCTAGTATCAGCAAATGCTACCGAGGGTGACAAAATGCCATTCTGTCTCTTCTGGCAAAGGGCTCACAAGGAGATGGCAGATGGGTTTGTGGGAGCAGACTGGTGACAGCAGGGCCATTGCACAGAGAGGTTCGAAGACGCATTTGCTCAGGGAACCAGCCTGTGAAAAGGCTGAGAGAGAAAGGGGAGAAAACAAAAGAGAGATGGAGAAATGGGGAGGGCACAAGGAAAGTGACAGAGAGAAACAGACAGAGATGGGCGAGAAGGTGAGAGGGAGACACAAAGAAGAAAGAGGGAGAGGAGAGGTGAGAGGGATGTATGAAGATGGAGGACGAGATGAGAGGGAAAATAGAGATTCTGAGGGACAGGAAGCGTGGGGAGAGAGAGGAGCAAATCCATCTCCCTGTCTCACCTAGAGCTGCAGGAGAGCTGATCACCAGTGGATTAACACTTGCCATCCCCCTCCCCCAGACCACACACACACACACACACACACACACACACACACACACACACACACACACACACACACGATGTCCATCCCTGGATCTCATTTTGTTAAGGAGAACCACTGTCTAATGGAACTGAGCAGCACATTTACAGAGGGCTGGGAGACAAATGACATTAATGACATCTTCTAGTTAGCTCAACATCATTTTCATGCAGATTGCAAGTCGTGCTTCACTCATCCCGGGAACCAAAGTTAAAGGTTTTTCTTAAAAGCTCCTCTGCAAATGCCTTAGTTCATGGGAACCAAAACAAGTCAGAGATCTTTTCCCAGTCAGCCTTGACACTGTAGAGACCTACCATGAACCTTGCAGTCATGCCTTTCCATGCACATGGCCTCTAAAAGCCAAGTAAAACTGAAATACAACACTGGACAGCCACATGATTATTAATCCTGTTTCCTAAGAAGTCAAACATAAAGTCAAAATAGCTCAGAAGGAGCTGGAAGCAACTTAGCCTAGAATAAATGGGTCCATCACAACCCTTGCTTAGAATAAATATCCTCTGCCTGCAAATGCCAACTACTTACTCTTTAGAAACCAAATCCATTCGTTCAATAAAATGCAGATTTGAGTCAGGGTCTGAAAAAACACTGGGGAACACAGGGTAGTGCGCCTTTCCCCCTTTGAACCTAATATCAACCTTGGAAACAAATACAAACAATGCTTCTGTTTAGAGGAATAAGTGAGTGTCTGCCTGGAACAGGATGCATGTTTAAATGGGATCTATCCCCGGTACTTAAATATCCCAATTTTCATGCATGTGTATAATGTGTTTTAATCAAATACACCCTCATTCTCTCCTTCTTTACTGCCATCTCTCTCTCCCAGCTTCATGTGTTCTCTTTCTTATTTAAATCCAGAGTCCACTTTGTGCTGTCAGAGAGTGCATGTATGCAGGATTACATGGGAGATTCTAGATACACTACCAGGACAGAAAAGAACCCAAAACATTTCACTCGGTTGTGAATCCTGTGAACTGCAATAATGATCAAAGCTAGGGAGATATTCCCATTGGTGTAATAGTGGTATGAACATTATGAAAATAACCAACCACTTTTTTATTGGACTTAAAGACATTTCCATGAGACAGAATTCATGTCTGGTGCTGGTAACTGGACCAAAACCACATTACTAGCTAGGTCATAGGTCCTGGGTGAGAACCTAATACTGTTATTCTGGTAAAAACTCAATATGTTACATGCAAAATATAACTTCCTTCTCCCAGATTTGGATTACATTATTGCATGTGATATTGGTCCTTTCTTTCGACTGAGGTAAATACCTATGGGTATGGCTTATTTCTTCATTTGTATTTCTAAATAATATGGGAGATAAGGCTATGATTTTGGGGAATTAAAATATACTTTCACAATTTATTTAATTATTTCTACAAGGGAAGAGTTAAAAGGCATGATATATAGAGTGAATGGCTCTTACATATGGAGTTTCATGTTCCAACCTCTGAGGCACTGGCAAAGTCAGGTTTGCCTGGTGTTACCCTGATGGACCAGGCAGGCCAAACCTTGGCTCCAACTGAGTCATGTGGATTGAAATAATTTCAAGCCCCATTAAATAACTATTCATCTTTGCTTGGTAATGTGCATATGTATGACTGGGTCTTCCTCAAGAGTTCTGTGTACACAAGCCAGATGTGACCTTCCAGTTACTGTAAAGATTTTAAAGCTTATGTTAAAAAAAGTTTCCTGTGGCAAAGAGTGATGTCAATCTCTCTTTGATCAAGATACAAAGCTATTAGAGTATTCAATTTCCTAACTGTGACAAGGTTACTCGGCAATGTTCCCCAGTCTGACATATTAATCTACTTGACATTCAACACATTATGCTGTGTTTTTATAGAGTGATAGCCATTTCAGAAGGCCAGAGCTTCTGCCTTCCAGCCTGGCCCCTGTATGCCCTGACCACTTCCATTAATACACTTATTGCTGATATAAAGGGGACACATTTAAATGTCTCGAGTAAAAATAAATGTACATGGGACTTTCAGGAGAGTTGGCTCAAGGTCAAGGATGTGCACATGATGATAAATCGGCAATGCCTTTTTTTCCATCCTGAAGAGACGGATTTCAGATGTTGGTAGAATCACTCCATCTTCAATAAAACCGAAACCCATAGCTGCTTCTCCTTAAAGACAGCTCTTGCCTTTAACTTTCTTTATAGAAACACAGAATCAAGGGAAAGTCTCTTACCACCTGTCTGCCCACAGATACCTGCAGTCTCACAGGTCACACGCCAGTGCCTCTGTCTCAACAACAATTTGTTAAACAGCTTCCAAGTGCAATTCCAAGTGAGATGTGCTTTGTGCAAATTATCCCATTAGCATCCTGTTAAAGGTGGGGACAGCAAATCTTAAGAGCCTCACAGACAACACTTGGTTTGTTCCGTTAAGCATGCAGGCAGTGTGACTCCTCTTGCCCTCCACACTTAACTCATTAGCGCTTCATCAAGTTACTTTTCCCATAACAAACAGGCTTGTGTGTGCACACATGAGTGTTGTGTGTGCACCCGTATGAACATGTGTGTGGGGACCAAAGGACAACACCAAGTGTCAGTCATCAGAATAACCATTCGCTTTCTTGAAACAAGGTCTCCCATTGGCCTGGAACTTTTCAATTAGTCTAGATGGGCAGGCCAGCAAACTCAAGGAAATCCTCCTGCATCTGCCTTACGAGTGCTAGAATTACAAACACATGCCACTGTGCTCAGTTTTTTCCACATGAGTTTGGGGGAACTGAACTCAGCTGCCTGTGCCTGTGCCTGTGCCTGCACCACAAATGTTTTACCAATGAAGTCACTCCCTAAGTGTCCAAGCAAGCGTCTAAAACCTAGAACTAGGGAACCAAGCCTGAGTAGGTGACCAGATCAGCATCATCTGCCATGGCAGTGAGCCACAGGGGATGCCAACCAGTCAACCCTCAGATGTGGCATCATTACCCACCACCTTGGTGCAGTTGCATGATAAAGAGTCCACTGAACCACAGACCCATGACAGATAAAAGGAGGGTATCTGAGGCATTAATTTATACTAGGTATGTACATCCAGTATAATAAATATAAAGCTAACACACTGTTTTACCCACTGGAGGACATTATGGAGGGTTGTTTTGCCAAATATTAAAGAGAGAAGAAGTTCAGACTCCTGGAGCTCGGTTGCCTTTATAACCATGGGTGTAACCCACAGTTCCCTTTGTCTTCACCAGATGTGCTAAAATATCCTGTCCCAAATGCCCATAGTGAAACTTCAAGACCATCAGTCATGAAGCAAGCAATACACACAGGAGATGATGAGTAGACACTTGTGAAATTCTTTTTCTAAGACTTATCTTCATTTTGGGATGTGCATGTTTTATCTACATAACTCAAGGATGCAGTTCCCAAAGGCGCCAAAAGAGGGCATCAGACCCAGTGGAACTGTAGTTACAGGTAGGTGTGAGCCCCCAGATGCTGGTGCTGGGAACCAAACTCAGGTCCTGTGGTAGAGGAGAAAACCATCTCTTCAGCACTACATGTGTGCTTTGAAGTGTCAACATTTTGATACACTCTTAGAGTTTCTAATTAATGTTTATCACAATTTGTTCGTGAAAAAACTAAAAGTCAATGTAGGAATCCTAACAGTGGACAAGTGCAACACGAACACCATCTTCGATGAATTTTCAACTAGCCCCATCGTTTAAATTAATTTGGGAAGCATCCATGCAGCATCCCAGCTTTGATTTTTTTCCTATTTTTATTTAAATTAGAAACAACTTTGCTTCACATGTCAACCCAGATCCCTCTCCCTCCCGTCATTCCCTGCCGACCCACCAGGTGCCCCAGCTCCCCATCCAATCCCCACTCCGTTCCCTAGGGAGGATGGGGCCTTTCATGGTGGATCTCCAGAGTCTATCATTTCCTTCAGGGCAGGGACCAAGCCCTTCCGCAAGAATCCAGACTTGGAGAGCATCCCTCATTGTGGAATGGGCACCCAAAGCCCATTTGGATGCCAGGGATAAATACTGATCTACTAACCAAGGCCCCATAGATTGCCTAGGCCTCCTCACTGACACCCACATTCAGGGGGTCTGGATCAGTCCCATGCTAACCTCTCAGCCATCAGTCTGGGGTCCAAGAGCTCCCCCTTGTTCAGGTCAGCAGTTTCTGTGAGTTTCACCAGCACGGTCTTGACCCCTTTGCTCATCACTCCTCCCTCTTTGCAGCTGGGTTCCAGGAGTTCAGTTCAGTGTTTAGCTGTGGGTGTCTGTTTCCGATTCCATCAGCTACTGGGTGAAGGTTCTGTTTACCAAACTCTCTGGCAGTGGGATTTTAGGCTGGCACTCCCCTGATTCATGTCTAAAATCCGTACATGAGTGAGTACATACCATGTTTGCCTTTCTGTGACTGGGTTACCTCACTCAGGATGGTTTCTTCTAGTGCCATCCATTTGTCTGCAAATTTCAGGATTCCATTTTTTTCCGCTAAATAATAGTCCATTGTGTAAATGTACCATATTTTCTCTATCCACTCTTCAGTTGAGGGGCATCTAGGTTGCTTCCAGGTTCTGGCTGTTACAAATAATGCTGCTATGAATAGAGTTTAACAGAAGTCCTTGTATGAATGTGCATCTTTTGGGTATATGCCTTAGACTGGAATTGCTGGGTCTTGTGGTAGACTGATTCCCATTTTGCTGAGGAAGCTTCATACTGATTTGCAAAATGGCTGTACGAGTTGGCACTCCACTAGCAGTGGAGGATTGTTCCCCTTTCTCCACATCCTCTCCAGCATAAATTGTCATTAGTGTTTTTAATTTTAGCCATTCTGACAGGAGTAAGATGATATCTCAGAGTTGCTTTGATTTGCATTTTCCTGATGACTAGGGATGTTGAGCACTTTCTTAAGAGTCTCTCAGCCATTTTAGACTCCTCTATTGAGAATTCTCTATTTAGTTCTGCAGCCCACTTTTTAATTGGATCCTTTGGTGATTTGGAGACTTGCTTCTGGAGTTCTTTTTAAATTCTGGAGATCAGCCCTCTGTCAGATGTGGGGTTAGTGAATATCTTTTCCCATTCTGTGCACTGCCTTTTTGTCTTTTTGACTGTGTCCTTTGCTTTACAGAAGCTTCTCAGTTTCAGGAGATCCCATGTATTAATTGTCAATCTCAGTGTCTGTGCTATGGGAGTTATGTTCAGGAAGTAATTTCCTGTACCAATTCATTCAAGGATAATTCCAACTTTCTCTTCTAAGAGGTTTAGTGTGGCTGGATTTATGTTGAGGTCTTTGATCCATTTGGACTTAAGTTTTGTGCATGGTAGTAGACATGGATCAATCAGCTGTCTTCTACATGCCAATATCCAGTTATGCCAGCACCATTTCTTGAAGATGCTTTCTTTTTCCCATTGTATAATTTTAGCTTCTTTGTCAAAGATCAGGTGTTCGTACGTGCCTGGGTTAATATCAGGGTGTCCAATTCAATTCCATTGGTCTACCTTTCAGTTTTTGTACCAATATCAAGCTATTTTCAGGACTATAGCTCTATAATAGAGCTTGAAGTCAGGGATGTTGATGCCTCCGGATGTTGCTTTGTTGAACAGGGTTGTTTTGGCTATCCTGGGTCTTTTGTTTTTCTATATAAAGTTGAGAATAGTTATTTCAAGGTCTGAGAAGAATTGTGCTGGGATTTTAATGGGGATTGCATTGGATGTACAGAATGCTTTTGGCAAGATTGCCATTTTTATTACATTGATCCTCCCTATTCAAGAGCATGGGAGATCTTTCCATTTCTTTCTTTAATTTCTTTCTTTAAACATTCAAAGTTCTTGTGACACGGGTCTTTCACTTGTTTAGTTAGCATTACCCCAAGGCATTTTTTGTTGTTTGTGGTAATTGTAAAGGGTGATGTTTCTCTGATTTCTTTCTCAGGCCTTTTATCATCTGTATATAGTACGGTTGCTGATTTTCTTGAGTTGATCTTGTATGCTGCAACTTTGCTGAAGGTATTTATCAACTGCAGGGGTTCCCTGGTAGAGTTTTTTGGGTCACTTATGTAAACTCTCATATCATCTGCAAATAGTGAAAGTTTTACCTCTTCCTTTCCAATTTGTATCCCCTTGATCTCCTTTTGTTGTCTTATTACTCTAGCTAGAACTTTAAGTACAATATTGACTAGGTATGGAGAGAGTGGGCAGCCTTATCTTGTTTCTGATTTTAGCAGAATCACGTTGCGTTTCTGACCATTTGATGTTGGCTGTTTGCTGTATATAGTTTTTATTATCTTTAGGTATGTTTCTGTTATCTCTGATGTCTCCAAGACCTTTATCATGAAGGGGTGTTGGATTTTGTCAAAGGCTTTTTCAGCATCTAGTAAGATGATCATGTGATTTTTGTTTCTCAGCTTGTTTATATGGTGGATTACATTGATGAATTTTTGTATGTTGAACCATCCCTGCATCCTTTGATTGAAGCCTACTTAATCATGGTGGATGAGTTTTCTGATGTGTTCTTGGATTCGATTTGCCAGTATTTTATTGAGTATTTTTGCATCAGTGTTCATGAGGGATATTAGCCTGAACTTCTCTTTCTTAGTTGTGTCTTTTTGTGGCTTGGGTATCAAGGTTATTGAAGCCTTGTAGAAAGAGTTTGGCAAAGTCCCTTTTGCTTCTATTGCATGGAATAGTTTAAGAAGAATTGGTATAAGCCATTCTTTGAATTTCTGCTAGAATTCCACACTGAGGCCATCTGGCCCTGGGCTTTTTTTCATTGGGAGACTTTTGATGACTTCTTCTGTTTCCTTAGGGGTTATAGGTCTATTTAAATTGTTTATCTGTTCTTTATTTAATTTTGGCAAGTGATATTTATGCAGAAAATTGTCCATTTCCTTTAAATTTTCAAATTTTGTGGAGTACAGGTTTTCAAAGTATGACCTGATGACTCTGGATTTCCTCAGTGTCCATTGTTATGTCCCCCTTTTCATTTCTGATTTTGTTAATTTGCATGTTCACACTTTGTCATTTGGTAAGCTTAGATAAAGGTTTGTCTATTTTGTTGATTTTCTCAATGAACCAACTCCTTGTTATATTGATTCTCTGTATTGTTTTCCAATTTGTACTTTACTGATTTCAACCCTCAATTTGATTATTTCCTGCCATGTACTTCTCCAGGGTGATTTTTCTTCTTTGTGTTCTAGAGCTTTCAGTTTTGCTGTTAATTCTCTAGTGTGACTATTCTCAGTTTCTTCATGTGGGCACTTAGTGCTATGAACTTTCCTCTTAGCCCTGCTTTAAACATGTCCCATAAGTTTGAGTTTGTTGTGTCTTCATTCTCATTGTATTCTAGGAAGTCTTTGATTTCTTTTTTTTTCTTCTTTGACTCAGGAATGGTGCAATTGTCCATTATTCAAGTTCCATGTGTTTGTAGGGTTTCTGCAATTTGTATTGTTTTGAATTCTAATTTTAACACATGATGTTCTGTCAAGATACGTGGAGTTATTCCATTTCTTTGTACCTGTTGAGGTTTGATATGTTGCCTAGTATATGGTTGATTTTTGAGAAGGTTCCATGTGGCGCTGAGAAGAAGGTATATTCTTTTGTGTTTGGATGGAATGTTCTATAGATGTCTGTTAAACCCAATTGGGTCATAACTTCTATTAGTTCCTTAGCTTCTTTGTTAAGTTTCTATCTGGTGGTCCTGTCTAGCGGTGAAAGTGGTGTGTTGAAGTCTCCCTCTATAAGTGTGTGAGGTTTTATGTGTGATTTGAGTCTTAGTAATGTTTCTTTTACAAACATGGATGCCTTTGTATTTGGGGCATAGATTTTCAGAACTGAGACTTCATCTTGGTGGATTTCTCCTGTGATGAGTATGAAATGACCTCCTTCATCTCTCTTGATTGATTTTTATTTTAAAGTCTAATTTGTTAGATATTAGGATTGCTACTCCTGCCTGTTTCTTGGGTCCATTTAATTGGAAAATCTTTTCCCATCACTTAACCCTGAGGTAATACCTGTCTTTGAAGTTGAGGTGTGTTTCTTGTATGCAGCAGAAGTATGAATTCTGTGTTCAAATCCATTCTGTTAGCTGGTATCTTTTTATGGGCAAATTAAGACTATTAATATTGAGGGATATTAATTATCATTGATTGCACATTTTTGTTTGTTTTGAAGTTGGTGGTGGTTGTGGAAATGTGCGTGGATTTCACCCCTTTTTTCTTTTGGCTGTTGGTAAAGTGGGATTACCTATTGCCTTTGTTTTTCTGGTTGTAGTTAACTTCTTTGGGTTGGAATTTTCCTTCCAAAACCCTCTGTACTGCTGGATTAGTGAATATGTATTGTTTAAATCTGGTTTTATCATGAAATATCTTGTTTTCTTCATCTATAGTGATTGAAAGCGTTGCTGGGTATAGTAGTCTGGTATCTGTGGTCTCTTAGTGTTGGTAGAATATCTATCCAGGACCTTCTGGCTTTCAGAGTTTCAATGGAGAAGTCAGCTGTAATTCTGTATGTTCTTTGTATGTTACTTGACCTTTTTCCTTAGCTGTTCTTAATATTCTTTCTTTATTCTGTATGTTTGGGGTCTTGATCATTATGTGGTGTCCACTGTGTTTGGTGTTCTGTAATCTTCTTGTACCTTCATTGGCATGTCTTTCTTTAGGTTGGGAAAGTTTTCTTCTATTATTTTGTTGAATATGTTTTCTGCCCACTTTGAGGTTGTTTTCTTCACCTTCTATACCTACTACTCTTAGGTTTAATCTATTCATGGTGTCCCATATTTCCTGGATATTTTGTGTTAGGAATTTGCTGGACTTAAGATTTTCTTTGGTTGATGAATCTGTTTCTGCTAGTGTATCTTCAACACCTGAGATTCCATCTTCCATCTCTTGTATTCTGTTGGTTATGCTTGCATCTATAGTACCTGACTGTTTGCCCAATTTTTCTATTACCAAAATTCCTTCAGACTGTGTTTTTTATTGTCTCTATTTCAACTTTCAACTCTTTCACTGTTTGCATTGTTTCTTGCAATTTTTCCTTTGTCTTTTCCTCCCTTTCCTGCATTTATTGGATTTTTTAATTTGTTTCTTCTTCCATTTCTTGCATATTTGGTTTTTTTCTTCCATTTCTTTAAGGGATTTTCTCATGTCCTCTTTGAGAGTCTCTATCATTTTAATGAAGTTTTTAAGGTCATTCTCTTCTGCTACATCTGCACTGGGGTGTTCAGGTCTTGCTGGTGTAGAGTCTCTAGACTCTGGTGGTGTCATATTGGTTTTTCTGTTTCTGAGTGTGTTTTTATATTGTCTCCTTCTCATACTTCTTCCAGTGGGTGCAGAAGGAATCTCTTCCTCTTCTGGTGGGTACATGACCAAGGTTCCCTTCTGGTGGGTGTAAGCAGGTCTGATACTCTGGTAGCTATCTTCTTGCATGGATGGAGGTAATCCTATTCCCAGGGCCTTGGCAGTCTTTAGGTAGGCTGGAACCTCTCAGCATGAGATCCGCAGCATGCAGTCCCCAGGTCTCCGGTGGTTCTGTGTAGGGCACCTGAGGGAGGGCCAGAAACAGGCTCACGCTTACCTTGCCTGTCCCGTGGGTGGAGAATGAGACTTGTGGGCTGACTCCTATCAGGATGGGAAGTGCAGTGTTCAGTCCTCAAGCACAGCTGGTTGCCCGCAAGGGCACTGGAATGTGGACCAGAGACAGGCCTACCTAGTCCCGTGGGTGGAGAAAGGGACAAGAATGCTGCCAGTCTCTGGGTGGGTTGATTCCCGCTGGGATGGGAACTGCAGTGTGCAGTCCCCAGCTTTGATTTTTTTCATTTAAATTGGAAACAAGGTTGCTTCACCTGTCAGTCCTGGCTCTCTCTCCCTCCCCTCCTCCTATGCCCTACCACCACAACCCCAGACCCCCACAAATCCCCACTCCATTCCCCAGGGAGGGTGAGGCCCTCCATGGGTGATATCCAGAGTCTGTCATTTCATTCAGGGCAGGGCCCCCAGAAGTCCAGGCTGAGAGAGCATCCCTCATTGTGGGATGGGTCCCCAAAGTCCATTTGGATGCCAGGGATAAATATGGATCTACTAGCCAAGGCCCCATAGATTGCCTAGGCCCCCTCACTGACACCTACATTCAGGGCATCTGTATCAGTCCCATGCTGGCCTCCCAACCATCATTCTTGGGTCCAAGAGTTACCCCTTGTTCAGGTCAGCTGTTTCTTTGGGTTAAACAAGTCCAGTCTTGACCCCTTTGCTCATCAGTCCTCCCTCTCTATCACTGGGTTCCAGGAGTTCAGTTCAGTGTTTAGCTGTGGGTGTCTGCCTCTGCTTCCATCAGTCATTGGTTGAAGGTTCTAGGGTGGCATACAAGGAAGTAATCAACTCTTTATCAGGGAGGGGCATTTAAGGTAGCCTCTCCACTATTGCTTAGTTTGCCAGTTGGTGTCATCCTTGCAGATCTCTGGAAATCTCACTAGTTCTAGGTCTCTCCTTAAACCTACAATGACTCCCTCTATTATGGTGTCTCTCATACTGTTCTCTGTTCTTCCCCAAACTCAACCTTCCTGCTCCCCCATATCCTCCTCTCCCCTCATCTTCTGCCCCTCTCTTCTTCCCACCAGATTTGAATTTGAGAGCAAAGATTGAGTCTCCCCATTAGGTAAACATTGAGCCCCTCCAGTAATCATATAGTATGAACAGTGTACAATGTACAAAGAATAGGCACTGCAGTCAATATCTACCATCAATCTACACTCTTTAAGGATTCTTAATTTTGAGGGGTTTTGTTTACGAGAGATCATATGGTATTTCATGTGGTATGCCAGGATTGTTTCACTTAACATGATATCCTTAAAGGTTGAATAATATTCTGTCATATAGATATACCACAATGTGTTTACTCATTTGTTTGTGGATGGCCATTTGGGTTGTTTGCATTTTGATCTGTTAGTAATACTGCCACTAGGATAATTTATATGCAAATGTTATATTAAAAACATTTCCAATTCTAACAGGTATTCATACTCTACAGGCAGGCTAAAATGCCTACTTTATGAGGTTGTTGTAAAGATTCAATGAATTAAATGTAACAAAAAACAAGTTAAGGAGTTTTCCCAGGACCATAAATACTGAAGTATTTCTCTTCTCATCACAGTTTGATCTTTATTTCTTCAGTATCCTTCACAAGTTGGTGCATAAGTACTACATTGGTTATTGATTGCTTAAAATTCCAAGCTTCTTGGCTCTGAGATCCATTTTCTTTGTTTTTTTTTTTGTCTTCTTAAATAGAAACATCTTTATCCTACTTATTCCTGGCCAGATGTTTTCACCTTTAATACTCAACACAAGTATCTTCTTGGTGGGATCTTCTCTGATTCCCTGTAAAAAACAAATTCCTTTCTCACCCTCTGGCACAGCTTCCCTGTTATTTCTGCCATGACTCCTTAAGAGACACCAGCAACCACTCCACCTGCTAATATCCACACTCCCTACTGCACGATGAACAGTTAGTTGGACATTGTACATATAATGTTCTTACTTTGATCTCCTATATCAAGGACTTTATGCTCACTAAATATCTATTGGATAAGAAAATTCGCCAATTAACATAATTTTGTGTAATAATACTTCATTGGAAATAATTTTCCTGATTTCAATAATTATTTTATATTTAACTTTGGTCTTATCTTCATTCTAATTTTACCTCTAATGAGTAAATTAAGGTATTTTGACTAGATAGACTTTAATATTCTGATAGATCATTCCATAGATCCAGGTGATATACATGCTCTCACCTTAGTGATTTGAGAATAAGTGGAAAATGGTACAAATCTAAGGTGGTTTAACACAGGGGTTGTTGATCTCAGGGACAAACTAGTTCTGAGATACACAGATTTATGGGACCTTGAGGAGGTTTCAGATGCAAGTCCTGTATTAAATTCTGAAAAACAAACTAAAAGCCTGCATTCCTTGGCTTGTCCCGAGTTTGTCTCATTAGCTCTCACCACATTGGTCCTCACCAGCAACTGAACCCTAAAAATGTGAGTAACAGAGGAAATACTATGATATATAACATCTAGCAAAATCTTTCTATGCATAAAAATGTTTAATTTGGGAATGCGGAAGGAATTGGCAATAGGGTGGGAGGATGGAGGGATAGGGGGTGAGGGAGGAGGGGAGGGAGAGGGAACTGGATTGACATGTAAAACAAGCTATTTAAAATTAAAAAAAAAGAAAAACAAAAAAGAAAAAAATGTTTAATTTGGGAACAGGAGAGCTCTGTGATTAAAAGCACTTGCTACTCTTCCAGAAGACCTGAGCTCAGTTCCCAGCTCCCATGTGATTCATCTCATCACTCAAGCTCCAGAGGGTATCTGTTCCACATTTATGGCATGTACCAGCAACTATATGCACATGTGCTCGCACACACACACACACACACACACACACACACAAATAAATATATAAATAGGATATCATTATTGTTACGAATTCAAAGAACATTGAAGTATTTGTTGTAGAAAATGAAATAATCTTCTCACTTGGGCCCCATTTTCTTTATCCTAGAACCACAATGATGAGAATGTCATTCCCTACACCCAACAGTTAAATTTAAACTGAGAAACCAGTAGTTGCAGGATGAGCCTCTTCTCAGCCCACTTTTGGTTGAATCTGGCCATTCTGAAATACTGCTCCATCACCAAGAAATTCAGGATCACCCCTCTGTCCCTTTCTATGTCTTTGTCCTGCTTTTTTCCACCAAAACTAAGCCAATACCAATTAATAGTTGTTTCATTACTAAGCTTTATAAAATATGAGGTTCGTGAGGGAAGACTTTACTATTTGGTCAGTTCCACTATTCCTAGCTCTTTAAGATGGCCAACAATGGGTAACAATTTCCTCAAAGTTGAAACATTTGATCACGGAGGGAAGCTTTAGAGTCATGAAGTGAACAATTCACAAATCCTAGGAGTCCCCAAAACTGATCAGATACACAAGACTCCATCTTCAAGATTATATCAGCAATAAGGACTGTTGAGGAGACACACACCAGGAAATCTGCCTAGATGAGAGTTTCAGACCTATTGAGTGAGTCTCTTTGAAGAGACTTTTGCCTATCTAGTACCTTCAAATAGTAAAGAGAGCCCCAGAGTTTCAGATTTCTTGAGTTATAACCCATCCTATGGTAGGCTTTTGGTGATATACCTAACTTATAGGTCCTCCATGCTCTTATAATCCATGCTCTTATAAGCAACACCTCCACTCATGTACCTATAAGAATCCCTGATGTGGAAATAATGCTATCTGAAAAAGAGGTCTAAGATATTTATTGAATATAGAAAGGTACTTACAGGGAGATAGGAGCTCCAGGAACGTGGCTAGCTTCCAAGAGAGAGCTTTTGCTTTTCCTTTCCTTTAAATCCCACCTGTCCCTCGGACCTCTGTCCACAGTATTGTGGGCTCTCCCCTACAATTCCCCTTTTAGTTTAAATAAAAGATTTAAACTTGATACAAAGCTCAAAAACATGCAACAAATCCCCAAATAAAGTTATTAGTTCACCAAGCTGGACTTTGATTATATCATAACTTTAGTCAGTTGCAAGTTTCCTATCTGTTGTGACTCTTGTTCACATCTCCCCAGAAATAGTGCCACACAACAGCCAGATGCAACAGGCCCTAAAACATCTCCAGAATCAGAAGAGCACTAAGAATCAGGAAGAGAGGCTGGAGCAATATCTCAGCAGTTAAGAGGACTGGCTGCTCTTCCTAAGGACAAGAGTTCAATTTACAACATTCACATGGTGGCTCACAACCATCCATAACTCCAGCTTCAGGGGATCTGGTGTCTCCTCTGGCTTCCACAGGCACTGGATTTATATGGCACACACGCACACGCACACGCACACACACACACACACACCCCTAACACTCATGTACATAAAATTAAAAAATAAACAGAAAGTTCTGTACACTATATTTATTATAAGAGGGGTGGTGGTGGTTCACGCCTTTAACACCAGCACTTGGGAGGCAGAGGCAGGCAGATATCTGCGAGTTCCGGGCCAGCCTGGTCTACAGAGTGAGTCCCAGGGCGGCCAAGTTTACACAGAGAAACCCTGTCTCAAAAAACAAAACAACAAAACAAACAAAGAGGGAACGTATCAACATAAGACTGGGATCAATTCCGTGGGAATCAATAAAATGCCACTAGTAGAAAAGCTAATGTTCTCTGTGCCCCCTAACCACTATTACCTCTTCCCCCAAGAGATAATATAGAAAGGAAAGGAGCCCCTACTCAGGGTGTGATGTGTAAGGGTTGTTGAAGACCCTGCAGTAGACATACACACTTCCATCCCACCGCTCCCTCTACAGGTGCACTGAGATATCGTACAGCTCTGTGGGGACAACTGTCCAGGACACCCCCTCCCTAGAAGTCTCAGTGTAGATGTTCTGGTCCAGTGATGGGGAGGAAGCAGCAACCAATATGTCAGCAGGTCTTGAAAACCAGAGAGACAAATAAAAGAGGACCTGAATTAGGAGGGAGACGGAGAGTGCCAGTTATGAAATTTTTGAGCTCATTTTTATCATCTACAAACTTTCCCATAAACTCTGTCCCAGGTGGCTGGGCAAACACTTGAACCTTGAAATGAAATCTTGGAGTTATTCCGTCACTCACACCGACTAAATCCATCCTGAATTGTGTAATAAACTTTAGCCTTTGGCATTTTATGATTTTGAGACTCATATTTCCCTACTTGTTTTATAGTTTATCTTCTAAGCTATTTGTGTTTTCTTTATATTTTTGTGTAAACTTTTCAAAAAAGGAAGCATTACATAAACCGCACAGTGAGGGAACAGTGTGTGTGCCATGTTTTTGTTAAATGTAAATAAGAATTCAACTTTGTTTTATGTTTTTATTTTCTAAGATATTTCCTAGAGTGCTATTTTGGATAAAAATATGTATATTATCTTATTATTTGGTGGAAAAAATACCATTAGTTTGTGACTACCCCAAGAAAGATTTAACTGTGCAATTATCATTCTTACGAAAGTATTCATCTATATTTGTTCAAATTAAAATGTTCACCAAGGCAAGTGACCATAGGCACCAGAAGCCTACCAAACAAATAACAGAAGCCTCCTTCAGAGCGAGGTTAAATTAACTAGCTCAAAATTCAATAGCCAGTCATATGTCCCCAACCATGTGCTTCACAACCCATAACAGGGGCACGATACTGTATATAACCTAGGAAGAGAGAGAGAGAGAAAGCTAAGAAGCAGGGTGGTGGAGAGACCTGGAATTCTATAAATCACTGAAGCAGTCTATGTGACCTTTTGTTACTGGTGAAAAGAATAATTAGGTCACACAATCTCCGTGGCTCTGTTGTCATAATTAATTATCTTCTCACTTGGCACGTGTCCATCAGGGCGGAAGGTCACTTTCCACTGTTAGCTCTTGGTAAATTCACTGGCGCCATAGATGAATCTGAGTCTCACTTGCTCAGTCCATGAAGAATGAGACATAAATTGTCCTCAGTAGAGTCAGAAGCAGCCATTTTCTTTGGCTTGTGCATGCCTTTAGGATCTGATTGAAGAAACAAATGTCCTTCAGACTATCTGAGAACAGTGTGCCTCCAGCCAGCTCTCTGGAGGGCAGTCCCAGGGTTCTGCTCTGTGAAGAGGAGATAACATTTGTGAGCTGCCTGCTCTGTGCTGGGGACTGAATCTAATTGCCATGTCTTATTGATGCTAACAAAAAGCTGGTACAATGGGCATTGCAGTCTCTGATAAATGATTCATGAACTCTGGAGCTCAGCAAAGAGAAGTGTCCCATCCAGGGATATTCAGAAGTGACAGTAGGGTTTACACTTAAAGACTCTGAAATTACTTATTCCTGAGTGCTAAAGACTCCCTCCCCGCACACACAATTCTGTGACTGTAGTTTCACCTGGTTCGACCATCTAAGCTCTTAGAGCAGGATGGGGATCCTGGATTAATCTGGAAAGACATCCCAGTGGGCTTTCTCCTGTTTCTATTGCTGGATTTATTTGGTGTCCATCCTGTTCCAGGCATTGAACTTGCAACTGGGACCTCAGAATTACATCAGACAACATTAGAGTTTCAAGGTTTTGTTTTTTGTTTTGTGTGTGTGTGTGTGTGTGTGTGTGTGTGTGTGTGTGTGTGTGTGTGTGGAGAGGGTCTGGGTGTTTCTGTAAGCAAATTCTCGAAATAAAGAGTTCTGGACTTTGATGAAAGAAATATACACAGGGTTGAACAAGGGCTGTAAGTGGGGTGTGTCCTATGAAGAAGAAAGAATGTGTGTGTGTGTGTATGTGTGTGTGTGTGTGTGCGCACATGCATGCTGCATGGCAGCGCGTGCGAGCTCATGGGCTGATAGAAATGGGAAGCCATGTAACCATCTCTAGGGTAAAAAGTCTGAGCTCACTTTCCAGTTTCAAAAACCCATCAGTACCTGAGCTCGAAATCCCACCAATCTCCGAACTAACCCCAAGCTCCGGACTTGAAATTCCACCCTGGAAAACTCTGCCCCAAGAAACCCTGTATAATCCTGTCTTCCATTCAGTTCTCTGCTGTCTCTCAGGGCAAAGGCAGTCACCCACTTGTGTCTTTCACAAGAAATCTCTTGTGTGAGTTTTGTTGTGTGGTGTGACTTCGTGGTATTCCTTGGTGGCGGACTGCCATAATACCCTCCCCCCCCCCCTCAGAGCTGCAACACTTACACTGGGGAAATCTTTCCTCTCAGGACTGCAGCACTTATTTTGAGGAAACCTTTCCCCTCAGAGCTGTAACACTTACACTGGGGAAACATGCCAGAGCATTACAGCTTCGTGGCAAAACATAGTTTAATAGAAATGGGTTAATAATTAAGAGACAGCTAGCCAATAAGAAACCCGAGCCATCAGCCAGACAGTTTATAATTAATATAAGCCTCTGTGTGTTTATTTAGGGCTAAATGGCCCCCTACATGGGGCACAAACCCATGACCCTGAGATTGAGTCTCATGCTCTACCAACTGGACTAGCTGGTCACAAGAGAGGGTGGTCCGGTCCTTCAGATTATCCCGATTCACAGGAATGTCTGTCAGATATGCCAGGCCTCTATGGTTAGCTAGTGGCAAGCTCCATTCTCTGACCTTCAGACATGCTTTATTTGTACAAGCAAGATATCACCACAATTTTTCAATCTTTAAAGTAGGCACAAAACAGTGCCCAGGGTTAATAGCTGCCATTGTTCTTAAATAGAGAAGGAATCCACATTCACCGGACACAAATATAAGTAGGGTTAATACTAGATTTCTGTACCAGAACTGGTCACTTCCCACTCACGCCTGTGCCCCACATGTGTGTTTGACAGTGTCCCTCCCACCACCAGCCCCCCTCTCCAGCCACGTTAGCTTACTTTTGAGAAGGTATGTGCATGCGATCTCAGCTCCCCTGAGATTTTTTTTGAACCAAATGAACACAAGCAAAGAATGAAACAACGATTCTTGCTACTCAGGAGCTGTGATGGCCAAATTCACCAAGAGCAAACACAGTCGGAATGTAAAGAGACCAAAGTGGCCAAAAAAGTATGGCTTGCATCCAGCTCTGCTTATCTGGAGTCGATGTCACAGGCACTGTGTACAACTGCACAATTATTCAGCCAGTGTCCCTAGTCACATTCAGGCACCCCAACAGTGTGTTGTTGATTACCTCCAATGTTTCTCAATGAATTTGGATTGAGTTCAGTTCCGTGTATCTTCTGTTTATTCATTTGATACACTTTTTTAAATAGGTGGCATCTAAGTAGGCTACCAAAAATGTCTTGGTAAATGCAATGAACAAAATCGTTCCCCATCATGAATCTTAAACTCTAGATTAAGGACAGAATCAATGCCTTTTGTCTGTGTACGTTTCTTTATTGCAAAACTAGTTAAAAGGTTCTTTTCTAAAGACTTAATAATCATAATAATTTAATATGTGTGTATGTGTGTATGACTTAATAATCATAATAATTTAATATGTGTGTATGTGTGTATGCACATTTGAGTGTAAGTGCCTGCAGGGGCCAGAAAAGGGCATCAGACACTCTGGAGCTGGAATTACAGGCAGTTTTGAACTGCTGGACTTGGATGCTAGGAACCAAACCCATGTTCTCTACAAGAGCACCCAGAGTTCTTAACTCCATCTCTCCAGCCTTTCAAAGATTCTTTTTAATCTCTTCCTGCAGCCAGAAGTGAGGAGGTTGTAAGACAGAGTTTTGTTGTGTATCTATCCTAAACTTGCCTCAAACTCGTTAAAATATATTTTTATTAATTATTTGGGTATTGATCTAGGAGGAGTCAGTGGAAGGACAGTAAGGCTAATATGATCAAAATCGCTGTATCTATGCATAAAATCCTCCCAAAATTAATGGAAACAATGCCTTTTTAAAACTACAAGAGATGGACTTCTTTGAGTTTGATTCAAGGTTTAGTAGCAGTTAGTTTGGGGTACTTAGATTAACTCTCAGAATCTCCACTCTACCACTGGGCACCTAAAACCTACACGATGAGCATCTCCCCAGCTTGTTTGTTTTTGAGGCCAGAAGTAGAATAACCCAAATCAACCTCAACCTCCCTAGGTAACCATATTAGTAACTTGTCAGTTGCTATGGTAAAACACCATGACCAAGGCAATTTACAGAAGAAAGGGTTTATTGGGACTTATGGTTCCAGAGGGTTTAGAGTCTATGATGGCAGCACATAGGCATGGAGACTGGTGGCTGAAGCAGCAGCTGAGGATTCACAACTTGAACTTCAAGCACAAGCAGAGAAACCTTAAGGCCCACCCCCAGTGATAGGCTTCTTTCATCAAAGGCACACCTTCTAATCCTGTTGGAACAGCGCCACCGACTGGAGTGTTCAAACATCTGAGCTAATGAGGAACACTCTCATTCAAACTACCACTGTGGCTGATTTTGAACTCCTGGTCCTTCTGCCTCCACCACCTAAATGCTGGTATCATAAGAATGCACCACTATGTCATTTCGGTGTAGTGCTGAGAATTGAACCCAGGGCTTCCTGCATGCTAGGTGAGTATTCTAACTGAGCCATTTCCCCAGTCACAAGCTTCTCTGTGTTAACATATTACCCATGCCATTTACAGTAGGACACTAAGACCTGGGAGTTTCAGACCACCACCCAGTGGTCTGCCAACTCTGCCTAGAGACTGAATAGCTCTATGTGGGTGACTGATGGAAACTTGAGAAAGTCAACCCTTGCTTTCCTTGCCTGCTTTACCATCTCTCTAAAGCAGCCATCAATTTTCATTTCCGGGCAGTCTCTCCTCGGCTGGCAATGATTGTTGTGATTTAAGGAAAGTGGCACATGAGAGAAAGATGCCTTTTGACGGGGTTTAATCAGAGGTTTTTTTTTAATTAGGGTAAGGGATCATAAAAAAGGGGAAAGGGGAAGGGAGACCAACTTCCTGGGAAAGGAGCAGCAGGAGAAAAGAGGAGAGAGACAGTGAGAAGAGAGAGAGAGAGAGACAGAGACAGAGACAGAGAGAGACAGAGACAGAGAGAGACAGAGAGAGACAGAGGGGGGAGACAGCGGGAGAGAGAAGGATGGGAGTAGGCAGGGCCCTTTTAAAAGGGAACATAGTGAATGTACACAGGTGGTGCTCTTAGTGGCTGCAGCTGAGGGCACATCCTGTCAGAACCCCAAGGACAGGCCAGTGCAGATGCCTGAATACTAGCAATGGTGGTCAGCACTCTCCCTTCTCCAAATTCTATGTAGGAAGAACACCATTGAACATTACACCAAGAACCCTTACACACACACACACACACACACACACACACACACACACACACACACACTGTGTTCCAGACGTAAGATAGAGTATTTCAAATCTATCATTTTCTCTAACTTTCTTATCAGTCTTATAAAGTGAGTCTCTGATTATTCCCATCAAACAGACAGACAAACCTGGAGAGCTTCATAAACTACCAGTGGTCACAAGACTAACAAAAGGCAGTTAACACTGGACCGTGTGCCATTTGTCTTCAGAGAACCCCTTGTTACTGCACCTGATGTCCTTTCAATACAGGCTTTGTATAAACTTTCTTTTCTTTCCTTTACTTTTCAATTTTTATAAAAGCCCACACTGTAAAGTACATTTCAATGCTAGATATATTTAAAATAAAGCAGATGACCTATGATGTTTTTTCCTGCCATGGTAGTAGCACACACAGCAACTTAAATGCTAAGAAAATGGAGTTTTCACAAAATGTGGAGACGAACCACCAAAAGAAATTATCAAGACCTCTGGCTCACAATGGGATGGCCTGGGCTGGAATCCAAACTCTACAGCTCGCTAATTGTGACTCATGACTGGCTGTTTAGCATATCTAAGCCTCAGTTTCCTTGTATGTGAAAGGACCCCAAATCGTGGTTGTTTGGGGCCTTAGCTGGTATTCTAGTTTGATTTCTGCTGCTGTGACAGTCACCATGAACAAAAGCAACTTGGAGAAATTATTTTGCCTAGCACTTTCAAGTCACAGTCTGTCCCTGAGGGAAGTCAGGCAGGAAGTCAAGCAGGAGCAGAGGCAGAAGCCGGGGAGGCATGCTGCTTACTGGCTTGCTTCCTCTGGCTTCCTCAAGTACCTTTCGTAAACAGCTCAGGCCCATCTGTACAGGGATGGTAACACCCAGGGTGGGCTGGACACTCCTCCATCAATTAGCAGCAGAGGAAATGGCTCACAGATGTGGCCACAGGCTAAACCGATCTGACAGTTCTGCAGCTGAGGCTCTCTCTTCCTATACGACTCTAGGTTAGTGTCAAGCTGACTGCTGAAGCCAACTCTGACGGCTGGTATTCTGAATGTGAGATGCTTGGCCTGTGTGCGGCATGTGGTAAAAGATGCACAAACTCAGTCTAAAAGTTCCAGGTGTGTGTTAGGACCACTAACACTAAAATCAAGCTTGCCTCAAGCAAGTCTGGGAAGCCACGGGGCGGGGGGGGGAGTGGCTGAAAAGGGCAGGGTAGCAACCACAGAAATCACTGCGAATGGAGAAAAGATGGGTGGCAAACTCAAGGAAGAAGCAAAGTAGGATGTGTTCGTTGCTGTTTTGTTGCTATGGCAGCACGCCAGTTAAAGGCACTTAAGGAAGAGAGAGTATATCTCAGCTCACGGTATGAGGGCACAGTCCATCATGGCGGGGAAGTCATGATGGCAGGAGTGCGAGACGGAGATGGCTGGCTGCATTGCATCCACCGTCAGGAAGCAGAGAAACAGATGCTGGTGCTCATCTACAGAGAAAACAGGATGGCTCAGGAGACAGAGCGGCAGACTAAAAGAGAGGACGCTTTGACGAAGGAGAAATAAAACCCAACACACTACAGTTTCTCTCTCACTGGTTCTGTTTTATTGTGTGTATCCGTGTGTGTGTGTGTGTGTGTGTGTGTGTGTGTGTGTGTGTGTGCGCGCGCGCGCATGTGTGTGCATGTGCATGCGTGTGTCTGTGTCTTCCACAGAGAGCTTGTGGAAGCTAGAGGATGCCTAGAAATTAGCCTTTTCCTTCCACTATGTGCGTCAAGATGGAACTCAGATCATGAAGACTGGCAGCCAGTGCCGTCACCTCCTGAGCCGTCTCGCCACCCCCTCGCTGGCTCTCATTTTAACCATGGTCTCTCAGTGTGTCTAACTCGAGCCCAGCACAGATAATGAGAAGGTAATATGTATCAGGGTGACCAGCTGTGCTGTTGTGATCGGAGGGAAAAGGCAGGCCTGGCAGCAGGCGGGTGTGGACTGTCACACGGTTTATCCGGGGAAGAATGGAAATGGTGGCTTTGAAGCTTAGCTTCCATTGGGTGCTGCTTTGCTCATAGCTGCTAGCCTTGGAAGCACAGAGGTTCCATTTCCCTAACATAACCCTGCTGACCACTACTCTGCTTCCACAGAGGAAGGTTTGGTTGACAGGTGGGACCGTGTACTCAACTCCATTACAAACATTTCTGAAGCTCTCTCCCTGCCAGGCACCATGCCCAGCACTTAGTATACAGGTTGACCATTCATTTAATTCTCCCTGTGAAACCATGGCGCAGGGACTGTGATTATGGAAGGTGTATTAGCACCCTGTGGTTTTTATTTAATGTTAAGAATACTCTGCCATCCAGACAAAATGGATATGCTCAAATAAAAAATACAGATATCCCATAATTTTCACCTGCTCCTCTTTTGCTGATGGATGAGCATCCTGAGGATACCACTTGGCCACTTACTACTCTGTCACCAAGAGTGCTTCTGTACTCGCTCAGGCATCACTGTGGGCAGAGAGCCACACCTCACACAAAAGGGGCCTCACTCAGAGAAGCAGATGAGCTTGTTAATGAAGGGGATGGAAATTGGAGCCTTAATGAGCTACTGTATCATAAATGAGTGCAAATTACATTGTCAGTCTATTTACAATTTCACATGGCATGAAGCCTTGTAATTATGTCTATTCAATTATTGCATTCAGAGGGCTTTTCAGTATGGGCCTCTCACTACGGCCAAAACCCACTTGGAAACCTCTGTGTGCATGCACGTTAGAACCAGCTCTGCTAGGACCTGACACCTAACATTCAGAAGCAAAAATGTGGGCAAGAGGGTGAGGGAGGCTTTATGTTGGAAAAAAGAAGCTTGGGACCAGTGAGATGACTCAGTGGGTAAAGGTGCTTGCTGCCAAACCTGACAGTATTAGTTCAATCTCCAGAATCTACACAGTGGAAGAAGAGAAAAAAAACTCCTACAAGTTGTCCTCTGACCACCACACAGACACTATAGCACACATGCATCCCTAACAGACTGTCAGATACATTAGATGACAGACAGACAGAAAGAAAGAAAGAAAGAAAGAAAGAAAGAAAGAAAGAAAGAAAGAAAGAAAGAAAGAAAGAAAGAAAGAAAGATGCATGGATATATGATAGATTAGACATATAGATGACAGGAAGATAGGGAGGAAGGGAGGAAGGAAGGAAGGAAGGAAGGAAGGAAGGAGGTAAGAAAGGAAAACCATATGGCTCCTGTGTAAACTTTGAAATCTGAGAAATCAAGTCAGCCAAATTCTCCTAAGAAAAAAAAACGCCTGGAATAAAGTAAACCAGAAGTTTCTGCAAGATTTTAAAATCCGCTCAGACACAGGGTGCTTTATTCACAAATGTCATTAATATTTTGGTATATTTATCTGAAAAGAACTAATTTTAAATATACTTATGCTATCATATCAGGTCTTACATATTAGCAGTAATTTACTTCATCATTTCACTAATACCTAGTAGGACTGGGCGTGGTGGTGGATGCATACAAGAGACTGAGGCAGGTGAATTGCTGTAAGTTTCAGAGCAGCCTGAGCTACAGGGCAAAGCTGTCTTTGTTTGCTTGCCATTGTTGTGATAAACTAACGACCAAATGCAACTTGGGAACAAAAGGGTTTATCTCACCCTCATAAAGGGAAGGAAGAAACACAAAGCAGAGGCCATGGAGTAGTCATGCTCACAGTCTTGCTCCCACAGCTTTCTCACCCTGCTTTCTTATAGCACCCAGGACCCAAGGGTGACATAGCCCATAGTGGGGGCTGGGCCCTCTTACATCAATCAACAATTGAGAAAAAACCCCAGAGACATGGACACAGACAAATCTGATCTAGACAAGTCTTTAAGTGAAGATGTCTCTTCTTAGGTTCATGTCAATTTTGTGTCTAGGTTTGGGTCAAGTTGACAAGTGAAGCAAACAGTGACAAAGACCCTGTCTCAAAAAGAAAGAAAGACAGAAAGAAAGGAAGGAGGGAGGGAGGAAAGGAAGAAAGGAAAGAAGAGAGAAAGAAAGAAAGAAAGAAAGAAAGAAAGAAAGAAAGAAAGAAAGAACCGAAAAGAAAAAGTGCCAGATTGATGGCTGAGCTGGCAAAGGATCTGGCAACCAAACTTGATGTCTTGAGTTCAATCCCCCTAACCCAGATGGTGGAAAGAGGGAATGACTACTGACTACAGCAAGCTGTCCTCATGTCCATATGTGTATACACACACACACACACACACACACACACACACACACACACACACACACGTACCAAAAAGAAAAAAGAAAAAGAAACCCAGTAAGAGCCTGGCCACCACACCTTTAATTCCAGCATTCCAAGGCAGAAGCAGGAGGATCTCTGTGAGTTCGAGGCCAGTCTGGTCTATATAGCAAGCTCTGGTACAGCCATAACTACATAGAGCAGTGGTTCTCAGCCTTCCTAATAACATAACCCTCTAATACAGTTCTTCATGTTGTGGTGACCCCCAACCATAAAATTATTTTCATTGTTACTTCATAACTGTAATTTACTACTATTATGAATCATAATGTAAATATGTGATATGCAGGATATCAGATATATAACCCCTGTGAAAGGGTCACTAGATCCCCAAAGGGGTTGAGACCTATGGGTTAAGAATTGCTGCCATAGAGAGATCCTGTTTTAAAAAGGGAGAAAGAGCCTTAGCAAGGATCACATTCTCAGATGGGTGAGGTCACATGTGTCTGGTTGTGTCTCATACCTACAGATGTGGTCAGCCTCTTCATCCATTCTGTTTCCTTTCAGCTGAGCTCATCTCCATAATTAAGTTTCACTTTCCAAACTATGGGCATTCTTCCATTTGAGCTCAGTTTCCTACGGGATTTAAGTCAAGGGTCCCAACGGACAAAACAATACTTTGTTTGTTCTTGGAGCTGGGCTGAAAGGCGTAAGGTGGGCATTTGTTGTAAGTGGGCATGAATGCTTGGATACTGGGATGTTGAAACCAACTGGATGCAGGGAAATCTCAGCCGTGGGGCTATCTGGACCTCTGAAATCTTTCCATATCTCACCTATTCCCACAGCGCTTCTGGTGTGGAACCCTAAAGACACAGCCTGTGTCCCTGAACTGTCATCTGGACTTTGCTCTGTGCTCTTCTGGGTTCTCAAGTCCTTGTGACCTCTGCTGAAAGGATTCAGGGAGACACAGAGAGTTGTGCAGAACACAGGCAGAGTCCATGGAGCATGAAGGAGCACACACTCAAGGCAGATTGGCCATGGACCTCACCCTATAGTCCGGGTGGCTTAACACACTATCCTAAAGTCTACAGAACAGATAGCTTTTCCTGAGGGTGTTTTCCTCTCCAGGTGATTGAGAGGTCCTTTGGGATTGATCTTAATTTTTTTAATTTTATTATCACTGTGCGTGTGTGATGGGAGTCATGCACATGGAGGTCAGAGGACAGCGTCATAGCATCACGCCTCTCCTTCTGCTTCATGTGGGCCCCAGGGATCAAGTTCAAGTCGTCATCAGGTATGGGCTTGGGTTATAAACACATGTCACCAGAAGCAGTTTTACAAATGGATTCTGGGGCTTAAACTCGGGTCCTCATGTTTACAAGGCAAAAACTGTGTCACCAAGCCACCTCCTCATTCTGCTTCTTAAACAGACAAGAGGCTTTCAGTTACTAAGAAGTTTCAAGTGCCCTCTGCTCTCTGGCTCAGGTGTTCTGTCCTGTTTGGCTTTAGAGTTAGATTCTCCTTTCAAAGGAGGAAACTGAGGCACAGAGATGAGAGGCAGAGATGGGGCTCTGACCTGGTGCCTGTCTCTAGAGTCTGAGCTCTTATCCTTTGCTCAGATCCTGCCTGGATTGCCCTGTTTGCATGACTGGGCTAAGCCACCATCCCTCTGAACCTCATGCTGGCCCAGTGAGTGCCACATAAATGGGAAATAGCAAGGGGTTGGCATATGTTGTAACAGTTCCAGAAAGTACAAGTTAATCATTCCTTCACGTCAGGCTCTGGGGCACGCCTGTCCATTCCTGACCACTCCCAGTAACTTCTGTGCTCCGTGTCTTTCTCCGGCTCTGTACTCAACTCAATTTTCCCTCTTGAAAGGGCTTAGCATCCTTGCCCTCCCCACCTCACCAGGTACTGACCAGCCAGCATAGCCTGAGAATCCACCTGTCTCTGCTCCTTTTCTGTTGCTATGGCGATAGATACATGCAGCCCTGTGGTACTAGTGATCTAAACTCAAGTCTTCATGTTTTTTTTAGCAAGACATTTACCCACTGAGCCGTTTCCCAGTCCCATCAATTCTTTATATTTGCCACTGAAGGAGGTTGGGGACACCTCCTCTCTAAACAGCATGGTGAGAGTGTCCCAGAGTCCCGCCCACTCACATGGCTTACTTAAGTCAGGCTAACTGGTGACAGACTGTCATGGAAGCGATTCACTATCCTGCATTAATTACAGACTTTACCTTCAGGGTGCTGGAACGTTGACTGGGGAGGCTCGTAGGAAAGGAGAATACTCTAGCTTTTTATGGCAATGAGGAAATAAAAACAACAGAGAAGCAGCAATGTGACATTCAGTTTCAATAGCGCCTCTCCCTGCCTCGCCGTCTTCTGAAGCTGTGGCTCATGTACTCATATTTCCTCAGCAAAACCATCCATCCTTGAAGGTAGAAGTGTATTTTACCATCAAAAATTCCTTTCTGCTTTCCCAACACTTATAATCCAATTTTCACCAAAGGTGGAAATAGTGTTCCCACTGGCCCTGTGGCAGCTGATGAAGGATGGCGGTCTCTAGTATCGATTTCCCCCTCCCTCTCCCCTTCTTCAGTTCCCAGAAGCCATGTGAGAAAGGGGGCTCATGTTCTTCCCTGACAGTTCTGTGCTCATGATGGAGTAAACAGTAAACAGTCCGGTGGAGAAAAATGGAAGTAGCTTTTAAAGCCAAGATCGCAAAAGACCTCAACGACTTAATATATCTGAGGAACAGCAGGAAGACGGCATGTTCAGAGGAGACACAGGACTTCTTAACAAACCGTCAGGCTCGTCACAAAATTCTTTATTTCTTGGAAATGGAGAAGAGAATCACCCATTATAGAAAAAGAGTTCTGTCCAACTTGGAGAGTCTTACGACCAGAAAAAAAAAAAACTCACCGATGAGGATTTCCTGTTCATAGCAACTGTAATTGTCACAACTCAAATGAAAACTGGTTTGGATATTTTCCACAAAGAATGGTTACGGAAGTAGTGATACGGGAGTTGGGGAGCTGGCTTAGTATCTACCGCACAATCAGGGGGATCTGAGATCAAATTGCCCGCATCTACATAGAAAAGGCAGGCATGACCATGACTGTGGGTTGGTAATACATTGGGTTGCAGAACAGGGACAGGCGACTCTTTGGAGCTCTCTGGAAACAAGCCTAGCCAACTGGTGAGCTCTAGGTTCCAAAAGAGAACATATAAGGTGAAGGAAGGGCCAGTCAAATGGCTCAGTCTAACTATCTGAGTTCAGTCCCAGGAACCCACATCGTAGAGACAACTGAATTCTGCAAGTTGTCTCCCGACCTCCGCACATGCGCAGTAGCACAACCTGCCCCCACATAGGCATAGACATGTGGACAAGTATGCACACACACATATTTTATATATTTGTAAAGCATGAGGTGGGTGGCAATGAGAAAAAAGACAGTGGACACTGACCTCGGGCTTCCACACGCATTTGCACGCGCGCGCGCGCGCACACACACACACACACACACACACACACACACACACACACACACTAAGTTACCACACTTAGAGTTAAGGGAACTCGGAACTGCCACAGCAACTCTCTGCTGTGAATTCAAAATAAACACTTTAAATTAATTCATCCAATAAATAATTTTGTTTTTAGAAGTAGTTTCTCCAAAAATCCAGAATTAAATAGAAAATTGGTGCCCATTCAGAGACAAATGGCAAAGGGCAGGCCGAGCTGGCTTGGCCCCAGTGTGCCTGGGATTCTGTTCCCATCTCCTGTGCAAACCATCGGCGGCTTGTGCTGTATCTTCCCTGGGATGGGAGATTGTTTCTTTGGTCAAAGAGCATCATCTAGAGAGATATTCAGCAGAGCTGGCAGATAGCCTTGCGAATCAGGTGCTTGGACTGGCAGTGTTATGCTTTTAAGATGAATTTGCTTGACGGTTTCCAGTGTGAACAATGAGAAATTACAAGCTGACATGTTTACTCGGAGCATGAAGGCCGTGCCGTGTATTTAGCCAACAATGTTCTAAGTGCATTGCCCTCTGGCACCACTGTAAAGGTTTATGAGGGAAGGAAGCTACATCTTGCCATCACACGTAGATGGTTCAGGACCTGAGAAGAGGGAGGGGCGCACATGGCAGGGATAAACAGTAATAGAGAAATATGTATGTGCTTACTGCCTGCTGTTTTCATTAAAAACTGAGAAGGACATGAAAGTTGTAGGGTATGATTTCAAATTACCTCAAGAGCAAATCCCAAAGATTTCCATCCTACAATAAGCGTGCGTCCTTGGAGAATCTAAGTCTACATTTAGACGGAATGAAGAAGCCTTCTAAAGTTTGCTGGGAAAACAGACTGAGATGAAATCATTCCCCCAGGTTCCACTTGCTTGCTTTTCATTTATTTCTCTAGGATTTATTTTATTTTTATTTATAGGTATGTGGACGGGAGTGCAGATGCACACAAAAGCCGGAAGATGACCTTGGATCCTCTGGAGCTGGAGTTACAGGTGGGTGTGAGCTGTGTGACGCAGCTGCTGGGGTCTGAGCTTAGTTTCTCTGCAACAGCAGCAAGGACTTTCAACAACTGATTTGTCTCTCCAGCCCCAGGGAAGAGATACGTCTGGGGAGGGGCAGGTTCTAAATGATGTATGAAGACCCATCTCATTGTAGGCGACATCATCCCCTAGTCAACGAATGGTGAGAGCAACAATAATGTTCTCATTTGATACCTCTGACTCTTAATATTCCTGGTTTTGACCCTCAGAATTATCTGAAAAGTACCCCTCCCACTCCCTCTCTCTCCTGGATCTCATAGAATCCAGGCTGGCTACCCCCTCTCTCTCCCGGATCTCATATAGCCCAGGCTGACTTTGAATGAACTTCATATGCAACAGGATGACCTTGATTTCTGGATCCTCCTTCTCCCCTGCCCTGAGTTCTGGGACTACAGGTATGTGTTACAACATTTAGTTTATGGGAATGAACCCAGGGTCCCATGCATGGTGAGCGGGCACTCTATCAAATGAGTGGCATTCCCAGTTCAGGATAAAAGCACCTTTGCTGGTTTGGTTTGCTGTAACCTCTTGTTTTTTCCCCCATGGTGCGTCCCAGCTTGAAGCGATTGTTTTGGGTGTGATTTTCAGTGACTCTTAATTCATTTGGGACAGGATGCTGAATTTTGAAGGCGGAGTTTAAGTGAGTCCACCAGACCCAAGATAGATCAGTGTTTATTAGGGAAGAACTTAAACAGATAAGAATAAATATCCGCCGCGGTCTTCCAGCTCTAGAAGATGCAGTCTGTACCCTCGGATACTCTTGACTGCAACCCAAAAGAGGACTAGCCAGCCCCTCTTCTACCTTACAATGGGTCTGCACTTGAAACCACGCCCAAAGGGTGTGGCCACCACTACAAGGCAAGATGCCACTACAGAATTTACCATCATCAGGAAGACCACGGAGATATTTTCAGTTTCAGAAACACCACAAGACCCAAGAGTGGGGATTTAAGAGCTTCCTTAGGGAAGAAGTCACCGTGTGCACGCAAAAGCCAAGGCTGAATGGCTGGAACTTTGATAGAGCTCTGACTCAGATAGGACCCTACCCAGACAAACAAACTTCCCAGCGTTCCTGAAACATGCTCTTTCCTCAGTACTCACTAAGTTTATTTTCAGAAACAGAGGAACTTGGAGGTGGGGCGCTGACTCAGCAAGTACTTGCTGCTCTTGCAGAGGAGCTGAGCACCATTCACGGCACCACCTCTGTGCTCAAATCTGCCTGTAACTCCAACTATAGGGGATCTAATGCCCTTTTCTTGTCTATCGCGCACACATACGCACATTCCCACACAGGCACACACACATGAACATAAATAAAAATAACAAACCTTTTAATTAAAAAATAAAGATTGAACATAGAAAATGTATCCTAATTTATGAATTACACTACCTCTAATTAGTAACAGCTATAAAAACTGGTTTAAATGACTGACAAATTGATTGATTGATTGATTGATTGATTGACTGGTAGCCCCAATACTTCTCATGTTGACCTGATTCTTTTTCCTGCATCTAACATTTTTTTATTGAATATTAGACAATGTGAATTTCACTGTGTCAACTGCTAGATATTGTTGCATTCTCAGAAATACACATTTGTTCTAACATTCAACTGTTAGTTGAAATTATTGTTGGTTCATTTAGGTCCTGATTTTAAGACTTATTTAACTGGACAGGAAAGGTGCTCACTCCAAAGATAATGTGTTCCCAACCAACAAAAGAAGAGGACCTTTCTGTGGACTCTACCAATACTTATGGGAGGGGAGGTTTGCTTCCATACCCGATGGGAGTCCAGCACTGTTCCCAGCATCCTTTGCACCAGGCCCAAATAGAGTTTATTCTCCATTGAGGTTTTTTTTCTGGGTCGGGGGAGGAGGGAGTAATTTTCTCACATGCATACATTAACGGGCACTTCCTGGCTTCCTCAGAGCTGGTCTCAGTCCAGCTCTCTCCTTTCTGGTCCTTTGTCCCCCAAACTGTAGCCTCTTCCTGCAGTCTGAGGCTCCACCTTTTTGAGGGGCTACCTCTCTCAGACACACCTGGATTTCCACCCTGTGCCTGCAGACTCCCGACAATAAGCTACAAGGGGCTACACAGCTCTGCCTTTGCTTTCTGTCCTTTATTGATCTATTTTTGGTGTTATTACCAACGATCTTTCATATATTTTATCTATTTTTGCTGTTGTTTCAAGTGTGTGGGCAAAAATTTGTATCTATTACTTCATTTTCTGTTAGACATAATATTTTCTATGTTTTCTTGTTGTTGTTTTACTCGAGAATTCCTTCATGCACTTTTGAAAATGCTTTGATGCGGCAAATGAAACACTCCCACTGAGGCCCAAATTAAAAGACGCTCCGTCACTAAATCACATCAGAGATTCAACAAAAAGATCGAAAAACTCATTTTAAACTCATTACAGACTTCCCCAAGCCGGCAGGGGTTACCAACAAGTAGCAGCCTGTGCTCTTGATCAAAGCTGTTTGCAAAGCAGGCTATTTTAGTGGCAATGTCTCCGTATGCACTTGAAGTTGGCTTCAAACGCAAGCAAAGTCCCACTATGTTCAAGCCAATCACAGAAGGGACTGTAAAAATCGGCACCATCAAGGCTGTAGAGGTGGCTCAGAGGGTTAAGAGCATTGGCTGCTCATACAGAGTTCGGTTCCCAGTCACAGGGCCCCTCAGGCACATATGTAACTTCAGCTCCAGGGGATCTGTCGCCCTCTTCTGGTCACCCTGAGCACCTGCACTCATGCGATGCTCATGCCTTACCAATCATTTAGGCAAATATGAGCTTATGGCCAGCGCTGAGAGCCTTGAAAGTCTTGCACTGCCTAATTTAATAAAGGCTGTAACTTCTAGAAAGGTGCCCTTTCATCTTTCCCACTTCCAGAGGGGAAGGCTGGGGAAATAAAGAGATTAACACTCCTAAACAAAACATCTACACACCCCACCTCCAGACCCAGAAAACATAACAGCAGAATCAGGAAAATTGTAAGCCTCTGAGGGTGGGAGGAAGCTGTGAAAATCTGTATTCTGGACAGGACATGGCAATTACATTCATGAACACACAGCAGGCGAGGTTACCTAGTTAAGATCTCTGTGCATGTACACACACCACACACACACACACACACACACACACACACACACACACATACACACACAGGAGTTATGCAGGTAAGAATGAGGGTGCTGGAGAGATGGTTTGGAGTTTAAGAGCACTTCTTGATTTTGTGTTCCCAGTATTCACATCAGATGGCTTGCAACTTCCTGTAACTCCAGCTCCAGAGGGTCTGGACTCCACATATACATGGTATACACATAAATAAAAAATAAATCTTTTTAAAAGTAGGACAAAGAAAAGAAGAAAGTGTCAACAGGAGTCCAAGAAGGACGAAAGATGATAATGATGGTAAACATTGCCCCCATTATAATTACAATTAGTAGCAACATTGTGTATGTGTTGATAGCGATGCCTGACTGTGTCATCCTCAAACATCAAGCAACTGATGTGAGAATCAAGGAAACTCTGACTGCAAATTGCACATGGGCAGCCTCTCCTCCCTGGGTAAAGAGAGACCTGGGGTGTGTAATGCCTTTTACACCGTCTCCCTCACACGCGTGCTGCTCTTTGCAAAGGAATAGAACCGTTTTCCTACCTGCCTCTTAGCCACCCCTTACGTCCCCAGTGGAGATCATGCTAAAGAGGGACAAATGAGCAATAGCAGTGCTGGCAAAATCAATATTTGCTATAGATCACATGGCGTAAACATTGTGTAGCGTATTAGGATAAAATGTGAGCTGCCATAATCTGCACACTATGGGGAAATTATCGAGGCAAAATAGGCTCAGTAAATATTTACTAGGACGTTGTACCTGGAGCCGTGTCCAATATCCTATCTCAACTTGTGTATTAGTCAGGGTTCTCCAGGGAAAGAGACCCAGGAGGGTTTATTATATAGGTCTATAAAGGGAGATTTATTATGGGAATAGGTTCACACCATTACAGAGGCAGAGAAACCCCACGGTATGTCATTCTCAAGCTGGAAAAGCACAAGGTGTAATTCAGTCTCAGGCTGAAATGCTGTGCATAGGGTAAGAGATGGAAATTGGAAGAGAGTAATGGAGACAGCAGTTAAGTCCAGAGCAAGGACTGGGGGTGAGATAGAGAGGTCTCGTCTCCTCTTATGGTTTTTTTTCTCCATTAGTAAATCAAAAAGGATTTTACTCTATAGCAAAATGAGAGCTAATCTCTTCCAGAAACACATGTGGGCACCCTGAGCCCAAACAAAACTGAGCGAAGTTAAAAAACCACAACATGACATGAAATTAACCAATCACAAATTGACACAAAAATAACTAATCTCAAACTGATACATGTGCTAGGTAGATTTTGTTGTTAATTTGACATGAGCTGGAGTTATCTGAGAAGAGGGAACCTCCATTGAGAAAATGCCTCCATCGGATTGACTCATAAAGCAAGTCAAGTATTGTCTTGATTAATGATTGATGCGGGAGGGGCCAGCGCCCAACGCACTGGGGGAAGTACTACCCTGGGCAGGTGGTCCTGGGTGCTCTAAGAAAGCAGGTTGAGCAAGCCATGATGAGCAAGCCAGTAAGAAGCGTTCCTCCATGGCCTCTGCATCAGCTCCTGCCTCTGGGTCCCTGCTCTGACTTCCCATCACGGTGGAAGCAATGGGGACACGGTTCCTCCCCAGGTTTCTTTTGATCATAGCAATAGATATCTAGCTAGCACAACACATAAAGTTAAACAGCCACAAGTTCACATACACACGGGCACACACAAAAATCCCAATAGACACATGAAATTAACCAACCACAAGTTGACATAAAAACTCATGAAACCACCTGTCATGACTGCAAACTCCAAAATTCTTTTCCTTGTTTATATTTGTGAGTATGTGTATCATACTCCTAGATATATAAATATAACCTGCTCAGTCCGTATAATGCTGCTTTTAAGTATGGGTTCAGGCTCACCATTTGGTATTTAATGTTAGTATGCTCCTCCCTAGGAAAGACTCTTTCTCCCAATCTCAGCATTCTTTAGTTGCCTGCAGTTCTTGTCGTGGGTGCAGAGGCCAACCTGTCTTCCCTGGCACCCACACTGATCCGCAAGTTGAGACTTTCAACAAGGATATTCCCTAACACGCCACCCTGTTGTGCTCCTAAGAACGTGGCTTTGCAATGCACGGACAGTGTGTGCGGAATGGCTGGGAAGGCAGCTGAGTAGATGAATTTCTCCCTTCCGTCAATCAACCACTACAAAGTCCACTGGTATTTATTACACTCACCCCCCCCCAGTAGCATGTTTTTAAGTTAGACTTTCCATCTGCCTCATACATGAGCCTTCATCAGCACAGCTGTGGCGCGCAGACTTTAAGAGGGCCTGATGGGTTGCTTTTCTACTTACTCTGCAGGATAATTTCCTTGGAGGATTTTGACTACACAAGGCTTGACAAGGGTACATAGCATCTTCCATCTCGGGAGCTGGCTATCTTCCCTCACCTCATGAATTATGGGTGTTTACCAGAGCCAACTCCCCTTCTCCCAAGGGGAGAAGATGAACTATATGGTCATTTCCCTCCCTGGCTGAAGTCAAGCCTCAGCCATTGGATACCTCAAATAGAGCAGGGAAGGGCTAGGTCGGCAAGCAAACAGGAGAACCCATACACAGTAATTGGAGGTGGGAGTGGAGATTTGAGCTATAAAGAAAGTGACTTCAAGGCTTCTTGTTTTTCTGGGGCATAGCACAGTGTCAGAGCACTAGCCAAGCATGTATAGTGACTTTGGCTTCGGTACCTAGCACATATACAAGGGGGGGTTTAATAGCCCTGACCAGAGAAGGGCGGGTGCCTGTGGAGGCACACATGTCATCCACTTTCTGTCACTGTGGTTGAAGCAGGCTCAGAACCGCAGGTGATGTGCACTGTCCCTCGTCTTCTCTTTGCTGAGCACAAATGTCACTTATCCTAGATTGGACCAGACTTCTGCTGTCTGCCTCTAGTTTTAAGAATAAAATTAAGATGTCAGCTGAAAGATGAATTCCCAAGAGTATGTGTGCCTGACAAGCCTTTTATTTACTGGTGAATTAGAAAGATGTGTTACTCAAAAGAAGTCTGCAGAATCCTTCCAGACAGAGTGGGCCCATCTTGCCTGCAGGACCCCTGCCTGCTTCAAGTGTGCATTTGTGAGCCCAGTGCCGGTGAGCAGGAGAGAGGCAAATCCCTGGGACCCACCAGTCACCTACCCCACCTCATCAGTGAGCCCCAGACCTGTGAGAAACCCTGCCTGAAAAACCAAGGTCCTAAAGGATGACCACACACACACACACACACACACACACACACACACACACACACACACACACACACACACACTGGCATACACAGGAGCATGCAAACACAAAAAAGAAATCATAAGTAAATAAAAATAAAGGTGGGAAATGTTCTTTGTTGGTTGTCTGTATCCTGTAACAATGTGCACCTGCAGACAACTTCTAGGTCTGAGATAACATCAGCAAGACGAGACCAGGAAAGGGACTGTGGTGAGAAGCCACTGTGTCAATCACAATTTTATCTTTCTACCTCTTTGCTGTTTCCTAAGCTTTGTATGGGGAGCATGGGAAAGGCATAATATATAGATAGAATGTAAGACACAGCAGGCTTTGGGTAAGTAAACATCAAGTAAATACTGCCAACCCAGTGTTTTTTTTAAGTAAATGCAAATAGAATAGTAGGTTTATAAAGAAAAAAAGATGCCGGGCAAGGGAATGGGCTAGGTGAGCCCAAGAACATCGAGCAGCTCGTAAGAAGGACTTGGGAAGGGAGGCACACCACGGCTTCCCAACAAAAAGAATGGTAAAGGTTTTACTTAGACTTGCCAATCACCCTGATAGGCTTGTTACATACAGCTTTTTCTACATCAAATTATCACGCTATACCCCATACACACAAAGAATAGTTATTTGTCAATTTAAATGGAAAGGGAAACATTCTAATAATAAAAATTCCCTCACCAGAATGAAACTTTCCACCCTAAAACAGACATGCACGCTTGTATATAACAGAATGTGATGTGGTCTTAGAAAGTAAAGGCACACGGCCATCTGCAGGAACGCTGATGGGCCCGGAGGACACAACACTAAGTGAAAGAAGCCAACCATCGGAGGACGTGTCAATCACATTCATAGAAAGAATTGAGACTTCCAGGGGCTAGAGATGGACAGGAAGTCACTGTACAACAACAAGCATAGTGCCCTCTGCACAAGAAGATTGATTTCTACAGCTCCGCTCCATGGATGCCATTAGCTCACTTGACAGAGCACTTACCTAGCATGCAGAGACCCTGAGTTCCGTCCCCCAGCCCCACGTAAATTATGCCTGTAATCTTAGCACTGGGTAGGTAGAAGCCTGAAGATAAGGAATGAAAGTCCATCCTTGGCTTCATAGCCATCCTGGGCTACATAAGGGGTGAGAGAGGGAGGTCTGCTTTATAACATGGTGAATACTCTCAAGAGAGTGTGGTGTGCTTAAAATGCCAGACTACACACCCACTGTCAAATGTTCATACTATACAAAAAATTAGGTAGCTAAAAACACTTTAAAAAATCAAATAGCTAAAAATAAAAAGAATTTCTTGAAAAGCCTCACTGTGATGGGTGTTAGTATCCAGGCATCTGTACTGGCCTGTCCTTGGGGTTCTGATAGTTACTAAGAGCACCACCTGTGTATACTCACTATGTTTCCTTTTAAAAGGGCCCTGCCCACTTCCCTCTTCCTCTCTTCCCTCTCCCTCCTCCTTCTCCCTTCCCTTCTCCCTCTCCCCCTCTTCCTCCCTCCCTGTCCCTCTCCCTGCCCTTCTCTCTGCCCCTCTTTCCTCTCTCCTGCTGCTCCTGTCCCCAGAGACTGGTCTCCCCCTCCCCTTTCCCCTTTTTATGATCCTTTTCCCCTCATAAAAAAAAAAAACCTCTGCTTGAACCCTGTCACATGGTGTCTTTCTCTTAGGCACTGCTTTTCTTAAATTACAACAATGGGATTGGTTACTGAGTTGCTGAGGGATGCACTCCCAGTCACTTTACACTTAAGTCTGATCTATGCCTCTTCCGGTCAAAATGGCCGAACACCAACAATCTCCCAAAGCCACCACAGCAGCTGGTTCAAGCCAACAACTGTTGCCACAGATCTGATTTACCTGTCACGGTTAATATTGACCGTCAATTAGAGGAGATCCTAGAAACAAAACTCTGGGTGTGTCTCTGAAGGAGTGGCCAGGTTTGCTTCTCTGTTGCTGAGGCTGACTGACAGCAATGTGAGGATGAAAGAGGTTACTCAGCTTACACACCCTAATCACAGTCCATGACGGAGAGACGTCAGGCCAGGAACTCAAGGCAGGAGCTGGTGCAGAGGCCATGGAGGGGTGCTGCTTAATGGCTTGCTCCTTATGGCTTCCTCGGCCTGATTCCTTATAGCACCCAGGACTACCTGCCCAGAGGTAGCACCACCCACAATGGACTGAGCCCTCCTACATCAATCGTTAATCAAGACAGTGCCCTCACAGATTTGCCCAGAGGCCAATCTGACAGAGGTGATACCTCAGTTGAGATCCCCTTCTCCCCAGGGGTGTCTAGGTTTATATCAAGTTAGTAAAAATTAGGACAAGGAATTTCTAAACTAGGTTTTAACTAAGGGGGATACACACTAACCGTGGGCAGCAACCACATCACAGCCAAAAGTCCTGGTGGGAAATAAAAGGAGAAAGTGAGCTGGGCACCAGCATACATCTCTTCTTGCTTCCTGTCAGTGGGTAGAATGTGACCAGATGCCTCACACACAAAGATAAACTGTGCCCTTGGCTTATAATGGAAAACAGACCCTCCTTCCCTTAGTTTATTTCTTGTCAGATATTTGACCCCAGGCACAAGAAACATAACACAAACCACTGTAGTTCAGCCCCAACACTGATGTCATCAGACACCCTACTGCTACCATGATTTTTTTCCCTCCTGCCTTCTGAACACACACCTTACCCACGGGTCCTTAACCAATCATGCCTCCCTTCTCCACTGCCACAGAGAAGCATCTGATGCCCCCAAGGGATATTTCCATGAGGCAAATTTAGAAGACTGCTATTAGCTATTAGGCGGTTCTGTTTGGCTCTAAATATCTGCTCAGAAGTGCCAATTTGCCAGCGAGCCATGGAATCTAGCCCAAGTGAGTGGTGAAGTCCCAAGGCTCTGAGTAGCTAACACAGCTAGCCGCAGGGCTCGACTCTAGGCATCTGTCAAGATCGTGCATTTTCTGCCAGCAGCATCTGAGTTATTTAAGCGGGTGACAGCCTGTGCCTAGAGCAGCATATACAGTGAGCTAGCATCAGAGGAGCTGGATGTTAAATGTCAGGACAGCTTAGCCACAGCACGGGGGAGGCTCGGAGCTAGCTAGCAGTTGCTCTCCCAGCCCACATTTTAAAGATAGAGATATAGTCTCTTTTTCCCACACTGGCCACAGACTTGCTGTAAAGGCAAAGATGGCCTTGAGTTTCTGCTCCTCTGCTGATCCTTCCAGGCTACAGGTTTGTGGCACCATCCCTGGATTATGCCTGTATTGGGGATTGAACCCAGGGCTATACACACATTAGACAAGCACTCTGCCCACTGAGCTACATCATTGTACCCCACATGTCTCTTTTTAAAGATTCGTTTTATTTTTAACTATGCGTGTGCACACACATCTTTCATTTTTCTCTGTACACACACAAAAAATAAACGGTAAATGTCTACTTATATTTACTTTTATACACACATGCACAGACACTTGTTTGCTTAAGACGGTCTATGAACATGTTGCCTTTGTTTGGACTCCGCCCCTCCCCAACATTCAGACGGTCAGACACCAAGAGCTATGCTATCAAGTTGACACACAGGTGTCCAGGGGATGGGTGGCAGGGAAGAACAATGGAGGTATAGAACGCACATGTGGCTGGCGCTCACTCACATGAAAGCCCCCCGCCCTTCTCACTGTCTGCAGAGGCTGCTTTTAGACTCTTGGCACCACAGGAGACATTTGCAGCTAAGTCAAAACCAAACTTCAACTCAGTTGAGTGAAGTTGCAATTGCTAAGGATAGAGAATGATGACAGGCAGGCTGCTAATTACCAAGACCCTCTGCACTGGTGTCTGAGGAGAGCAGAAATGGAAAAAGCTGTAATAAAAACAGGTGAGAGTACATCGGAGGGACAGGAAAATGCCAGGGTGACAGACACCAGCCCCAGGAAGTATTAGGATCTATCCTCTATTCTGGATTGTACATATAATATGTATGCATGTGCTACATATGTTACAGTATTTTGTGACATAAATGGAACTACAAAGAACATACAGAAAACAATGCAACCTATAGAATATAATATAGCATACAATACTATATTGTTATTTTTGCACTTAGGGGGTGCAAAAATACCCATAATATTTCATATGCATTTAATTTAGGTTGTATATTTTTATATACATCATATATGGCCTCATGGTACAGTTCATTTTAATTTGTCACTATGGCAACAAACATAATTATCTCACTAGAAAAACTTTAGGAATGAAGATGGCAGACACACAGCTCTATGAACAGGCTTACCTTTAAGTCTTGCTTTGATATTCTAAATGTGTATGGAGTCACTTAGTAAATCATTAAGAAATGAATTTGTCTGCACTACCAACTAACACGGCAAGGAAAGATGCTATCCATGTTAGTGTGTGTGTGTATATGTGTGTGTGTGTGTGTGTGTGTGTGAAATTAAGCTAAATTTAGCCTGAAGATACCTCCATACTGAGTCCTTACATAGCAAACTGCAACCAAGTTCAGTGAGTAACTTAAGTGAAGCTCAACTTTGGGGTTTACTTCCACAACACACAAGCAGCCCCAGCTATGAGTGTGTGTGGACTCGCACTGAGCTAGCAGGTATACTGGTGAAGGGGGACTCGGCCGATCTGTGAAGGGGAGGCTTGCAGGCACATCTTGGAGAGCAATCAGGGTCATCTTCCCTTCTGTTGGATTCTGGGGGTTGAAGACAGGAGGGTGGGTGCCGGGTACACTGTGCCAGCCTTTCTCACTCTCGGTTGGCTTCTGTACTTAATTCCTTTAATTTCTCAAGATAGATGAGAGCCAAAGGCAATATTTATACCCAATCTGGGTAGCTGCTGCAGTGAAAGGAGTCATAGCGCTCTCTCTCTCTCTCTCTCTCTCTCTCTCTCTCTCTCTCTCTCTCTCTCTCTCTCTCTCTCTCTCTCTCTCTCTCTCTGTCTCTCTCCTGCCCACCAGGACCAGCTTCATTGTGTTCATTGTGGACCTACAGTATGTTCTGTTTATAATTTATATCTGTTTCCTTTAGTGAATCTTTAACGAAAGACTCTTGCCTCTGTGTCACTAAAATCTTTCCTTCCCATTTATTCAGGGAGTTTTAAAGCTACATGTTGGGCGTCATCATGTGTTTTGCTGATCCACCCTTGAAAAACTGAGTTTGAGTAAAATTTTGTCTCTCCGTGTGTACATGTGCATGTACCTTCAGAGACCAGAAGAGGGCATCAGATCATCTGGAGCAGGAGTTACACAGACAATGTGAGCCACCTGATGTGGGTGCTGGAAACCAAACTCCTGTCCTCTGGTAGGGCAGCAAGTGCCCTTAACTGCTCCATCCCCCGCCCCTCTGTCTGCTAATGTTTATATACGTACTTATCCAAAATCTCATAGCTCTTCTTATACCTTATTAGATTTATCTAGAAACACGGAACCAATAAACAGGGAGTGAGAGAGATGGTTGTGGATGGAGAGGTGGGGAGGGTGTGATCCCAACCATGTATCTATTATTTCGTTACGACTATCTCTGGCCATATTAAATACAGAAGGCTGTAAGGACCTTCCTATCCAATCAGCCCTCTCATCTCCTGGTCATCAGTAGTCGCCAGGTGCTGGTTGTGTACAAAGCAGAACCTTGGTGCCGTCACAAGAGGATCTGTGTGACCTGTGGAAGGCCCAGCAGGGAGGTAGCAACCAGAAGCCAATCTGTGAGGGTCATACTAACCCCATTCCATACAGATCATCCTGTAAGAACCAAGCAGTGGGATTGGTTAAAGACAACCCCGATGGAGCTCTGATTCTCTTGAGAGACCAAGTGGTTACTTGCACGGTACATGGCTGATTGAGAGTCAATAAGAGCTATTTGAGTAACAGAATAAAGCCTACAACAAACCAGCCATGGAGACCAGCACTCTCAGAGTGTTATAAACTTTTATCCTTTGAGAATTTCACACATGAATACAGTTAATCTTGATCATAGTCATCATGCTCCCCCAAATTCCCCACATCCTCCTCACACTACCATGCCTTTAATCATTTTGTTTTAATGTAATTTCAATTCATTTTAACTGATTCCAATCTGTTTGTGAGTGTGGTGCCATCGGTAAGAACAAGGTCAGTTCACCAGAGGCCACACCCCTACAGAAAACTGACACTCCCTCCACAAGTGGCCTTCAAGTTCTAGTAACTCCTCACCTGGGGGTGGGATCTGGTAAGCCCTCCCCCCACATTCCATGCCGGAATGTGGACTGGCTTGATCGCGTTCAGGTTATGTGCAGGCAACCACCACACGGCTGTGAGTTCCTGGATGCTGCCATCCTGTTATTTCCAGGCTGTTTTGCTCCTGCTGTCCCTGACTTCTGGCTCTTATGACCCTAACTTTAAACTTAGCAGCAAGACTGACCGGGTCCACCTCTTCTGCTGAGGATAGAACAAACTATCTTAAACAATAACTAAAAAGAGAGCAGCCCTCTGAGTTTGCCTAGAACATGTTTTCAGCTGATATTAAGGGTAACTGTTATCACCAGACAGCAAAATAACTGCCCCCAAAATACCGAACGCTTGAGCTAAACAATAATGTGCTGTCAAGAACAGGAACTGTTTAATTAATAATGAATTAGATAATTAATATAATGTATACTGAGCATAAAAAAAGCTCAGGAAAGGGCTGGAGACACACTCAGTGGTTAAGAGCACTGGCTGCTCTTACAGAGGACCCAGGTTTGATCCCCCAGCACCCACATGACAGCTCACAGCCAACTGTAACCCCAGTTCTAGGGGAACTTACACTCTCTGCCAGCCTCCGAGGGCACCCAGAAACGTGCAAGTGGTGCCCAGTCATTCATGCTGACAAAACACACATACACATAAAATAATAATAACATAAAATAATTGTAAAAGCTCAGGGAGACTCTGAAAAAAAGTTTACTAGGATTGAAAATTGAAGGAAAAGTGCAAAGGATTGGAACCAACAGAAAAAATATTCTCGTCATCACTGGCAAAGAGACGGACTGGACTCTGAATGAGAAGGGATTCAGCGAATTGCACAGAGGGAGGCAGGTTTGTGGGGTCTTTCCAGATGGAACCGTGGGTGGCCACAGTAGGGGGACTGGATTGCAGAGGGGCAACCACCTGAATAAGTACACAAGGAGGTTTTATGGGGTTGTTTTTTTTTTTCAGCTACCGAATGCTGCTGCTAAATTTACTGCCTCCTTAAATACCCGAGAAGAAAGGCAGGAGATGCACAAGACAGCTGAAGAAAGGCAATAATTGAGGCAATGTGAGTTCACATTAACAATTTCCAAATGGAGAAAAAACATCATCCTGGTCAGGAATTGCACAATCAAAAAAAAAAAAAGCAAACCAGAAATCTTCAGCAGAATTTGAAATACTATCTGAAACACACCGGGAAAGACGTACGAAAACTCCCAAGAAAGTTACCAGAGAACGACTTTGCCACATCCCAAAGGAGAAGATATTCTCTAAGGACGTGAAAACCTGGGGGTGGGGTTGTTGGAGAGATGGCTCAAGAGCTAAGAGTTCAGCTCCCAGCATCCACTTTGGATGGATCACACCAACGTTGGGATGGATGTAAAGTGTAAGATGGCATACTCCCTCCTTTCTCGGGTTGCTAGGGTCAGAGTCCTTCACCACAGCAGCAGAGAAGCGAGCTAGAACAGTGCTCGCTATTCCTAATGGAGAGTCCGTGGGACGGTCACCAAAGCCAGCACGCGTCGTTGAGTCTCCCACGGGCTTCTTTGATGGATCCCTTCCCACATTCATGTCTAACTTCCCTCCCTTCCTATGCCTTTGCTAAACTCCTGCTCCAGTCCTGCCCTCCCTCTTAGTACGCCTTCTCCTCCTCTACCTTAGGTCTCTGCAGGAATCTGTACTTTTTGGGTGTGCACAGACGGTGTCTCCCTACCTTTCAGATTTCTGACCCAGATGCTTTTTTCAGAGAGGCCTTGCCTACCACTCAGCTAAAGAAGCACCCAAGTCCTAGGTCACAAAACCGACTTTGTTTTATCTTTAGAGCTCATAGAACCAACTGACATTTCCCTGCTATTTATGGATTTAATGCCTGTGTCTTCCCTCTGAAATTACACTCCGTGTGAACAGTGTCTCGGCAATCTTCATGACTCTTCCTTATAGATGTGCACTGGAGAAGAAACAGCCGGGTCATCCCAACACAGTGCACTAGGTTCTACGTGGGCCCCCAGTGTGCAACCATGGAAACAGAGGCAGAGCCCTGAAGGGATGTCCCACGTGGAGAAAGTGACAAAGTTGGGGTCTGAACCAAGGACGATTTCACACATCAACGGAGCCATCTGCCTGCTCCTTGAATCCTGCTTTCTGTCCAGTTTCAGAAGAGGCATTACCAGGGCAGGCCAGCAAGAATTTTTATTAGTTTAGTAAAGCATACCTACAAAACCAAACAGCACACATCTATTCAAAGTACAAATCACTGTCTCCTTTAGCACACATATTTTCAAGATAGCATATTTATTCTTTGGCGTCTTTATCCCTGTACAGTACATTTTGAAAATATCCACCCTCCACCACCTCCCTCCAGCTCTTCGAGTGACTTCCCAACCCATCTCCTTTCCAATTTCATGTCTTCTTTTAAAAAATATTATTATTAATGGCTTCCTGAATCTAATTGGCGATAATTGTATGCGCATGGGTATGGGACATAGTACTTGATATGCTGTGTCTATCTGAAAGCTACCATAATTAAAATAAAACACTTTTTCATTGTTCCCCAAAGAAGCCTGGTGTGTCCATACAGTCTACTCTCCCAGGTGTTCGTGGTCCTAGGCTAATTCTGACATTCTCTTTGGCACAGTAAATTGGCTTTTCCCTTCAAGGAAATGAAAAGAAATGAACTCAGAGAATAAGGACCATTTTGTTCCTGGCTTCTTCCTCTGATTAATGTAATAATAATGATGATTCCCGAAGGCTGGCAAAATAATACATGATTTCATGCTGTGCTGAGTAATATTTTGTTACATGTTTATGTAACTATTTTAAAGACTTATTTTTAATTATGTGTATCATATGTGTGGGTATGTATACTATGGATTGCAGTGCCCACTATGGCCAAAGAAGGTGCTGTATCCCTGGAACTGGAGTTACAGATATTTTTAAGCTATCATGTGGGTTCTGGGAATTGAACCCAGAATAAATAAAAATATTATTTAGGGGCTGGGCAAGGTGGTGTACATTCTTAACCTAAGAATTTGGGAGACAAAGGCAGGGGGATATCTATGAGTATGAGGCTATCCTGGTCTACATAGTAAGATCTTTTCTCTGAAATATTGTGTAAAAATATATCCATACAATATATTCTGATCATACTTTCTCCCTCTCTCAACTCTTCCCAGATCTGCCTCATCTCCTACCCACCTTATTCTATGCCCTTTCTTTCTCTTTCAATAGAAAATAATCAAAATCTAAACAAACAAGAAAACACACACACACACACACACAAATAGCAGCAACAACAGAAAATCCTCAAAAAGAAAATAAAATATACAGGTAAATGACCAACAAGACAAAAAAATGCCCAAACGAAGCAGTATGAGGCAAAAACAAAGTCTGCAAAAATGCTACTGGGCTCATAGTGTGCTGTCTATCTTCTCCTGGCCATGGAGCCCACACTTAATCATGGTTTATACGCCCAGTGAGACTCCATTGGGACAAACTAATTTTTTTCTTTGCCAGTGGGTATCACTTGCAGATAGCTACTTGGTTAGGGATGGGAGCCTGTGTCCACTTCCCCCTCTCAGTGCTGGGATCCTCGAACATGCGCAGGTCCTCTACATGCTACCACTTTTTAAGAAAATCCCTATATGCAGAGTCCAATGGATACAGGGGACAGCTACCCTTGCATAACAAAATGCTAACTACACCGATGAAATTAGAAATATCTGTATCAAAAAGGATCTCTTAATGCAAAATTTTTAAAAAGAGACAGAAAAATCTTATTTACTGCTGGGAACTTCACAGTCTCTGAGAACTCACCTAGCAATGTGCATTATGAACTCAGAAAATACATGAACAGGGTTAAGCTTGAGGCTCAGCTGGTCCAGTGTTGTCCTTCGTGCATGAAGTTCCAGGTTCCCTCCCCAGCACTGCATAAGGCAGGTGTGGTCACACACACTGTAGTCCCCACATTCAGGAGGTGAACACAGAGGGTCCAGGGTTCAAGGCTACCCTTACCTATATAGTAAGCTCAAAGCCAGTTGGGGCTGCCAGAGACCCTGTCTCAAAAAAGGAGCAGAATGTCACAATCACTGATACAAAAATGTGTTTCATGGGTTGGTGGTCACCCTGTGGCGCTGACCACAGGTGGAGAGGAGTACTGTAGCTCAAATGTATTCACTCACACACATTGAACATGCTGACCAAAATCAGAGCAGTTCTAACACACAAATGGGAAACCTCTGAGGTAAAATTCAGAAGCTTTGGATTTTAATGGGGACCACTCAGAGAGGTAAGATCTGAATTAGCAGCCAAGAACAAAGCAGGTTTTCCAGAACGCTGCCACGTGGAGGAGTCACCAAAGAGTATGACAGTGTGAAACCGTGATAATCTATTTAAAACACACAGAGAGGGTGCTGGGGAGATGGATGAGCTGCTCAAATGCAACGGCTCTTCTTACAGAGGACCTACCCAAGTTCATTTCTCAGCACCAAGGTCAGGTGCTTGAGAACTGCCTGTAATTCCAGCTCCAGGTAAACAGATGCCCTCTCCTGGCCCCCAAAGTCCCTGCACCCAAATGCACATACCCACACAGACACACCAAAGTCTTTCAAACTACAAAGAGAGCTTTTATTGCAGCTATGCAGTAATTTCCCTTTCAGAGGTCCCCACCAACTCCTTCATCATGCTCAGGTTTCTCATATTCTTCCTTTACCCGTCGGAGCCCTGTGAGCATCCAGATTTATGACAGCAGAACTAAATAACCAATAATGCGGGTGTAAAATGGAACGATGAGTGTCCACTAAACCATGTAACAAGAGCATCTCTGTCACAGTGTGCAGTCCTTCTATTTTTCATGTCCCTGTGTTATTTTTTATGTTGCATGAAATTATCACAAAATCAGTGATTTGAAGTATGTGAGGAGCATTGCTGGTCCCTCTGCTCGGGTCTCAGGATGTCCAGGCTGGGTCTCCTTTGAGACTGCATCCTCTAGGGGTTTTCTGGAGCTCTGGGATCAAAGCCTGGGTCCTGGCAGCCCCGATGAACCAGGCTCACTCACAAATCCTGAATACACCAATTAAAGAGACAATAACAGTGAAAACTGGGAAAGGACTTATTCAATGTGATGACACTGGAGAGAAGAATTGAATGAAGAGGTCCAATTGCCTGCATCAGAGGAGCCATCTATTCTGGACTGATGTCTTTGGGGCTGTGCTCGGAACCAGCCAAACAGCCCCGGGTTCGACCCTGAGTGGGGGAGTGTGGATCAGGGAAGTCTTAGATACCCAACAGTGTTAAGGATAAGACAGAGAAATCTTGTCATTTCAGGAGGGCTCTCAGTCCATACTGGAGACCAGTATGGTTTATTCAAGTATCCTCTTAAATAGCTTTCTAAAAGCAGAGGTACTGGCAGAAGGCATCTATTATCATGTATATAGGAAACACTGGCTTTAACCCTAGAGATGGTGCTAGAATGCTCGTACACAAACCCTCAGACTTCCTGTAAGGCACATCTCATGAGTCTTCAGGTATGTCTCACTGGTCCCCAGGCATGTCCCACTAGCCCTCAAGATGGGTGTGGGGCCTAGGTCTATTGTTATGCAAACTAGAAGTCATTCTCCAATGTGGCCATGCCATCGGGAGGTTACCAGTCAACATCTAAAAGACAATAGGAGATTCGAGCTCCTGGAATTGAGCTGAGGCCCAATACAGAAATATCTTATTCGGTGCCAGACATCCAATGAACCCCAAGTCCAGCCTCAAGGTCATACCATGAGCTTTAGGTTCAAAAGAAGGCAAGAGGTGCACATGACCAAGTAGATGTGGTCCAAATGGAAACTGTCCATCACTGGTCCTCACTGTCCTTGTTCCAGCTGATGCTGCAGTTTAGGCTGACAAGTCAGAGCTGTATGTGAAGACTCTTTCTTGGAGACAAAGTTTCCCTCCGAAGTTCAGCGTTATCCTTTTCCCAGCATAGGGCTCCTGGGAAAATTTTAATTCTCTGGGGCTCATGGTTTCAATGGTTTGGTAGCCAAAGGAAAGGGTACAGAGAGTTCTCTTTCCACTATTTTCGCTCCTGTCAGCATATTTGCTTCAGCTTTGTGACTATTGATAGAATTCCCTCTTTGGGACCTAGTGTCTTCAAACCCAAGAATTTCTTTGGTGATCTTGTAAAAGGCTCAACTTATCAGAACCAGTGCACAGTGGGAATTTCCTCTTTTGATTGAAGCAGACAACTGTCCTGAACCTCAGCTGCAAAATCCTTTTGCCTTAGCTCTGTACGAACCTTATGCATAGATTCCCCTTATACAGAAGAGTGCACTTACCAAGGAATCAAGGAGGCTGACTTAGCATTTGGGCCATCAAAATCCTGTATGCATTTTTTTCAAAGAACAAACACTTGAAAGGTCATGCACTGAAATTATCAGCCCGTTTTCCACATATTGAGATGACACATAAATTTCCTCTTTGAAGTAGCCTCCATTTTTCAAATCTTCTGGGGGAAGATAGATTTTTGCAGTAAGAAAAACCAGAGAGGTTGTGAAGTGGTAGGGCTTTGTTAATCCAGATAATCTCCAAGGATTCATCAAGAATGAAGCACTTGACTTGAACATGGGCCCCTAAATTTGCCCTTGAATACTAACCGTTTGGAAGGCAAGGTAGTGACCTCAGGTAGTAAAGTGCTTGATCGGAGTTCAGTGTCCACACCCACATTTTCAAAAAGCCAGGCTTAATAAATAAATAAAAAAAAGAAGCCGGGCGTTGGTGGTGCACGCCTTTAATCCCAGCACTCAGGAGGCAGAGGCAGGTGGATCTCTGTGAGTTCGAGACCAGCCTGGACTACCAAGTGAGTTCCAGGACAGGCTCCAAAGCCACAGAGAAACCCTGTCTCGAAAAACCAAAAAATAAATAAATAAATTTTAAAAAGCCAGGCTTGATGGAGTCCACTGGGAAGGCAGAGACAGGAGTATCCCTGGGGCTTAATGGCCAGTGTAGTTCCTAATCATAGAGATAAATCCCAGGACAGAGTGAAACCCTGTCAGGAACAACAAGGTAGATGGCACCTGAGGAATGGAAACTAATGCTATCCTCTGGACTACACATACATATGTGTGAACATGTGTGTCCACTGAACACAAACATACATGAAAACACATATAAACATACACAAATATACATATACACACATAAACATACACACACATAAATATGCACGTTACACACGCTTAGCACAAACACGCACACACATATATATGCCATTTACTCCCTTTCTCAGTCAACGAACACAGAACACACACACATATGTATGTATGAGCTATGCCATTTACTCCCTTTCTCAGTCAATACACACACACACACACACACACACACACACACACACACACGTATGGGTTGTGTCATTCAATCTCTTTCTCAGTCACTCCCAGGCCTGTACTTTCCACCCAGCATTTCCTGGGTAGAAACTACATTGTGTTTGTTTTAAAACTTGACCTATTCCCATTTCTAAAGTGGGCAAGGATTTACAGAGGTGGTTCACCTCTGCACCTATAAGGCACCTATCAGTGGCAGAGTAGACAGCTAAATGGGCACAGGAAAAGAGTTGCTTCTCTGAGACTATTACTCTGGGTCTCTGGATGCTCTGTGGCAATGACCAAGGTGACTCTCAATAAGGGATGGTCTGCAAACAGAGCCGGGGTTATTACTGCTGTGATGAAATACCATGACAAAAAGCAACTGGGAAAGAAAGAGTTTACTTCACTCGTGCTTCCTCACTGAAAGCAGTTAGGGCAGGAACCCAGGACAAGAACCTGAAGCAGGAGTGCCGCTTGCTCCCTATGGCTTGCTCAGCCTGCTTTCTCGTAGAATCTAGGGCCACCAGCCCAGGAGTGGCTGGACCCACCTGCATGAATCACCAGTTAAGAAAACGCACTACAGGGTTTGCCTGCAGCCTGATTATACGGAGGTGTTCTCTCAATTGTAGTTCCCTGGTCTCTGATGACTCTAGCTTGTGTAAAGTCGACAAAAAAAAATTAGCCAGCACGGGCAGGGTCACTGCATAGCTGTAGAAGAAAGGAGCTAGGAGCAAGGAAGACTTTTAAGCAAGATCCTGTATTTCAGCTGAATCGATTGGAACACAAGTGGGTTTCACAGGGGTTGATGCTAATAAACTGACTTAGCGGGAAGTTTCACAACTCAGAAACCGGCAGCACAAAACTGTTCAGCAGCTTGTACATTCAGGATGGGTGTTTTTCAAGAAAAGGGAGGAAGGAGGCCAGTGACCGCTCTGCCTGCCTTCCACAAGACTTCTGCTTTCGCAGACTTCCCATGGATGGAGAGCCATTCAATCAGGATTGTTCCCCTCTCCGCTAAGAGGAGAGCACGTATTTGTCTTGTGTGTGCAACTAATTTCATTTCCAATCACTGGAGTGCCACAAAGAAAGAGCCAGAGCCTTGCAGAGAATCCTGGGAGTCGAACAGCAGCACGTCCTACCTCTAATTATCGGCACCTCAGTGAACTTTTCCTCCTGTCTGAAAAACCTGGCGCCCACGGGCATCAGCTGGCATTCATCCAGAGCAAACCACAAAGCCACTGCTTCTTAGATCCCTTCTCCTCTGACCGGCCTTCAAATGACAGAATAGAAGAGAGTCTTAGCCCACTCCCCGTCGTGGGTGATTGAAAATCACATCTTATAGCTTGGACAATGAATATTAATAAACACAATATTATTTTCAAACTTTGTGATTCACAAGAGAAACTTCTTTTTAACTGCCGTGGTGCTGAATTGCAGGCTATGGATTCATTTCTATTTTAATTAGAAAACTCTGGAGAGTTCCGGTGCCAGCAACACAAGGCTGTTGCTTGCTAGACTTTGCCGGCCACTGGCAGGTGGCAAGAGCCTCATTATTCTACACAGGTCCCTTCCCTGACTGTTTTAGAAGGAACCACTAGGTTCTTTATCCTGCTTGTCAGTGGGTTATGCTGCAGCTGCGGATTATGCAAATTCTTGCTTACTTGCAAATAGGCCTGTGTTTATTTTGCGCCTCACCAGCTGTCAACAAAGACATTTTGGAAATAATTCCCATATTTAAAGGCAGATTTTGTTCAAGGGGTCCTGCTTCGAGTTTTCCCAGTATCTGCCCCACGGTGGATTCTTGGATTACCTCTGATGTGGGAAAGCTGGGTGGGTGTGGCCCAGTCCACCTGAGCCCTTTTTCAGTCTCCTCTCTTCAAGTCTCTGTCTCCCTGGCCTGTAAATTTTGCTGGAGCTGAAGCCATGCCTGGCTTTTCTGCAAGAAACCTAAAATGTCGCTCTAACTGGTTCTCCACAGATTGGGAGGGAAAATCTCATTTTATGGTGGTTAGGGAGGCTGAAGACTTCAATGCTTTCAAATCAGCATTTGAACAAACATCCTCTCAAATGAGAAACCTAACACTTCAGAGAGCCTGCCTCACTGTCCCCGAGGCTTTGAAAAGCATTCCTACTTAACAATCGCAATGGAAAGCAGGTGACAGTCTATAAGCAAATAATTGCATGCCTGATCTTACTTCAGGGTTCTATCCTATTTACCTGTCCTTTTCCAGATTTTATTGGATTTGATTTCATGGAAGAAGTAGAAGAATGTTTAATTACTTTTTTCGACAAGTATTGCTTCAAACCATGTCGGGGAAAGTCAGCAAATCAAAAAGCATTTAATTTCCACCAGGTGTTTTTCTTAGAATGATTTCTCTGCACAGCCATCTCTTCAGTTAATAGGTGAATTCAGATGAAACAATCTGAGTATAAGAAACGCTCCTCCCCACATCGCCGAGAACACACTTCTATTCGTGGTTTCTCAGAAGGCTTAGCTTATTGTTTAAATTTCTCTCAAGTTACAATCACAGGCACCATCTCTGTTTCCCCCCCAAAACTCAGCGTGAACAAAGGAAAAGTCCAGCGCATCTAAGATTCCCTAGGCGGGAGGGGGGGTGAATGGAAGATAAGCTCTCTAATATACAGCAAACAGGCAGACCTGATAAGCTGCCTAAAGGTGGGAACTTAATGCTGAGCCCCAGGTATCCCTAAGCTGCCTCAAGTGGTCCAGACGGCAGCATGCAGTCATATGTTCAGTCATTGTTTACCCATCAAGCTTTGTACAAAACTTGGGTGTTAATGGAGAAAACTGGCAGGATCTGTTCCTTAAAGGTTGAAAATGAGGAAAGTAATGCTAGTTGGCCCTTGACCTTTTGGTGATAAGGCAATGGGAACACCCTTCCAAATAAGTGGGGGCAGAGGTGAGGCATAGCGCTGCACAGAGTTTTATGCAGGAGTCACAAATGGAGATATGCCAGTGAGAGGCATTTCAAAGACAGCTTGGAATTTGTTTAGAGAACCTAGATACCATTGGCTCGAATACCACCACTGCCATTCATCAGCTGTGTGTGTCAGTACGTGAGTGGATGCGTGGTGAAATATCTAGACGGTGGAGCATTATGCAGTGCTGCAAAGGGATGAACTAACAAATCACGAAAAGGAAGATGGGATGGAGATGATGGTGAAGATGATGAAAACAGTGATGGGGTGGTGATGATAATGTTGATAATAATAGTGATGGATGGTAATAATATTGATGATGGTGATGATGGTGGAATGATCACGGTGGTGGTGATAATGATGGAGATGGTGGTGGTTACATGATGGTGATAAATCTCTGTTACTGATGATGAACGTAATGATGGTAGCAGTGGTAATAATGGAGATACAGTGAAGTTGTAATAATGATGGTTATGACAAAAGTAATGTTATTCACAAGAAGAGTGCGTAAAATAAACCACATTGTCATCCATCCTTAAAGTCCAATAATATAAGGTTGATGCTTTGTCTTCTAAATATCTCTCAGAACAATGAGAATCAAACCTTCTTTGGGGAATGTGGTACCCACATGTTCTGAGCTGTTGGAATTGCATTTTGGGAACCAGTAAAGTTTCATGGTATGGGTATTATCACCCACAGACAGACACATCACTCAACAGTGAGAAGAAACACAACACTTTCTCTCTTTACCAGGGCAACGGGGTGCTGTGCCATTAACAGCCTGCTCCTGCAGGTATAGACTCAGAGAACTAACCAAGTCTCCCTGCAGACTGATGCTCAACCATGTTCAACACAAAATTTCAAGCTTTCTGTGATCAGCTGAGACAAACAGCTCACAGGTTATGAATATACCAGATAGCAAGTGGTAATTTCTAAGGGTCACAGCTGGATAAGGCTCCCATGAATTCTGTTCTCATTTAGTTTTCTAATACTCAAATACATGGCCACACTGAGTAATGTCACCCAGGTATGTTCAGGATAAAGGGGAATATGCTTGAAAAATACTCATTAAATAGTTCCTACTACAGATGAATGGCAAGGGACATACTCTGGTCCCCACAGGCCATTTCTGATCTACTCAAGGTGTGTCTTCTCCTCTCCACAGCTTTCTCAGGAGCCCAGTGTCTTAATTTTCTTACTACTGTTGTGAATAACACTATGACCAAAAGCAACTTGGGCAAGAAAGAGTTTATTTCAGCTTACATGTAACAGTCCATCATAGAGGACAGCAGGGATTGTTTGAATGTTAATTGGCCCTCATAAGTTCATAGGGAATGGCCCTATTAGGAGGTGTGGCTTTGTTGGAGAAAGTGTGGGCTTGTTGGAGGTAATATGTCACTGTGGGTGTAGGCTTTGAGGTCTCTTTTGCCCAAGCTTCTCTCAGTGTCACACTCAGACCATTTCCTGTGGCCGGTGGGTCAAGATGTAGAATTCTCAGCTCCTTCTCCAGCACCATGTCTATTGTGGGTGGTGCTACCCCTGGGATGATGGTCCTGTGTTCTATTAGAAAGTAGGTTGAGCAAGCCATGGGGAACAAGCCAGTAAGCAGAGTCCCCTCCAAGGCCTCTGCATAAGTTCCTGACTCCAGGTTCCTGCCCTGTTTTGAGTTCCTGTCCTAACTTCCTTCAATGTTAAATAGTGCTGTGGAAGCACAAGCCAAATAAACCCTGTCTTCCCTAACTTGTTTTTGGCCATGGTGTTTCATCACAGCAATGGTAACCCTTAGATATTCCCTGATTTTCATTTTATTTTATTTTATTTGTGTTGTACCTTCTTAAGCCTCAATTTAGAATGGACAAAGCACATTTTAGTCTCCTTTGCAATCTTGTAATTATTTACAAAAGATTGACAGCTGTCAGTATTTCATGATGCTCCTTCTTCCTCAATGACTCTAGCTTGAATGAATTCTAAAATATAAATTTAGAAATCCACAATATTCTTTTTCAAAATTCAATCAACATCCCCATCCCCTGAAGTCTACCTCCTGAGAAGACATATGTGAGCTGCTCACAGACCACCTTGTCCTCTATGTTCAAAGAAATCTTTCACAGACAACCTGCTTCTCATGTCCTTCTTAATGTTTAAACTTTTTCTGGTTTAAATGGATGAGAAGCATGGCATAAATTTCACTCGGAAGAGACCTGTAAATGAATAAAGGAGAAAAAAATCATTGCAGTCTGCAAGTGAGAAAATTGTAAGAGAAAATATCAAAGGGGAATTGTCGTGAACTAGAAAGCAAAGGATATTTCTAGCCTTGGTCCAGACACATCTGAGGAAATGAGTGAAGACAGGTACAACCCCAAGTCTTCTTCCCAATTGCACTGCAGTGAATTCCACGTTCCTCAATGGCGGGTCCATGACTGTGTCTTCAGGGTCACCTGCTTTAGCCTCTTGATTGGCCTCTTCCTGTTCTCTCACACAGGTTGTCCCTAGGCAGTTGTTAGGACCAAGCAGAGCAATAGAGGTAGTTGTTGCTATGGTTTCCAGAACTGAGTCATGCAAAGCCATGAGGAGAATCAGTGGCTCCACCAACGCCCATCCTGGGGCTCACTAAAATGGGATTCTATTCCGGTACCTCTGGTTCCCCAGTGAACTGCTGAACTCCAGGATCCTAGCAGCCCTCCGTGTGTGAACTACATTGAAAGACTTGAATAGAATCCTTTTTATTAGTTTTTTTTCAAGTTAGCATATAGAGAAACAGGTTTCACTGTGGCACTTCCACACAGTTATCACAGCTGTACCATCAGGGACTTGTGGCCTCAAGGCTCGTAGAAAGAGGATTAGGGACAGAAGGGAGAAGAACACTGAACCCTCACAATCCCAGATCAAAAGGCTCGGGAACCTCTTGCATTTATGTGTCATTGATCAGAAATAGTCACATGACCTCAAGAAATTGTGCAAAACTTAGGGGAGTACATAAGATATTTGAGGAGTACAAATAGCCTCTGACACACTCAGACGTTCGGGGTCTCATCAAAACACTTTCTGATAACTCTACTAGAGCAATCATAATGACCTGACCAACATCTATTAATTCTTAGCTGGGGATTTTACACCTCCACTGTCTCTGCATTTGTCCTATCAACTTGTCCATCTGAGTAGAGGAGAGCAATAAAACATTCATGGGAGAATAACATAAGAGGACCTGGGGAGTCAACTTTGTTAAATGATATATTAGCCACTGTTTTCTATGCTCCTTCCCTGGAGTTTTCTTCCTCCTCCTCCTCTTCCTCCTCCTCCTCCTCCTCTTCCTCCTCCTCCTCCTCATTCTTCTTTTCAAGACAGGGTTTCTGTATGTAGCCTTGGCTGTCCTGGAACTTACTCTGCAGACCAGGCTAGCCTTGAACCCACAGAGATCACCTACCTTTGCCTCCCAAGTGCTGGGATTAAAGGCAGTAGTCACCACCGCCACCACCATGACCACCATCACCACTACCCAGCAATCTGTATTTCTAATAGCCTTGATCCACAGTTCTTAGTGAAGAGCTGAGCTCTGGAGCCTATGGCCACTTTGTGAGCTTTGAGAGGAAAGCCATTTGGGCAACAAGCTTCCCTGATCTCCACAATTAGTGTCCATCTGTGACTTGGCTTCATTCACCTCCCCAGTGGCTCTTCCACTAGCCCGTGTCAGATGGAGATTGGGCTGTGCCTCAGAGAGTTTTAGGGTTAGTTCAGGTAGGGAAACTTTTGCCAGATCTTAATCCCCATCCCTACTCCTTGCCAAAGAGCTGGATGCTGAGTCGAAAGCTCCTTAACTCTCTGAGGAGCCTCATAAGTGAGTTTTGTATCCTGGGGTGAGATGCACTTCCTATGCTCACCACAAGCTCATACACACAAGTCCCTGCTGCTGCCACTAAGTTCTGAACCCATCTCTCACTGGTTCTTTGTTGTGGCTGCGCTGAGCAGAGACCACCCCTGGGGGTCCTATAGATCCATAGAATTATGTTTCTAACCTTAAGAGAACACTCGAGGAAGAGCGAAATATGGTTCAGACAGCAGTCATTATAACATAGTGGAAAAAAGAAGGCTAACAAGCTTCATTTCAACGCTATTAACATGATTTTAAAGCCTTGTGTTTTCTAAATATATTTAACAGTAGTGAGATATGTTTCTAGTGTATTGGTTTTTAATAGATGAATGAGTCCAATTTTCCAAAAACAGTGAAATAAAATCTACTTCTGAAAGTTCCCACCCATTACTTATGAATACATTTCTTTGTTTTATGCCTAAAACAAACAAGAGAAGGAAGGAAATAAATCAACATATTAACATGGTTATGTCTACTGGAAACATAAGTGGCTTTTCTTCTTTTATGCTTAAGTTTTGTTTCTCTGTAGTAAACATATATAACTTCATAGCTATGATGCTTCCATTAGTATATTGGACTGGTTAGTTTTTTTTTTCAACTTGATGCACACTAGAGTCACTTGGGAACAGAGAACCTCAATTGATGAATTACCCACATTAGATCGACCTGTATGCAAGTCTATGGGTCAATTTCTTGACCAATGGTTGATGTGGGAGGGCCCAGCATACCATAAGCAGTGACAGGCTGAGTAAGTCATAGGAGGTAAGCCAGTAATCAGCATCCTCCATGACCTCTGCTTCTGTTCCTGCCTCCAGGTTCCTGCCCTGACTTGTATCCACTGATGGACAACTGCAAGCCCAGGTAAAACCGTGTGTGTGTGTGTGTGTGCGTGTGTGTGTGTGTGTGTGTGGTCAGTGTTTTATCATTGCAACAGAAAGGCAAAGTAGTATATAGATAAAACAACTTGATGATAGTTGACAGTGAAAAAAATGCATCTGACAGTTTATGTCAACCATCCCCATCCCCATGTCAGTCACAACCTGAATTTGTCTAGAAACAGCTCTCATGTAACCTCAAGGCAGGGTAGGACACAGATATAGGTGCAGAACAATGTACTGTAGTGTCTCTAAGGTGCCAACAGGCAGAATTATCACATTCCCAGGTTTTTTCCCCTTGCATTTATTTTCAAAGCAGAAAATCGGGCTCAGTTTATCAGGCTCTTTTTTATTACTGATTAGCGAGGCATCCAGTGTTGAAGAGGCGAACATCACATCTGCACTTGCTTCCCAAACAGCAGCTCCATCTTGCTGATAGCGCATTTCCTCCTCTCTGTCCTCATCAGATGCAGCTCCAAGGTTCGTCTCCACGACACACAGATGCCAGATGAGCTTCCTGACTTGAATTTCAAGCTCCACAGCAACAGTCGCCCGACTGTGCCCATTGCTCTCCAACAGGAAGGTCTAGACCCTTAACTCCATCTTAAGCTCCATAGTGGCCTTCAAGTCTAACCTCCACAGCTGCTAGCCTGGCCAACCACCACTGGGGAGTAGTTATTTTGAGTGTCTTCTATTGCATGTGATGGCAGTGTGATTACATATGCAAATTGCAACTACGTAGGGATGGGATCCACAGACCCGGAGGACAAGCCCTGGCAATGCCCCTCTGCACCAGACTTTCTTTTTTGAGCCACAAACCAGCTCCCAAATTATGACATGGAGACTTATTATTAGTTCTGAATGCTTGGCCTAACTTAGTCTCATTTCCTGTTTCTCTTTACCTTTTGCCTCCAGGCTTTTTACTTTTCTTTTTGTAAGTCCTATTCTGCATCTGCTGTCTGGTGACCGACTGCCTGGGTGGCCCCAGGTGTCTCCCTTTCTTTCTCCCTCACTCCTCCCTCCCTTCTTCTTCCCATCATTATTCCTTTGCCTGCCAGCCCCACCTGTCCATTTCCTAACTAGCTATTGGCTGTTCAGCTTTTTACTAGACCAATCAAGTGCCCCCCAGGAGGCAAGGTTAAGCAAATACAACACATCTTTACATTGCACAAATGTGGCATGAACAATGTTACACATCTTTACATCATTAACAAAGGCAGCAGAAACAAATGTAACACACTTTCATACAGTTACAATAACATTCCATGGCATAAACCAATGTAACACATCTTTGCCTACCTAAAATGATATTCCATAGCACCCCTCTTGCTTCAGCCTATCATATGGTTCCTCCATCTGACATCACTAGCAAGCTCACCTCCTGAGATGGGAGTCAGACACGGAGAGGGAGGGTGTTCTCTAAGGAGTTGTATACAAGTGGCTTGTATACAAGGGGGCCACCAAGACTTTCCCCACATTGACTCTCTAGAAATAAGCCCATTGTTTGGATTTAATGCTCATGTTCATCCTTCCTTCAAATTCACATGGTGATACCTGACTCCAGAATGATGGCATTTGGAGATGAGACCCATATGGAGATAGTTGAATTGAGATGCAGACATGAAGGGGAGGCCCAGTCATGTGGCCAGTGATGCTCCATGTTCAGCCTGAGACTCAAGAGTGAAGGCAAGTCAGAGGAAACTCCCAATCAGTTTTTATGATATATCATATTCTGCACTTATGTAATTGCCCTAGTTGGTCTTAATTGTCAATTGGTCACAGCCTAGAGTCATGTGAGATGAGACGCCTCATATGAGGAACTGCCTAGATAAGGTTATCTGTGGGAGTTTGTCTAGATTGTTATTGATAGATGAGGGCCCATCCCACTGTAGGTGGTGTCATTTCTCAAGCAGGTGGTTCTGGGCTATGTAAGAAAGCCAGCTAAGCATGGGCTTGAGTGAGCCAGCCAGCAGTGTTCCTCTCCAAGTGGCTTTTGGACAGAGGGATTTATCACAGCCATACTAAAGTGAAGTGAAGAGCATGGAAATCTTGAAAACAAGAGTTAAAATGCAGTAGAATACACCAGTGACTTCAGATGACACCACCCCTGTGCCCAATTACGGCCAGTGATGGGTACAACACAGTGAGGAACTGTGGGCTCTAGAATGCTTCTATCCATCATTCCATTCACTTACTTTTTATAACAGTCTTATATGGTGAGAATGCTCATTAATCTTATTGTTCAGAACACCCCCAAACGGTAGAACACAGAAAGTAAGTCATTCCAATGTCACAAAGCTAATGTGTGGCGGAGCGCAAGATCCCACCGGTTCTTGCCACTGCAGAAGTCAGTGACCTCCATGCCTTTCTCTCGCTCCCATCAGAGAGCCACAGTCACTCAAGGACCTTCCTGCCCATCCAATGGCCATCATTCTTAACCCAGTTGGCTGCTACCACGAACTGCCGTGAGACAAGTAGATTATGAATAACACAAACATATCTGTCAGCGTTCTTGAGAGTGAGAAGTATAAGATGGAGGTGCTGGGAGAATCTGTCCATCTAGAACTGCTTCCTGGTTCGTAGCACTTGCTTGCTGTATCCTCATGTATTGGAAGGGTGTGGCATCTCGGGGTTCCCTCCCATGCTTACTCTGACCCCTCTGCTCATGGCCTACACACCCCTGAAGGACACCTCTTAATTCCATTGTGTTGGGGTCAGCATTTAAATATATGAATTTGGAGACTTTTGAACACCCAGCCCCAATGGTACCCCAGTACCAACTGGAGCTCAAATTTATCATTCACAGAAGAAAACTAAAGGACACATAGCACTAAGGCTTGAATCACTGGAATGATTAAGGGTCCTGGTGACATCATGATGATACTTTCCTTTTTCCCAGACTTTAGCCACAGGATTCCATTAGTGAACGTGATGCTGGAGACAGAAGGGCTGAGAGACAGCGCCCAGGGGACTGAGGAAGACACTGCCAATTCTCCTTCTTGTACAGACCCAAACTGTCTTCCCATCTGTGCTGTACAGCGTCCCCCAAGCAAGGAAGTGAGCACAGACCCTTCTTAGCCCCATGGAGAAGCAGAAAGAATGGAAAATCAAAGCCAAACTGAGCCCTGGTTCCCTGTTCCTTGTTGTGACACTCGGGTAATTTAACTTCCCAGGTCCACATATATAAAGAACATGAACAACCATGCCTCTTAAGAATGGGAACTGAGCCCTAGTGTTAGCTCATGTGGCACATGGTGGGGGAGCATCAGTATTTGACATTCCCAAGTATTCGTGGGTCCAAAATGTTCCCAGTGCTCCCTCTAGGAAAATGACCAAGTCTCTTGTCTTTCCAGGTATAGAACAGCATGAGGCAGCCATTGCCACATGTAAAAAGGACACCAGTCCACTCAATAGAGCCTTGGAAAAAGCTGTGTGCATGTGCATATGTGTGTGTGCCTATGTGAATGTGTATATATGCATGTGTGTTCATATATGTAAAAGCCTGCATATATGTTGCTGTATGTGTGCATTTACATGTATACCTGTGTGCATCTGTGCATGCATGGCCATGCGCATGGATGTGTGCACATGTCCATGTATATTGACATGTGTAGCGCTTGTAAGCATCTGAAATTGAGCCAGCGTTTCTTTGTTTACAAGTCTGTTGCAGTCTCATCTCTTACATCATCCAAAATCGTCCCTGCAAGCATATGGTTATTGACTGCTTGGAATGGATCTGACCCAAATTGAGGTTCTGTATGTATGCATTGCATGCAGCCACTGGGTTACCAAGATCTAAAATGAAAAGGTAAAGAAAAACAAAATGTTATATTTATATGATCATATGCTGAAATGAAAATATTTAGCTATAGGCTTAAATTGTATATAGTAAAAAAAATAATTTCACCTGTTTCTGTTTATATTTGTCTACTTATATATGTGAATCACATTGGACAACAACTGTCCCAAGAATATGTTTCTTGTGAAACAGAAATTGCATAGAAAACTCTTGCATCTTACGATTAAATTTCCAAGAAGGCAATTCTGATTGGCTTAGCTCTGGCCTAAGTATCTGTTTTGATTGGGCCATCTTAAGTGCAGGCCTAGTGACCTTAATTCTATCCACAGTATCCACATAGTGGAAGCAGAGAACAGACTCCTGCAAGTCGTCCTCTGACTACACACACACACACACACACACACACACACACACACAATTAAAAAATAAAAATAGAGCTTAAATAGAAATACATACTAATATCCATAATAAAAACTACCACCCCATAAAGTAGTGGTCATTAATTTTAATATGTCATTGAAAGTGCCATATGAAAGTCCCATATGTCCTGTGTTCACTGATACAGAATCTGGACCATAGGCAAAAGTATTTCCATTGCAACCAATCACGCTTTGGTAGCAGAAGGGGAAGCATAAAGGCCTTTTTAATCTTATGATGCAAATACTCTCACCTCTCAGCTTTGAACTCATTTCTGTTCATTCTAATTCTTTTTTTTTTCTGGAGTGTTTCTAGTCTATTGTTAGATGTGAGCTCCACTGTTGCAGAGTGCCCAAGTTTGATGCTGTTATTAAAATGGTGCCGATATAAATTACCATAGCGACAAACACAAATTCATAGCCCAATTTATCCTGTGGGGGCTGAACTCTTCTACAGCTCTTGAAAGTGCAAAGCATGGAGCAAATCAAACAGCTGCCGAGGGACTCCAGCAATCTTCAGCGTAGACTAACATTAAATGCTCGGTTACAGTCGGTTATGGACAACACAGGCCATTTCTTTTGAATGACCCCCATCTTAAAAGAGCTGAGTATAAGCACAGCATCTTCACCTGCCTGGCGTGTGTTTTTGTCTGTCACAAGCAGGCTGTGTTCTGATGACTGACCAAGAAAGAGAAGTCCCCCCACAGCAAAGGGTGCTCTTTTTGTTTATAAATACATTATGTACGACTCACAGTCATGGTCTCTATCCCCTGATAATAAACATGAATCCAAACAGTAAAAAGGACAGACAGCAAAAGAAGGACATGTCACTTGCATCAGACAGCAAATATATAGCTAAAAATAGATGAAGGAAATATATGGGTATGGGGGGGTGTTCTCCATCTTGTCCCTGTTTGACAGGCACACAGATTCCTTGTTTCTCCCTCATCCAAATGCAAGAGTTAAAAATAAGAGTTAGCACCTGTGTTCTTCAGCAACATTATATGGTGACAACGACTTTCAAGGGAAGGGTGTATTTTTGGTTAGGCACACTGAGACATCCCTTCAGCAAAAAATACTTAGGAGGATTTAGATTTGATTCCATCAGGAGAGCATTCGAGAGTTTCTCCTTCTTTATATGTGACTGTGGACAAGGTTATAAGATAGATTCATCTCCCTGTGTGTCCTTTCCCCAAGACTTTATTCCACATCTAAGGAACACATGCCCATAAAATCAAGTGCTCATGAATTCCCAAAGCATGAAAACCCCACTGACATTCTAGGTGTGAATTTAGAAGGAAAAGCTCTTCTTGTTCCTATCCATGTTAGGGAAAAAACACTATTTTATTTATTTTTGCATGTGTGTGTGATGTGTGTGCATGTGTATGTGGACTGTGTATGTGTGTGTACAGGTACACACGTACATGTGTATATATGTGTGTGGAGTCCCTAGGTTTGTGTTTGATGTCTTTCTTGAGCACTTTCCACCTTATATATTGAGGGATGGATGGTTTCTTGCTAAACCTGAAGCATACCATTTTGTTTCCTTTGTCAGTCAGCTTGTTCTGGGGACAAACTAGTTCCATCTTCATTGCACAAGGATTATAGGTGGGCCATAATACCCATGTGGCTTTTAAGTGGGCCCTAGGGACCCAGTCTCCTGTCCTCATGCATATATACTATATATGCAGTGAGTCATTGTGGCAGCCCTGGAAGAAAAAAAATTAATCGAACTATTGTCTGAAGGAGGCATTCTTGCATTGACTCCAAATAATTTTTGGTTCCTGACACATGTTGGCATACTTTCAAAAACTAGAGATTCAGAATATAAATAAAAAATTTAAAAAAATTTTTGATGCTGGAGAGATGGCTCAGCAGTTAAGAGTACAGGCTGTTCTTTTGGAGGACCCAACACATAGAGAGAGGGGGAAAAGAAAGAAGAAAAGAAAAAGCAAAACTGAAAAAGATATACAAGATCCAAGCTGGAAGGAGAAGGGGAGAGGCTCTGGCAGATGTCATGTAGAAAGCCTTACATATACCAACCCAAAAGGCAGTCAGAAATTACAGAAGTTACAATATCCAAAAACCAACACATTAAAAACCATTTGTTCCTATACATTAAATTAATCTACTGCAAAAAAGAAATTAAAGAAGCAATCCCATTTATCCCAAAGAGAGATAAATTTAACCAAGCAGGGAGGAAACCAACACACCAAAAAGCTAAAACACTAAAGCATCCAGAGATATTTTTTCTCATTTGAAAAATGGAAGAAAATGTTTTATTGATTTGGAGGGCTCTGATAAAGATTTTATCAAGCACACACGTGGTGACTTTAAAAGGTTGTTGAAATATATTGAACGAGTAGTTATAATGTAGACAGTTTTTGCAAACCAGGTCTTTCCATCCAGCCCCCACTCTTGCTGGGACATGGAGGAGGTCTGGAAGTACAGCAAAAATAAAACAAGAGCCTCAGGGAAGCAGCCCTGAAATAAGAGTTAGGGAGACAAGAGAGGGTCTTTATCCTGTATCTGCTGAAATTGGTGAGCTCCCATCCCTCACCAGACATCTTGTAGTTTTTATGTAAACCACAATGGCCACCCTAGAGTAACATTTTGGGGTCCATCCTTGATCCAGGTAGGAAAAAACAAGGCTTTATCTTTCCTCCATTATAGATCAATTCAAATGAAACACCTCGATAAGCAGAGACAACATCAGCCAGAGCATAATTGTCATCCCTGTCACACTTTTCAAGCACACATGAAAAAACTAATAAAGGAAAAGAAAGTTCAAGACTCCCACGCAAAAGAATAATGCTTTTGAGGGGACATTTATTTGTCTGCAGCTTGGAGGCAGGTGGAAATATGAGTCTTCCTGGGAAAGAAAAATCAGTCTTCTTGATTTAAATATCCATGACTGTAGGGGTTGGGGATACTCTCTGTAGATAGAATTCTTACTTAGAGAATTTCCGATGCCCTGAGCAGAACTTCGGGAGACTTGGGGATTGCACACTGAGGATCCCATCCTGACGAGATTCAGCCCACCCAGAGACTGCCAGCACCATGGTCCCTTTCTCCACCCACGGGGCTAGATAGGCCTGGGCCTGTTTACAATCCGCCTTCCCATGATCTGTGCACAACTAGCTGAGGCCAGGATACTGTGCACTGCAGCTCCCATCCCGGCAGGAGCCAACCCTCCCAGAGACTGCCAGCATCCAAGTCCCATTCTCCAACCACTGGAAAATCAAACCTAACTTCCAGTGCACTGAACAGAACAACCAGAGACCTGGGAACTACACACTGCTGATCCCATCCCGACAGGGTCCAGCCTACCCAAAGATTACCAAGGCCCTGGTACTAGGACCACCTCCATCCACACAAGAGGAAAGCAACCAGAGTATTGGACCTGATCCAAAAGGAACCATAGTCACATATCCACCAGGAGAGGAAGAGACACCTTCTGCACTCACTGGAAGAACTGATGCGAAGGAGACAATATTAAAACACACCCAGCAACAGAAAAACCAAAACGACACAGGCAGAGTCTATAGTCTCTACAACTGCAAGACCTGAACAATCCAATGTAGATGAAGCAGATGAAAAAGACCTTAAAAACACTTCATGAAAATGACAGAGGCCCTCAAAAAGGATATGAGAAAATCCCTTAAATAAATGGAAAAGAAAACAAACCAAAATCCAACAAATGCAAGAAAGAGAGAAAAAGATAAAACAAAAATTGCAAGAAACAATTCAAGCAGTGCAAGGGTTGAAAGCTGAAATAGAGACAATAAAAAAACACAGTCTGAAGGAATGCTGGAAATGGAAAAGCTGGGGAAATGTTCAGGTACTACAGATGCAAGCATAACCAACAAAATACAAGAGATAGAAGAGAGAAATTCAGGTGTTGAAGACACACTAGAGGAAATAGATTCATCGACCAAAGAAAACCTAAAGTCTAACAAATCCCTAACACAAAATATCCAGGAAATATGGGACACCGTGAAAAGACCAAACCTAAGAATAATAGGTATAGAAGAAGGTGAAGAAAACCACCTCAAAGGGGCAGAAAACATATTCAACAAAATCACAAAAAGAGTGGACCACAAAAAAATCCCCTCCTCACAAAATAATCAATACCCCAACATACAGAATAAAGAAAGAATATTAAGAGCAGCTAAGGAAAAAGGTCAAATAACATACAAAGGAAAACCTATCAGAATTACACCTGACTTCTCCATGGAAACTCTGAAAGCCAGAAGCACCTAGATAGATATTCTACCAACACTAAGAGACCACGGATGCCAGACTACTATACCCAGTAAAGCTTTCAGTCACTATAGATGGAGAAAACAAGATATTCCATGACAAAAACAGATTTAAACAATACGTATCCACTAACCAAGCCCTACAGAAAGTTCTGGAAGGAAAACTCCAACCCAAAGAAGTGAACTACAACCAGAAAAACATAGGCAATCAATAATCCCACTTTACCAACAACCAAAAGAAAAAAGGGGTGAAAATCCACAAACAATTCCAACAACAACAACAACTCCAAAGAAAACAAGAATGAGCAATCAATGGTCATTAATATCCCTCAATATTAACGGTCTAAATTCACCAATAAAACGACACAGGCTAGCAGAATGGATTTGAAGACAGAATCCATCCTTCTGCTGCATACAAGAAACATATCTCAACCTCAAAGACAGACATTACCTCAGAGTTAAGGGTTGGGAAAAAATTTTCCAATGAAATGGACCCAAGAAACAATCAGGGGTAGCAATCCTAATATCTAACAAGTTAGACTTTAAACTGAAATGAATCAAAAGATATGAAGGAGGTCATTTCATACTCATCACAGGAGAAATCCACCAAGATGAAGTCTCAATTCTGAACATCTATGCCCCAAATACAAAGGCATTCATGTTCATAAAAGAAACATTACTAAAACTCAAATCAAATATAAAACCTCACACATTTATAGTGGGAGATTCAACACCCCACTCTCACCATTAGACAGGACTACAAGACAGAAACTTAACAAAGAAACAAAGGAACTAATAGAAGTTATGACCCAATTGGGTTTAACAGACATCTATAGAACATTCCATCCAAACACAAAAGAATATACCTTCTTGTCAGTGCCACATGGAACCTTCTCAAAAATCGATCACATGCTTGGCAACATAGCAAACCTCAGCAAGTACAAATAATTGGAATAACTCCATGTATCTTATCAGATCACCATGCTCTAAAGTAGGAATTCAACAACAACACTAATTGTAGAAACCCTACAACTCATGGAAATTGAATAATACGTAATTGTACCATTCCTGGGTCAAAGAAGAAATAAAAAAGAAATTAAGGACTTCCTAGAATTCAATGAGAATAAAGACACAACATACCCAAACTTATGGAACACTTTGAAATCAGTGCTAAGAGGAAAGTTCATAGCTCTAAGTGCCCACATGAAGAAACTGAGAAATAGTCACACTAGAGAATTAGCTGCACAACTGAAAACGCTAGAGCAAAAAGAGGCAAACTCACCCCAGAGGAGTAGACATCAATAAAGTAGAAACTAGGAAAACAATACAAAGAATCAACGTAAGGAAGAGTTGGTTCTTTGAGAAAATCAACAAGATAGACAATCCTTAATCTAAATTTACGAAACGACAGAGAGTGAACATGCAAATTAACAAAATCAGAAATGAAAAGGGAGACATAACAACGGACACTGAGGAAATCCAGAGAATCATCAGGTCATATTTTGAAAACCTATACTCCACAAAATTTGAAAATTTAAAGGAAATGTACAATTTTCTGGATAGATATCACTTGCCAAAATTAAATCAAGAATATAAGCAATTTAATAAGCCTATAACCTCTAAGGAAATAGAAGCAGTTATCAAAAGTCTCCCAACGGAAAAAGCCCAGGTCCAAATGGCCTCAATGCAGAATTCTAGCAGAAATTCAAAGAACAGGTTATACCAATTTGCCTCAAAGTTTTCCACACATTAGAAACAGAAGGGTCTTTGCCAAACTCTTTTTACAAGGCTTCAATAACCTTGATATCCAAGCCACACAAAGATACAACCAAGAAAGAGAACTTCATGCCAATATCGTTCATGAACATTAATGCAGAAATACTCAATAAAATACTGGCAAATTGATTCCAAGAACACATCAGAATAATTATCCACCATGATCAAGTAGGCTTCAATACAAGGATGCAGGGATGGTTCAACATACAAAAATTCATCAATGTAATCCACCATATACACAACCTGAGAAACAAAAATCACATGATCATCTCACTAGATGCTTAAAAAAAACCTTTGACAAAATCCAACACCCTTTCATGATAAAGGTCTTGGAGAGATCCAGAATAACTTACCTAAACATAATAAAAGCTACATACAGCAAAACAACAGCCAACATCAAACTAATTGGACAGAAACTCAACATGATTCCTCTAAAATCAGGAACAAGACAAGGCTGTCCACTCTCTCCATACCTGTTCAATATTGTCCTTGAAGTTCTAGTTAGAGCAATAAGACAACAAAAGGAGATGAAGGGGATACAAATTGGAAAGGAAGAGGTCAAACTTCCACTATTTGCAGATGATATGATAGTTTACATAAGTGACCAAAAATACTCTACCAGGGAACTCCTACAGCTGATAAATACCTTCAGCAAAGTGTCAGGATACAAAATCAACTCAATAAAATCAGTATCCCTACTATATACAGATGATAAAAGGGCTGAGAAAGAAATCAGAGAATCATTGCCCTTCATAATAGCCACAAACAACATAACATACCTTGGGATAACGCTAACCAAACAAGTGAAAGACCTGTATCACAAGAACTATGAGTCTTTAAAGAAAAAATTAAAGAAGACACCAGAAAATGGAAAAAATAGCCCATGCTCTTGGACAGATAGGTAGGATCAACATAGTAAATATGGCAATCTTACCGAAAGCAATATACAGATTTAATGCAATCCCCATTAAAATCACAGCACAATTATTTACAGACCTTGAAAGAACAACTTTATATGGAAAAACAAAAGACCCAGGCAAGCCAAAACAACCCTGTTCAACCAGGCAACATCCAGAGGCACCACCATCCCTCACTTCAAGCTGTATTATAGAGCTATAGTCCTGAAAACAGTTTGGTATTGGCACAAAACTAGACAGATAGACCAATAGAATTGAGTTGAACACCCCAACATTAACCCATACAAGTAAAAGCACCTGATCGTTGACAAAGAAGCTAAAATTATACAATAGATAAAAGAAAGCATCTTCAACAAGTGGTGCTGGCATAACTGGAGGTTGACAAGTAGAAGACTGCAAATATATCCATGTCTATCTCCATGCACAAAACTTAAGTCCAAATGGATCAAAGACCTCAACATAAATCCAGCCACACTGAACCTCTTAGAAGAGAAAGTGGGAGGTACCCTTGAACGAATTGGTACAGGAAACAGCTTCCTGAACATAACACCAGTAGCACAGACACTAAGATCAACAATTAATAAATGGGACCTCCTGAAACTGAGAAGCTTTTGTAACACAAAGGACACAGTCAGCAAGACAAAAAGGCAACCTACAGATTGGCATCTGACAGAAGGCTGATCTCCAAAATTTACAAAGAACTCAAGAAGCAAGTCTCCAAAACACCAAAGGATCCAATTAAAAAGTGGGGTAGAGAACTAAATAGAGAATTATCAGTAGAGGACTCTAAAATGGCTGAGAGACACTTAAGAAAGTGCTCAACATCCCTAGCAATCAGGGCAATGCAAATCAAAACAACTCTGAGATACCATCTTACTCCTTTCAGAATGGCTAAAATCAAAAACACCAATGACAGTGTATAATGGAGAGGATGTGGAGAAAGGGAAACGCTCCTCCACTGCTGGTGGGAACGCTGACTTTTACAGCCACTTTGGAAATCAGTATGGAGATTCCTCAGGAAAATGGGAATCAGTCTACCACAAGACCCATCAATTCCACTCTTAGGCATATACCAAAAAAAAAAAGCCTATTCATACAACAAGGATGTCTGTTCCACTATGTTCATAGCAGCACTATTTTTAATAGCCAAAACCTGGAAGCAACCTAGATGCCCCTCACTCAAAGAGTGAATAGAGAATATGTGATACATTTACACAATAGAGTACTATTCAGCAGAAAAAAAACAATGGAATCTTGAAATTTGTAGGCAAATGGACAGCACTAGAAGAAACCATCCTGAGTGAGATAACCCAGTCACAAATAGAACCATGGGATGTACTCACTCATATATGGATTTTAGACATGAATCAGGGGAGTGCCAGCATACAATTCCACTGCCAGAGAGTCTGGGAAACAACTTTTATCCAGTGACTGATGGAAGCAGAGGGAGACACCCACAGACAAACACTGAACTGAACTCCTGGAATTCAGTGACAGAAAGGGAGAACTGATGAGCAAAGGGGTTAAGACTAGGCTGGTGTAACCCACAGAATCAGTTGACCTGAACAATGGGGAGTTCTTGGACCCCCCAGACTTCTGGCTGGGAGGCCAACATGGGACTGATCTAGACCTCCTGAATGTGGGTGTCAGTGAAGAGGCCCAAGTAATTTATGGGGATGCTCTCTCAGTCTGGACTCTTGGTGGAGGGCCTAGGCCCTGCCCTGAATGAAATGACAGACTCTGGAGATCCCCCATGGAGGACCTAACCCTCCCTGGGGATCAAAGTGGAGATTTGGTGGGGAACTAGGGGTCTGGTGAGGAGTGGAGGGAGAGGGAGCTGGGATTGACATGTGAAGCAAGCTTGTTTCTACCTTTAAAAAAAAGGAAGAAAGAAAAAAAAAGGTATTCTTACTTAGCATTGACAATGTCCCGAGTTTGATCCCCAGCACCCTCCGCACACTACAGGCACAGTGATATCATCCCAATAGTAGGGAATGGAGGCAAGAGAATAAGGCTGGGTATGGTGGGGCACGCCTTTAATCTTAACAATGGCAGGCAGACCTCTGTGAGTTTGAGGCCATCTTGGTCTGCAAAGAGAGTTCCAGAACAGCTAGGGCTATATAGAGAGACCCTGTCTGAAAACAACAACAAAGAGCATCAGGAGTTTATGGCCTTCCTCAGCTATCCATTAAGTTTGAAGACAGCCTGGGGTACATGAGTCTTTGTCTCAAGGAGGAAGACCAAGAAGAGTTGCGAGCCTTGGGACTTCTGAGATAATAATAGGCTTTCATTAGCTGAAATAAATGGCAAATAAGCTTGAGGGTCTAAGGACTGTGGGCTAGAGGATTTTAGCATATTTTCTTCCCTTTCAATGTGCCACAAGGCAGGATTGCTCTCCTTGTTCTCATTCAGGGCTAATCTGTCATCTGAGACCTTATGTCGTAGTCCAATAGGGTGGTTCACCTTGATTTCAGCAGGAAAAAATGGCTTTTTCCAATGCTGCCTCCCTAGAGGGGGAAATGGGTTTGAATTTGTGACATGCAAGAAAGTAGTCATCTTACTGAGTGATGGAGGGTGGCAAAGGTTAGTGTGGGCAGTTGGAGCCCATGCTTGCATGGGCTCTGCAGGGATTTTATGGTTCCCTTCTGAACCTAGAGCATGGATATCCCCACCACGTAGGAATCAATATTGTATTTAAGTAGCAGCAGCTGTTTGGGGAGTGAGTTTAGGGAGACTGTAAATGCGGAAAGGGGAGCCCCTGCCTGGATACACATTATCCACCTCTCTCCCCACTGGAGGGAGGGATACATATCTTCAGTCTAGCAAGAGTCAGCAACTCTACATAGAAACTGGTGAAACTGTAAATAGGTCCCAGTCCATTAAGGTTGGTGCGCAACAGGCACAATTGATTAACTGAGGGCAGACATTTACAGCAGTGTGGTCAATGCAAGGAATCGGGAAAACTGAGCTTTCTCTAGGCAACATTTGGAATAGTTTTTTGTTGTTGTTGTTGTTGGGTTTTTTTATACTAGGGTGCTTGGAGGTTCCTCCTCAAATGCCTGATCTCCAGTTTTCCTGAGGAAGTTTGGAGCCAGCTGCTTGGCATTCTTCTCATCACCTTTCTCGTTGCTTAAGAGAGCCACACATGCTTTCTGTTGCTTAGGTCAAAGTAACTTAATGCAGACAGTATGTACATCCCTCATCTGGTCAAAGGAAATAGATGCCCTGTCCTCAAATCTCATTAGAGGTTTCAAGGTCCAAAGGAAAAAAAGTCAGGGATGAGAATTATCAACATGCTGTAAAACCGGCCCTAAGCCTTTGAGGAGCAAATATGAACCAGGCAAAGAAGCCATTTTACTCCTGATACGATCTTTTTCCTGCCTGGTTCTTCCCTTCCTTTTTTTTTTTGGTTTTACGAGACAGGGTTTCTCTGTATTGTTTTCGAGGCTGTCGGTCCAGTCCGGCCTCGAACTCACAGAGATCCACCTGCCTCTGCCTCCCGAGTGCTGGGATTAAAGGCGTGCGCCACCACCGGCTCCCCTTCCTTTTCTAATAAGAAGTATTGGGTTTATTGTTTGTTTGGTTGGTTTTGTTTTTATAGTTTTATGGGAGCCTATGTCAGGTTTTTAAAGAGACATTGAACTTTCACGGTGTTAGATTCTTTAAAGACTATAGAACCTTTAAGCTGGACTGTATTTTATATTAGTATACCAACATGGGACTCTGCTGAACATTGAAGGACATGTTATGATTTAAAAGTAACATGTGAGGGTGGAGAGATGGCTCAGTGGTTAAAAACATGCGCTGCTCTTGCAGAGAGGACCTGAGTTCTATTCCCAAACATTGGGTGTCTCACAACCTCCTGTAACCCCAACTCTAGGAGGATCTCATTCCTTATTCTCATAGAGTTTCCAGTCTGGCAGAGCTAGAACAAAAAGATCTGTTCTGAAAAGTCATGAATTATGTGACACTTTCCCCAGGTACACGTCACACACACACACACACACACACACACACACACACACACACACACACACACACCTACAAAGCCATGACAAACCAAAGCTACAGCTGCACACCAGTCCAGCTGGATGGGGTTACTTATAGGAGCAGGGGTAACACAAACACAGTCGGCTAGCGAGAGTCTCCTCCCCTAGTAGGTACGGACTTCTAGTAACACTGGAGCAGGTCCCCTGGACTCTTGTGAGTTTCAGCTTTCCCAAACTGTGAAGTTTGCTTGACTCCTGAGGCTCAGGAGTATCTCTGCTCCTTCCTGAATGGAGTGTTTCACTCCAGAGGGAGCTTCTCCACAGCATGGAGTCAGGGTCTGTGCAGGACATCACACTCATGTCTCCTGGGTATTGCTCTCCAAGCACACTCATTGACATCACACTCACTTCTGGGTGTCGATCTCCAAGCACACTCGCTGAGTTACAACAGAAAGGCTAGTGTCTGTAGGTGCTGTTCAAAGTATCCTCTACTTCCAAAGCAGTTCCATCCCAACACACTGTTGACTTTAGTTCAGCAAGAGTGTTTATTAGTTCTTTTGCCCTGACTCTAAGCTGCAGTAGTCATTGTTCTTAGTGAAATATTGTATATCGCAGCTATTATTCTTTGCTGACTACAGAGTAACTGGGGGTGCCATTTATCCTGTGAGTGTCAGGAGGAAAACCTGCCCATCCATCCTTCATTACTTCCCCTCACAGGAGACCCTGGTCACCCTGCCGGAGCCATCGATTCTTTCCTCATCACTTCATTGCGGGCTCCTCGCCCACTTCTGCACCTCTCAGACATCCATTCTCACAGTCTCTGGTGGGCTTCTGAGAATGAAACACCTTGAAGAAAACAAAACATAAAGCATAAGGAAAAAAATCTATGCTGGGCTTTCAGTCGTCACAATCCCCATGCTTTACGAAAAATAAAATTATATAACTCACAACTCTAGTAGTCCCCCAAAAGGCCCAAACTGGTGTGTCTGCCATGTATTTCTGTGTGTGTATGTGAATAGTGTCTGTGTCTGTCTGCATATGTGTTTGTGTACATGTTTGTGGGTATGTATAAATATATATGTGTGTGTGTGTGTGCATGAATGTGTACATGTCTGTATGCTTGTTGAGTTTGTGTATATGTAGATATATGTTTGGATACATATGTGTGCGTTTATGCATATGTATGTGAGTGTGTGTGCACATGTGTATGTGCATGTGTGTGTGCACATGTATATGTGCATGCATGTGTGCATGTGTTTGTGCATGTGTGTTTGAGGGCAGCATTCATGTGTACATGTGTGTGTATGTCTTCATGCTTGTCTGCGTGTGTGTTTGCTCATGTGTGTGTGTTTGTGTTAGTTTGGGGGTTGCATGTATGTATGCATATGTGTATATATGTGTTTGTATAGATGAGTTACCACTCTGAGCATCTGTACTCTCCGGAGAGTACTCTCTGCATCCCTGCAGGGGTGCATCATGGGTAATGAGGCTCTCACCACTGCACTGTTGGCTGAAAACTACTACTGAGTTTAAAGTAACCAAATTAAAGCCCTGCTGGGTCTTCCTTCTCCACCATCAATCCATACACTTTCACAGAAGCATGGGATGTTCCTAGAAAGAGATGAGTTTTCACAAAAAGTCAACACTCCTCCCCAGGAGCACAAGTTCATGTTTACTTCTAAGACTCCAAGGAGAAAACAGACCCTGACATTATAGAGAGTAAAGACTGTCAACATTTTGAACCTAACAGAAAGAATACTGCCATGTGCATGCTTGACCACACTGCCTAAGCAGACCTGGGGGCTGGCTATGGGATTGGCCCTGCTGAATTCAGTGCCCTGGACTGTCATTCTAGAGGCTTTGGTGGCTGCATCTCTAACAGCGGGGGCCTGGGATGAAACTGTAGACCTAGGTTCACCACACTTGAGAAAACAGGAATCACACACAGGACTCCTGACTCTAAAGCTGCAAACAAGCCTCTATGTTAGTCGCTGGCCACCTCCAGGCCCTTCCTGAGGCGTAACAATGATAGTTAAGTAGAACTTCATTCACTTGTTATCATCTCTCTTTCCCTCTTCTTTGTTATTTCTATCTCCTGTCTCTGCTTTCCTGTGTCTCTCTGTCTTTCTCTGACATTCCTCCTCCCTGTCTCTCCTCCCTCTCTGGCTCTCTCTCTCTCTCTCTCTCTCTCTCTCTCTCTCTCTCTCTCTCTCTCTCTCTCTCTGGCTCTCCTTTTTCTCTCCTCCCTGCCTCCTTAATTCTGTTAATTCTGCCAATCAAAATAGGCATTATTTTAAGCCATGACGAGATACTGAAATGCCATAGAGTGTGCGTTGGATGGTGCTGAGCATCAAGTGTGCAGGCGGGACCCTGCTGGCTGCCAACACTGCAAAGACATTGAGGAGGAAAGGGAGTGGCAGATCTGATTAGACTAGAGGACTTTTCTGTGGGTGACATGTTCCTGCCTTTCTTGTTCCCCTGACAGGGGCCCTTGGTGACCCTCATGAGGATGCTGCAGGCTGATGGATGGGTCACGGCCACTGTGGGCTGCAGGAAAGAGAAGCCGGGGCATTCTCTGAAGTCAGCACAGTCTCTTGCTTTAGGATGAAGGGTTTTTCAAGGACAGACTGATGAACAGACATTAATATGGCTACTGTAAGGTCAGCCTCTTGGGAGCTTGTCTCTTCTTGGCTGGATGAGTATTCCTGCTTTTACCTCACAGCATCAACCTCATGGTTGTTTTCCATCACCTCAGGGATGAGGATGTTGGTACCTCATTAATCAGCAGCTCTCTCATTTCTCTGCATCCACAAGGGGCTCTGTGTGTGTGTGTGTGTGTGTGTGTGTGTGTGTGTGTGTGTGTGTGTGTGTGTGTTCATTGCATGAATGTGGACGCAGTATGGAAGGCAGAGGATGGGCTGGCTCTCATGCCTCAAGCCATCACCCACTTTGGTTTTTGTTTGTTTGTTTGTTTGTTTTTTAGTTTTTTATTTATTTTTATTTTAATTTTAAATAGCTTGTTTTACATGTCAATCCCAGTTCCCTCTCCCTCCCCTCCTCCCACGCCCCCCATCCCCCCATCCTCCCACCCTATTGCCAATTCCTTCCGCATAGGGGATATCTAGAGTCTGTCATTTCATTCAGGGTAGGGTCCAAGCACTTCCCTAAGAGTCCAGGCAGAGAGAGCAACCCTCTTTGTGTTATGGACACACGATGTCTGTTAGTATTCGAGGGATAAACACTGATCCACTGCTCAGGACCCCATAGGTAGCCCAGGCCTCCTCATTGACTCTCACATTCAGGGGGTCTGGATGGGTCCCATGCTGGCCTCCCAGCTGCCGGTCTGGGGTCCAAGAGCTCTCCCCTGTTTGGATCAGCTGTCTCTGCTGGTTTTGCCAGCCCATTCTTTGCCAATTTGCTCTTCGCTCCTCTCTCTCTCTGTCGTTGGGTTCCTTGGGTTCTGTTCAGTATTTAACTGTGGGTGTTTGCCTCTGCTTCCATCAGTCACTGGATAAAGGCTCCAGGATGGTTATAGACATCAAGTTCACTATCAGGAATGGGCATTTAAGGTGGTCTCTCCACTATTGCTTAGTTTGCCAATTGGTGTCATCCGTTTAGATCACTAGAGGTCACAATGGTGCCTGATCTGTCTTCTAACCTATTATTCCCTCATCCCCCTATCCTACCCCCCCAGTCAACCTTCCTGTTCCTCCATGACCTACTCTCTCTTCCACTTCTCCCCCTCTCTATTTCCCAGGTCCCCCTCCCCCCTCATTCGCAGGTAAATGGATAGCACTGGAAGACACCCACTTTGTTTTTAAGATAGTCTCCCTCATTGTCCTGGAACTCACAGAGTAGGCTAAGATGGCACTTGTAAGCTCCAGGGATACACCTGACCCTGTCAATGCCAGGGTTGGTATTACAATTGGGCATCACCACACCCAGCTTTTTTTATATGTGTTCTTAGAATTGAACTCAGCTTCTTGTACTTGCAGAGTGTCAAGCAGTTTACCCACCCACCTCTCCAGCCATCACTAGAGTCTTGATGGAGATGGGAACCAAGGATACCACAGAGCTGTCTGGTAGATTCTAGAAGAATGGCAAGCTTATCTCTATTCTAAGATTAGGGGATGCTTGTAAACACTTCTTTCTCTACAAGGTGTGTGTGTGTGTGTGTATGTGTGTGTGTGATTTCTTTAAAACAGTGTCTCTCCCAAAACAGGAACACCACTTGCTGCTCTTGTAGAGAAACCAAGTTTGCTTCCCAGCACCCATGTTGGGCAGCTCACAACCACCAGTACCTCCGGTGCTAGAGGGATTTGATGTTCTTTTCTGGCTTCCTCAGGTACTGCACTTTGCTTTGTAAACTGTAGATTCAGGACCCCTCACCCATTCAGTCACCCAAAATTTTCTTCCATCTATAAACTATTTGGAAGATCTCGATCTCTCTCTCTCTCTCTCTCTCTCTCTCTCTCTCTCTCTCTCTCTCTCTCTCTCTCTCTCTCTCTCTCTCTCCCTCTCCCTCTCCCTCTCTCTCTCTCTCTCTCTCTCTATCTCTCTCTCTCCCTCTATCTCTCTCTCTCATATTTTAATAACACTGAAGAGAGTTTGTGTTCTTGCAGCATGGCACACTGTGAGCAGACAACAAAATCAATATCTATATTCCAAAATGAAGAAATTGTTTATTGAACTGCTACAACACTCTATCTTTGTAATAGAGCAAAATAGAACCAACCCAACTTTTTATCTGACTATTTGTGTGGACCCTGTGTCTTCCCTCCAGGACTCAAGTTTCCACAGCTTTCAGTCTGAGTCACAATGTGACCCCAGATTACCTTCCAATCTCATCTTCTATCTTTCTCTTACAATGAACACTTGACTCTTCCTCCTGATTCAATTGTTTCCCTATCCTTAAAGTCCCACTGTATAATAATAGCCCCTTTCTTTCTCTCCAGATTCCTTTGAATCCCTTGAAGCCCCATTTCTAGACCTGACCCGTCAAGATCCCAATACTGCTCATCGCACCATGGTGACTAGAGACCAGCCTGTGTTGTGGACAGTCATCCTTCAGTCGTGACATGGCTGTCACAAGACTGGACCCATTAACTTTCACCAGCAGATCATACAGCCTTTCCCCCACTCTCCCAGATAACAGTTACTGTAGGCCTAACAGTGTTATGTCCCCCACAGGCTCAAGTGTTTTAACACTTGGTTCCCAGCAGGTGGCGCTGTTTTGGGAAGTTATGAAACCTTAAGAAGATGGAGTCTCAGAGGAGTGGGGTGTGTCTTTGATCCTGAAGATCTGGCAGCTCTCCCAGAACTCTTCTCCCAACCATATCCTTCAGGATCCCCACTGTCGCTCCTCACCAACCTTCAATCAGCTCCCCAGTCTCTTCGCTTCTGCCTCCATTCCTCTTTCTGCCATTTGTTTCTTTAAACCTCATCAGCTGCTTCCTCGTTTCTTTGAACCCCTTCCATAGCTCAGTGGCTGGTGCCAAGACTACTTGGGGTACCCAGCTCAGAGATTGAAATTGCTCAGGAGCTGAAGTGTGAGCTGAGGAGCCAGCTTGAGGTGCTGTTTTACCCCAGCAACAGAAAAACAATAAATATAGCAGTCAGCCACTCTGGCTCTTTATCTGTCCAACAGTGGGTGCTAACAAATGAACTTGAATGAGAGAATCCAGTGTTTGGGACTCAGAAGCTAGAATATCCATGGTCCATGCACTACATCTAGTCAGATCATTGGTTCAGCACACAGAGCCTGTACCAGCTGGTTTTATGTCAACTTGACACAAGCTAGAATCAACAGAGAGGAAAACGGTTCCATAATATCCAGCTGTAAGACATTTTCTTAACTAGTGATCAGTGTGGGAGAGACCACCCCATTGTAGGTAGTATCGTCTCTGGGCTGGTGGTCCTGGTCCTGAGTTCTCAGGCTGAGTAAGCCATGAGGAGCAAGCCAGTAAGCAGCATCCTTCCATGGCCTCTGCATCAGCTCCTGCCTCCAGGATCCTGCCCTGCCTGAGTTCCTGTCCTGACTTCCTTTGAAGATGAACAGCATTGTGGAAGTATAAGCCAAATAACCCCCCCAATTTGATTTTTAGTTATGGTGTTTTGTTGCAGCAATAACTAAGACAAATTGGTGTCAGGAGTGAGGCATTACTGTGACAGACTTGATCATGTTTTGGGAAGGATTGTGAAAGGACTTCAGAACTTGGGGCTAGAAAAGTCACTGAGCATTGAGAGCTCAGTGGGATGTTCTTAAGGAATTTGAAAGATAAGAACGTTGAGAACAGTGCAGAAGATGGAGGCCTGGCTTGTGAAGTTTCAGAGGGAAATTTAAAGAATCTATCAGGGCTCTTTTATTTTTTGAATTAAAATTCTGTCATTCTGGTCATCTGGGGCTGAATAATCAGCCATGACTAACAAGGGACCTGAACCATTGAAGTGAAACCTTTGTGTTACTAGGACAATTGATACTGGTTGGCTGAAGCTAAGAAATTAGCAGTGACTAAGAAGACCAACATCATTGAGGTGAAATCTAATGGGAAGTATTTTCTGAAAGTACATAGAAGCTGTGTTCCAGAGGTGGCTAAGGTTGTACCTTGTGCTGGTAGTGGACTTGGTGATATATAAGAGTCACCTAGGTGATACTGGTTTTGAAGACATGAAGAAGTCATGGAGAGTAGCTGAGGCTTGGCACTATGAAAAGCCAGAGGAAGCCATGGGTGAAGGTGTGGCTTCAACAGGAGTTGAAGGCCCAGGACTGAAGGGATCAATGCAGAGAGGTTAAGGCTTGGGACCATGAAGAAAGTCTATGAGAGGCTATCCTTTCAGATAACTCCATCTTGTGTCAAGTTGACATAAAACTAGACAGAACATACAGGGAAGGCAGAAGAGGATGTCTGAACCCATAGAGCTGGAGATTCAGGCAGCTGTGAGCCATCTGGCATCAGTCTGTGCTCTCAACCAATGAGACATTTCTCTAGGCCACTATTGTTCATCTTGAACCAATCATAGACACTTATCCTGCCCCTTAACAACCAGCCACCACCATAGCCCCTCCAAGCAGTGGAAGCACATCCCCTGCTGTCCAAAATGGAAATGACTCACACAAGTTTGTGATCCAAAAAAAGTCTAGTTGATTTTCAGACAGTCCTAGCTGAGACTGTAGCCCCAACAGCCAGGCCATGTCTTTGCACAGTTGTTGGGTGCATCTGTTATGTGTTCTACTGCTGGTATAGTGGTGGTGCCTCCGGCTGGTAGACTGATAATCCTTTTGTCTCAAGGCAGGCCAGAGAGCAGCAACTGCCAATTAGAATCAAATTGCCCCATCGCCTATGTCTTTGATTATGTGCTGGAAAAAAATCAGAAGAAATGCTTACAGTGGGAAAGTATTATAAGACTTATAGTTAACACTAACAACAATTTCAACAGATTTTGACAATACTTTCACAACTCTTAATACCTGCCCAACCCTGGAGTGGTGGGGTCCCCTCATCTGTCTAAGGGAGACAATTAGGTCAATACTGAAGCTAGTGGTTTTCTTTGCATACATCTAGGACTTAGGGCCTAGTCACCTGCAACCAGAGGAGTCCTGATGGGTACAATCTTCTCTCATGCTGCCCCTTCCCCATGAACATCACATTTTCTTCCTGCTCACACTATCTCCTGTACCTGCCTTTTTTGAATGTGCCATGCCTATCAAAGAAAGGCAATTTTTCATCTATTCTTTGGGTCAAACGTTTGCTTTAACACAGGTCCCCGTGAAGAGGCCAGCGGATCTTACTCTGGGGATTTCAAGTCCTCGGCAGACACCAATGAACCATTTAAGGGGTGGGAATTGTCATTCATGACTGCAGTCCCACAACCTCTGACAACACAGATTTGTTATACTGTGCATCTGCCATGCAACTTTCTCTGAGGACTTTGCTTCCTTCAAGGCCTTAGAATGTCTGTAAATGCAACCCACATCTCACCCCACCTCTGATCCTTGATTTTTCTTTGTGACACTCAACTATGAATTTTTCAAGGGGTAGGCAGAGTTCTCCTGACTGCTGCCAGACCTGTGGGAAGGTGAGAAGCAGGATCCTCAGTGCCTTGGCAGTAGGAACAAGAGAGAAAGCCATGCCAAAGCTCCATCTGCTCTGACTTCATCACACTGTAATTTTAAGAGCCTTTATATGACCTTCACAGGTCTTTTATGGCAGTCGAAGCTGCTCCTATGTTTGAAAACGCTTCCCATCACTGCTAGCCTGGAAGTACTGCATCTTTGCATTTATCATCAATGTCTAAGCAAACCACTAGAAAGAGAAAGAGCTGGCCTGGAAACTGCAGCCAGGTGGACTCTCCCCCGGATATCAATTGACCAGGAGCCTGCTGAGAGAGCCAGTCTACCATCTCCACCCCACTCAGGGTAGAAGGCAGAGGTGAGCTCCGGGCTCCCATATTGGTCCCGACTTCCTTCCCCTCGCTCGCACTATATGGGATCTCCTGCCCTGGGGACTACAGCCAGGTTGACTCGCCCCCTGAGGACCAATCGACCAGGAACCTGCTGAAAAAGCCTATCCACTCCCAACCCCACTCAGGACAGAGGGCAGAGAGCAGGTAGTATTGGACTTGCTTGCACCCACTGAAAGGGAACCCTGGTCCCCTAGCCACCAGGAGAGAAAGAGGCTCTGCCTGCACCCACTGGAAGAAGGGATGGAAAGGAGACAACACAAAAACACACTCAGCAACAGAAGAACCAATAACATCACCAGAGTTTACAGACATTACACCTGCAAGACCTGAACATCCCAATGCAGATGAAGCAGAAGAGAATGACCTCAAAAACAACTTCATAAAAATGATAGAGGCCTTCAAAAAGGATATGAGAAAATCCTTTAAAGAAATGGAAGAAAAAACAAACCAAAAAATTCAAGAAATGGATGAAAAGACAAACCATAAAAATTCAAGAAACAATTCAAATAGGGCAAAGGTTGAAAGCTGAAATAGAGACAATAAAAAACACAGTCTGAAGGAATGCTGGAAATACAAAATCTTGGCAAATGCTCAGGTACTACAGGTGAAAGAATAACAAACAGAATACTAGACATGGAAGAGGGAATCTCAGGTGTTGAAGATATAGACTCATCAACCAAAGAAAATCTTAAGTCCAACAAATCCCTAACACAAAATATCCAGGAAATATGGGACACTGTGAAAAGACCAAACCTAAGAATAATCGGTATAGAAGAAGGTGAAGAAAACCACCTCAAAGGGGCAGAAAACATATTCAACAAAATCACAGACAAAAACTTTCCAAACCTAAAGAAAAACATGCTAATGAAGGCACAAGAAGCATACAGAACACCAAATAGAGAGGACCACAAAAAGTCCCCTTGACACATAATAATCAGGACCCCAAACAGGCAGAATAAAGGAAGAATGTTAAGAGCAGCAAAGGAAAAAGGCCAAGTAACATACAAAGGCAAACCTATTAGAATTACACCTTACTGCTCCATGGAAACTATGAAAGCCAGAAGGGCCTGGATAGATATTCTACCAACACTAAGAGACCACAGATGCCAGCACAGACTACTATACCCATCAAAGCTTTCAATCACTATAGATGAAGAAAACACGATATTCCATGACAAAATCAGATTTAAACAATATGTATCCACTAATCCAGCCCTACAGAAAGTTCTGGAAGGAAAACTCCAACCAAAGAAGTTGACTGCAACCAGAAAAACAAAGGCAATAGATAATCCCACTTTACCAACAGTCAAAATAAAAAAGGGGTAGAAATCCACATACAATTCTAACAACAACAACCATTCCAAAACAAACAAGCATGAGCAACCAATAGTCATTAATACCCCTGAATATTAATGGTGTTAACTCACCCATAAAAAGACACAGGCTAAAAGAATGGATTCAAAGACAGAATCCATCCTTCTGCTGCATAAAGAAACAAACCTAACCTTCAAAGACAGACACTACCTCAGAGTTAAGGGTTGGGAAAAGATTTTCCAATCAAATGGACCCAAGAAACAAGCAGGGATAAGAATACTAATACCTAACAAACTACACTTTAAACTGATTTCAATCCAAAGAGATGAAGGAGGTAATTTCATACTCATCACAGGAGAAATCCACCAAGATGAAATCTCAGTTCTGAATACCTATGCCCCAAATACAAAGGCATCCAAATTCATAAAAGAAACATTACTAAAACTCAAAACACACATAAACCTTACTCACTTATAGTAGGAGACTTCAACCATCCACTCCCACCACTAGACAGGACTACCAGACAGAAAGGTAACAAAGAAACAAAGGAACTAATAGAAGTTATGACTCAGTTGGGTTTAACAGACATCTATAGAACATTCGATCTAAACAGAAAATAATATACCTTCTTCTTATTGCGACATGGAACCTTCTCAAAAATCCACCACATACTTGGCAACATATCAAACCTTAACAGGTACCAAAAATTTGGAATAAACCCATGTATCTTATCAGATCAACATGCTCTAAAGTTAGAATTCAACAACAACACAAATTGTAGAAACCCTACAAACTCATGGAAATTGAATAATGTGCAATTGTACCATTCCTGGGTCAAAGAAGAAATAAAAAAGAAATTAAAGGCTTCCTGGAATTCATTGAGAATGAAGACACAACATACCCAAACTTATGGGACACTTTGAAAGCAGTGCTGAGAGGAAAGTTCATAGCACTAAGTGCCCACATTAAGAAACTGGGAAATAGTCACACTAGAGAATTAGCTGGACAATTGAAAACTCTAGAGAAAAAAGAGGCAAACTCACCCCAGAGGAGTAGACACCAGGAAATAATCAAAATAAGGGATGAAATCAATAAAGTAGAAACTAGGAAAACAATGCAAATACTCAATGTAACAAATAGTTGGTTCTTTGAGAAAATCCACAACATAGACAAACCTTTATCCAAAATAACCAAACAACAGATTAACAAAATCAGAAATGAAAAGGGGGACACAACAACAGACACAGAGGAAATCCAAAAGAATCAACAGGTCATACTTTGAAAACCTGTACTCCACAAAATTTGAAAATTTAAAGGAAATGGACAATTTTCTGGATAGATATCACTTGCCAAAGTTAAATCAAAAACAGATAAGGAATTTAAATAGACCTATAACCCCTAAGGAAATAGAAGCAGGCATCAAAAGTCTCCCAATAAAAAAAGCCCTGGTCCAGGTGACCTCAATGCAGAATTCTCCAAGAAATTCAAAGAACAGCTTATACTAATTCTCCTCAAAGTATTCCATGAAATAGAAGCAGGAGTCTGCCAAACTCTTTTTACGAGACTTCAGTAACCTTGATACCCAAACTACACAAAGACACAACTAAGAAAGAGAACTTCAGGCCAATATCCCTCATGAAGATTGATGAAAAATACTCTAAAAAATACTGGCAAATCGATTCCAAGGACACATCAGAAAAATTATCCACCATGATCAAGGAGGCTTCATTCCAGGCATGCAGGAATGGTTCAACATATGAAAATCCATCAATATAAACAATATAAAATCCACCATATGAACGAGCTGAGAAACAAAAATCACATGATCATCTCACTAGATGCTGAAAAAAAACCTTTGAAAAATATCCAACACCCCTTCATGATAAAGGTCTTGGAGAGATCTGGGATAACAGGAACCTACATAGACATAATAAAAGCCAACAGCCAATATCAAACTAAATGGAGAGAAACTCAATGTGATTCCTCTAAAATCAGGAAAAAGACAAGGCTGTCACTCTCTCCATACCTCTTCAATATTGTACTTGAAGTTCTAGCTAGAGCAATAAGACAACATAAGGAGATCAAGGGGATACAAATTGGAAAGGAAGAGGTCAAACTTTCACTTTTTGCAGATAATATGACCATTTACATAAGTGACCCAAAAAACTCTACTAGAGAATGCATACACTTGATAAATACCATCAACAAAGTGGCAGGATACAAGATCAACTCAAGAAAATCAGTAGCCATACTATATACAGATGATAAAAGGGCTGAGAAAGAAATCAGAGAAACATCACCCTTTACATTTGCCACAAACAACATAAAATACTTTGGGGTAACACTAACCAAACAAGCGAAAGATGTGTAACACAAGATCTTTGAGTCTTTAAAGAAAAAAATTAAAGAAGACACCATAAAATGGAAAGATCTCCCATGCTCTTGGATAGGTAAGATAAACATAGTAAAAATGGCAATCTTGCCCAAAGCAATCTACAGATTTAATGCAATCCCCATTAAAATCCCAGCACAATTCTTCAGAGACCTTGAAAGAACAATTCTCAACTTTGTATGGAAAAACAAACGACCCAGGATAGCCAAAACAATCCTGTTCAACAAAGCAACATCTGGAGGCATCAGCATTCCTAACTTCAGGCCCTGTTATAGAGCTATAGTACTAAAACAGCTTGGTATTGGCAATAGAAATGTAGACCAATGGAATCGAATTGAACACCCCGATATTAACCCATACACATATGAACACCTGATCTTTGACAAAGAAGCTAAAATTATACAATAAAAAAGAAAGCATCTTCAACAAATGGTGCTGGCATAACTGGATGCTGGCATGTTGAAGACTGCAGATAGATCCATGTCCATTTCCATGTACAAAACTTAAGTCCAAATGGATCAAAGACCTCAACATACATCCAGCCACACTGAACCTCTTAGAAGAGAAAGTGGAAGGTACCCTTGAACGAATTGGTACAGAGGACAGCTTCCTGAACATAACTCCAGTAGCACAGACATTGAGATCAACAATTAATGGGACCTCCTGAAAATCTTCTATAAGGCAAAGGACAAAGTCAACAAGACAAAAATGCAGTGCACAGAATGGAAAAAGATATTCACTACCCCCACATCTGATAGAGGGCTTATCTCCAAAATTTACAAAGAACTCAAGAAGCAAGTCTCCAAAACACCAAAGGATCCAATTAAAAAGTGGGGAGCAGAACTAAATAGAAAATTCTCAATAGAGGAGTCTGAAATGGCTGAGAGACACTTAATAAAATGCTCAACATCCTTAGCCATTAGGGAAATGCAAATCAAAGCAACTCTGAGATATCATCTTATTCCTGTCAGATTGGTTGAAATCAAAACCAATGACAGCTTATACTGGAGAGGATGTGGAAAAAGGGGAACACTCCTCCACTGCTGATGGGACTGCCAACTTGTACAGCCATTTTGGAAATCAGTATGGAGATTCCTCAGGAAAATGGAAATCAGTCTACCACAAGACCCAGCAATTCCACTCTTAGGCATATACCCAAAAGATGCACAATCATACAACAAGGACATATGTTCTATTATGTTCATAGCAGCATTATTTTTAATAGCCAGAACATGGAAGCAACATAGATGTCCCTCAACTGAAGAGTGGATAGAGAAAATGGGGTACATTTACACACTGGAGTACTACTCAGCAGCAAAAAATAACGGAATCTTGAAATTTGCAGGCAAATGGATAGCACTAGAAGAAACCATCCTGAGTGAGGTAACCCAGTCATAAAAAGACAAACATGGTATATACTCACATATATATGGATTTCAGACACGGATCATGGGAGTGTCAGCATACAATCCCACTTCTAGAGAGTCTGGGAGACAAGAAGGACCCTAAGAGAGACATGCATGGTACCTCAGAAAAAGGGAATGAGGCAAGATCTCCTGAGCAGATTGGGAGCATGGGGGGAGGGGAAAGGGAGCTGGAAAAAGAAAGGGGTTAAGAGGAGAGTAGAGCAGAGGAGAGGAGAGGAGAGGAGAGGTGAGGAGAGGAGAGGGGGCCATGGGGGAGCAGGAAGGTTGAGTCAGGGGAAAAATAGAGGTGAGTATTATGAGACATACCATAATAGAGTTTGTCATTATAGGTTTGAGGAGAGATCTGGCACTGGTGAGATTTCCAGAGATCTACAAGGATGACACCAACTAGCAAACTAAGCAATAGTGGAGAGACTACCTTAAATGCCCATCCCTGATAAGTATCTTGATGACTACCTTATATGCCATCCTAGAACCTTCATCCAGTGACTGATGGAAGCAGAGGAAGACACCCACAGCTAAACACTGAACTGAAGTCCTGGAACCTAGTGACAGAGGGAGGAGTGATGAGCAAAGATTGGGCTGGTGAAACCCAAAGAAACAGCTGACCTGTTGGACCCCAGACTGATGATTGAGTGACCAGCATGTGACTGATCCAGACCCTCTGAATGTGTGTGTCAGTCAGGAGGCCTAGGCAATCTGTGGGGCCTTGGGTAGTAGATCAGCAGTCATCCCTGGCATACAAATGGACTTTGGGTGTCCATCCCACAATAAGGGATGCTCTCTCAGCCTGGACTCTTAGTGGCGAGCCTAGGCCCTGCCCTGAAAAGATGACAGACTCTGGAGTGGGAATTGGCTGGGGTGGGGGGGGTGGAGGGGGGAGGCTGATGAAAAAAAAAGAAAGAGAAAGAAAAAGAGGTCTGGAGACTGCCTGTCACTCACAGAGACAGATGCTGGTGCTCAGTTCACTTTCTCCTTTTTATTCTCCCAGCAGCCCAGTCTAGGGAATGGTACTTCCCACATTCAATGTGAGTCTTCTAAACTAATCTAGTCAAGAAACCTGCTCACCGTCACACCCAGGTGTTCATTCTGGATGTTTCCATGTCCCATGAAACTAACAAAGAAGATTAGCCATCACAACCACACAACATATATTTCCATTTTTAAAAACAATATGCCTATTATTGATGCCCAACTCTGCCTTGGTACTGTGGAAGCATCCATTAAGGTTGTGAGGCTGTGTCCCGCTTCAATTCTATTTACAAACCTATAGGTGACCCATATTTAGTCTGCAGGTCATAATATTCTGATCCTCTACTCCAGACTACTGGCTTTCAGTGCCAGCTTTTAAAAACTAATTTGGGGCCTGAAGAAATGGCACAACAGTTAAGAACACTGGCTACTCTTGCAGAGGACCTGGGTTCACTCCCAGGACCCACATCCCACCCTCTCTGGCTTCCTATTGGGCTCTGTGCACATACCGTGCAGAGACACAAACAGGCAAAACACCCATACACATAAAATAAAAACAAACAAATCTTTAAAGTTGGCAATATTCTCTCTAAACACCATTTGATTTTTCAGTAGCGTATCCTAAACATGCAATTCCTAAAATTCTCCAATGGAAATCTAGTGTATGTACATTTGTGGTTGAGCATCATTTGTCCATTAGAAGGGGTTCAAGAGGATTTTTTAGGTGTGGTGTAAGAAAAGTAACTGAAGGTTAGATGAGGAGATTTTACTTGTGGGTGAAATGAAAATAGAGCTGGGATGCTGAGCATCCTAAAAATAGAATTTTGTCTTTTCACATGTCCTCCCTCCATTACTCAAGGCAAAAAACAGCCAGTTCTAAAAACTTAAAAGGGACTCTATTCTAGGATCAGTTGAACAAGTCCCCTAAGGGGACAGAAACCTATAGTATATGTCACTGCCTTTGACTATGAGTTGGAATTTTCACAGGTATTATGATCTGAACATCTGTGGATAACTGTACCCACTGCACTTCCTAAGTTACATCTTATTATTTTATTTTTACAATGTTCCTGTCAGGTGCTTTTAGCATCCTTCCCAAGTTTAGCCTCCTTTTCTTGATAATTTTATGTTTTTTTTTTTTTTAGGTTTTTAAGATCCTATGTATCAACCCCTTTGCAGCCAGTAATCTCTATACCACAGGTCTCTTTAAAAAATGTACTTTATATGTATGAGCATGTGCCTGTATGTATGTATGTATGTTATGTATGTATGTATGTGAGCGACAACCATGCAGTACCCATGGTAGCCAAAAGAGGGCATCTGATCCCCTAAAACTGGAGCTGCAATGGTTGAAAGGTACCGGATAGGCACTAAGAATAAAAGTCAGGTGCTCTAGAAGAATAGTCAGTCCTCTTAACTGCTGGAAGACCCATTGCATGGGTCGAGGTCTTGGGTTTTGTAAAAGGGTGAAATAGAGCTGAGCACCAGTTGCCTGAAGCCCCTGTCACCATGATGGAGTTAACGCTCCAACCGTGAGCCCAAGACCAACCCTTTCTACTTTGAGTTGTTGTCATGTGTTTTGTCACAGCAAAAAGAGAGTAAAAGACAAGATGACCCTCATAGCCTGACTTCCATCCTGTTCAGTAAGTAAGTGGGGCATAGAGGAGGCTAGGTGTCAAGACTCTTGACAGCCTTCGTCATGAACAAAAGGAAGTTGTTTTCTGAAAAGTTCTGACAAAATCATTACAGTGAGATGGATCATCATGATAGCTATTAGGGTTCATCTTGATGTAGTAGAAATCTATTATGATGTAATTATAATGTAACACGGTGAAATCAGAGATTGTGATGCAATGTGATTCATTATGATGCAAGAGGAATTCATTGTGATGCAGTTATGACTTATAATGTCCTAGAAAGGTATTGTCATACATAGAAATTGTAATAGGTAATATGACATAATCCTATAATACAGCAGAATTTTTCTGTAACTTAATAATGTAACAGATCTGATGGTTTTTCATGATGAAATGGAAATATATGATAATGACATGCTTCACAAGATGTGCCAGGATGTATTATGATGCCATGGCTGTTTCCTTATCACATAAAAGGGAGGCGACTTCATCCTTATGCAACAAACTATTTTCTCCTGGGTCCAGAGAGATAACTTGGTAAAGCCCCGTCCTTGACCTGCAGAGCTCAGGCTTCCTATCATATTCAGCGAGATGTGAAGTAGCCACACACACTCACAGGCTGGTTGCTTCTTCCAGCCCAGACACTGAACACACCTGCCACCATGCCGAAAAATGTCAGGCAGGAGAATACTTAGTGGAATTTCTATAACAGAGAATGCTGCCTGAGGGGTGATCACATAGTGACGTCACCTAAATCCTCAAACAACCTTGTGACAAAAGTGGAAAGTTTGTGTGCTTCGCGAGAAATATTTAGCACCCAGATTCCGTTCCAACACAGAAAGCTACATTAGATAGGCAACCCTGTCTGAGACTGCTTGGCAGAATTAATGCCACTCTCAGACAGCATTTAATCCAGATCAAAGCCTTAATGATTTTAACACTGCCCCCCAATACTTAGACACAACCCCAAACCCCATGGTTTGCCTTTGCCAATACTTTCATGTTGAGAAAAAATTCATGAAGCCCCATGGCCTGTGTTCTTTCCAGTTGCTGCAAGTCGATAAACTCCAATCCGTTCAATAACAAAGATCAAAGACTGACTGCGTTCTCCTGATCTCCAGGCTTTGTTCCTGCTACTTAAATAAATCGGAAGCTCATTAGTGGTTTTGATTTAGTTAGCCAGGCTGCAAATATGAAGTCATGTACATCTTTTCATTGTTTAACTGGACTCCAAGGAATCCTGGGGAAAGACCCTAGAGAGAAGGGTCGCTCATTATTGTCACTCATTATTATCATGACCACTCACAAAACAAGACTAATTAAGTACTCACAACAACTACATCCCACCATGGAACAAACAGGAACAGAGAAGCAGTCCAGAGATTGGCTTCTGGGGCTTTTCAATACCAAGAAATATAGGGACATACGACGAGTGCTTGCTCCTCTTATGGAGGACCAGAGTTCTCAGCACCCACATCAGGCGGGACACAACCACCTGTAACTCCAGCTCCAGGGAATCCGGCGCCCTCTTATGGTTTCTGCAGGTACCTACACTCACATGCACATGCACTCATACATATAGGTGAAGACCAAAAATAAATATAATAACAGGAGATGAATGAAGAGCTAAGAAGCTAGGATGGGAACCAAAAGTGATTGATGTCACAGCATGACGACTTTAAGAATAAAGAGTGAGCACCTGCCCCAATTTCTTCTGAATGATCAAATGACAGGAATCATTGACCCACAATGCCCTGTAGTCACCCACAAAGGACCCTGCACCCAGTCTTGTTAAGGAAATGGGCTCCTCTGGAAATAAATATCAGAATGGGGGGAAAAGGCTGCCTCAGTCTCCATCAATAAGCCCAGACCCCACTATACAGCCATCCTCCTGGAATCTTCCCACAGAGACCATACCAGGTGGTCTAACATTCAAGTCATTTCTTTCCATTGACATGGAGATCTGTCGTTCAGAGGAAGGGATGAAACTAAGCCCTGAAACTGAACTGGAATTGGTAGGACCAAATGAGGCAACGCTGAGGAAATCGCACATCTAGTCTTGATCCGGCTCACAGTCTGACCGAGCCATTCTGTTCTGGTCCCATGGCCTTAAGGTCCAAGGTACCAGGGTTTATTCAAGTGAAGGAGTGGACTTTGTAGCTTGTTTCTAACAAAATAAAGAATTCTGATCCCCAAACCTGGTCTCTGGGTATCAATTTTCAGTCAGATTTAGCCCGAGGCTCAGAAGCTCTTATTTGTAAGCAAAACTGAGACCAAGTAGATTTTAGAAAAATAATAATTTTTTGAAATAAAATAAGTCTCTTGGGATGTCACATGATCCCTGCATTACAGGAAGCTCCAGGCTGGGGGGGGTTTCAAGGAAAGTCCTTCTTCAGGAGAGAGTTCAAAGGTCATCCCTCCAGTGAAAGCTAAATCTCTCATACCGGTGAGTTATGAGAATTCACCACCAGAGCAGCACCCAAGCAAACGCATGCACACAGAGAGACATGTGTGTACACATACACAGGTATTGTGCATTTTGGCAGGCACACAGAGGAACATATGTATACACATACACAGGCATTATGCATTTTGGCATGCACACAGGGACATATGTGTACACATACACATATATTCTGCCTTTTGGCATGCACACACTGACATATGTGTACACATACACACATACTGTGCATTTTGACATGCACACACAGATATATGTGTACACATACACTGTGCATTTTGGCATGCACATGCAGATATACGTGTGCATACACACATATTAAGCATTTTGACATGCTCACACAAGGACATATGTGTACAGATACATACTGTGCATTTTGACATGCACATGCAGACATACATGTACATATACATATGTGCACATATTCTGCATTTTGGCATGCACACACAGGGACATATGTGTACACATGCACACATATTTTGTATTTTGGACTTTGACAAAGATGAGTCTAATGTTGACATGATTTTCTCTCTCTTTGAGGAATGGAGGTGACAGGAAGCAAGTTCATGTTTAGCCTGATCAGAAGCTGTCATGCTCTCTTTGATAACCCTTGCTGCTGCCAATTTATTTATTTTCTTTTTGAAAACAGGGTCTCCCTTGTAGCCTAAGCTGATTTCAAACTAATGATTCTCCTGTCTCAGTCTCCTGAGTGCTGGGGTGACAAGAATGCACCACCATGACTGACCTTCAACTCCGTTTGTTTGTTGTTGTCTCATGCATCTATGTGTGTTGCATGCATGCTTATGTGTGTGCAGGTTTGCATGTTTGTGGGCATACTTATGAGCAATGGTTTTGCACATGTCTGTGCCGGTAGAGGCCAAGGCGGCTGGGCTTCCCCTACCACTCTCCACCTTCTCCACTAAAACAAGATCTTTCATTTGAACCCAGGGCTCACTGATCCAACAAGTCTAGGCAGACAATCTCCTCTGTAGATTCCTTGTCTCTGCCTCTGAAGAGCGGGGAAGAGCCACCCTAATTGTGGTCAACACCATCCCAAGGGATGTGGTCCTCGAAGGTCCTGGACCAAACAAAAAGGAGAAAGCTGAGACCAGCATCCACCTTTCTGCCTCCCTCCCTCCCTCCCTCCCTCCCTCCCTCCCTCCCTCCTTCCCTCCCTCTCTCTCTCTCTCTCTCTCTCTCTCTCTCTGCTTCCAAACTGAGGATACAACACTCATCTCTTTTGGTGAAGAATATATTCAAATATCTTTCCCATTTAAAAATATTGTATTGCTTCTTTTGAGAATTTTATACAATGTATTCTTATTATAATTTTTCCTCAATTCTCCCTCAACTCCTCCTGGATCCATTGGCACCTCCCACCCCAACAACATGCACCAAATTTGTGTCCTCGTTTTTCACTTTTATAAATGCTGCCTGTACACGTCTGGGAGTGGAGCCATCCTCTGGAACGTGATAGATCTACCAGAGCCACACCCTTAAAGAAAACTAACTCCCTCCTCCAGAAGTCATCAACTGTCCACAGCACTTTGTGGTAGAGACAGGAACTCCTGAACCACTTTTCCACTCCATGCTGGAATGCTGACAGACTTGATGGTATGCAGGCAGCCGCAGCTGCTGTGAGGTCATGAGTACAGCTGCCCCATCATGTCCAGAAGACTCTGTTCCCCTGTGGCCACCCCTGACCTCTGGCACTTACAGTCTTTCCACCCTGTCTTCCGAGATGGTCCCTCCACCTTGAAATGTAGCATCAATGACCTATTTTGGTCTCCATCTGGAAGGTCAAAGACCCTCTAGCTTGCCTGGGGCCTGGGAGCATAGGGCTCACATCCTTCTGCTGAAGCTGCAAGTGGGCTAGAGATTTTGAAGCCATTTCGAAAATAGCTATAGAAGTCTAAAGTGCACACTGTCAACTCTCATCCAATCTACATGTTTCACAAGCAACCAAACCTCTTCACGCACAAGGGAGATTTAGTACTGAGTTATTTGGAGGTGGCACACTGGAGTCACTACTTGCTCATGTACAGCAGCAGCGTTGGCTGTCCAGCAGCAATGGCGCCTACTGGAGTCATCACCACAGCCCCATTCACTCATCTAGCTGATTCCATCTGAAGACGCAGGAGAACACCCATCACCTGAATGGCCTCATTGGACAAGACCTACCTGCTTCCTTCTCTCTTACAACTGGCCTCGTGCTGGGGGGAAAAGACAATAAGCAAACATAAAATAAGCATATTGGAGGTCTTCAGATAGATGGTAAAGTGACATGAAGTGCAGCCTGGTGGTGTAGATCTACTTGTGCCAGCGTAGGAGGCTGAGGCAGGAGGATTGCATGTTTTAGGCAGGAATGGGCTGCAGAGAGAATTCAAAGCCAGCTGGGGCAATTCAGTGAGATTCTTCCTCAAATAAAGAAGTAAACCCAGGGCTGGGGATCTCCCAGTGGTAGACTGCTCACATATCATGGACAAGGTTCTGGTTCAATCAACTCCCACAGTAATGCAGCAGAAAAACAAACAAACAACTGTGGCCACTCTAGAATGGAAGGGTGTGTACAGTGTCAGCCTGATGCCGATATGTGAGGAAAGATAGGGCCCAGATACAGGCAATAAAATCCGATGCAAAGGTCCTGTAGTAGGAGAGACAGAAAGGGACCCGAGAGACAGAAAGGGACCCAAGTGACTGACAGCTGAGCAAAGTTCAGAGGTTGAGCACTGCAGAGCCTGCTTGAGGCAAGCGTGATTTGGCAAAAACAAAAACAAACAAACAAACAAAAAACACAACCAGCATCAAAGTTAAGACAGCATTTCTCCCCAGAGGCTGCTGGATGGGGAAAGCTGTCTTGGTGCCAGGAAAAAGCAGACCACCCTCCCAAGGACACAGAGGACCATGCACAGAGACACAGCAACATCGATGACTAGCTGTGACACTATTACACTGCGATAAACACAGACGGGAAGACAGTCCATGCTGTTGGACGGCAAGGAAGAGGGTGTCTGACCCCTTACCCTTTTCCAACCTTTACCCGCACCACTGGGATGTGATTTTTCTAAATGTCACCAGTGTCCCCAGAAGCCTCCTAGAGCTTAGACAGACCCTCCCTCATTTGTTTATTGCCCTTTCAGCTAAAATCCTTGGGGCCTAAGGAAAACATAATAATGATGGTTTACGTGTGACCTTTAGCTTGCATTGGACATTTTCTCCCCTTGAGATGTTATGGTCCTGGCAGAGAGCTGCTTCCTCCCCACCCCTGAATTTGAGGAAAGATTAGAGGGGAAAGGTGGTGTAGGAAGAAGAATCTGAAGGACACGGTCTTGGTTTCCCGACCACAAATGGCTTTGACTCTCTTAGTTGTGAGCTCTCCCTATCCCTCCTGAGGATGCAAAATGAAATGATGTCCACAGGAAAGGGGGTTCCAAACAACGATGCACAGGCATGATTGTGTGGGACCCTCCACACATGATCCCCTGTGTCAGCGACATTACAGGGAAGGAGCCCCCGTGAAAGTCAGAAAACATGACGCTCTACTCAAAACCTATCAGGGTCTCTCATCCTACTCAGAGCAAAAGCAACCACATTCATTCCAGAGACTCAGCTCCTTTGTCCCGTCCCCAGACTGACTTCTCTGGCTTCTCTCCTCCTGCTGCCCCAGTGTGAGTCTGAAACATCTCCAGCTAGAACCAACCATCACTTTTCCCCATGTTGCCTGTGAGACCCATCCTGGTGAGCCAGGACACACACATCTATCACACAAAATAGGAAACCAACCCACAACGGACCAAAGCATTAGCTCTACCAAAGTCCAATCTGGTGAGGAAAAAAACCAATGAGGGTGTGTGTGTGTGTGTGTGTGTGTGTGTGTGTGTGTGTGTGTGTGTGTGTGTGTGTGTGAAGTACATGCAGAGGCCAGAAGAGGGCATCAGATTTCCCCTGAGCTGGAGTTACAGGAATCCAGAGGTGCCACTGTGGGTGCTGGGAACCAAGCCCAGGTCCTCTGCATGAACAGTAAGCACTCTTAACTACTGAGCCATCTCTCCAGCCCTTCAATTAGTTTATTTACTTAATGGCATCATGAGTAAGGGATTACTTAAAGGAGCAGAGATGACTCAAAGACAGACACATCACCAAAACTCCAACACAGGCGACCGCTCACGAGTGCTTCACCCCGGAGCTCTCCACTGTACTTGCAGGCAGCTGCATGGATCAGAGAGTCTCCCCTCAGCACCTCAGCTAATCAGACTCTCTTCCCCAGCAGGTATTGGTTGCTTCCATAACCTTGGAGACGGACCCCAGTGAACCTGGCATGTTTTGGCCTTCGCAGACATAGGAGGTTTATTTACCTTCCCCACCCCAGAGAATCTCGAGTGCTGCCCCCACCTTGCTCCTTGAGGGGGTGTTTCCAACTGGAGGAAACTGCTGCTTACAGCTCTTGGTGACTCTCTCGAGGCCTACGGTCTCCATCTCTTAGTACTGCCCTGTCTCTTCACAGAAGCTCAGGCACACCCTCGACTTTTCTCTCCCCCCCCAACAAATTGCTCTTCTCCCCCACCTTATAAATTACCAGCCACTGAATCATACTTAATCCCCGTATCTATTTCTTGTCCCCTCCAGAATGGACTCTTTCTGGGGACAAGGACATCTAATGTTATTCTGTAGGAACTAGGCCAGCTTCTGTCACTTGGGAAAGCTCGGCTGACCATCAGGGGACAGTTTGAATTGAACGAATGAAGCACAGGGGTGTGAATGCAGAAGAGTCAAGCTACTTGAAAGCGCCCCACCCAAGGGCGTGTGGGCGGCTCAAATGAAGCAGTGCGATGTGAGGGCAGCCCAAGGGCAGCCACTTGGTAATGGCTACATTATCTATTTAATGAGATAATTAATTAATTAATCAGTGCCCATTAACCTCTGTGCCCAGCCCTGACTCGAGCGACACTTGTGTGGAAGAGGAGGCCAGGAACAAAAATGCACAAAGCCAATTGAAGAAGCCAAGGTCAGCCTCTGAAGAGTTCACCCTGATTGCACACACCATGAGGAGAGAGAACAAATTAAGACAATAAAGGAAAGGTTGGTCTATGGAAAGGCAATTCTACAGCCTAATGTAGCATCTGTGTGTGCAGGTGTGCGTACACAATGTGTGGAGACCAGTGGGCAACCTCGGGTGTTGTTCCTTGGTTTTGTTTTTCCTTGTTTGTTTGTTTGCTTGCCTGCTTTTGAGACGGGGTCTTTCCTTGGCCTAGAATCTGCCTACTAGGCTAGGCTGACCAGGCAATGAGCCGCAGGGATCCCCATGTCTCTGCCTCCTTACCACTGGGATTAAAAGATCCAGGTGTGGTGGCACATGCCTTTACTGCCAGCACTCCCAGTAGCAGAGGCAGGCACATCTCTGAGTTGGAGGCTAGCCTGGTCTACTGAGCAAGTTCCAGGACAGCCAGAGCTGCACAGAGTAACCCTGTCTCAAACGCACACAGAAAAAAGCACACTAACCCTCCCCACCCAGATTATTTCATACTTCTGGGCTGGGGAGTCAAACTTAGATCCTTGCTCTTATAAGACAAGCTTTTCATTGACTGAGCTATCTCCACGGCTCTCAGAGAATTTCTTTAAATTGGCATTAGACATCACTAGGGACATACCTCCAAGAACTAAGACTTGTTGCAAAGAACTTAAAAAAACCTTCAGAATCAGGAAATAAGACCAGTCCAAAGTAGCAAAAGTAAAAGACTTCTAGGACAAAGTGAGAGACACCTCTCCTTACAAAATTGGTTCTTCCAACAGTGCCAATGACCTCACATGGGGAGGATGCCCAGCAAGGAGGCTCACCCAGGAACTGGTGATGGAAGTTCTTATTGGGGTCAGCCACATCAGCACACAAGCCGTGGAGTCTCTCCAGCTCTTCTGAAAGAAATCCCAACTGATGCCCCGAGATACTGGCCATCTCATATGGCCCGAGGCTGATTGAAGACTGAGCCTTACTTTGAAATATGTGGTGTTTGGACAGCTCAGACTTGCTGAGGTAATCCTTCACTGTACAAAAATATGTGGTCATGATTTAAATTTTAAAAAAAGAAACTGAGACAGTTTGCATAAAAGCGAGCACATTTAGAAACTGGGAGATGGCTCGGTCAGTACCGTAATTGCTGCATACGCTTGAGGACCTGAGTCCGGAGTCTCAGAAGTCACATCAAAAGTGAAGCACAGCAGTGTGCACCCTATAACCCCGGCACTGAGACATGAGGATCGCTGGTGCTCACTGAAAAGCCAGGCTCCCTGAATCACCTCTCAAAAATGAGGTAAACAGTGACCAAAGAAGACACTCGACACCAACCTCTGACCTACACACACATGTGCATGGGCAAACATCCACAAGCACATGTACACATACACAGTTAAGAACAACAAATTTAAACTAGGAAACTTCCCACTGAGTCATCCATCAAAGTAACTGGGATGAAGGAGGATGGTAGGCTGTGGGATTTCCTGTGTGAGTTAGAAGATGAGGGATCATAACTGTCTAGAGGGATGCAGAGGACCCAAACTTCAGATATCCTTTAGGTATGGGCATACCTGTCACAGTCAGTTACAAAGCTAGCTTGCTACTCATACCTTCATAAAAGACTGGAATTTTTATTGCTCAGATATCCTCATTTCTAAGTTGCCTGCTGTTCTGGAATGAGAATTTCAAATCGGCTTAACAGCATGCTATACATTTTCATTGATTCCAGGGATATATCGGGTCAAATTCCCTACTTAATTGTGCTCTAATGTTACGAATCCACTTTTAAAGATTACTGGGTTGGCCTCAGTCATATAAGGAGATTACTGAGACGACACTCTGAGTAATGTTGCAACCTAAGGGTTGAGATGGATATTGCACAGTTGTCACCTACACGAAGATCTGTTCCATCTCTTTGAATTTGGTATCTCGGTTGTAGGTTGTAGGAAGGATAAAGTCAGCTAAGGCTGCTGCTGGGTTTAATGAGAAAAAAAGAGTGTGTGAGAGTCTGGATGAGGAGAAAGACTAGAGGGCTGGGCCTCAGCATTCAGAGGCTACCAATTCCCCAACTCAGGATGGCGATGTGTCTGCCACCCTTTGGGTCTGGAGTCTCTCTGTTGCAAAACATAGTCCTCTTTATCATGTCAGCAGTGTCTGCTTGCAAGTGACCATCATATTAGGGCTTTGTTGATTGTTGATGTCCCCTTATAGAAGGAGGCGATGGGGAGGGTCTTTGGCCCCTTCCCCAAGATTCCAGCTGTGACTCTCAGCTAGTTGTGTTGCAGTTTTGCCCTGATTGCCAGTGATCTGGGGCCTTGGGGATTTTTCACATATATAAGTTGGGGACAGACGATTGAGGGGGCTCCATTGCTACCATACTGCGTACTGATCTCCTAGTGTGGATGCATTGGGGGTCCCTGTCCCCATACTCTGCAAACATGCCCAAACAAGCTTACTGGCTCCATAGGGTTGACACTGATAGGATCATATTTACATTTGTCATTTGGACACAATGAAGAGGGCATGGTATTTTTACGCCTCCCCAGGAAAGGGATTCTTACTGCAGTCCCCAAAGCATGTGTGTTAAAGGTATGGTCCTGAGGTTGGCGTCATGGGAGATTGTGACTTAGTGGGAGGTGTCAGGCCATCACGGGTTTGTCTTTTAAGGGCAAGAGTTCTCAACCTTCCTAATGCTTTGACCCTCATATTGTAGTGACCCCGAACATAAAATTATTTTTGATGCTACTTCCTAACTGTAAGTTTGCTACTGTTATGAATTGTAATGCGAATATTTTGGAGACAAAGGTTTACCAAAGTGGTTGTGACCCACAGGTTAAGAACCACTGTTTAGGAGGATCATGGGAAATTTCTTATCCTCTCATCTTTGCTTTCTTGTTACAGTGAAGTGAACTGCCCCCTCCCCCATAGACTCCTGCCATTGTGGGCCTCACTACCTGAAAACAACCAGGCTGAACCCTCTGGGACACTCAGTCAAAACAAACCTGCAGGAAAGTGTTAAGTAGACTCTCTTTAGCATTTTGTTATAGTAACAGAAGGCTAGCACATTAAGTGTCCTTACCTATTAAAATCTAAGAAAGTTGGAGAGATGGGTCAGTAGTTAAGAGCACTGGCTATTCTTGCAGAGGACACAGGATTCATTCTCAGAACTCACATGGTGGCTCACAGCTGTTTGTAACTCTATTTCCAGAGGATTTGGCGCCCTCTTCTGGCCACCATGAACACTGCATGCAATGGTACACAGACACACATGCAGACAAAACACCCATACACATAAAATGAAAAAAAAAAACAAATCTTTTTAAAAAATCTAACAAATCCACTGAAACACACAGTGTTTTACATTCTGACATTTAACAAATTGATATTTTAAAATATACGCTCCCAAACATATCAATAGTGTTCTGAGACTGACAATAACCCTGACTTCTTACATGTTCCATAGTAAAATGTCCCTTCTCCCCACTTCCTTCACGCCCCCATAGCATACTCTGAACACTTGAGTTACACATCCAAGAAGAAGTGTGTTAAAACATTTCATTTAAAAGTTGACCATTGAAAAACCAGGTATGATGGCTTACACCTTTAATCCCAGCACTCAGGAGGAAGAGGCAGGCAGATCACTGTGAACTAGAGGCCAAGACTGGTCTACAGAACAAGCTCCAGGCCAGCCAGGACTACATTGTGAAACCCTGTATCAAAGATAAAAATACAAGTACTGAAGTTGAAGATGCTAATTGAAACTATACCCTGAATAAAACGAATCAGCGTTAAATTAAAGCCACAGCATCTTTACTTAAAGTGCGGAGGCCGCAGACTCTACAGGGTACAGCATGTTGTTTGTTTTATTAAACACCTGCCCATGACTGACTCATGAGTGACTCAAACAGTTTGGTCCCACTCTTCACGATACCCTGCAGGGAAGGATGGTAATAAAACAACTGTCACATTATCACTTTCCCTTATACCATCATCTCGATGGCGGGAGCCCCCTCCCACACCAATAAACAAAGAACTGGTAATATTAACAACTGATGCTGGGCACTGGGCTGCTTCGTAGCAACATAAAGTTCCTTTCTGATTTTGCCCAAGGCCTGTGTGAAGGACTAAAGTCAACAATGATATAAAGGAAACTATCCTTTCCATTTCTGAACACAAAGTTATAGTCCCAGAGTGTTCTTCTGCGTGGGAGCTGAGATATTGATCCTTGCTGTTCTCTTGACTGTGAGGTGACAAGGCAGGAACTCCAGTCATGCTCCTATGCAATGTACAAATGCAAGAGGGAAGATCTCCCATCTCCAGGTGCAGGGTTCTGGGAGTCAGTCCCTGGGTTGAGCCACCACGCGACGCCTAAGAAGCTTCCCATGATTCTCCTTGGGTGCTAGACAACTTTACTTGCTCTCTGAAGCGCTTCTTAGGGCTGTAAACTGTGTTACCTAGGAAGATAGAGTAGCATCCCTTTCCAAAGAAGGAAGTGACCATCATCTGGACTTTCACAGTGATTCTCCCACTGGTTAAAGAACATCCATTCAGGAAATGAAAGGTGCCTTGGTCGGTGAGATGCTTGCTTTGACAGCATGAAGATTCAAGTTCAATCCCCAACACACACACACACACACACACACACACACACACACACACACAGATCCAGGTATGCAGATATATAATTGTGGTGGGGAAGTGGAGACAGGTAGGTACTTGGGGTTCCTGGGTAGCCAACCTCAGCTAGCTAATGATTCTAAGCCAGTGAGAGACCAGGTCTCAAAAGAAACAAAATGGTAGACAGCACATAAAAAATGACACCTGAGGTTGTCCTTGAGTCTCCATATTCATGCATACACACACACACACACACTTACATGCACATACAGACAGGTACACACAGTACCCATTCATCATTTCTTTAAATAACATCTTAAAATATTTGTGTGTGCACATACACGAATACACCATAGGGATTATGTGGAAATCACATGTCAACTACAGAAGTCATTGTCCCCTCCCACCATGTGAGTCCCAAGGCTGTAACTGAGGCTATCAGTCTTAGCAGCAAGGCCTTTGACATCTTATCTGGCCCTATTTAGCATACCTTACCCCCAAGTTCCCTCTTCCAGTCCCAAGATGAGACCACAGAACAGAGAATGTTCTTTGGGTATGATGCTCAGTCATTTGGCCGCTTGGCTAGGAGTCCCTCACACTGGTTAGCATCCTCTGGGAACCATGAGAAGGAACTCCAAAGGAGGTAGTCTTAGTGCCTGTCCACAAAGTATCTTTATACAGCCTGACATGCCTGAAAGCTGTAGGCAAGTGACAGCCTGTCCCCTTGGGTTCTTTGATGGTGGTTCTTTGAACACTCACAGATTTTCAACTTTAGCAGGTCTTAAAACCCCTCAGAAGCATTGATAAGACAGATACTACCGGAAGATTGTTCTGGAAGCAGTAGGTCTGGGTGGTACTCAGGAGTTACATTTCTAGTAAGTATTCAGGGATACTGATGCTGTCGGCATAGTAACCACATCAAGAGCCGCCGTCCAGCACACAGGGTGTGTTAAGAAAATAATTTCAAAATAAAAGGATGGATGAAGGCATTGTGGTGGCTTCTACTTACTGGTGGATGGTCTGTCACCTGACAGGGTCTCACCATGGTGGTCTCTTGTAGGCTTGAGTGCCGTGAGCATTTCTCACAGACTCCGTATCAAGAGTGTCTCCACATAGACTCCAGCACAGTTCACACCCAAATTCAGGAACTTGGGTTTGCATTCCAGCAATAACAAACCCTCCCCCGCAAAGCCCATGTCATTGGGAAAACCATGCCACAGAAGGCACGGCTGTGTTTTGTCTTTTAACACCATCATCAACGGTCCCCTCCAGCAGGACTTTCCCTTTCATATTTAAGGAGGAACATCACCACTCTAATCATAATAACAAAAAGAAAAAAGAAAAAGGAAAACAAGAAACATCCTAAGCACCCAATGACGAGGAAAACAGTTATGTCAATGGCACTATAGCTGCATCCTGGAATATCTTTCTGCCATGAAAATCATGTTTACACAGATTGTTTCAATGGCTTCAATAAAATGGCTTTTATATAATCCTATAAAGAATAATGCCAGAGTAACATTCTCCTTGGAACTTGCTCCAGTTGGGGCACTCAGAGGGGTCTTTGCCCTGTAGACTCTCACAAGGCAATGGATGGAAATAGCAACACTGTGCTGGTTAATAGGTACGCCTTGTGAATTTGTTTTAGTGGGGGTATGGGTGCGATGTTTGGTTGGATGCAGGAGGATGGGAAAACGCTATGGAAATAGTCTGGCAAGTGCTTCCTGCCAGGCCCCCAGACTGGATTTAGCTTCTCTATTTAGAGAAGACAGCAACAACTTTATGATAACACAGGAATAACAGTTAGCACTCTGGAGCAGTAACTATGCCCAGGGCATATATTATAAGCTGTATGCACATATCAGTTGCATTTCATTTATTCAGGAATCCAATTACTCCAAAAAAAGGAACAATTTTCATGACTCACTGTGTGCAGCCCCAGAAGAAATCAGTACTGCTGTTCCCTAAGGTAGCCTTTATAGAAACATGTTGACTAACAACCAAATCCCTCTCTTATGAAATTAATATTCTTTTTCATTTTGTGTAATTTGTATACTTTCATGCATCTGCTATGCATGCTTGTGCATGTGAGTGCTGGTGAGCACAGAAGTCAGAAGTGGTTGTTGGAATCCCCGGAGTTACAGGCAGTTGTGAGACTCCTGATGTGGGTGCTGGGAACTGAACCTGGGTCCTCTATAAGAGAAGAAAATGTTTTCAAGAGCATGGCCCACAGAGTCAACTAGCCAGGACTCACAGGGGCTCAAAGAGACTAAAGTGATAATCAGAGAGCCTAGATGTGTCTGAGTTGGTTCTCTCCATACGTGTTATGGTTGCATAGCATGGTGTTCTTGTGGAATCTTAACAGTGGGAGAGGGAGTATCTCTTTAGCCTGCTCTTGGGACCCTTTTCCTCCTTCTGGGTTGCCTTATCCAGCCCTGATATGAGGGTATGTGCCTAGTCTTATTGTAACTTGTTATGCCATGTTCGATTGATATCCCTGGGAGGCCTGCTCTTTTCTGAAGGGAGATGGAGGAGGGGTGGATCTGGAGGAGAGGGGAGGGGTGTAGGGACTTGGAGGAGTGGGAAGAGAGAAAATGGCAGTCAGGATGTAATATATGTGAAAAGAATAAATAAATGTTTAAAAAGAAGAGTAGCAAGTGTCCTAACCCTCTGAGTCACCCCTCCGGTCCCTGATGTAAATGTTCTCATTTGAAGGAGATGAGAAAGAAAATCAGAACAGCTATCACAAACAGCTGAATGGTGCACAGACAGGAAGCAAGGTACAGGAACTGCTTGACAATAGTCAAGCAGCTTTAAGTAGCAGGTGGCAAGGACCCTAACTGAAAGCTGGACATTTGAGACAAAGCTTGAGTTGTCATGGTCCTAGAACACAAGTAGGTTACCCAAAATTCCGTGTTCGAACTCGGCAACAGTTTCATGAAATATGTGACAGCAAAACAAGACAATCCTAAACCTAAATAGATTGTATGGGCCTTTATAGGAAAAAAAAAGCCCAACCTTCCTATGACTATTGTGAGTGGCTAGTCTCTACACCCTCCCTTGTTTTTATTATTATGCAATCCCCCTCCCCTCCCAATAGTCTATGCAACTTTTATTAATAGGCCTGTAAAGATTTGATTTGCACTGTTAATCTTTCTGACAAAGAGGCCATTACCTTTATTGCTTAATCTCTCTTCTTTCTTTACTTGTTACCTATAGTTCTTAGGTTCATATGGTTGAATTAGGGTTTATAATATCACTGCAGTTCTGAGGGAATCAATGCCCTCTTCTGGTCTCCATAGGCACTGCATACACATGGTGCACAGATGCACACACAGGCAAAACACTCATACACGTTAAGTAAACATTAATAGATATTTAAAAAACTAAGACGAAGAAGGATTAAGGAAGACATTCATGCCAGCCTATGGCCTCCACATGCATATGTGCACACAAACACTGTACATGTGGATCTGCATATATACATGCACATACACAAGCCCATATATATATTTACATTACACACACACAGATGAAGATACACACTCACATAACACTGCAGAGACGACAAAAACATCAATAGGAAGTTCTTCACACCTATAGATGCAAATCTGTGTGCCTACAGTACATCATTCCTTCCCTTCTGTTTCTCTATATGCTCTACACACAAGCATGTTCGTGTAGTAGACAAGGTGTAGTGAATGAGTAGCTTTGGACCTCTCAGTCCTTAATGGGTTGTATTCTTCAAATCCTCCCTTCAGGGTTCAAGGATCAATGTGGGAAAGGAAATGGAAAGACTACAAAGGCAAGAAGTAATGGATGACTCTGAGCAAACAGTGCCTTCTAGACACAACAGGGCTGACACACACATGAAATGACGGAGACTGTGGCAGCCAGTCAAAATCCCAGAATTGAGAATGGGAAGCGACATGGGCTCCGACCCTTAACCAACAAGCTATCTGCAATTGATACCCGCTTGCAAAGGAAAATTTAAGTCACATGAAGTGACAGAGACTGTGGCAGCCAGGCAAAATCCCAGAGTTGAGAAGGGGAAGTGGACATGGGCTCCCATCCTTAACCAACAAGCTATCTGCAATTGATACCTGCTTGCAAAGGAAAAGTTAAGTCTTCCCCCAATGGAATCTTACTAGATTTGTTAACCAGGATAGGTCCCTAACCAACACCAAACTCAGTGATATTGTTGTAGACTTTTTGTTTTGTTTCGTTTTGTTTTGTTTTTCAAGACAGGGTTTCTATGTGTAGTTTTGGAGCCCGTCCTGGAGCTCGCTCTGTAGACCAGGCTGGCTTCAAACTCACAGAGATCCACCTGCCTCTGCCTCCCCAGTGCTGGGAGTAAAGGCGTGCGCCACCAACACCTGGCACCCGTTTGCTTTTTTAAAGAGAGAGAGAAAGAAAGGACACAGAATTGGGTGGGTAGGGAGAGAGGTGAGGAGGATCTTGGAGAAGTTTGTGGAAAAGCATGATCAGAATATGTTATATAAAAAATGTTTTTCAATAAAAATCAAGTATGAAGGGTGTGTGTGTGTGTGTGTACACAATATACAACAAAAGACAATGTTCAACTCTCTAAAACTGATTTCATTTGGATGATGAGGCTGTAAACACTTGAAACTTAATCTCAGCTGTGGTGACCATCAATTCAATCTGACAGTTTCTACTTAGGCTTGTGATGAAGAGAAATTTATAGCCAATCAATAGTAATGGCAAAGCTGCTTCTGAGCTTTGCACCGAAATTGAGAAGCGATCACACAACCTCCAGTGGGGCCAATGTTGAAGACAATGAGAGGGAAGAGAGGTCAAGACCCCTCCGACATCCTCTAAACCCAGCAGTGATTGAAGCTCCATTATGCAAATAGCACCCATCCCTCAGAGACTCACGTGCTTTGAGTTGAAAGTAAAGATAAAAGGATAGGACCACATAGTTCAGGCTTTCTTGAGAATTTATCTCTCCTCGAGATTCCTGACAGCCTGTTCATCTTTTTCTGAGCTTTCCCCTCCCCCCAAAATATCCAATTTCTTCCCTGAAAAGATGAAACAACACGGTGAGCCACTGAAACTCCTGCTCTTCAAACTGTCTTACATTTGGTAGCTTCCACCATTTCTGCTGTGTGCATTTACCACTCAGTGTGTAACTGATTCAAAGAGAGGCCCCATGGTGTTTACAGAAGTATGTGCCATGGCCTATATTTAAAGAATGCACAAGCGCCCTGGAGAGAGAAAGTAGGAAGTTACACATAATTGAAGTGAGCTTGAGTGTTTCATAATTATTTTAGATTTATTTCTACATGTGTGTGTGAGTGTGTGTGTGTGTGTACCCATGTGCAGTTGCCCATGGAGGCCAGAAGAGGGCACTGGATCCCCTTGATCTGAGGTTATAGGTAGTTGGCAACCACCCAACGTAGATGCTGGGAACTGAACCTGGGTCCTCTGCAAGTACAACAAACACTCTTAACTGTTGAGCCGTCTCTCCAGTCCATTAATTCTTAAATGACATTTCATTTCAGTTATGAACCATCTTACCATCTGTTGTGTCTTACAATGCATGGTGTTTGTTCCTTAGTACTATATAAAACAACATTGTCTTTTGCCTCGAGCTGGTTTGTGCCGGTTCATCTCAGGAATGTATAAGTAGTAGATTATGCAGCTTGACAAAGACTAAATGCTGACTGAGCAGAAGGACAGCATGGGGTGGGGTGCTCAGAGGCAGAAAAGAGAGGCATTGCTCTAACTGCCTCTGGTCACTGTCTCTGTTCATCTTCACTCTGCACTGTGTGCCTTCTGTGAAGCCAACAGCTTTTAGTTTTGCCTTGGCTGGCAGCCCCTTCAGCCTCCTTCAAGTCTTCCTATCTGCAGACCCAGGACATCATCAAGAATGTCCCACTCCCTGATGAAAAATTTCCAGTGCTCATTAGAACCTGAGGCTCAAGACCCACACTCCTGGGCGGGAAACAAAATCAACCACTGCCTGGAGTCAGGTCCCACCCATTCTGCCTGCTGTTTAGAAAAGGTCAATGATCGCCGGGCCCGGGCGTTGGTGGCACACGCCTTTAATCCCAGCATTCGGGAGGCAGAGGCAAGCGGATCTCTGTGTGTTTGAGGCCAGACTGGACCGACAGCCTCCAAAACAGAGAAACCCTGTCTCGTAAAACCAAAAAAAAAAAAAAAAAAAAAAAGAAAAAGAAAAAAGAAATGGTCAATGATCATATTGGATTAGGGGACCAGCACACTCCAGTATGACCCTATCTTAACTGGTTACTGCTGCAAGGACTCTACTCTCAATAGACATCACATCCTGAGCAGTCAGAAGTTAGGACCTTGGGGATGAGAGAGGCTGATGCATAAGTCAGACACTGGCCCTGTCTGAGATATTGACTTACTTTGATTTTTAAAAAGAAATAGAAAATTAGAGAAGATTGCCCTATGGATATCACTTTCATGTCTCCAATTCCCTCACATGCTTGTCCCTACATGAGCACCCACCTCCAGGAACTCAGATAAGCAAGAATTGATTCCCCATTTCCACACTAGATAAAGCACAGATAATCCCTATTGAAAACTGTTAAGGTGAGATGTTAGAAAGCCTGTTAGAGACATCATCTCTGGAAGTCAGAGCCCCCAGCTGAGTCCCTCCATAGAGAGCTTCACGGAGATGGCAGATTTGGAAAGAAGACAAGGTTGAAGGCATGATGCCTGTCTTACTAACAAAAGAACCAAATATCTGAACTCCAGAGGGAAGAGGGCTTCCAAGAATGGGGTCTTCAAGTACATCTCCCTGGCAGTGTTTCTGCAGGGGTTGGTGGGGCAGCTGAATTCTCAGCCTCAGGGACTGAGAGTCTAGGAGTTTACAATCCTGCCCCAGTGTCCAATGACTTAGGTAAGCCTGAAGAGACACCTGCTTCCTCACGTTCAATTAGCCCAAGGAAGGATGGTTTGCTCTGTCTCCCTGCCTTGGGAAAACACCTTCATCCATGTCATTCAGGCACGAGGTTTCCTATGGTCCTCATGTGTTGGGTCCTGATTCAGGTGAGGTGTGCAATACATGTCACTTATGAGAGAGAAGACAGAAGTTCATTTCTTTCGGTAGAAGCTTTAAACACACTTTGTTCACCCAGCTCTACTGTACTAATGGTGAGATTTTTCTCTTCCCTTCTTGGGAATTTAGCTTGATTCTTTTTTATGAACAGGAAGTGAATTTCTCAGATGACTAATGTTTGCAGTCCTCTGAGGTCTAGGCCCAGGTAAATGATATGAATAATGAAACTATCTCACACACATAGATGTTAATGCCTATTTTCTTGGCTTTTGATGACACTTAAATTGTGAGTTTTTGGAGTAGGAAAAAAAATACAATAGTATCAATAACGACCCATCATGTATCCCTGCTAAGGTTTGTTTTATTCAGAATGACAAACTCTCCTTCCATGACTCCATATTTAAGGAGATAATGAGGTGAGGGAGGTCCATAAAAGGATGTCCTTGGAGCTGAGAATCACCCTTGTGGTTGTCTTGTCCAGTTTGTACTTCAAATATATCTTTCAACCACTTATAGCATGGTTCTCAACCTGTGGGTTGCAAGTCCTTTGTCAATCCTCTGTCCCCAAAATATTTATATTACAATTCATAATAGTAGCAAAATTACAGTTAAGAGATAGCAATGGAAATAATTGTATGGTTGGCAGTCATCACAACACAAGGAACTATATTAAAGGATCCAAGTATTAGGAAGGTTGAGAACCATTGATTTATAGTCCAAGAATGAGGTCAAGCAAATATCTGAAACAAAATACAGAATACCTTGAATACTACTACATATGGAATAAAATGCAAGCTGGTAAAATGTCTTGGTGGATAATAGAGCCTGCTGTGAAATTCTTAGCACCTACATAAAAAGCTGGACACAGCTGCACATGCCCATACCACAGAAGGGGTAATAACAGGTGGATCCCAGAGCTTCCTGAGCGATGGGTAGAGGAGTTAGCTTTGGATTCATTGAGAGACTTTGTCTGAAAAGCTAAGGAAAAAGAGGATGAAGGGAGATACTTCGAGTCTTCCTATGCCCTCCTCACACACACACAGGAATATTCACCTGTGTGTGCACACAGAGGCATTTTTGTGCACACACACACACACCCCATACACACACACACATAGGTGCTGTAGGACAAATAGTCAAAGATCTTGGAGTTCAGATTTGGATTTTCTTTTGCACATTCTATCTCACATTTTTCTGCCATAAATTTCTTTTGGAAAAAGTATATTGAAGGCACACATGTCAGGTTATATTTTCCATAACATGAGATGATTTTTTCCAGAACTATACCTTTACCCCATGATAGAAGTCCCCCCATCCACACCTAAGACACAACTACAACTGGAAGGAAGAGCTGGATATTTCAGCTAAGACTTTGCATCCCAGTGCTAAGATTGGCGATGTCACAAAGTGCAGAAGGTGTTCTGTAGAACTGAGGCTTACACGAAGCCTCATCATCTCTCTGCCTCCCAACGTGGGGAAAATAGGTATACAAAAACAGACTTTATAACAGGCTGCACGTGGCTATCCCTGACCTTTCTCTCAATGTCACAAAACTTGGTTTCTCACAAAGACAGTAGATCACCAAGAGTCTGTGCTGACAGTGGCCACACAAGGTCATCTTGAAGGGTCATACCATTTCCAGGTTCTGTGGATGGAGCCAAGGACACCCTGCAGAGCTCAGTGAGGTGCTGGCTCTCATTCACATGGCACAAATATGAAGAGAGAGTACATTACTTTGTTTGTTGCTATGACAAAATACCCAATAACGGCAACTTAAAGAAGAGGGGAAGCATTAATTTCTATCCACGTTTGAGCTGATTGCATCCATCAAGGCAGGGGAAGTGTGGCAGCTGGAGTGGGAGGTGGTCACATTGTGAGTGCGGAAAGGAAGCAGAGGGTGCTCAGCTTGCCTTCTCTTTTACAAGAAAACCAGTGCATGGATGTTTGCTTGTATGTATGTTTGTTTGTATATATGTATGTATGTATGTATGTATGTATGTATGTATGTATGTATGTATGTTTGTATATATATATATGGATGGATGTTTGCCTATGTGTATGTGTAACATGTGCACAGTACCCACAGAAGCCATAAGAGACTCAGGGAAGAAAGGCAGGTGTAGCTGTCAACAGGGCACAAAGACTACAGTGCTCAGTTTCCCTCATGACTGTGTATGCAAACATCAAGGTGAGAGCACAGAGAAGGCCCCAAAGTGAAGGCTGAACTAGAGTTACCGATCGTTGTGAGCCACAATGTGGGTGCCAGGATCTGAACACAAGTCCTCTGCAAGAGCAGTCAGGACTCTTGGTCATCAAGCCATCTCTCCAGTCCCACACAATCATTTTTATACACCCCCAAAGCACACAGCACCACATGTTATGTGTGTGAAGACTCACAGTGTGATTTTTGTGTGTGAATGTTCACAGCTGGTGTGACATGAAGGCTCTCATGTTCACAAACATTTGCAGAACCATTTTCATTTGGTAGCCTCTGACATTCTTGGTCTTGTTTTTTGCACACATCTTCAGGAGGGAAACAGCGATGAATGCCCCAATTTCGTAGCCACACTTGGCCTTTCTTCATTAAGTGAGACATCACCTCAGCCTCTACTCTTTCCATTTTATTCAATGTAGTAGAATCTGTACCATAAGAAAATGGAATCCCAGATGCAGAGTGAAGAAGTTTTGCTTTTCTTTGTTTTGTTTTCCAAGAATCTGTCTCTTTGTTTTTGTAGGGATTTTTTTCCACTTCTGCTTTAATCTAGTATAAGAATCAGTGGTAGATGCTTTGTTCAGACAGAGTTTTTAAAAGGGGTGCAGGTGGAGTGAGATAAATTACTGGAGAGAAATCATCAGGATTTTGCTTCTAAATACAAGTTATTGATTGGCTTGATTTCTAGTCACACAGAACCCTGAACCACACTGACTCAAGCTAAAACTCCACATCTAACGGTTTGCTGAAAGAGGAAGGAGCCTTAAAAATAGATCCAGAGGGCCCATTTGTGGGCCAGCTGCATGTGCTTGGGGTCTACTACTGCAGGAGCCAATGCACCCTACCATCCTAGTCTCCTGCTCCACCCATGGGACTAGGTAAACCAGGGCCCATTTCTGGGGCTTCAGCCTATGTTTGGGGTCTGCCACTGTGGCTTCCATTCACCCTGGTGGGACACAAAGCACCCCAGCATCCTAGTCCATTTCTCCAACCACCAGACCAGGCAGAGGAGAACTACCTGAGCACTGGACTTGCCTACACCCACCTGAAGGGAACCCTGGTCCTGTACCCACCAAGAGAGGAAGAGGCTCCTTCTGCACCCACTGGAAGAATGAATGAGAAGGAGACAATATAAAAACACACACAGCAACAGAAAAAACAATATGACACTGCCAGAGTCTAGAGACTCTACACCAACAAGACCTGAAAATCCCAACACAAATGAAGCAGAAGAGAATGACACTAAATACAACTTCATGAAAATTATAGAGGCCCTCAAAGAGGATATGAGAAAATCCCTTAAAGAGATGGAAGAGAAAACAATCCAAAAATGCAAGAAATGGAGGAAAAGACAAAGCAAAAATTGCAAGAAACAATTCAAACAGTGCAAGGGCTGAAATCTGAAATAGAAACGATTTTTAAAAAACAGTCTGAAGGAATGCTGGAAATAGAAGAGCCGGGGAAATGGTCAGGTACTACAGATGCAAGCATGACCAACAGAATACAAGAGATGGAAGAGAGAATCTCAGGTGTTGAAGATACACTAGGAGAAATAGATCCATTGACCAAAGAAAATTTTAATTCTAACAAATCCCTAACACAAAATATCCAGGAAATATGGGACACTGTGAAAAGACCAAACCTAAGCATAACACGTGTAGAAGAAGGTGAAAACCCCCACCTCAAAGGGGCAGAACACATATTCAAGACATTTAGAAGAAAACTTTCCAAACCTAAAGAAAAACATGCCAATGAAGGTACAAGAAGCTTACAGAACACCAAATAGAGTGAACCACAAAAGAGTTCCCTCGACACATAATAATCAAGACCCAAACATACAGAATAAAGAATATTAAGAGCAGCTAGGGAAAAGGGCCAAGTAACATATAAAGGCAAACCTATCAGAATCACACCTGACTTCTCCATGGAAACTCTGAAAGCCAGAAGGTCCAGGATAGATATTCTACCAACACTAAGAGACCACAGATGCCAGCCCAAACTACTATACCAAACAAAGCTCTCAATCACTATAGACGGAGAAAACAAGATATTTCACGACAAAACCAGATTTAAACAATACATATCCACTAACCAAGCAATACAGAAAGTTCTGGAAGGAAAACTCCAACACCAGGAAGTTAACTACAACCAGAAAAATATAGGCAATAGATAATCCCACTGTACCAACATGCAAAAGAAACAACAGGTGGAAATCTAAATACAATTCCAACAACAGCAACCATTCTGAAACAAACAAGAATGAGCAACCAATAGTCATTAATATCCTTCAATATTAATGATCTTAATTCACCCATAAAAAGACACAGGCTAACAGAATGGATTCAAAGAAAGAATCCATCCTTCTGCTGCATACAAGAAACATACCTCAGCTTCAAAGACAGATGTTAAGGGTTGAGAAAAGATTTTCCAATCAAATGGACTCAAGAAACAAGTGGGGGTAGCAATCCTAATATCTAACAAATTAGACTTTGAACTAAAATCAATCAAAAGAGATGAAGGAGGTCATTTCATACTCATCACAGGATAAATCTATCAAGATGAAGTCTCAATTCTGAACATATATGCCCCAAATTCAAAGACATCTATGTTAGTAAAAGAAACATTACTAAAACTCAAATCACATATAAAACCTCATGGACTTATAGTGGAAGACTTCAACATGCCCACTCTCACCACTAGACAGAACTACTAGACAGAAACTTAACAAGGAAACAAAAGAACTAATAGAAGTTATGGCCCAATTGGGTTTAACAGATATCTATAGAACATTCCATCCAAATACAAAAGAATATACCTTCTTCTCAGCGCCACATGGAACCTTCTCAAAAATCGACCATATGCTTGACAACATAGCAAACCACAACAGGTACAAAAAAATTGGAATAACTCAATGTATCTTATCAAACCACCATGCTCTAAAGTTAGAATTCAACAACAACACAAATTGCAGAAACCTTGCAAACACATTCCTGGGTCAAAGAAGAAATAAAAAAATGAAAGTCTTCCTAGAATACAATGATAATGAAGACACAACATACCCAAACCTATGGGACACTTTGAAAGCAGTGCTAAGAGGACAGTTAATAGCACTAAGTACCCACATGAAGAAACTGGAGACTACTCAAACTAGAGAATTAACAGCACAACTGAAAGCTCTAAAACAAAAGGAAGCAACCCCGCCCCCCCCATTAGCTGAGCAAATGCCAAGAAATAAATAGAGGGCTGAAATCAACAAAGAATCAAGTCTCCAAACTACCAAAGGATCCGATTAAAAAGTGGGGTATAGAACTAAATAGAGAATTATCAATAGAGGAGTCTAAAATGGCTGAGAGACACTTAATAAAGTGCTCAACATCCTTAGCCATTAGGGAAATGCAAACCAAAACAACTCTGAGATACCATCTTACTCCTGTCAGAATGGCTAAAATCAAAAACACCAATGACAGCTTATGCTGGAGAGGATGTTGAGAAAGAGAAATACTCTTCCATTGCTGGTGGGAGTGCAAACTTGTACAGCCACTTTGGAAATCAGTATGGAGATTCCTCAGGAAAATGGATATCAGTCTACCACAAGGCCCAGCAATTCCACTCTTAGTCATATTCCCAAAAGATGCCCATTCATACAACAAGGATGCCTGTTCTACTATGCTCATAGCAGCACTATTTGTAATAGACAGATCCTTGAAACAACTTAGATGCCCCTCAACTGAAGAGTGGCTAGAAAAAATGTGGTACATTTACACAATGGAGTACTACTCAGCGGAAAAAAACAATGGAATCTTAAAATTTGCAAGCAAATGGATGGCACTATAAGAAACCATCCTGAGTGAGGTAACCCAGCCACAAAAAGACAAACATGATATGTACTTACTCATATGTGGATTCTAGATGTGGATCAGGGGAGTGCCACCCTACAATCCCATTGCCAGTGAGTCTGGGAAACAGGGAGGTTCCCAAGAGAGATATGCAAGATACCCCAGAGAAGGGGAATGAGGCAAGATCTCCTGAGCAAATTGGGAGCATGGGGGAGGGGAGAAAGAACCTGGAAAAAGAGAAGGGGAGAAGAGGAGAGGAGTGAAAGATATGGGGGAGCAGTAAGGTTGAGTCGGGGGAAAATGGAGGAGACGAGGATGAGAGATACTATAATAGAGGGAGTCATTATAGGTTTGAGGAGAGAGCTAACACTAGTGAGATTTCCAGAGATCTACAAGGATGACACCACCTGGCAAACTAGGCAATAGTGGAGAGACTACATTAATAGCCCCTCCCTGATAATGAGATTAATGACTACCTTATATGTCATCCTAGCACCTTCATCCAGTGATGGATGGAAGCAGAGACAGATACCCACAGCTAAACACTGAACTTAAGTACTGGAACCCAATGACAGAGAGAGAGGAGTGATGAGCCAAGGGGTCAAGATTGTGCTGGTGAGACCCACAGAGATAGTGGACCTGACAAGGGGGAACTCTTGGACCCCAGACTGATGGCTGAGAGGCCAGCATGGGACTGATGCAGACCCCCCTGAATGTGGTGTCATTGAGGAGGCCTTGGCAATCTCTGGGGCCTTGGGTAGTAGATCAGTGTTTACTATGGTGTACGAATGAACTTTGAGAGCCCATTTTATATGGAGGGAACCTCTCTCAGCCTGGACACATGGGTGTGGGCCTAGGTCCTGCCCCAGATGAAGTGACAGACTCTGGAGATCCCCCATGGAGGGCCTCACCCTCCCTGGGAAATGGTGTGGGGATTGGGTGGGAGGTTGGGAGGAACTGATAGAGGGGCAAAGAGGAAGGGTGGGAGAAGGATCTGGGATTGACATGTGAAGCAAGCAAGTTTCTAATTTAAACAAAAAATATATTGAGAAAAAATAGGTTAAAAAAACTAAACCCTAAGGTGTAATGATTGACACTCTAGAATGATAACCATTAGTTAAAATAAAACAACTCATAATTAGATGTTTTTGTTATTGTTTGGAAATGCTTCTAAACTCATATCCAGGTGCCTTTATACAGCACAGGTCCACCTGCATAGGGGTCTGTCGATAGTGGGCTTGACTCTCCTACATCAATTAACAATCAATACACTGCCAAGGCAAAACTGATGGAGTCAGATCCTAAACTGGGGTTATTTCTACCAAGGTGTGGCAAATTGACAACCAAGATTAGTCATCACAAGAAACCAAAGGCTTCAAGGAAGAGCATGACTCATCCATGGAGGACACCTCCATTTGAACACAACAGTTAATCTTACAGATACATTCTGTGGCACAACATCTTATAACCCCTCTCATCAAACCCATCTTAACCTCATCGTCTAAGAGGGAGATGCATTGGAAAGTAAATAAGAGAGAAATGGAGCAGAAATAAACACTTATCAGAAATAAGACAAGTGGGAGGCATTACTGCATCCTTGATGCTTCCCTCCCATTGTCTTTGTAATGATAATAAAACCATTATGTTCCAGGTAGAATAATTTTCAGTGTTATAAATAATATAAATAATATTGCTTATCATTCATAAGCCACATTTGTGCTAATCACTTTGATGCGTTTTTCTAGCTTGCTCCTAATGGAGAACTGATGAATTGGAATTGTTCCTTTGCTCATTTACACATGAGGGAAGTGAGGTTTAGAAGTTGAGCCAATTTCCCAACACTCTAAGCTAATAACTGACAGAGTAAGAAAGCCACACTTCTCCCTGACATTGTGGCATGGGTTCATGAGAAGTATAACACAGTGGCTTGCAGAGATTCCAATGCTCAGTATGTGGTAGCTGAACACTGTCTTGGATCCAATATTGGGAGTAAGGCTCAATTCAATTGAGAGCCAGCTCAAGGATCCCCGAAACAGAACAACAAAAGATGCTAGAGAGTGAGGAACCTAAGGTAAACAAATGTGAGTCTTCAACAGACCGTAGAGACTGATGGTACAAATCCAGGGCACAGGTTTGTTTGTTGGTCTTTGCCGGGGTGGAAAGAAACACTTGTTTAGATGCCTACATCACCCTATATGCAACTACAACGAGGGCAGTACATGGAGGCCTCTTTGAAGTCCAAGAGTTTTTGTTTTGTTCCATTTTTCATGTGCGTGTGTGTGTGTGTGTGTATGTGTGTGTGTGTGTGTTTCTGTGTATGTATGAGTACATGATGCATAACATCCACTTATTCTTCCATTTCATTCACTGAAACTGTCTCTTATTCAAAGCCAGAGCTCACCAGTATTACTAGTTGTGGCAGCCAACTTGCTCTGGATACTCCCTGTCTCTACCTCCCAAGATTGGAATTATATGTAGACCACAAAGCCTACTCATCATTTACTTGGATATCCAAATTCAGGTGCTCACACCCACACAGCAAATGAGCCATCTCCCCAGCCCATCAAGGTTCAAGTCTTGATGTTGAACCCAACTGTTATTTGCTTTTTCTTACTATCGTTTTGGTCATAATATCAGAATCAGGTTAAAATACGGCCATGTTAAATCACTCCCACTTGTGGAGTCTAAGGAGAAGCAGAGCTGCTGAATCTCTGTTCCATAAGGCAAATACCTTGAAATTGAAGATAAAGGATGCATTCCACTTCAGTATGTGGTTGCTGCTGCTGCTGCTGTTGCTGCTGCTGCTGATGATGGAGTGAATGAGGCTGTGTAGTGAGCACTCTTTCTGGCCAGCTTGGTCCCAAATGAATACACAGAGACATACTATGAAACTGTTGGCCAGTGACTAGGGCTTCTAATTTGGCTAGCTCTGTCTTAATTATTAACCCATTTCTAATAATCTATGAATTTCCATGTGGTCCTATCTTACCGGAGAAGGGTCCAGACCTCTTACTCCTTCCTCCACTACATGGCAACTACCCTCTGCCTACATTTCCCAGAATTTTCCTCTTCTCTTAGTTCAGGCTATCTTCCTGTCTTATTGGTGTTTTATTCATTAACCAATAAGAGAAATATATACACAGATGGACAACTCCCATCATTTCTGGTCAATGAGGGGCTTCAGTTGAGTCTCTTATAATAACAGTTAAAAAGTGAAATCCCAAAGCCAGCCTGGACAACTAGCAAAACTTCTCTAGATGACATCAGCTTTTCTTATTTCTTTTTGGTTTCTGTTTTTCCTCTTTCATTTAAATCAATGCTGCTGTTCTGGTTTAGGGGTGTTTATTGGAAGGACTTTGACTGTGTCTGATGGTTCAGGATCTCCAAAGCAGCATGGCAAGCCTGACAGTGTGGCAGACAGTTTCGTTTTGATTTTTGAAGAAAAATATGGCACAGCTGAGATGCTATCTGAAGACAGGGTTCTAAGATGAGATGACATCCTGAGAAAAAAGGTTTGGAGCTTGTGTTTTCTTATGATAAAAGCTAGTTTTCTTATGATAAAAACAATTATTCTTTTTCAACCAGGGTCTGTGTTGGAAATACAATGCTTTGTTTCCATTTCAACATTGCATAATTTCCATATGGCAATGCTGGGAATCTTTTCTGATACCAAACAGATTATAGCAGTGACAAGTTGAGCAAACACTGGCATTAGAAGGGGTTTTAATGATGAATAATTAAAAAAAACTTTTTTTGTCTGTGGTAGATTCAGTGTTCTGCACAAACTCTAAGACACAGTAATTTCTTTTTTAGATGGCCAAACAGAATGGACCTAACCAAAGCCACAAAATATCATTCCTTGTTTTTAACACACTGATTCTGTTTCATTGACTTTTTTTCTTCTGTAGTATCTTATCTTTACTGCTATTGCATTGGGGCTCATTTTTAAGATTGTTTTCTCCCCTTAAATTAATTGTTTTCTCATTTTCTAGTGTAGATAAGAACTTGGGTTGCTGGCCTGAGACCATTGTTTGCTTCTAATATGAGAATTAGTGTTATAAATAAAGTTGCCAATTGAACCCTTATAACTATGTCCCACAAACTTTGATGTTGTATTTTCTCTTCTTTTTCAGTGTTGCAGATTTTATTTCTTTCCTTCTTTACATATGTATTGTTTAGGGATATGTGACTTCATATTTATGGATTTTGAGACTCCCTGTTGCCTTCTATTATGACTTCTACTTTGATTTTGTTGTATTAGCAAAGCACATCCTGAGGGAATGGAAATGCAGCTCAATGGACAGGTGGCTCACCTAGCCCACAAAAGAACAGGTTCCATTTCCAGCACACTATAACACAGGTGTGGTATGTATATGCATGCAATGCCAGGACCAAGAGGTAGAGGCAGGAGGATCAAGAGATCAAGATCATCCTTGGTTACATAGTGAGTTTGAGGCCAGCCTGGGGCACATGAAACATGTGTGAATATGTAAACAAACAAGAGACCATTAACAGAGGAAGACATTCTTCCGGGATGTCGTCATTGCAGAGGACAACCAATGGGCGAAAGAGGCAAGAAAGACAGTCAACCTTCCTCTCATAATTGAACTTTCCCCAAGATAACAGCATTGATTTTTTTTTTTAGGTCAAGACTTTCTTGACCTAATCATTTCCTCCCAAATATGGTTCTACTGGGGATTTAAATCTTCAGAAAATTGCTGAAACATACTCAGATCACAGTGAATGGTGAAGATTTGGACAGCTGTAGTGGTGAGAGCATTATTCTTCCAACCTCTTGTCCCCGTAAGATAGCTAGCTACTTCCTCCCCCTGGCAGCTCACTGAGAGATGTGAGCTCTACATTGATTAACACTGTTCAAAGGCTGAGCCACCATGCCATGTCCTGTCACCTGTATCAAGCTCAAAGTACTAACAGTCATCTGTGGGAATAAAAATATACATAAAATTTGAAGTATCTCTAAACTATAAATCACTAATTTGATCAAAATATTATTTAGATTCTATTCCTTTAGAGTACAGCACATTAAATGTAGAAGTTAAGGGCCTTTGTTATGACTTTTGGGCAGGTATATACTGTACTTTGATCATCTTCATTCTTACTGTTATCCTCTTTATCAAACTGAACACCCAGCCCACTGGTCCCCTTCCTCTTTCCAAATACCCCCTTTTATCTCATGTCCTTTACTAAAATCTAAATTTCACAAATGTTATTTTGAATTTGGATTGTTTTATTTCACATAGTACACTTTCCTATTCCATCTATTTTCTGAGAACAACAGATAACAAATACACTATTGTATAAATACCATATTTTATTTAGCCATTGATCCAGCGGTTGGCAGCTTAAGTTACTTCATGGCTTGTCTATTGTAACACAATAAATAAATGACCGAGCCTGGCTCTCCCCATACCTGTGCCCCAGCTTCAGGTGAACTTGGGTCCTCCTGGGGACCCCTTCCCTGCCCATCACTGCTCCCTCCAACTTCTGGGCCACTCCTGGCATCGAGAGGCTCCGTCCACACAGGAAAGACCCAGTTCCCATTCCAGGTTCCCCCCACACCTTCGCTCCAGCTTCAGGAAAGATTTGAGTCCTTCCAGACTCCATCTCCAGCTCTCCCCACACCTTCACACCCTGCTTTAGTGAGACCAGTGCAGACAGAGAGACCTCACCTGCACCCACTCAAAGAAGGGATGGGAAGACAACAGTATAAGAACACACTTGGCAATAGAAAGACCAGTATGACTCCACCAGAATCTAGAGACTCCACACCAGCAAGACCTGAAAAGGACAACATAGATAAACCAGAAGAGACAGACCTGAAAAATTATTTTATGAAGATGATAGAGATCCTCAAAGAGGAAACAAGGAAATCCCTTAAAGAAATAGAAGGAAAAAACAAACCAAAAAATTGAAGAAATAAACAAATCTTTAAAAGAATCTAAAGAGAGTCAAGAAAAAACAAACAAGTGAAGGAAACAACACAAGCAGTCCAAGCCTTGAAAACCAAAATAGGATCAATAAAGAAAACATAGAATGAGGGGATGCTGGAAATACAAAAGGTGGGTAAACAATCAGAAACTACAGATGTAAGTATAACCAAGAGATGGAAGAGAGAATCTCAGGTGTTGAAGACTCATTAGAGAATATACAGTCATCGACCAAAGAAAATTTTAAGTCCAAAAAATCCCTAACACAAAATATCCAGGAAATATGGGACACTGTGAAGAGGTCAAACCTGAGAATAATAGGTATAGATGAAGGTGAAGAAACACAGCTCAAAGGTACAGAAAATATATTCAACAAAATCATAGAAGAAAACTTCCCTAACCTAAAGAAGGATATGCTTATGATAATACAAGAATCTTACAGAACACCAAATAGACTGGACCAGAAAAAGAAGTCCCTTCATCACATAATAATCAAAACATCAAACCTGCAGAATAAAGAGAAAATATTAAGAGAAGCTAAAGAAAAAGGCCAAGTAACATATAAAGGCAGACCTATCTGAATTACGTGTGACTTATCAATGGAAACTATGAAAGCCAGAAGATCCTGGTCAGATGTGGTACAAATGCTAAGGGAACAAGGATGCCAGCCCAGGGTACTGTACCCAGAAAAGCTTGCAATTACCATAGACAGAGAAAACAAGATATTCCACAACAAAACCAAATTTAAACAATACATATCCACAAACCCAGCCCTACAGAAAGTACTGGAAGGAAAACTTCAATCCAACGAAGACAACTACACTCACAAAGACATAGGCAACAGATAATTCCACTTTACCAAACACCAAAAGAAAAAGGGGGAAATCCACACACAATAATACCACCACCAATAAATACAAACCAAACAAGAATCAAAAATCAATTGTCATTAATATCCCTCAATGTCAATGGTCTCAACTTGCCTATAAAAAGACATAGACTAATAGAATGGATACAAAGACAGAATCCATCTTTCTGCTGCATACAAGAAACATATGTCAACATTAAAGACAGATGTTTCCTCAGAGTAAAGGGTTGGGAAAGATTTTCCAATCAAATGGACCCAAGAAACAAGTTTGTGTAGCAATCCTAGTATCTAACAAATTAGACATCAAATTAAAATCAATCAAAAGAGATGAAGAAGGACATTTCATATTCATCACAGGAAAAGTCCATCAAGATAAAATCTCAATTCTGAACATCTATGCCCCAAATACAAAGGCACCCACATTTGTGAAAGAAACATTACTAAAGTTCAAATGGCATATAAAGTCTCACACACTAGTAGTAGGAGACTTCAACATTCCACTCTCACTGCTAGACAGAACCTCCAGACAGAAACTTAACAAAGAAACAAAAGAAATTATAAAAGTTATGATCCAATTGGGTTTAACAGACATGTATAGAACACCCCATCCAAACACAATTGAATACCTTCTTCTCAGGCCATATGGAACCTTCTGTAGAATAGACCACATAATTGGAACCATAGCAAACCTCCACAGATAAAAAAAAATCGAAATAACTCCCTGTATCTTATCAGATCACCATGCTTTAAAATTAGAATTCAACAACAACACAAATCGCAGAAACTCTACAAATTCATGGAAATTGAACAATGCAAAATTGCACCATTCCTGGATCAAGGAAGAAATAAAAAAAAAAGAAATGAAAGACTTCATGGAATTCAATGAGAATGAAGACATACCCAAACCTATGGGACACTTTGAAAGCAGTGCTGAGAGGAAAGTTCATAGTCCTGGAGAATAGTCACACTGGAGAATTAATAACACAAATGAAAGCTCTAGAACAAAAAGAAGCAAACTCTTGCAGGAGGAGTAGTCGCCAGGAAATTATCAAATTGAGGGATGAAATCAACAAAGTAGAAACCAGGAAAATATTGCAAAGAATCAATGAAACAAAGAGTTGGTTCTTTGAGAAAATCAACAAGATATACAAACCTTTATTCAAACTAACCAAAAGGCTGAGAGAGAGCATGCTAATTAATAAAATCAGAAATGAAAAGGAGTACATAACAACAGACACTGAGGAAATCCAGAGGATCATTAGGGCATACTTTGAAAACCTGTATTCCACAAAATTCAAAATTTAGAGGAAATGGACAATTTTCTGGATAGATATCACTTGCAAAAATTAAATAAAAAACAGATAGGCAATCTAAACAGACCTATAACCCCTAATGAAATAGAAGCAGTCATCAAATGTCTCCCAACTAAAAAAAGTTCAGGCCCAGATGGCGTCAGTGCAGAATTCTACAAGAAATTTAAAGAAGAGTTCCAGTGTCCCACACAATAGAAGCAGGAGGTTCGCTACCAAACTCTTTTTACGAGGCTACAATTACCTTGGTACCCAAGCCATACAAAGACACAACGAAGAATGAGAAATACAGACCAATCTCCCTCATGAATATTGATGTAAAAATACTCAATAAAATACTGGCAAATCAAATCCAAGAAAACATCAGAAAAATCATCCACCATGATCAAGTATGCTTCATCCTAGGGATGCAGGGATGGTGCAACATACGAAAATCTATCAATGTAATCCACTATATAAACAAACGTCAAAGGAAAAACCACATGATCATCTCACTAGATGCTGAAAAAGCCTTTAACAAAATCCAACACCACTTCATGATAAAGGTCCTAGAGAGATCAGGGATAACAGGAACATTCCTGAACATACTAAAAGCAATTTACAGTAAACCAACAGCTAACATCAAACTAAATGGAGAGAAACGCAAAACAATTCCTCAAAAATCAGGAACAAGACAAGGCTGTCCACTCTCTCCATATCTCTTCAATATTGTACTTGAAGTTCTAGCTAGAGCAATAAAACAACATAAGGAGATCAAGGGGATACAAATTGGAAAGGAAGATGTCAAACTTTCACTATTTGCAGATGATATGATAGTTTACATAAGTGACACGAAAAACTCTACATGAAAACTCCTACAGCTGATAAACACCTTCAGCAAAGTGGCAGGATTCAAGGTTAACTAAAAATAAAACAGTATCTCTATTATATACAGACTAGAAATGGGCTGAGAAAGAAATCAGTGAAACATCACCCTTTACAATTGCCATAAACGCTGGGCGGTGGTGGCGCACGCCTTTAATCCCAGCACTCGGGAGGCAGAGGCAGGTGGATCTCTGTGAGTTCGAGGCCAGGCTGGACCGATAGCCTCCAAAACAATACAGAGAAACCCTGTCTCGTAAAAACCAAAATAAAAATACAATTGCCACAAACAACATAAAATACCTGGGGGTAATGCTAACCAAACAAGTGAAAGACCTGTATCGAAAGAACTTTGAAAATTTAAAGAAAGAAATTAAAGAAGAAAGCAGAAAATGGAAAGATCTCTCATGCTCTTGGATAGGTAGGATCAACATAGTAAAAATGACAATCTTACCAAAAGCAATCTACAGATTCAATGTAATCCCTATCAAAATACCAGCACAATTTTTCACAGACTTCAAAAGGGCAATCCTCAACTTTATGTGGAAAAACAAAAGACCCAGGATAGCCAAAACAACCCTGTAAAATAAAAGAATTTCCAGAGGCATCACCATCCCTGACTTCAAGCTCTACTATAGAGCTATAGTCCTGAAAACAGCTTGGTATGGACACAAAAACAGACATGTAGACCAGTGGAATTAAATCGAAGACCCTGTTATAAACCCACATACCTTTGAACACCTGATCTTTGACAAAAGAAAAGCTAAAACTATACAATGGAACAAGATAAAGCATCTTCAACAAATGGTGCTGGAGCAACTGGATGCTGGCATATCTATCATCATGCACAAAATTTAAGTCCAAATGGATCAAAGACCTCAACATCAATCCAGATACACTGAACCTCCTGGAAGAGAAGGTGGGAAGTACCCTTGAACAAATTGATACAGGAGACCGCTTTCTGAACATAACACCACTAGTACAGACATTGAAATTGAAAATTAATAAATGGGACCTCCTGAAACTGAGAAGCTTCTGCAAGGCAAAGGATACAGTCAACAAGACAAAACTACAGCCCACAGATAGGGAAAAGATATTCACCAACCCCACATCTAACAGAGGGCTAATCTCCAAAATTTACAAAGAACTCAAGAAGCAAGTCTCAAAACACCAAAGGATCCAATTATAAAGTGGGCTACATAGCTAAATAGAGAATTTTCAATAATAGATTCTAAAATGGCTGAGAGGCACTTGAAAAAGTGCTCAACATTCTTAGCCACCAGGGAAATGCAAACCAAAACCATTCTGAGATACCATCTCACTCCTGTCAGAATGGCTAAAATCAACACCACTAATGATGTGGAGAAAGGGGAAAACTCCTCCACTGCTGTTGGGAATGCCAATTTGTGTAGCCACTGTGGAGATCAGTATGGAGATTCCTCAGAAAAAAATGGAAATCAGCCTACTACAAGATCCAGCAATTCCACTCTTAGGCATATACCCAAATGAAATAAACTCATACAATAAGGACATCTGCTCAACTATGTTCATAGCAGCATTATTTGTAATAGCCAGAACCTGGAAGCAACCTAGATGCCTGTCAACTGAAGAGTGGATAGAGAAAATGTGGTACATTTACACAATGGAATACTACTCAGCCGAAAAAAAAACAATGGAACCCTGAAATTTGCAGGCAAATGGATGGCACAAGAAGAAACATCCTGAGTGAGGTAACCTAGTCACAGAAAGACAAACTTGGTATGTACTCATTCGTGTATGGATGTTAGACACGGAGCAGGCCAGAGAGTCTGGGAAGTAGGTAGGACCCTAAGAGAGATATGCATGATAACCCAGAGAAGAGTTATAGGAGGAGATCTCCTAAATGGATTGGGAGGGGGATGCTGGAGGGGAGGGCAGAAGGAGGTGGAGAAAGAGAGGAGGAAGAGAGAAGGGGAGGAGAGGACATGAGGTGGCAAGAAGGTTGAGCCAGGGTAAGAATAGAGGAGAGAAGGATGAGAGATACCATAGTAGAGGGAGCCATTACAAGTTGGAGAAGAGACCTGGAACTAGTGAGATCTTCACATATCAACAAGAATGACACCAACTGGCATTAAGTCTCCCCATAAATGCTCTCCCATGATAATGAGATTGATGACTACCTTATAGGCTATCCTAGAACCCTCATCCAATGGCTGACAGAAGCAGAGGCAGACACCCACAGCTAAAAACCTAATTGAACACCTGGAACCCAGTTGCAAAGAGGAGTGATGAGCAAAGGAATCAAGATCAGGCTGGCAAAACCCACAGAGGCAGCTGATCACAACAAGGAGGAATAACTGTACCCCACACTGATGACTAAGAGGCCAGCATGGGATTGATCCAAACACCCACCCACCAAGCCCCCCCCCTGATCCTGGGTGTCAGAGAAGAGGCCTTAGCAATCTACAGGACCTTGGAGAGTAGAGCAGTATTTATTCCTGGCATACAAATAGACCCTGGGAGCCCATTCCACATGAAAGGATGCTCTTTCAGCTTTGACACTTTGGGGAGGACATAGGCCATGCCGAGGATGATATAACAGACTCTGAAAATGCCTTATGGAAGCCCTTACCCTCCCTGGGGAGCAGAGGGGGAATGGAGTGGAGAGAGGGGTTGAGAGGATTGGGAGACTGGTGAGTAGGGGAGGGATAGGCAACAGAGAGTAACATGGGTAAAAAGTCAAATAAAGGAAAAAATAAAAAAATAAATGACCAAGATTCGTATTGGGTTTCAAAAACAAAATAATATCAGAGAAACAAGACAGCTGAACACTAGCTTCTTATCTCTACCTAAGACTGAAAGGGCTGATCCAAACAAGCTCTTCACCTAATCTGAAACTGCTGGCTCTCCTCAGTGTACCTGGAGAACGACTACTAGAGAACTCATACTGACTCCTTGCTCCTGTCTCTTAAACACCTCTAATGCTGAGAATAAAGTTGTGAGTTATAATTCTCATTGAGATTGACACAATATTGTGTAGATCTGGGTGACCTTGGACTCAGAGATCCATCAATCGCTTAATCCCGAGTCCTAGAAAAAAAATATATGTACTACCACCTCCTAGTTTCTGGCTGCCAGGATTAGAGGTGTATATCACCACTGCTTGATCTCTGTATCTTGAGGCCAACTTTGCTTTTCTGAATCCTCAGTCAATCATTAATAAATCATAAATAATATATGACTACATCTATCATAGGTAGTGTCTACTTCTGGCAATGAACAGGGGTCCTAATTAATTTTTATGGTCAATGTAACACAACCTAGAGACAGCTAGGAAGAAGGAGCCTCAAAAGAAGAATTGCCTCCATTACATTGGACTGTAGCTGCATGTGTGAGGAATTATGTTTTATGATGGTGGATGTGGGAGGGTCTAATCCACTATAGGCAGAGTCACCCCCTAGGCAGATGACCCTGGGATTGTATGAAAAGAAACCTGAATGAGTCTGGGTTACAAGCCAATAAGAAGCAGCCGTGAGTGTTCTCTAATTCAGTTCCTGCCTTCAGTTGGGAAACATGCTCAGAACAGAGAGAGAGACTGAAGAAAAGGAGAAGTTACACTCAGAAAAGTGGCCAGACTTCAAAAGTTGCCCCTAAATTGGTGAACGCTGAATTAAGACACTAAAGCAGAAGGGATTGGAGAGCGAGAGGATGGGCAGGGTGTACTGGGGACAGAGGAGGACGCTGGGAAGGATCCTTTTGAAGTTCTGAAGAATTATGTGGCAATAAAGTACCCTCTATAATTTGCAAGTCAGTTTAATATTTGCCAATACCCAGTATTCTGTCTCCCCATATTTCAAAAATTGAATTACCTCATCTATTTCATCCTGTTTTGCAGCATTTGATCTAGTAAATTCCTTGTAACCAGAAGTGCTGGTGAATTTTAAAGACGTATAATATATGACTGGTTCGTATCAGATTTGTCATGCATTTGGAAGCAGGCCCACAACCTAATTTTTCCTCACTCTTTGCGAAGGATCCATGATTCATGATTGCCATTATCCTCAATACAAGGTATTTAATTCTATAAATTCCAGGTTTGTTTCAATAAATATGGCCCTCCTCTAATTATGGGTTTTGATAAAGCTAATTTTGGTGTGTTATACAGTGGGCAGGCCCGGAGAGACTAGCAACATTTCTGATATGGAGAATGGCTTAAAGAAAACCTTCAGATATGTTGGTGACTCAGAAATCAGAGACTATTTCACAAAGAAAAGAAAACACAGGGAGTGACTTGCTTGGACAGAATGTGACTCGAGAAAGTCATCAGAACGTTTGGGTGGGGATTTATTTGGGTCTCAGTACAGGAGGCCCTAGGAGCAGCTTTTAGGGGTTGGATGCTGGACATTTCTGTGTGGAGCTAAGGAAGAAACAGGCCTATGAGGTGTTGTATGACTTAAGCAGAATTTCGTGATGTCACAGAGCAGTGGGCGGAGTTTGAGCATCTACATCACTACGGGTTAGAGATTCTCTGGAAGGTGGGCTCACTTCTTCTCAGTCGCCCGAGGAAGCAGGTCAGCTCCTGAACCTCGCAGCTGTCCAGCAGACTTTTGGCGCTTGATCGTTTTCAGAAGACAGAATCTGGACAACTAGGACATTGTCTTTGGGTAAATATGGTCTGGAAGTAACTGGGACCTCTGTAGTTCCTTCATAACCCTTGTGAATCTACCATGTACGTTGTTACTGCCTCCCACGTTTGGTAGCTACGGGGATGCACTACGCCAGCCATTCTTCCAAGTTCATAACAATATCAAATTCATCGTTCCATACGATGACAGTGCTTCTCTTGGTACCTATGTGTTTTAGAAGATACTAATTACTTCTAAATGGCTGCTGTTGCCTAGACAAATGTCTCTCGCTAAAGCGGGGCTCGCTGTACTCACTGCTGTAATGTGAAACTCTGAACGTCTTTATATAATAAACCGGGAGAAGGAACAAGAGACACAATACAGAGGGCCAGCGCACAGGGGGCCTCGTCACTAGGTATGTGGAGGGGTGTGTGCGGCCAACTAGCTCACGGATTGAGGGTAAAGGAGAGGTGTGGCCAACCTACTGGTGCCTTGATGACCCTGCTAGGGTTCCACTTACTTAGGAAACAGACATACCACTACCCCACCCACCCCACCCCCACCGCCCACTCCTGCCCAGTGACCGGGCCAGTCAGGGAGAAGTTCCGCAGCAGAGGCACACTTCTTCCGAGCAGAAGCAACATGCTTCTGAGACTGCTATTCTGAGATATAGAGAATCCTTTCCTAATTTCGCTATTAATTCATGAAGACAAAACCGGTTCAGCCCCGCCTTCTTCACCTGCCCGGAAGTTCTTGTAGATGAGTCCTCAGCCCAGCATCCTCCCCTTCTTGTTCTTGCAGGCACTCGTATGGCAGAGGCACCTGTGTTCTCTCTGGTGTGAGCCCGTGGGCTCTTCAAACCCACACAGTGGGCAAGCATGAAGCCTAAGAACAGAAAGATCGCCACAAGAAAGTGGACCAGGAGTGCTGTGGCCAGCCGCACTAGGTCTGCTTCCATGGCCATGATGTCTCTGAGTGAGACGGGCATGCCATCCCTCCAGAAGCAGAAAAGGGCCAGGCCTCCCCAGGCCCTCAGTAACATTATCGGATGCAGAATTTCTCATGAATGGAAAGAAGGCAATGAGCCAGTCACCCAATGGAAGGCCATCGTTCTAGACCAACTGCCAACAAATCCCTCTTTCTATTTGGTGAAGTACGATGGGATCGATTGTGTCTACTGCCTGGAGCTCCAAAACGACGAAAGGATTTCAAAGCTTAAGATCCTGCCTAATAAAGTGTCATTTCCTCAAGAGACAGACAACTACCTGGAAAACACCTTAGTTGGCAAAGCAGTGGAGCACAAATTTGAGGGCAAAAATGGCTCCAAGGATGGGTGGAGGGGGGTGGTCCTGGCCCAAGTGCCCATCATGAAGACCTGGTTCTACGTTACCTACGAGAAAGATCCGATCTTGTACGTTTACCAGCTCCTGGATGACTACATTGACGGTAACCTCCGCATCTTAACAGATGTTTCTCCAACAGAGGTGAAGTCAGAAGTAGGAGGTGGTGCCTTTACAGGTAGTGCTGTACAGTACACCCAAGGCGACGGAACCGAAAAGATGGGCAAGGTCATCTACCAACTTCCAGCCATACCTTCCGTCCATTTCATCAAGTTTGATGAGGACACCCATATCTACGTCTATGATTTGGTGAAAAGGATCAGTTAAAGCAAAATTCACCAAGTATGGGGAGGCAGACATATAACGAATAGAATTTCCGGGGGGAGGGGGGATGATTTTCCTGCAATATCGGATACCTAAGGGTCTCTGATAACTCTGGTATATTTTCCACTGGAATGGGTTTTGCCATAAAAATAAAAAATTGTGTCCATGATTTGTTGTGGAATGGAATTAATTGGGTGTGTCTGGTGGATGGGCCAATCAAAGAAGAAAGGTGTCAGCTGAGGGTGGGATCAGTACATCAAGTGTCACAATATGCTACAAATGCAACAGGACTCAGCTGGTCTGCTCTGCTGAGGGAAGGAAGCTGGGGGGAGACAACATGGCTGTTCAGGCAGCAGTGTAAAGGGGCCACAGAGAGGTAGACACTCTGGGGGAGGGGTGAAATTTGATGGAGAAACATGCAATTGGGAAATGAGTGAGAGATAACAGAGTGAGGTCTTGACACTATAAGGGAGACAGATAAAACTGGTCAGCGAGGGACACAAGCATCGACTCAGAATTATGGGAAATTAGATTTGAATGAATAATTATTATAAGGAAGACATCTTGTTTTAAAGTATATGGGTGGGGGACAGGGTGTGTATTGGGTACAGCTGACAAAAGAGGCAAGAGGAGTCAGGTCCCTCAGAGCTGGAGTTTCAGGTGGTTGTGAGTCAGTGGACATGGATGTTGAGAAACAAACTCAGGCCCTCTGTGAGAGTAGAAAGTGCTCTTAAGCACAAGCCATTTCCCCAGCCTCCTAATGTCATCTTTTTTAAAAAATCCAATATTCAAAGGCAGAGAAAGGACCAGAATAAAGGCAAGAAAGATGCAATTGATGGTGATCTGGGGAGATCTAAAGAACTCATAGAGAGAGGAATAGAGAGCAGTGAGAACAAATGAATTCCAATATGAAATGACTGAAGGAGTTCTCTACATTTGAGGGAAGGGGTGTGAAACAGGAACAGGGATTTTCTGGAAAGAGTTGAACTATGTACCAACCCATAATGGCTTCCTTAATGACAAAGAACATGTCAGTCACTCCAGAAAATGGGTGTGGGATGAGGGAATCCAACAAATGCTGGGATGAGTTGAACTCGGGTAATAGCCATATTGATTTCTTTGACTCTAACACCGAACCCATGAGTCAACTAAGAAGATGGGTGTGTGGCACGTGATAGGGTAAACTGAACTCAAGGGCTGACTTCCAAAAATTTATAAATAAAGGGACAAGAGACACATAGGCCTCTGACACAAGGAAACTGCAGATCCTCTGTCCTTCCAGAGCCTAGGGCCAAAACAGAACACAAACAAACAGGAGCCACTCCCCAGCTTTCTAATTGCTTGTATCTTGGAAACTGTTTGGCCACAAAAGAAACTCTAAGGGGGACCAAAACCTCCCCTCTAGTCTCAAGGATATAGTTCTGAAAACTATTGGTATCTATGTGCAACAGGCCACCTGCAAGTAAAAACACAATGCCATAGAAACCACAGAATGTTCCTTCTCAGCACTGACCAATGAAAATCAGTAGTACACAGGTATTTCATGCCAAAATATGACTTTGAGAAATGCTCCTAAGTGTTGCCAAATATCAACCAACCAGAAACCAACCTGTACCTACTGATGTAATCCCTTAACTTCTGTCTGTAACTTCTTTTATCTATAAAACCCAACAGTAGAGACAGGGAACTTCACTCTGTCTGGAGTATGCTGTGACAGCTACCCAGATGGGGTCCCTGTTATCGGTGTATGAACAATCATTGAAACTTGCTGCTGCAGTTTACTTGTCTGTCTTTCTGGTGGTCTCTGGGGGCTTTTAAACTTGTGCACAACATTTGGGGGCTCGTCCGGGATCCCCGGGAGCCCAAGATCCTTAAAAGTTTCAGTTGCCGACCTGACAGTTAATATTCTGTGTTTGTTTGCTTCTGTGTTATTTGTTGTGGGGCCTGGCAAGTTCTGTGTCCTGAATTCTGTGCCAGGTTTGTGATTTTACATTTCTGTGATTTTTATATATTTCTGGTTCACCCGCAGGCAACTTGAAATGGTCAGGAACAGATCAAAAAGACCTTGGTAGACATGGAGGAGCTAAAAGACATCTCTGCTACTTGGTTTTTGTCTGGGCGAGAATCCCACCATCTGAATCTGAATTTGGGAAAAAATCTGGCTAATTAATACACTGTCTGAATCTGAGTAGCTACTGGGGATTTTACTTCCCTATTGTGAATCTGAAACTTGCAATTTTTTAAAGATGGGCACCTTTGATTTCTCTAAATGCTGTGTATATTTGTTTCTTTGTCTTTTCTTGTCTTGATGATGCTGACCATAGGGACCTGACTAGGAGGAGACCTAACATGGGACAGATAACCTCCTCCTCTATAGATCTCTACCTAACCCATTAAAAGGACATACAACAGGGAATCTGGGATCATGACTAAAACGCTTGGGAAAAATTTTTTTCTTTCAGGAAAACTGGCTGTCAATGACAATGTGTGTTCACCAACACTGCTCCCCTTTCCACCTATTCTGTATACTTTATACTTTTACTTCCTCAAAAAATAAGAAATAATAGTCATTTATGGCAACTACACACAGTAGCTCCAATAAAAGAGAGATCACCCTAGCTGCTGGCTGCAGACCTGTACTCATCTGGTGCCTGGTCACAGTCTTTCTCTGCTACACATCACCTTGGGCAGCTAACAGCCAATTCAAGCAAAATGGCCAAGGTACATGTTTTAATGGGTTAACATAAAGTTGCCATCTATATGTCCTTAGTAATAAGATGCCTTTTCATGTCTTTTGCCGATTTTCTACTTGGATCATTTGTTTATGTCACTGTTAAGTTTTACATAGGTTCTGTATCAGATGTGTGGTTGCTTAAACTTTTTCACATAACTTATATCAGAAAAACGTACCTACATTTTACCAGTCTTTCATGCATGGCCAATCACTGACAAAAGAGATATGGGACTTGGAGTGTACCTCAGTTGGTAGAGCAAGAGTCTCCTATTTCTGACTTGTGCCTTCCCCTTTTAAGAAACAATAAAATCCACTCTGTTAATTAGATATTTCTGTTCTGAAACAATTTATATAAACTTTATGATTTAATAGTCACCCAGGTGATGATGGTTTTAAGGACATATAAGATATTTTGTGTTTATACTCTATAAGTTACCCCCTTCCCTCCTCCTAGACAGAAGGTCAATGTAGTCAGCTTCTGCCAAGAAACTCTGCTGCTGGACATAGTTCATTTACCTTTTTCCCTTTTATTTTGGTGAGTTATAGTTTTCTTCTTCACTGGCTCTGTTATACATGGCTTTTTTGCAGAATGTGGTGCCTTGTCAGGGCCTGGTACAGAACACATTGCATGCAATATTCCTGCCTGTTTGTTCCATCTGAAATGGATCTACATTCTTGTCACTGACACTTTTAAGTTACACTGTCTCTTTAAAATGTCCTTTCTGCTATGGACACCCCCATGGAGGGCCTCACCCTCCCTGGGGGAATGAGGGGATAACGGGGGGGGGGGGTTGGGGAGAGGGCACGGGAGGAGGGGAGGGAATGGGAGAGGGGCCTGGAACTGACTTGTGAAGCAACCTCGTTTCTTATCTAAATTTAAACTGGAAAATAAAATATAAAAAAATAATAAAATGTCCTTTCTGTCTGTTAAGGTTAATCAAGTTGATCTAAATAAAACATCCCTCCAAATCTTCGCAGTTTGAATCTAGTTCTCTAGACAGATCCTATACTATGACTGAAGTCATAATAAGTAAAGAAAAAATTATAATAGGGATAAAACTTACTAAGGCTCCTGTATGTGTTTTGGAAGGTTAAGCTTAAAACAAATGGCTAAAATCAAAGTTGTCTGTCCAGATTTACCTAGACAACACTCTTTTTTTGTTTTACCAGACAGGGTTTCACTGTATTGTTTTGGAGGCTGTAGGTCCAGCCAGGCCTCGAACTCACAGAGATCCGCCTGCGCCTGCCTCCCAAGTGCTGGGATTAAAGGCATGTGCCACCACTGCCCAGCAAGACAACACTCTTAATGCTTCCAGAGATCTACAGAATATTACATTTAACATGTTAACTAAAAAGCTTGTCATTTCAGAAAATTCCAGATCCTGATAGTGACTCAAAGTCTCCAAAAAAGATTAAAGACACCTCGATGTCTACACAATGCTGACCAGGGGGCAAGATGCCCCAATGCACACATGCTGCCAGGACCTGGCCCAAAGTGTGAACAAGCAACAGGACATTGGAAAATTGATTGTACACCTTTTGCATAGACAAAATAAGGTCAGTCTTCTCCATATGCCTCTTGCACAGAGAGAAAAACTGTGACCGTATAGGCCTGGAACATATTGATGCTCTTATTTGATATTTCTATCTGCTAATGGAGACTTGGGTGTGGCTAACTGTATATTGACTGTACCCTGTAATTTTAATAGATTCAGAAACTGTTTAAAATTCATCCTTCTCAGATCTCTGATAGTATTAATGGTTAAACTATAGCCAATTTAATAGCTCATTTAATAAAGTTCTGATAAGCTGATAAAATATTCTAGTGTTTTCTATACCTACTTGGAAATAGCCCAACACACCTAATTCCTGGTTGGTCACTGGGCATTTAATGGGTCACAGTAGAACACAGAATGAAAAATCCACAACTTATTTCATCTCCTCTCAATAGAAATGGCCCTTTCCCAAGGCCTGTGAATCTACTCCTTTAACACATGAGATCATAATATCACAAAATAAATAAAGTAAGTCTTGTAAAGAGTCAATGCCTCTCCTCCATAAGCCCTGGTGGCTTCTATGATGGCACTTTGTGAAACTTAACCCCTCCCATGAGTACAAACCTCAGTTACCCCAATAAATATTGAGAACGGCACATTCTCTCCATCATTGTCCTCATCCAGCTGTCCAACTGCCATTCAATTCAGTTATGACCAGCAAACCCTCATGTAGAAATCCAATACAATTGACTTGATCTTTATGGAACAGAGTGTCCTCCTTTCCCAGCTACACAGCAGTCTGGCTCATCTGTAATAAAATCCATTGCAAGAGCTATGACAAATACCAAGTCACAAGACAACCACCACAGTTGGCCCAGCATTTTCAGCAGCTTTATTAAAGCATAATATACAAATACATACAAAAATCCATTAATTTTAAGTGTGTGATTTAATGATATTTAAATCAAATTTACAGCTTTCTTACTTTTTATACTCATTTTCTACTAATTCATGTGATATTGAAGTCTATTAAAATACAGAAGTGAAGTCAAGGGAAAGATCAGAGTGAGAAGCAACAAGACTCTGTTGTCACTCGGACAACAAATATATTGGCAGAATCTTTCTGATGTAACCACTTGAGAATATTGGGACAGCTCTTACCTTGCAGCTTACAGAAAAATGTTTAAAACTTTAAACCATGGTTCCTCCTACATCAAGTCCAGATCTGACCTGGTTTGGTCAGCATCACTAATGGCCATGTGTATGTCAGTCGCCCTTATCTCACTATCACAAAGTACCTGGCAACTCAAAAAGAAGTGGATATATTTGGGTTCACATTTTCAGGGACTTTAGTTCATGGTCACATGGACCATGGAAAGGGGCATGATGGATCATACCTGCTCAGTTCATTGGCAGGAAACATAAACACAGGAAGGGACCAAGGACAAGAAACACCCTCCAAAGCCATGGCCCCAGAGAACAATTCCCCAACAAGCCCCTATCTACTAGTTTCCCCCTCACCCCCAAACCCTATCAAGTCATGAATCCATCAATAGATTAACTAACTCATTGATTAGTTCAATCACTTCTCAGAGATCCATCTTTGAACATTGCACTGGAGGATTTGTACCTTCAACATATAAGACTTTGAGGGACATTTCAAACCCAAATCACAACAGTATTTGTCACATGACACATAGAAGTGGGATCCCTCTGATCTCTACAAGGGAGTCTCTGTCCAGCAGTTCTTAAAGAGGAGTCTCCAGGGCAACAGCATCAGAACCACCCAAGAGCTTATAGAGATACAAGTTCATGGACTTATTCCTCATCCATGAATCAGAAACCTGTAGGGTAGGCCAGCAGGTTGGCTGGGCGGTTTTAAAACTTTGACTCACACTAGAAGCAGCCAGGAAGATTTTAACTATCTCCTGTTTCTGGTGGTGAGTCACACCATGTCCACATTGCATCATATTGTCTGCGGTGAGAAAACAATCTGCAGTCAGTTGTAAAGACCCACTATGTTGGTTTGAATATGAAATGGAATATGTATCACACACACACAGAGAGAGAGAGAGAGAGAGAGAGAGAGAGAGAGAGAGAGAGAGAGAGAGAGTTGGGATGGGGTAGGGTCCTTTTAAAAGGAAACATAGTGAATGTGCACAGGAGGTGCTCTTAATGGCTGCAGCAACTGAGGGCACATCCTGTCAGGATGTCAGGACCCTAAGGGCAGGCCAGTACAGATATCTGAACAATAACAAGATTTCTTTGTAGATATATTTTCTCTGATGTCTACCAGAGATAAAGACAACACTTTCTTTTTCAGTTTTGATTCAACACAGGGCTTCATGGTGTAGCTTTTGTTGGCCTGGAACTCACTAAATACACCAGGCAGGATTGAATTCACAAAGATAATCCTGTATCTGAGTGGCTGGGATTAAATGAGTGACCACCATGGCTGGCTCATTGTTTTTTTTAAGGATTTGAAGTGTGTATCTGTGTGTGTGTATGTGTGTGTGTATGTGTGCATTTGTACATGCTCTCAAGTGTACCAAGTGTGAGTGGTGCCCAAAGAGGCCATCACATCCATCAGTGCTAAGAACTGAACCCCAGTCCTCTTCAAGGCCACTCAGTGTCCTTAACCACTGAGCCATCTCTCCAACACCTTCTACCCTCTCTCCAATCTTTATTTCACTGATGAATTTGCCTGAACACTTTTTCTTTATTTCCAACACTTATTTTCTGTTTTAATCAGTAATTCCCATTTGGTTCTTTATTCGTTCTCCTGTGTCACCAATATTGCACATTTTCTCCTGTTTTGGGAATTTCATGTTGATTCTTGAATCCTAACTTTAGAGCAACTTTTTAGAATACTTTCTGACAATTCTGACACTTACAGCATCTTGGTTTCACTATTGGGGAACTGGTTTTCCTCATCTGCTTGTGATATGGCCAAAGCAAGGCAGTGATTGCCATTTTAACCTTAATGATTTGTCTAAAAGGTCTGCAGTCCTGGTCTTTTCCAAGGTTTTTTCTTTCTGCAGGCATGTATCATGGTAGGGTTTAGCATGTCTTGGCCTGCTGTTTAAGTATTATAACTTTGCAGTTACGTTTTGCTTTTTCTGGATTTGTCTAACTGAATAAAACGGTTTATTCCTCCAGACTGAAAGGCATGATTTTAAAGAGTCTGAATATATTGGGATGTCCTTATCTGTGTAGATGGGTAAGCCAGGGTTTGTGGTCAGAAGAGAATCTCTAGGCCTTGAAGGCCAAGGATCTTCCTAGATCAGGCTTCTTCATGGGCCTCTCATCTGTGTCAACAATTTTATACCATGTCAGTTGACTGTCACTGCTGTATTAGATTAAAGCAGCAGAGTTTTCTTTTACACCTTGAAAGGGAGGGGTCAGAAAAGGGTGCCACTTCCTAAAAATGATGGCTGGAGCGCTTCCTAGACCATGGTATAGATCAGTTGTTTTATTAACTTTTGCTTTGCCTACTGGGCCCTTCCATTTCAGAGGCCAACAGTAAATGGATGGGTCTGTCCAGGCTGCAGCTCTCTGACCTACACACTTGCCCTCCGCTACCCTCTCTCAATTAGAGCCCACATGATAACACTGAGTCCACATCATCTCCAGTCAGCAATAACAACCCAATTCACTCTGCCAGATTTGCTTCACCCTACCCTATGACCTGGCTGGTCAGGATTTGGGGCATTATCACCCATGTTGTCTTGGAAAAGCAGAATAACACAGATTGGGTAGTATGTAATGAAGCGTGGTTTGCATGATTCTTGGCTCATGAAGCTGTGAGCCCAAGATCAAGAGACCATTAACAGAGGGAGACATTCTCTCTGGATGTTGTCATTGCAGAAGACAACCAGTGGGGAAAAGAGGCAAGACAGTCAACCATCTCTCTATAATTGAACTTTCCCTCAGGCTAACAACATTAATTGTATTTTTAGGTAAAGACATTCTTGACCTAATCAGTTCCTCCCAAAGATGGTTATACTGGGGATTTAAATCTTAAGAAAATGGTTTCTGATGAAACATACTCAGATCATAGTGAAGGGTAAAGGTTTAGACAGCTGCAGGGATGAGAGCATTTTCTTCCTACCTCTTGTACCCTTAAGATATCTAGCTACTTCCTCCTCCATAATAACCTGGCAGCTCACTGAGAGATGTGAGTTCTACATTGATTAACACTGTTCAAAGACTGAGCCAACATGCCATGTCCTGTCACCTTTATCAAGCTCAAAATAGTAATAGTCATCTGTGGGAATAAAAATGTGCATAAATTTTAAAGTATCTCTAAACTATAAATCCTTAATTTAATCAAAACATTATTTAGATTCTATTCCTTTACAGTACAGCACATTAAAAGTAGAAGTTAACGGACTTTGTTATGACTTTTGTCAGGTATATACTGCATTTTGATCACCTTTATCCTCCCTGTTATCCTCCTAGTCCACCTGAACACCAGCCCACTGGTCCCCTTCCTCGTTCTAAATACCCCCTTTTATCTCATATGTCCTTTGAATTTGACTTGTTTTATTTCACAGAAAATACTTTCCTGTTCCATCCATTTTGTGAGAACAGCACCCGTCACTGTTACCCACAGATGACAAATAATATATCGTATATCATTTAGGCATTCTTCCATGATTGGCAGCTTAAGTTACTCCATGGCTTGTCTATTGCAACACAATAAGTAAATGACACAGAGATTGATATTGGGGTTCTAAATCAAAATACTATCAGAGAAACAAGACATCTGAACACTAGCTTCTTACCTCTACCTCACACTAAAAGGGCTGATCCACACACAAGCTCTTCACCAAGTCTCAACCTACTGCCTCTCCTCAGTGTACCTGGAGAACTACTACTAGAGAACTCATACTGACTCCTTGTTCCTGTCTCTTAAACACCTCTAATGCTGGGATTAAAGTTGTGAGTTATAATTCTCTTTGAGATTGACACAATCTTGTGTAGCTCTGGGTGGTCTTGGACTCACAGAGATCCATCTATCTCTTAATCCTGTGTCCTAGGATAAAAAGTGTGTACAACCCGCTCCAAGCTTCTGGCTGCTGAGATAAGAGGTGTGTATCACCACTGTTTGATCTCTGTCTCTTGAGGCTGACTGTACTTTTCTGAATCCTCAGCCAACTTTTAATAAATCATAAATATATATGACTACATCTATTGTAGGTAGTGTCTATTTCTAGCAACTAACAGGAGTCCTAATTAATTTTTATGCTCAAAGTGACACAACCTAGAGACACCTGGAAAGAAGGAGCCTCAAAAGAAGAATTGCATCTATTACATTGGCCTGTAGCTGCATCTGTGAGGAATTATGCTTTATGATGGTGATGTGGGAGTTTCTAGTCCACTATGGGCAGAGCCACCCCCTAGGCAGGTGACCCTGTGATTGTATGAAAAGAAAGATGAGTGAGCCTGGGTTACAAGCCAGTAAGAAGCAACCCTGAGTGTTCTCTACTTCAGTTTCCCTCAACAACAGATGAATACCTGGAAGTATAAAAGTAGATAAACCCTGTCCTACAGAGTTGGTGACTATGACTATGATGGGTATATTTTTCTTGAAATTACTGGCTATTTTGCCTTCATCAATTGAAAACTCCCTGGGTTTCTTAATTGTTATTAGATGTTTTCAATCATGGTATGTGTGTGTATGTGTGTGCGTGTGCGCTCTCTCTCGCTCTCTCTCTCTCTCTCTCTCTCTCTCTCTCTCTCTCTCTCTCTCTCTGCAGAGCAATTTTATTAGCTTTTAAAAAATTCCCCATGATAAAATCTCAGTAGGTGCTTCTAGGGGGGAGATGAAGGCGGGGATGTGATAAAAATGACATTTGAGTTGAAACCACATTGAGATTAGCGACAGGGTTGATTCTCATAATGGCAAGAGGTTACAGAAGGGCAGACAAAGAGTAAAACTCACCATATGATAGGAAACATGCTCAGAAGAGAGAGAGACTGAAGAAAAGGAGAAGTTATACTCAGAAAAGTGGCCAGACTTCAAAAGGTGCCGTAAATTGGTGAACGCTGAATTAAGACACTAAAGTAGAAGGGATTGGAGAAGGAGAGGATGGGCAGGGTGTACTGGGGAGAGAGGAGGACGCTGAAAAGGATCCTTTTGAAGTTCTGAAGAACTATGTGGCATTAAATTATCCTCTATAATTTGCAAGTCAGTTTAATATTTACCAATACCAGCCGGGCGGTGGTGGTGCATGCCTTTAATCCCAGCACTCGAGATGCAGAGGCAGGGAGATCTCTGTGAGTCTGAGGCCAGGCTGGACAGACAGCTTCCAAAACAATACAGAGAAATCCTGTCTCATAAAACCAAAAAAAAATATTTACCAATACCCAGTATTCTGTCTTCCCATATTTCAAAAATTGAATTACCTCATCTATTTCATCCTGTTTTGCGGCATTTGATCTAATAAATTCCTTGTAAACAGAAGTACCGGTGAATTTTCAAGACGTTTAATATATGACTGGGCAATATAGGATTTGCAATGCAGTTACCTCAACTTTAGAAGCAGGGCCACAACCTAATATTTCCTCACTCTATGCAAATTATCCATAATTCATGACTGCCATTAACTTCAATACAAGGTATTTAAACCTGTAAATTCCAACTTTGTTTCAATAAAAATAGCCCTCCTCTAACTAGGGATTTTGATACAGCTAATTTTCATGTGTTATACAGGGGGCAGCCCCTGAAAAACTGGCAACATTTCTGATATGCAGAATGGCTTAAAGAAAACCCTCAAATGTGTTGGTGACTAAGAAACCAGAAACTATTTCAGAAAGAAAAGAAAACACGGGGAGTGACTTGCTTAGACAGAATGTGACTTGAGAAAGTCATCAGAACGTTTTGGTGGGGAATTTATTTGGGTCTCAGTACAGGGGGCTCTAGGAGCAGCTTTTAGGGGTTGGATGCTGGACATTTCTGTGTGGAGCTAAGGAAGAAACAGGCCTATGAGGTGTTGTATGACTTAAGCAGAATTTCGTGATGTCACAGAGCAGTGGGCGGAGTTTGAGCATCTACATCACTACGGGTTAGAGATTCTCTGGAAGGTGGGCTCACTTCTTCGCAGTCGCCCGAGGAAGCAGGTCAGCTCCTGAACCTCGCAGCTGTCCAGCAGACTTTTGGCACCTGATCGTTTTCAGAAGACAGAATCTGGACAACTAGGGCATTCTCTTTGGGTAAATATGGTCTGGAAGTAACTGGGACATCTGTAGTACCTTCAAACCCCTTGTGAATCTACCATGTACGTTGTTACTGCCTCCCTCCTTGGTAGCTACGGGGATTCACTAGGTGAGCCATTCTTCCAAGTTCATAACAATATCAAATTCATCGTTCCATACAATGTCCGTGCTTCTCTTGGTAACTATGTGTTTTAGAAGATACTAATTATTTATAAATGGCTGCTGTTGCCTAGACAAATGAGTTTCTCGCTAAAGCGGGGCTCGCTGTACTCACTGCTGTAATGTGAAACTCTGAACGTCTTTATATAATAAAACGGGGGAAGGAACAAGAGACACAATACAGAGGGCCAGCGAACAGGGGTGCCGCGTCCCTAGGTATGTGGAGGGGGGTATGCGGCCAACTAGCTCACGGCTTCAGGGTAAAGGAGAGGTGTGGCCAGCCTACTGGTGCCTTGATGATCCTGCTAGGGTTCCACTTACTTAGGAAACAGACATACCCCACCCCATACCTACTGCCCACTCCTGCCCAGTGACCGAGCCAGTTAGGGAGAAGTTCCGCAGCAGAGGTACACTGCCTCCGAGCAGAAACAACGTGTCTCTGAGACTGTTATTCTGAGCTGTAAAGAATCCTTTCCTAATTTCCCTATTAATTCATTAAGACTAAACCGGTTCAGCCCCGCCTTCTTCACCTGCCCGGAAGTTCTTCTAGATGAGTCCTCAGCCCAGCATCCTCCCCTTCTTGTTCTTGCAGGCACTCGTATGGCAGAGGCACCTGTGTTCTCTCTGGTGTGAGCCCGTGGGCTCTTCAAACCCACATAGTGGGCAAGCATGAAGCCCAAGAACAGAACGATCGCCACAAGAAAGTGGACCAGGAGTGCTGTGGCCAGCCGCACTAGGTCTGCTTCCATGGCCACGATGTCTCTGAGTGAGACAGACATGCCATCCCTCCGGAAGCAGAAAAGGGCCAGGCCTCCTCAGGCCCTCAGTAACATTATCGGATGCAGAATTTCTCACGAATGGAAAGAAGGCAATGAGCCAGTCACCCAGTGGAAGGCCATCGTTCTAGACCAACTGCCAACAAATCCCTCTCTCTATTGGGTGAAGTACGATGGGATCGATTGTGTCTACTGCCTGGAGCTTCAAAACGACGAAAGGATTTCAAAGCTTAAGATCCTGCCTAATAAAGTGTCATTTCCTCAAGAGACAGACAACTACCTGGAAAACACCTTAGTTGGCAAAGCAGTGGAGCACAAATTTGAGGGCAAAAATGGCTCCAAGGATGGGTGGAGGGGGGTGGTCCTGGCCCAAGTGCCCATCATGAAGACCTGGTTCTACGTTACCTACGAGAAAGATCCGATCTTGTACGTTTACCAGCTCCTGGATGACTACATTGACGGTAACCTCCGCATCTTAACAGATGTTTCTCCAACAGAGGTGAAGTCAGAAGTAGGAGGTGGTGCCTTTACAGGTAGTGCTGTACAGTACACCCAAGGCGACGGAACCAAAAAGATGGGCAAGGTCATCTACCAACTTCCAGCCATACCTTCCGTCCATTTCATCAAGTTTGATGAGGACACCCATATCTACGTCTATGATTTGGTGAAAAGGATCAGTTAAAGCAAAATTCACCAAGTATGGGGAGGCAGACATATAATGAATAGAATTGTGGGGGGAGGGGGTGATTTTCCTGCAATGTCAGATACCTAAGGGTCTCTGATAACCCTGGTGTATTTTCCACTGGAATGGGTTTTGCCATAAAAAAATTGTGTCCATGACTTGTTGTGGAATGGAATTAATTGGGTGTGTCTGGTGGATGGGCCAATCAAAGAAGAAAGGTGTCAGCTGAGGGTGGGATCAGTACATCAAGTGTCACAATATGCTACAAATGCAACAGGACTCAGCTGGTCTGCTCTGCTGAGGGAAGGAAGCTGGGGGGAGACAACATGGCTGTTCAGGCAGCAGTGTAAAGGGGCCACAGAGAGGTAGACACTCTGGGGGAGGGGCAAAGTTTGATGGAGAAACATGCAATTGGGAAATGAGTGAGAGATAACAGAGTGAGGTCTTGTCACTAACTCGGGACAGAAAAAAAACTGGTCAGAGAGGGACACAAAAATTGACTCAGAATTATGGGAAATTAGATTTGAATGAATAATTATCATAAGGAAGGCATACTGTCTTCAAGTATATGGGTGGGGGACAGGGTGTGTATTGGGTACAGCTGACAAAAAAGGCAAGAAGAGTCAAGTCCATCAGAGCTGGAGTTTCAGGTGGTTGTGAGTCAGTGGACATGGATGTTGGGAAACAAACTCAGGCCCTCTGTGAGAGTAGAAGGTGCTCTTAACCACAAAGCCATTTCTGTAGCCTCCTAACATCATCTTTTAAAAAATCCAATATTCACAGGCAGAGAAAGGACAAGAATAAAGGCAAGAAAGATGCAACTGATGGTGATCTGGGGAGATCTAAAGAACTCATAGAGAGAGGAATAGAGAGCAGTGAGGACAAATGAATTCCAATATGAAATGACTGAAGGAGTTCTCTACATTTGAGGGAAGGGGTGTGAAACAGGAACCATAGAAAGAGCAGGGATTTTCTGGAAAGAGTTGAACTATGTCCAAACCCATAATGGCTTCCTTGACATGACAAAGAACATGCCAGTCACTCCAGAAAATTGATGTGGCTTGAAGGAATCCAAGAAACTCTGGGATGAGTTGAACTTGGGTCATAGTCATATTGATATCCTTGACTCTAACAAAAAACCCATGAGTCAATAAAGAAAATGGGTGTGTGGTTCGAGAAAGGGTAAACTAAACTCAAGGGCTGACTTCCAATAATTTATAAATAAAGGGACCAGACACATAGGCCTCTGACACAAGGAAACTGCAGATCCTCTGAGCTTCCAGAGCCTAGGACCAAAACAGAACACAAACAAACTGGAGCCACTCCCCAGCTGTCTAGATTCTTGTATCTCAGAAACTGTTCTGGCACAAAATAAACTCTAAGGGGACCAAAACCTCCCCTCTAGTCTCCAGGATATAGTTCTGAAAACTATTGGTATCTATGTGCAACAGGCCACCTGCAAGCAAAAAGACAATGCCATAGAAACCATAGAATGTTCCTTCTCAGCAATGACCAATGAAAATAAGTTGTACACAGGTATTTCAATATGACATTGAGAAATGCTCCTAAGTGTTGCCAAATATCAACCAACCAGAAACCAACCTGAACCTACTGATGAAATCCTGTAACTTGTGTCTGTAACATCTGTTATCAACAGTAGAGGCAGGGAACTTCACTCTGTCTGGAGTATGCTGTGAGAGCTACCCAGATGGGGGCCCTGTCATCTGTGCATGAACAATCATTGAAACTTACTGTTGCAGTTTAGTGGTCTGTCTTTCTGATGGTCTCTGGGGACTTTTAAACTTCTGCACAACATTTGGGGGCTCGTCCGGGATCTTGTTTAGGTACAATGCCTCTCCTCCATAAGCCCTGGTGGCTTCTATGATGGCACTTTGTGAAACTTAACCCCTCCCATGAGTACAAACCTCAGTTATCCCAATAAATATTGAGAACAGCACATTCTCTCCATCATTGTCCTCATCCAATTGCCCAACTGCCAGTCAACTCAGCTATGACAAGCAAACCCTCATGTAGAAATACAATACAATTGACTTGATCTTTATGGAACAGAGTGTCCTCCTTTCCCAGCTACACTGCAGTCTGGCTCATCTGTAATAAAATCCATTGCAAGAGCTATGACAAATACCAAGTCAAAAGACCACTATGACAGTTGGCCTAGCATTTTCAGCAGCTTTATCAAAGCATCATTTATATACTAAAATTATTTTAAGTGTGTGATTGAATGATGTTTAAAGCAAATTTACAGCTTTCTTAATGTTTATACTCATTTTCTACTTATTCATGTGATATTGAAGTCTATTAATATACAGAAATGACGTCAAGAGAAAGATCAGAGTGAGAAGCAACAATACTCTTGCTGTCACTCAGAAAATAATATATTGGCAGAATTTTCCTCATGTAACCACTTGAGAATATTGGGACAGCTCTTACCTTGCAGCATACAGAAAAATGTTTAAAACTTTGAACCATGGTTCTTCCTACATCAAGTCCAGGTATGACCTGGTTTGGTCAGCATCACTAATGGCCATGTGTATATCAGTTGCCCTTATCTCACTGTTGCAAAATATCTGGCAACTCAAAAACTGGATATATTTGGGTTCACATTTTAAGTGATTTTAGGCCATTGTCACATGGACCATGGAAAGTGGCATGATGGATCATAGCTGCTCACTTCATTGGCAGGAAACATAAACACAGGAAGGGAATAAGGACAAGAAACACCCTCCAAAGCCATGGCCCAAGAGAACAACTCCCCAACAAGCCCCTATCTACTAGTTTCCCACTCACTTCCAAATACTATCAAGTCATGAATCCATCAATAGATTAACTAACTCATAGATTAGTTCAATCACTTCTCAGAGATCCATCTTTGAACATTACACTGGAGGTTTTGTACCTTCAACACATAAGACTTTGAGGGACATTTCCAACCCAAATCACAACAGTATTTGTCACATGAAATCCAGAAGTGGGATCCCTCTGATCTCTACAAGGGAGTCTCTGTCCAGCAGTTCTTAAAGAGGAGTCTCCAGGGCAACAGCATCAGAACCACCCAAGAGCTTCTAGAGATACAAGGTCATTGTCTTAGTCCCCATCCATTTATCAGAAATCTGTAGGGTAGACCAGCCAGCGGATTGGCTGGGAGGTTTTAAAACTTTGCCTCATACTAGAAGCAGCCAGGAAGATTTCTAACAATCACTGTTTCTGGTGGTGAGTCACACCATGTCCACATTACAGCATATGGTATGGAGTGAGACACAATCTGCAATCAGTTGTAAGGCCCCACTATGTGTTGGTTTGAATGTGAAACGGAACAAGTGTCGCAGAGAGAGAGAGAGAGAGAGAGAGAGAGAGAGAGAGAGAGAGAGACTCAAGAACCATCAAGGAAGAGTGGGTATGAAGATTGTAAGACCCAGAGATCAGTGAGAACTGGACACGAACAGTGTCTTCTGATTCTGGACACGACAGGACCACTGCACTTGTGAATTCACAGCAGCTGTGTTTTCCTGAACAAAATCAAGCCAGTCAACCTTCCATCATGAAGTGGAGAGGGCCCCACCATCCCTTACCCCTAACTGAAGGGAGAGGGTGTTGACTACTAAGGTGTGTCTGGTACTAGGCTGACTATACTCCAGTGGTTGGCTCAAGGCCCATGAGTTTATGAGCAACACGAATTGTCAGCGGGTTATTTTTGAGGAGAAAGAAGATGTGAAGTTGGAAGGTGATGGGTATGTGGGGTTGGATCTGGGAGTAGTTGGAAAGAGAAACCAGGAGTGAATGCAATCAAGATATATTGTATGAAGTTCTCAAGGAATTAATAAAAGTAGTTTTTAAAACATTGCATCTATATTGAACATATACAGACCATTTTCTTGTCATTTCATGGATAATAGCTCCTTGTATAGAAATTGCACTGCATTAAATACAACAGTAATCCAGCGGTTATTTGAAATGTAGGATGATCTGGGGGAGTTGAGATGACTCAGGAATAAAGTGTTGGCTACACAAGCATGAAGACCTGAGTTAAAATCCCCATCACCCACATAAAAAGCCAAGTGTGTGGTCACATGTGTACCTACAATTCCAGTGCTAAGGAAGGCAGAGACAGGAGGATCACAGGGCCAGGCTGGCAACCAGCCTAACTCCAACTTCAGCAATAGACCCTGTCATAGGAGAAAAAATTGGAGAGAGTAAGAACAGGACACATTATGTTATGTCCTCCTCTGGCTTCTGCACTTACATGAACAAGTCTATACACACAGCATGCACATACATAAAAAGATTCACTAGAAGCCTGCATGAGTTATATGTAAATTCAATGTCATTTTAGCCAAGGGACATGAAGACTTGGATCACTGGGGACCCTGGAGCCAACCCTCCAGAGATACCATAGGCAGATCTATCTTCTTCCTATGCAAATGAGACCTTGGTTGGTGTGTGCCTGTTGGATCCACAATCTCCTCCTCTAGGCTCTTGTTCACAATACAGAATGCTCTGGAAAGCTGAAAGAATGAGAACTAAAGGCTTCACCAATATTTCTAGGCTTGTATAAAAATCATATTTGTCACATTGTATTAAATGGAAAGGAAATCTTCAGCCCCCAGCAACAACAGACTCAATCATGTTGGCTTCTGTTTCATCAAGCAGAAGGGGTGGGGTAGGATTCCTTTGGCTTATGCAAGAGTGATGGCTGATTGGAAACATGTTAAGGACATAACAATAACCCCTGAGAGATGAAATGTAACAATAAAAAATGCAATACCAAATGGGAGGAACAGATGCTATTTGATTTCTTTTGTACATACTGTGGTGGTTCCTACAATGGAAACCCTGATAATTGATATTTCTGAATATGTTTGGTTTCCAGTTGGAGGACTGTTTAGAGAGGATTAGGAAGTGTGGTCTTGTTGAAGGAGGTGTGCCATTGGGGGTGACCCTTGACGTAACAAAAGCCCACACCAGCCCCATCTCTCCTTCCCCCTCCGCCTCTCCCTCAAGCCCTACCTCTCCCCTGTCTATGCTTGCTCTCTGCAGATCAGGATGGGAGCTCTCAGATACTGCTTCAGCATCATGTCTGCCTGCCTGCTGCCATGCTATCTCCCATGATGGGCATGGACTTCACTCTAAAAGTGTGATAAAACACTTTCTTTTTAGCCAGGCGGTGGTGGAACATGCCATTAATCGCAGCACTATGGGGGCAGAGGCAGGCTGATCTCTGTGAGTTCAAGGCCAGCCTGGTCCAGAAGAGCTACTTACAAGAAAGCCTTCAAAACCACAGAGAAACCCTGTCTCCAAAATCCAAAACAACAACAACAACAAAAACCACTTCGTTTGGAAAGTTGTTTCATTTGGTCATGCTGTCTCTTTGCATCAATACAATAGAAACTAAACATACATGTTAATGCTTATTTTCTAATATCTCTCTATTGATTTCACTAAAGTTACATTTGTCCATTAAACAGTCTTAGGAGTAAGTTCAAAGGAGTTGGAGAGATGGCTCAGGTAATGAGAGAGCTTTCTTCTCTTACAATGGACCAGAGTCCAGTTCCCAGATGTAACTCCAGCTCCAGGAGTCTGACATCTCTTCCTAACCTCTGCAGTCACCTGCATTCATACACACACACACACACACACTCACATATGCATATACATACACACATACATACATATACTCACAAATATTCACACACACACACATATATACACACCAAGAGACACACACATATTCATATATACACATATTCATACACACTCACATATGCATACACACATACATATACACTCACAAATATTCCCAAACATATACACCAACACACACATATACATACATGCATACCTACACACAAGTAAATCCTTATTTATGAGGATTTTGGATTCAGCCAAGGACCCTGCAATTTCACTTGGTCCACCTCAGTCCTATGCTCACAGCACATGCCTCTTCCTGCTTCTTGCCCTAGGAAGTATTGTACATCATCTGCAGACTCACTGCATCTCACATTTTTCTCTTCTTCATCTATAGGAATCTCAGCTGGCATAGAAGGAGATGGAAGGAAATTGTTTTAAATAATTATTTTTGTATGTGGGTCACTTGTACCTCTAATCACAAAGGAGGAAAAAAAAGCAACAAATACATATATGTCCAAATGCCACTACCGAACTCATACTCATTTCTCGGAATAAATGCTGGCTTTGTAAATTGTAATTCATAAGGACATGGAACTTTTGAATAAGTCTTACACTAGGACAGGACATAATTAATTCTTCTCTTATTTTATAGTATAGGTAAGAACTTGCATTGCTGGCCTGAGACCATTGTTTCTTTCTTACATAAGAATTAGTGTTAGGCAGCCAGAGAGTCTGGGAAACAGAACCTTCAATCAATGGCTGATGGAAGCAGAGGCAGACTCCTACAGCTAAACACTGACCTGAACTCAAGGAATCCACTGACAAAGAGGGAGGACTGATGAGCAAAGGAGTTAAGACTGGACTGGTTTTACCCCCAGAAACAGCTGAACTGATAAGGGGTAGCTATTGAAACCCAGACTGATGGCTGGGAATCCAGGATGAGACTGATCAAGAACCCCTGAATGTGGGTGTCAGTGAGGGGGCCTAGGCAATCTATGGGGCCTTGTGTAGTAAATCAGTATTTATCCCTGGCATACAAATGGACTTTGGGTGCCCATCCCACAATGAGAGATGTATTCTCACCCTGGACTCTTGGGGGAGGATCTAGGCCCTGCCCTGGATAAAATGACAGACTATGGGCACCCCCATGGAGAGCCTCATACTCCCTATGGAAATGAGGGAGTATTGCGGGGGTTAGAGGAGGGAAAAGGAGAGGTACCTGGGACTGACATGGGAAGCAACAGTGTTTCTAATTTAAAATTAAATATATAAATAAAAAGGGCAAAAAAGAATTAGTGTTGTGGTTAAAGAGATGGCTCAGAGGTTAAGAGCACTGACTGCTCTTCCAGGGGTCCTGAGTTCAATTCCCAGCAACCACTTGATGGGTCACAACCATCTACAATTCAATCCCGTGTCCCCTTCTGGCATATAGGCAGAACACTGTATATGTGTAAATAAAAAATCTTAAAAAAAAGAATTAGTGTTGTGGAGCCAGGCGGTGGTGGCGCACGCCTTTAATCCCAGCACTCGGGAGGGAGGCAGAGGCAGGCGGATCTCTCTGAGTTTGAGACCAACACGGTCTACAGGAGCTAGTTCCAGGACAGCCTCTAAAGCCACAGAGAAAACCTGTCTTGGGAAAAAAAATAGTGTAAATAAAGTTGCCAATCAAAACCTTTATAACTATATCCAATAATCTTTGATGTTGTGTTTTATCTTTTTTCAATGGTGCAGATTTGATTTTTTCCTACTTTATATATGCATTGTTTATGAATGTGTAGTTTCATGTTTATGGATTTTTGAGATTCACTTGTGCCTTCTATTAATGACTTCTACTTTGATTTTGTTGTATTAGCAAAACAAATCCTAAGGGACTGGAGCTCCAGCTCAGTGGACAGGCTGCTCACCTAGCACACAAACTCCCAGGTCTCATTCCCAGCATCCTACATGCCAGGTGTGGTATGTATATGTCTGCAATCCCAGAACCAAGAGGATCGGGAGGTCAAGATCATCATTGGCTACATAGTGAGTTTGAGGCCAGCCTGGGGTGCATGAATCATGTGTGACTAGGTAAACAAACACATCCTGCAAGATGGTCTTTTGGTGTTTGCCACACTTTGTTCTGTGATCCCTGGGAATCCATCCATCTTGTGGAGTAGCCCATGGGTACTTGGAAGAAAATGAGAATATTCCGGTGGATTGGGAAGTGTTACCCAGAGTCATAGGCTGGTGAAGCCCTTCATATCCTCACTGGTTTTCTGCCATCTTCTATTGTGGGTGAGCTGATCCATACCCCCAACTTTAATTGCAGATTCCTTGTTCTTTTAAACTCTATCCATTTTCATATCATGAAGAGGCTGCGATGGGTAGTGCTATGAAGGACTGTGGTCTCCCCCTAGTCAATTGATCCTTTAGAGCTGTATGATATTTATTGTGCTTTTAAAAAGAGGTACACAGAGAAAGTTGCCATGCAACAGAGTTTGGTGGATGGAATTTAATTGGGGGAAAGTGATTGAAAAGGGGACGGGGAGTGGAGACTGGCCTTTAAGGACAGAAAATGCAGAAGAAAAGGGAGGCAGGAGGGAGATAGAGAGATAGGCAGAGAAGCAGAGAGACAGAAACAGACTGGGGAGAGAAACAGGGAGGGAGAGAGAGAGAGAGAGAGAGAGAGAGAGAGAGAGAGAGAGAGAGAGAGAGAGAGAGAGAGAGAGAGAGAGAGAGAGAGAGAGAGAGAGAGTTGGAATGGGGTACGGTCCATTTAAAAGGAAACATAGTGAATTGCACAGAAGATGCTCTTAATGGCTGCAGCAACTGAGGGTACCTCCTGTCAGGATGTCAGGACCCCAAGGGCAGGCCAGTACAGATATCTGAACAATAACAAGATTTCTTTGTAGATATATTTTCTCTGATGTCTACCAGAGATAAAGACAACACTTTCTTTTTCATTTTGTTTCAACACAGGGTTTCAGGGTGTAGTTTTGGTTGGCCTGGAACTCACTAAATACACCAGGCAGGATTGAATTCACAAAGATAATCCTGTATCTGAGTGGCTGGGATTAAAGGTGTGACCACCATGGCTGGCTTCTTGTTTTTTTAAGGATTTGAAGCGTGTATCTCTCTCTGTGTGTGTGTGTGTGTGTGTGTGTGTGTGTGTGCATTTGTGCATGCTCTTAAGTGTACCAAGTGTGAGTGGTACCCAAAGAGGCCATCAGATCCATTAGTGCTAAGAACTGAACCCCAGTCCTCTTCAAGGCCACTCAGTGTCCTTAACCACTGAGCCATCTCTCCAACACCTTCTACCGTCTCTCCAATCTTTATTTCACTGATGAACTTGCCTGGACACTTTTTCTTTAATTCCAACTCTTATTTTCTGTTTTAATCAGTAATTCCCATTTGGTTTTTTATTCTTTCTCCTGTGTCACAAATATTGCATATTTTCTTCTGTTTTGGGAGTTTCATGATGAATCTTAAATTCTGACCTTAGAGCAAGTTTTGAAAATCCTTTCTGACAATTCTGACACTTATAGCATCTTGGTGTCACCATTGGGGAACTGGCTTTCCTCATCTGCTTGTGATATGGCCAAAGCATGGCAGCGATTTCCATTTTAACCTTAATGATTTGTCTAAAAGGTCTGCAGTCCTGGTCTTTTTTTTATCATTTTTTATTTTAATTTTAAATAGCTTGTTTTACATGTCAATCCCAGTTCCCTCTCCCTCCCATCCTCCCGCACTCCCCTTCCCCCCCCCTCCCTCCCACCCTATTGCCAAATCCTTCCACATAGGGGATATCTAGAGTCTGTCATTTTACTCTTGGTAGGGTCCAGGCACTCCCCTAAGAGTCCAGGCTGAGAGAGCATCTCTCTTTGTGCTATAGGCACATGAAGACAGTTTGTATACCAGGGATAGACACTGATCCACAGCTCAGGGCCCCATAGGTTGTCCAGGCCTTCTCACTGACACTCACATTTGGGGGGGTCCAGATCAGTCCCATGCTGGCCTCCCCACTGTCGGTCTGGGGTCCAAGAGCACTCCCCTGTTCAGATCAGCTGTCTCTGCTGGTTTTGCCAGCCCATTCTTTGCCAATTTGCTCATCGCTCCTCTCTCTCTGTCACTGGGTTCCTTGGGTTCAGTTCAGTGATTGTGTGTTTGCCTCTGCTTCCATCAGTCACAGGATGAAGGCTCCCGGATGGTTATAGACATCAAGTTCATTATCAGGAATGGGCATTCGAGGTGGTCCCTCCACTATTGCTTAGCTGGCCAATTGGTGTTATACCTTTAGATCACTGGAGGTCACTCTGGTGCCTGATCTGTCTTCAATCCTATGATTCCCTCTTCCCCCTATTCTACCCCCACCCCCTCAACTTTCTGTTCCCCCATGACCAACTCCTTTCCTCTTTACCCCCTCTATTCTTCCCAGGTCCCACTCCCCCCCCACCCCTCGCCGTGTTCCCCATCCATTCAGAGGATCTTGTCTCCATCCTCTTCTCTTGGGTACTATGCATATATGCATATCTTTTAGGTTCTTTCCTGTTTCCCAGACTCTCTATCTGTGGAAGTGCAGACTGGCACTATCCTGATCCATATCTAAAATCCATATATGAGTGAGTACATACCATGTTTGTCTTTTTGCGACTGGGTTACCTCACTCAGGATGGTTTCTTCCAGTGCTATCCATTTCCCTGCGAATTTCAAGATTCCATTGTTTTTTTCTGCTGAGTAATACTCCATTGTGTAAATGTACCACATTTTCTCTACCCACTCTTCAGTTGAGGGGCATCTAGGTTGCTTCCAGGTTCTGGCTATTACAAACAATGCTGCTATGAACATAGTGGAGCAGATGCCCTTGTTGTATGAACCTGCCTCATTTGGATAAATGCCTAAGAGTGGAATTGCTGGGTCTAGTGGTAGATTAATTCCCATTTTCCTGAGGAATCTCCATATTGATTTCCAAAGAGGCTGTATGAGTCGGCATTCCCACCAGCAGTGGAGGAGTGTTCCTCTCTCTCCACATCCTCTCCAGCATAAATTGTCTTCGGTGTTATTGATTCTAGCCATTCTGATAGGAGTAAGATGGTATCTCAGAGTTGTTTTGATTTGCATTTCCCTGATGGCTAAGGATGTTGAGCACTTTCTTAAGTGTCTCTTGGCCATTTTAGCCTCCTCTACTGAGAATTCTCTATTTAGCTCTGTACCCCACCTTTCTAGTGGATCCTTTGGTGTTTTGGAGACTTGTTTCCTGAGTTCTTTATAAATTTTGGAGATTAGCCCTCTGTCAGATGTAGGGTTAGTGAATATCTTTTCCCATTCTGTGGCCTGCCTTTTTGTCTTTTTGACTGTGTCCTTTGCCTTACAGAAGCTTTTTAGTTTCAGAAGGTCCCATTTGTTAATTGTCGATCTCAGTGCCTGTGCCACTGGTGTTATGTTTAGGAAGTGGTGTCCTGTACCAACTCGTTGAAGAGTATCTCCCACTTTCTCTTCTAAAAGTTTCAGTGTGGCTGGATGTATGTTGAGATCTTTGATCCATTTGGACTTAAGTTTTGTACAAGGCGATAAACATGGATCTATCTGCAGTCTTCTGCATACCAGTACCCAGTTATGCCAGCACCATTTGTTGAAGATGCTTTCATTTTCCACTGTACAGTTTTAGCTTCTTTGTCAAAAATCAGGTGTTCATAGGTGTGTGGGTTAAAATTAGGGCTTTCGATTCGGTTCCATTGGTCTACATGCCTATTTTTGTGCCAATACCAAGCTGTTTTCAGGACTATAGCTCTATAATAGAGCTTGAAGTCAGGTATGGTGATGCCTCCTGAAGTTCCTTTATTGTATAGGGATGTTTTGGCTATCCTGGGCCTTTTGTTTTTTCCATATAAAGTTGATTAATGTTCTTTCCAGGTCCTTGAAGAATTGTGATGGAATTTTGATAGGGATTGCATTGAATCTATAGACTGCTTTTGGCAAGATTGCCATTTTTATTATGTTGATCCTACCAATCCAAGAGCATGGGAGATCTTTCCATTTTCTGGTATCTTCTTTGATTTCTTTCATCAAAGACACAAAGTTCTTGATATACAGGTCTTTCACTTCCTTGGTTAACATTATCCCCAGATATTTGATACTGTTTTTGGCTATTGTAAAAGGTGATGTTTCTCTGATTTCTTTCTCAGTCACTTCATCCTCTGTATATAATAGGGCCACTGATTTTTTTCAGTTTACCTTGTATCCTGCCACATTGCTGAAGGTGTTTATCAGCTCTAGGAGTAACCTTGCGGAGTTTTTTGGGTCACTTATGTAAACTATCATATCATCTGCAAAAAGTGAAAGTTTGACTTCTTCTTTTCCTATTTGTATCCCCTTTATCTCCTTTTGTTGTCTTATTGCTGTAGCTAGAACTTCAAGTACAATATTGAAGAGATATGGAGAGAGTGGACAGCCTTGTCTTGTTCCTGATTTTAGAGGAATTGCTTTGAATTTCTCTCCATTTAGTTTGATGTTAGCTATTGGTTTACTGTATATTGCTTTTATTATATTCAGGTACGTTCCTGTTATCCCTGATCTCTCTAGGACCTTTATCATGAAGGGGTGCTGGATTTTGTCAAAGGCTTTTTCAGCATCTAGTGAGATGATCATGTGGTTTTTCTTTCGCAGATTGTTAATATGGTGGATTACATTGATAGATTTTCTAATGTTGAACCATCCCTGCATTCCTGGAATGAAGCCTACTTGATCATGGTGGATGATTTTTCTGATGTGTTCTTGAATCCGGTTTGCAAGTATTTTATTGAGTATTTTCGCATCAATGTTCATGAGGGAAATTGGTCTATAGTTCTCTTTCTTAGTTGTGTCTTTGTGTGGCTTGGGTATCAAGGTAATTGTAGCCTCGTAGAAAGAGTTTGGCAGTGAGCCTCCTGCTTCTATTGTGTGGAATACTTTGACGAGTATTGGAATGAGCTCTTCTTTGAATTTCTGGTAGAATTCTGCACTGAAGCCATCTGGGCCTGGGCTTTTTTTATTTGGGAGACTTTTGATGACTGCTTCTATTTCATTAGGGGTTATAGGTCTGTTTAGATTATTTATCTGTTCTTGATTTAGTTTTGGCAAGTGATATCTATCCAGGAAATTGTCCATTTCCTTTAAATTTTCAAATTTTGTGGAGTACAGATTTTCAAAGTATGCCCTGATGATTCTCTTGATTTCCTCAGAGTCCGTTGTTATGTCCCCTTTTTCATCCCTGATTTTGTTAATTAGCATGTTCTCTCTCTGTCTTTTGGTTAGTTTGGACAGAGGTTTGTCTATTTTGTTGATTTTCTCAAAGAACCAACTCTTTGTTTCATTGATTCTTCTCAGTGTTTTCCTGGTTTCTACTTGATTGATTTCAGCCCTCAATTTGATTATTTCCTAGCGTCTGCTCCTCCTGGGGAGTTTGCTTCTTTTTGTTCTAGAGCATTCAGCTGTGCTATTAATTCTCTAGTATGACTGTTCTCCAGTTTTTTCATGTAAGCACTTAGTGCTATAAACTTTCCTCTCAGCACTGCTTTCAAAGTGTCCCATAAGTTTGTGTATGTTGTGTCTTCATTTTCATTGAAATCGAGGAAGTCTTTAATTTCTTTTTTTATTTGTTCCTTTACCCAGGGATGGTGCAATTGTGCATTGTTCAATCTCCATGAGTTTGTAGGGTTTCTGCGATTTGTGTTATTGTTGAATTCTAATGTTAATGCATGGTGGTCTGATAAGATGCAGGGGGTTATTCCAATTTTTTTGTATCTGTGGAGATTTGCTATGTTTCCTATTATGTGGTCAATTTTAGAGAAGGTTCCATGTGGTGCCGAGAAGAAGGTATATCCCTTTGTATTTGGGTGGAATGTTCTATAGATGTCTGTTAAACCCAGTTGGGTCATAACTTCTATTAATTCTTTTGTTTCTTTGCTAAGTTTCTGTCTGGAGGTCCTGTCTAGCGGTGAGAGCGGAGTGTTGAAGTCTCCTACTATTAGCGTGTGAGATTTTATGTGCATTTTGAGCTTTAGTAATGTTTCTTTCACGAATGTAGGTGCCTTTGTATTTGGGGCGTAGATGTTTAAAATTGAGACTTCATCTTGATGTATTTTTCCTTTGATGAATATGAAGTGCCCTTCTTCATCTCTTTTGATTGATTTTAATTTGAAGTCTAATTTGTTAGATATTAGGATTGCTACGCCCGCTTGTTTCTTGGGGCCGTTTGATTGGAAGATCTTTTCCCAGCCCTTTACTCTGAGATAACGTCTGTCTTTGGTGTTGAGATGTGTTTCTCGTATGCAGCAGAAGGAAGGGTCCTGTCTTCGTATCCATTCTGCTAGTCTGTGTCTTTTTATAGGCAAGTTGAGGCCGTTGACATTGAGGGATATTAATGACCATTGATTGATGATCCTTGTTTGCGCTTGATTTATTGTTAGTGAAGTTATTTTGTGTAGTTTCTCCTCCCTTTTTCTTTTGGTGTTTTGTAAAGTATGATTATATATTGCCTGTGTCTTTGTGAATGTAGTTATCTTCCTTGGCTCTAGGTTTTCCTTCTAGCATTTTCTGTAGAGCTGGATTCATGGATACGTATTGTTTAAATCTGGCTTTGTCATGGAATATTTTGTTTTCTCCATCTATGGTAATTGAGAGCTTTGCTGGATATAGTAGTCTGGGTTGGCATCCTTGTTCCCTTAGCGTTTGTAGGACATCTGACCAGGATCTTCTGGCTTTCATCGTTTTCATTGAGAAGTCAGGTGTAATTCGGATAGGTCTGCCTTTGTATGTTACTTGGCCTTTTTCTTTGGCTGCTCTTAATATTTTCTCTTTACACTGTAGGTTTGATGTTTTGATTATTATATGGCGAGGTGACTTCTTTTTCTGGTCAAGCCTATTTGGTGTTCTGTATGATTCTTGTACTTTCATAGGCATATCTTTCTTTAGGTTAGGGAAGTTTTCTTCTATGATTTTGTTGAATATGTTTTCTGTACCTTTAAGTTGAATTTCTTCACCTTCTTCTATACCTATTATTCTCAGGTTTGGCTTCTTCACGGTGTCCCATATTTCCTGGATATTTTGTGTTAAGGATTTGTTGGTTTTGAGATTTTCTTTGGTTGACGACTCTATATCCTCTAATGAGTCTTCAACACCTGAGATTCTCTCTTCTATCTCTTGTATTCTATTGGTGATACTTGCATCTGTAGTTCCAGACCGTTTACCGAGCTTTTCTATTTCCAGCATCCCTTCATTCTGTGTTTTCTTTATCGTTTCTATTTCAGCTTTCAATCCTTCAACTGTTTGAGCTGTTTATCCTTAATTTTCTTGGTTGATTTTTCTTGGTGCTCTTTAGATTCTTTGAGAGATTTGTTTATTTCTTGAATTTTTCCCCCATTTCATGGATTTTTTTGTTTGTTTTTTCTTCTATTTCTTTAAGCGATTTCCTCGTTTCTTCTTTGAGGGTCTCCATCATCTTCATGAAATAATTTTTAAGGTCTGTCTCCTCTTCTTCCTCTATGTAGTGCTTTTCAGTTCTTGCTGGTGTTGGATCCCTGGATTCTGGTGGGGTCATGTTGGTGTTTCTATTGCTGAGTGATCTCTTATTCTGTCTTCTTCCCATCTCTTCTTCCAGTGGGTGCTGGTGGGGTCTTTCCGTCTCCACTGGTCTCCTTCCTTACTGCAGCTGAAGCTGGGGATGCTGAAGCTGGACTCCCTGGGGTTGGGGTCTTGGATGGGTTGATGTCTTTCCTGAAGCTGGGCTCCCTGAAGCTGGTCTCGCTGGGTTGGGGTCTTGGAGGGGCTGATCTCCTTCCTGTGTGGGCGGCTCTTCTGGAAGCCGGGAGCGGGCCCCCAGTCCTGGTCTTTTCTAAGGTTTTTTTTTCATTCTGCATGCAGGTATCATGCTAGGGTTTAGCATGTCTTGGCCTGTTTCAGTTTTATAACTTTCCGGTTGTGTTTTTATTTATCTGGATTTGTCTAACTGAGTAAAAGTGTTTATTCCTCCAGACTGGAAGGCATGATTTTCAAGGGCCTGAATATATTGGGATGTCCTTATCAGTGTAGATGGGTAAGCCAGGGTTTCTGGTCAGAAGAGAATCTCTAGGCCTTGGAGGCCAAGGATCTTCCTACATCAGGCTTCTTCATGGGCTTCTCATCTGTGTCCACAATTTTATACAATGTCAGTTGACTGTCACTGCTGTATTAGATTAAAGCAGTAGAGTTTTCTTTTATACTCTTGAAAGTGAGGAGTCTGAAAAGGGTGCCACTACCAAAAAATGATGGCTGGATCGCTTCCTAGACCATGGTATAGATCTGTGGTTTTATTAACTTTTGCTTTGCCTACTGGGCCCTTCCATTTCAGAGGCCAACAGTAAATGGATGAGTCTGTCCAGGCTGCAGCTCTCTGACCTACACACTTGCCCTCTGCTACCTTCTCTCAATTAGAGCCCACATGATAACACTGAGTCCACATCATCTCCAGTCAGCAATAACAACCTAATTCACTCTGCCAGATTTGCTTCACCCTACCCTATGACCTGGCTGGTCAGGATTTGGGGGCATTATCACTCATGTTGTATGGGAAAAGCAGAATAACACAGATTGGGTAGTATGTAATGAAGCTGGTTTGCATGATTCTTGGCTCATGAAGCTGTGAGCCCAAGATCAAGAGACCATTAACAGAGGGAGACATTCTCTCTGGATGTTGTCATTGCAGAAGACAACCAGTGGGGAAAAGAGGCAAGACAGTCAACCTCCCTCTCATAATTGAACTTTCCCCCAGGCTAACAACATTAATTGTATTTTTAGATAAAGACATTCTTGACCTAATCAGTTCCTCCCAAATATGGTTATACTGGGGATTTAAATCTTCAGAAAATTGATTTTGAAGAAACATACTCAGATCACAGTGAATGGTGAAGATTTAGACAGCTGCAGTGGTGAGAGCATTTTCTTCCTACCTCTTGTACCCTTAAGATATCTAGCTACTTCCTCCCCCATAGTATCCTGGCAGCTCACAGAAAGATGTGAGTTCTACATTGATTAAAACTGTTCAAAGACTGAGCCAACATGCCATGTCCTGTCACCTGTATCAAGCTCAAAATAGTAATAGTCATCTGTGGGAATAAAAATATGCATAAATTTTAAAGTATCTCTAAACTATAAATCCTTAATTTAATCAAAACATTATTTAGATTCTATTCCTTTACAGTACAGCACATTAAACGTAGAAATTAACGGAATTTGTTATGACTTTTGTCAGGTATATACTGCACTTTGATCACCTTTATCCTCCCTGTTATCCTCTTGTTCCACCCAAACACCAGCCCACTGGTCCCCTTCCTCTTTCTAAATACTCCCTTTTATCTCATATCCTTTATTAAAATCTAAGTTTCATATATGTCCTTTGAATTTGACTTGTTTTAGGTCACAGAATACACTTTCCTGTTCCATCCATTTTCTGAGAACAGCACCCTACACTGTTACCCACAGATGACAAATATACGAATATATATATATATATCTTATTTTATTTAGGCATTCATCCAGTGATTGGCAGCTTAAGTTACTCCATGGCTCGTCTATTGCAACACAATAAGTAAATGACACAGAGGTTGATATTGGGGTTCTAAATCAAAATACTATCAGAGAAACAAGACAGCTGAACACTAGCTTCTTACCTCTACCTCACACTAAAAGGGCTGATCCACACACAAGCTCTTCACCAAGTCTCAACCTACTGCCTCTCCTCAGTGTACCTGGAGAACGACTACTAGAGAACTCATACTGACTCCTTGCTCCTGTCTCTTAAACACATCTAATGCTGGGAATAAAGTTATGAGTCATAATTCTCTTTGAGACTAACACAATCTTGTGTAGATCTGGGTGGCTTTGGACTCACAGAGATCCATCTATCTCTTAATCCTGTGTCCTAGGAGAAAAAGTATGTACTACCACCTCCGAGCTTCTGGCTGCTGGGATAAGAGGTGCGTATCACCACTGTTTGATCTCTGTGTCTTGAGGCTGACTTTACTTTTCTGAATCCTCAGTCAAGTTTTAATAAATTATAAATTATATATGACTACATCTATCGTAGGTAGTGTCTACTTTTGGCTCCCAACAGGGGTTCTAATTAATTTTTATGGTCAACCTGACACAACCTAGAGACACCTGGAAAGAAGAAGCCTCAAAGGAAGAATTGCCTCCATTACATTAGCCTGTAGCTGCATGTGTGAGGAATTATGTTTTATGATGGTGGATGTGGGAGTTTCTAGTCCGCTATGGGCAGAGTCACCCCCTAGGCAGGTGATCCTGGGTTGTATGAAAAGAAAGCTGAGTGAGCCTGGGTTACAAACCAGTAAGAAGCAACCCTGAGTGTTCTATACTTCAGTTCCTGCCTTGAGTTTTCCTCAGCAACAGATGAGGACCTGGAAGTGTAAAATGAGATATACCCTGTCCTCCAGAGTTGGTGACTATGACTATGATGAGCATATATTTCTTGCAATTACTGGCTATTTTGCCTTCATAAATTGAAAACTCCCTGGGTTTCTTAACTGTTGTTAGATATTTTCAGTCATGGTGTGTGTCTGTGTGAGTGTCTGCGTGTGTGCGTGCACGCCCATGCACATGTGTGCACTCTCTGCAAAGCAATTTTATTAGCTTTTAAAAATTCCCCATGATAAAAATCTCAGTAGGTGCCTCTAGGGGGAGATGAAGGTGGGGGATGAGATAAAAATGACATTTGAGTTGAAACCACATTGAGGTCAGCCACAGGGTTGACTTACATAATGGCAAGAGGCTGCAGAAGGGCAGACAAAGAGTAAAACTCACCATATGATGGGAAACTTGCTCAGAACAGAGAGAGAGACTGAAGAAAAGGAGAAGTTACACTCAGAAAAGTGGCCAGACTTCAAAAGTTGCCCTAAGTTGGTGAACTCCGAATTAAGACACTAAAGTAGAATGGATTGGGTAGGGAGAGGATGGGCAGGGTATACTGGGGAGAGAAGGACAACGCTGGGAAGGATCATTTTGAAGTTCTGAAGAACTATGTGGCATTAAAGTACCCTCTATAATTTGCAAGTCAGTTTAGTATTTGCCAATACCCTGTATTCTCACTTCCCATATTTCAAAAATTCAAAAATTGAATTACCTCATCTATTTCATCCTGTTTTGCGGCATTTGATCTAATAAATTCCTTGTAAACAGAAGTACTGGTGAATTTTCAAGACGTTTAATATATGACTGGGCAATATAGGATTTGCAATGCAGTTACCTCAACTTTAGAAGCAGGGCCACAACCTAATTTTTCCTCACTCTATGCAAATTATCCATAATTCATGATTGCCATTAACTTCAATACAAGGTATTTAAACCTGTAAATTCCAACTTTGTTTCAATAAAAATAGCCCTCCTCTAACTAGGGATTTTGATACAGCTAATTTTCATGTGTTATACAGGGGGCAGCCCCTGAAAAACTGGCAACATTTCTGATATGCAGAATGGCTTAAAGAAAACCTTCAAGTGTGTTGGTGACTAAGACACCAGAAACTATTTCAGAAAGAAAAGAAAACACAGGGAGTGACTTGCTTGGAAAGAATGTGACTCGAGAAAGTCATCAGAACGTTTTGGTGGGGAATTTATTTGGGTCTCAGTACAGGGGGCTCGAGGAGCAGCTTTTAGGGGTTAGATGCTGGACATTTTTGTGTGGAGCTAAGGAAGAAACAGGCCTATGAGGTGTTGTATGACTTAAGCAGAATTTCGTGATGTCACAGAGCAGTGGGCGGAGTTTGAGCATCTACATCACTACGGGTTAGAGATTCTCTGGAAGGTGGGCTCACTTCTTCTCAGTCGCCCGAGGAAGCAGGTCAGCTCCTGAACCTCGCAGCTGTCCAACAGACTTTTGGTGCCTGATCGTTTTCAGGAGACAGAATCTGGACAATTAGGGCATTCTCTTTGGGTAAGTATGGTCTGGAAGTAACTGGGACCTCTGTAGTACCTTCAAACCCCTTGTGAATCTACCATGTACGTTGTTACGGCCTCCCTCCTTGGTAGCTACGGGGATGCACTAGGCAAGCCATTCTTCCAAGTTCATAACAATATCAAATTCATCGTTCTATACAATGTCCGTGCTTCTCTTGGTACCTATGTGTTTTAGAAGATACTAATTATTTTTAATTGGCTGCTGTTGCCTATACAAATGAGTTTCTCGCTAAAGAGGGGCTCGCTGTAACACTGCTATAATGAGAAACTCTGAACGTCTTTATATAATAAACCGGGGGAAGGAACAAGAGACACAATACAGAGGGCCAGGGAACAGGGGTGCCGCGTCCCTAGGTATGTGGAGGGGGGTGTGCGGCCAACAAGCTCACAGCTTCAGGGTAAAGGAGAGGTGTGGCCAGCCTACTGGTGCCTTGATGATCCTGCTAGGGTTCCACTTACTTAGGAAACAGACATACCCCATCCCATCCCTACTGCCCACTCCTGCCCAGTGACCGAGCCAGTTAGGGAGAAGTTCCGCAGCAGAGGTACACTGCCTCCGAGCAGAAACAACGTGTCTCTGAGACTGTTATTCTGAGCTGTAAAGAATCCTTTCCTAATTTCCCTATTAATTCATTAAGACTAAACCGGTTCAGCCCCGCCTTCTTCACCTGCCCGGAAGTTCTTCTAGATGAGTCCTCAGCCCAGCATCCTCCCCTCTTGTTCTTGCAGGCACTCGTATGGCAGAGGCACCTGTGTTCTCTCTGGTGTGAGCCCGTGGGCTCTTCAAACCCACATAGTGGGCAAGCATGAAGCCCAAGAACAGAACGATCGCCACAAGAAAGTGGACCAGGAGTGCTGTGGCCAGCCGCACTAGGTCTGCTTCCATGGCCACGATGTCTCTGAGTGAGACAGACATGCCATCCCTCCGGAAGCAGAAAAGGGCCAGGCCTCCTCAGGCCCTCAGTAACATTATCGGATGCAGAATTTCTCACGAATGGAAAGAAGGCAATGAGCCAGTCACCCAGTGGAAGGCCATCGTTCTAGACCAACTGCCAACAAATCCCTCTCTCTATTGGGTGAAGTACGATGGGATCGATTGTGTCTACTGCCTGGAGCTCCAAAATGACGAAAGGATTTCAAAGCTTAAGATCCTGCCTAATAAAGTGTCATTTCCTCAAGAGACAGACAACTACCTGGAAAACACCTTAGTTGGCAAAGCAGTGGAGCACAAATTTGAGGGCAAAAATGGCTCCAAGGATGGGTGGAGGGGGGTGGTCCTGGCCCAAGTGCCCATCATGAAGACCTGGTTCTACGTTACCTACGAGAAAGATCCGATCTTGTACGTTTACCAGCTCCTGGATGACTACATTGACGGTAACCTCCGCATCTTAACAGATGTTTCTCCAACAGAGGTGAAGTCAGAAGTAGGAGGTGGTGCCTTTACAGGTAGTGCTGTACAGTACACCCAAGGCGACGGAACCAAAAAGATGGGCAAGGTCATCTACCAACTTCCAGCCATACCTTCCGTCCATTTCATCAAGTTTGATGAGGACACCCATATCTACGTCTATGATTTGGTGAAAAGGATCAGTTAAAGCAAAATTCACCAAGTATGGGGAGGCAGACATATAATGAATAGAATTTTTTGGGGGAGGGGGGATAATTTTCCTGCAATATCAGACACCTACGGGTCTCTGATAACCCTGGTGTATTTTCCACTGGAATGTGTTTTGCCATAAAAATAAAAATTTGTGTCCATGATTTGTTGTTGAATGGAATTAATTGGGTGTGTCTGGTGGATGGGCCAATCAAAGAAGAAAGGTGTCAGCTGAGGGTGGGATCAGTATATCAAGTGTCACAATATGCTACAAATGCAACAGGACATAGCCTGTCTGCTCTGCTCTGGAAGTTGGCTGGGGGAGACAACATGGCTGTTCAGGCAGCAGTGGAGATGGGCCACAGAGGGGTAGACACTCTGGGGGAGGGATGAAATTTGATGGAGAAACATCCAATTGGGAAATGAGTGAGAGACAACAGAGTGAGGTCTTGACACTAACGGGGATAGAAAAAACTGGTCAGAGAGGGGCACAAGCATCGACTCTGAATTAGGGGAAATTAGATTTGTTTTGATTATTGTAAGGAAGGCAACTTGTCTTCAAGTATATGGGTGGGGGGCAGGGTGTGTGTATTGGGTACAGCTGACAACAAAAGCAAGAGGAGTCAGGTCCCTCAGAGCTGGAGTTTCAGGTGGTTGTGAGTCAGTGGACATGGATGTTGGGAAACAAACTCAGGTCCTCTGTGAGAGTAGAAAGTGCTCTTAAACACAAAGCAATTTCTGTAGCCTCCTAATGTCATCTTTAAAAAAAATCCTATATTCACAGGCAGAGAAAGGACCAGAATAAGAGCAAGAACGATGCAATTGAGGGTGATCTGGGGAGATCTAAAGAACTCATAGAGAGAGGAATAGAGAGCAGTGAGGACAAATGAATTCCAAGATGAAATGACTGAAGGAGTTCTCTACATTTGAGGGAAGGGGTGTGAAACAGGAACCATAGAAAGAACAGGGAGTTTCTGGAAAGAGTTGAACTATGTTCAAATTCACAATGGCTTCCTTAACACAAAAAAGAACCTGTCTGTCACTACAGAAAATGGGTTTGGGTTGAGGGAATCCAACAAACACTGGGATGAGTTGAACTTGGGTCATAACCATATTGATTTCCTTGATCTAACACAGAACCCATGAGTCAATAAAGAAGATGGGTGTGTGATGCGTGAAAGGGTAAGCTAAACTCAAGGGCTTCACTTGTAATAAATTAGAAATAAAGGGACCAGACACAGATAGGCCTCTGATACAAGGAAACTGCAGATCCTCTGACCTCCCAGAGCCTAGGACCAAAACAGAACACAAACAAACTCGAGCCACTCCCCAGCCTTCTAGATGCTTGGATGCTGGAAAATATTTGGCCACAAAAGAAACTCTAAGGGGGACCAAAACCACCCCTCTAGTCTCCAGGATACAGTTCTGAAAACTATTGGTATCTATGTGCAGCAGGCCACCTGCAAGTAAAAACACAATGCCATAGAAACCACAGAATGTTCCCCCTCAGCACTGACCAATGAAAATAAGTGGTACACAGGTATTTCATGCCAAAATATGACTTTGAGAAATGCTCCTAAGTGTTGCCAAATATCAACCAACCAGAAACCAACTTGGACCTACTGACGTAATTCTGTAACCTCTTTTATCTATAAAACCCAACAGTAAAGACAGGGAACTTCACTCCATCTGGAGTATGCTGTTACAGCTACCCAGAAGGGGTCCCTATTATGGGTGCATGAACAATCATTGAAACTTGCTGTTGCAGTTTATTGGTCTGTCTTTCTGGTGGTCTCTGGGGACTTTTCAACTTGTGCACAACATTTGGGGGCTTGTCTGGGATCCCAGGGGACCCAAAGATCCCTAAAAGTTTAAGTTGCCAACCTGACAGGTAAATATTCTGTGTTTGTTTGCTCCTGTGTTATTTGTTGTGGGGGCTAGCAAGTTCTATGTACTGAATCTGTGCCAGTTTTGTAATTTTACATATTTGTGATTTTTATATGTCTGTTTCTGGTTCACCCACATCAATCTGAAATTGTCAGAAACAGATCAAGAAGATCTTGGCAGACATGGAGGAGCTAAAAGACGTCTCTGCTTATTGGTTTTTGTCTGGGCGGGAATCCCACCATCTGAATCTGAATTTGGGAAAAAATCTGGCTAATTAATACACTATCTGAATCTGAGTAGTTACTGGTGATTTTACCTCCCAACTATGAATCTGAAACCTGCAATTTTTTAAAGATGGGACCCTTTGATTTCTCTAAGTGCTGTGTTTATTTGTTCCTTTGTTTGTCTTTTCTTGTCTTGATGATACTGACCATAGGGACCTGACTGGGAGGAGACCTTACTTGGTACAGATACCCTCCTCCTCTCTTGTTCTCTACCTAACCCATTAAAAGGACATACAACAGGGAATCTGGGATCATGACTAAAACACTTGGGAAAAATGTTATTCTTTCAAGAACACTGGCTGTCAATGACAATGTGTGTTCACCAACACTGCTCCCCTTTCCATCTATTCTGCATACTTTATACTTTTACTTCCTCAAAAAAATAAAAAAATAATAGTCATTTATGGCAACTACACACGGTAGCTCCCATAAAAGAGAGATCACCCTAGCTGCTGGCTGTAGACCAGTACTCTTCTGGTGCCTGTACAAAGTCTTTCTATGCTGCACCTGGGAAGCTAACAGCCAATTCAAGCAAAATGGCCAAGGTGCAGGTTTTAATGGGTTAACATAAAGTTGCCATCTATATGTCCTTAGTAATAAGATGTCTTTTCATGTCTTTTGCTGATTTTTTACTTGAATCATTTATTTATGTCACTGTTAAGTTTTACATAGGTTCTGTATCAGATGTGTGGTTGCTTAAACTTTTTCACATAACTTGTACCAGAAAAAAGTAACTACATTTTACCAGTCTTTCATGCATGGCCAATCACTGACAAAAGAGATATGGGACTTGGAGTGTACCTCAGTTAGTAGAGCAAGAAACTCCTATTTCTGACTTGTGCCTTCCCCCTTTTAAGAAACAATAAAATCAACTCCGTTAATTAGAGATTTCTGTTCTGAAACAATTTATATAAACTTTATGATTTAATAGTCACGCCGGTGATAATGGTTTTAAGGACATAAAAGATATTTTGTGTTTATACTCTGTAAGTTACCCCCATCCCTCCGCCTAGAGAGAAGGTCAATGTAGTCAGCTTCTGCCAAGAAACTCTGCTCCTGGACATAGTTCATTTACCTTTTTCCCTTTTATTTTGGTGAGTGATAGTTTTCTTCTTTCACTGGCTCTGTTATACATGGCTTTTTTGTAGAATGTCACACCTTGTCAGGGCCTGGTACAGCACATATTGCATGCAATTGCCTGTTTGTTCCATCTGAAAAGGATCTATATTCTTGTCACTGACACTTTTAAATTACACTGTCTCTTTAAATGTCCTTTCTGTTTGTTAAGATAAATCAAGTTACAGTCAGGTGGACGATCTAAATAAAACATCCTTCCAAATCTTCTCAGTTTGAATCTAGTTCTCGAGACAGATCCTATACTGTCACTGAAGTTATAATAAGTAAAGAAAAAATTATAATAGGGATAAACATTACTCAGTCTCCTATATGTGTTTTCAAAGGTTAAGCTTAAAACAAATGACTAAAAACAAAATTGTCTATCCAGATTTACCTAGACAACACTCTTAATGCTTCAAGAGATCTACAGAATATGACATTTAAAATATTAAGTAAAAACTTATCATTTCAGAAAATTCCATTTCCTGATAGTGACTCAACATCTCCAAAGAAGATTAAAGGACACCGCGATGTCTACACAATGCTGACCAGGGGGCAAGATGCTCAAAGCACACATGCTGCCAGGACCTGGCCCAAATTGTGAACAAGCAACAGGACATTGGAAAATTGATCGTACATATTTTGCCTAGACAAAATGGGGTCAGTGTTCTCCATATGTTTCTTGCACAGAGAGAAAAATTCTGACCTTATAGTCCTGGAAAATAGTGATGCTGTTATTTGATATTTCTACCTGCTAATGGAGACTTGGGTGTGGCTAATTGTATATTTACTGGACCCTGTCATTTTAATAGATTCAGAAACTGTTTAAAATTCATCCTTCTCAGATCTCTGATAATATTAATGGTTAAACTATAGCCAATTTAATAGCTAATTTAATAAAGTTCTGATAAGCTGATAAAATAGTGACTACCTTTTGTTCAGTCATAAACTCAAGGTTTTTATATTTATGTTGGTTACCATATAAATATTAACTTAAAGGGCTTTTCATCAGGCTAAAAACATCTCTGTCCAATTGACACCTGACTCTGAGAACAAAACAAAACTGTTAAAGCTTTCTAAGTCAACCTGTAGTTTTAACTAGGACTCAAAGGTATGAGTCTGTTTCTGCTGCTTTACGGATACCTGATATCTGCTTTTTTACAATGTAGATTTTGGTACAGATTGATAATACTGATGTATGTCTAAAACTTTTAAGATCTTTTGTATACTAAAGTCCATATAGGCTTCAGAGGATCAAAAGTCATAAAGCTTGAATCTACTTCTCACAGGTCAAAAGAACTCCAGATAAGTAGAGCTTTTTGATATCCCACCTGTCTGTTCCTGAGGAAGGGATTTTCTCTCCTTGTCTTGAGTCTCCTGCCCTTCCTGATCACTAAAACTATGGACCTAAAATTTCTGATTAAGTATATAAGTTTTAACTTCTGTTCCCAATTGAAACATGTCTCCAACAGATTTCCATTATGGTTTCCACTTCTGGCAGACACATCTGAGCATCAGTTGCTTACTACAGCCTGCTCATAATGACTAGGAGCTCTAGATTTGCTATGGATATAAACCAGTCGAGCCGATATGAACACTCGCTGTTTCTTCAACAGAATCTGCCAACAAGATGCTACTGATAAATACTCCACTGCTTTTGACTAGCATTTCAGGCTACTTGGGCCCCTGACTATGACACCACAAAGTCAGCAGGAGGTAGTACAAAAAAAGAATATGTCACACATTTTACCTGGTTGAGATGCTAAGTCAAAAAAAAAAACAAAACAAAACAAAAACCCTTACACAGGGGACAATAAAAATTGTCCATTAGTAACCCAGGATTGGGTTACATATAAGCAGAGGAGGAAATGAAAGGGGTAAATTAAACTCAAGGGCTTCACTTGTAATAAATTAGAAATAAAGGTCCCAGACCCTCACTCAGCCTCCTGCTTTAATAACCATGACAGGCTACCAAACAGACTTGTAAGCCTCTGACACAAGAAAACTGCAGATCCTCTGACCTCCCAGAGACTTGGGCCAAAACTGAACACAAACAAACTCGAGCCACCCTCCCCAACCTTCTAGATGCTTGGTTCCTGGAAACTGTTTGGCAACAAAAGAAACTCTAGGGGGGCCAAAACCTCCCCTCTAGTCTCCAGGACATAGTTCTGAAACTATTGGTATCTATGTTCAACAGGCCACCTGCAAGTAACACGACAATGCCATAGAAACCACAGAATGTTTCCTCTCAGCACTGACCAATGAAAATAAGTGGTACACAGGTATTTCATGTCAAAATATGACTTTGAGAAATGCTCCTAAGTGTTCCCAAATGTCAACTAACCAGAAACCAAACTGTGCCTACTGATGTAATCCTGTAACTTTGTGTATAAAACCCAACAATAGACAGGGAACTTCACTCTCTATGGTGGCTGCTGTGACAGCTGACAGACAGGGTCCCTGTTATGGGTGATGAACAATCATTAAAGCTTGCTTTTGCAGTTTAGTGGGTCTGTCTTCCTGATGGTCTCTGGGGGCCTTGCAACTTGGGCACAACATTGCGGGTATACCACAAAGACTTTTGACAACAATAACTCTGTTAAGTGAATCCAAATCTTCATAAAAACCCATTGTTTTGTATGATTATTTTTGATGCTTGAAAGTTCTGCCACTCGATTTGACTAAATATTACAATATAAGACTCTATGAGGGCACTTCTTATACAAACCACCATAGATACCCTGACTGGCTCAGCTAATTTTCTGATACAGCCCAAGCCCCCTAAGGAGTGAAGACGTTCCCACAGTGGTGGGCGCTCCCACATCACTCATTCATAAAGATAGGTCCCATAGCCTTATCCAGAAGACAATCTAGTGGAGGCATTTTTAAACTGAGATTCTTTCTTTGCAGGTGACTCTGTATTTTCCAGTTGACAATACCAACAACCCCACATGTTTATCTTACTCCATGTCAAACATTTCTTCACAGTCTCCATACATACACATACCACTAGCCCTTCAATACTGTCTTTGTATTTGAGCCATACGTGGGGGAAGTGAGGGGTGGCTACTGTCACCAACATGAATAACAATGGTGTGTGATGAGAAATGTGTAAGTTCTACAGCCTCCTGTTCCTAGAAACAAATATTCTAGTTTTTTCTATACATACTTGGAAACAGCCCAACACACCTAATTCCTGGTTGGTCACTGGGCATTTAATGGGTCACAGTAGAACACAGAATGAAAAATCCACAACTTATTTCATCTCCTCTCAATAGAAATGGCCCTTTCCCAATGCCTGTGAATCTACTCCTATATCACATGAGATCATAATATCACAAAATAAATAAAGTAAGTCTTGTAAAGATTCAGTGCCTCTCCTCCATAAGCCCTGGTGGCTTCTATGATGGCACTTTGTGAAACTTAACCCCTCCCATGAGTACAAACCTCAGTTACCCCAATAAATATTGAGAACGGCACATTCTCTCCATCATTGTCCTCATCCAGCTGTCCAACTGCCATTCAATTCAGTTATGACCAGCAAACCCTCATGTAGAAATCCAATACAATTTGACTTGATCTTTATGGAACAGAGTGTCCTCCTTTCCCAGCTACACAGCAGTCTGGCTCATCTGTAATAAAATCCATTGCAAGAGCTATGACAAATACCAAGTCACAAGACAAGCACCACAGTTGGCCCAGCATTTACAGCAGCTTTATCAAAGCATCATTTACATAATAAAACTCCATTTATTTTAAGTGTGTGATTGGATGATTTTTAAAGCAAATTTACAGCTTTATTACTTTTTAATACTCATTTTCTACTAATTCGTGCGTTATTGAAGTCTATTAAAATACAGAAGTGAAGTCAAGGGAAAGATCAGAGTGAGAAGCAACAAGAATCTTGTTGTCACTCAGACAACAAATATATTGGCAGATTCTTCCTCATGTAACCACTTGAGAATATTGGGACAGCTCTTACCTTGCAGCATACAGAAAAATGTTTAACAGATTAAACCATGGTTCCTCCTACATCAAGACCAGATCTCACCTGGTTTGGTCAGCATCACTAATGGCCATGTGTATGTCAGTCGCCCTTATCTCACTGTTGCAAAATATCTGGCAACTCAAAAACTGGATATATTTGGGTTCACATTTTAAGTGATTTTAGGCCATTGTCACATGGACCATGGAATGTGGCATGATGGATCATAGCTGCTCAGTTCATTGGCAGGAAACATAAACACAGGAAGGGACCAAGGACAAGAAATACCCTCCAAAGCCATGGCCCCAGAGAACAATTCCCCAACAAGCCCCTATTCACTAGTTTCCCCCTCACCTCCAAACACTATCAAGTCATGAATCCATCAATAGATTAACTAACTCATTGATTAGTTCAATCACTTCTCAGAGATCCACCTTTGAACATTGCACTGGAGGTTTTGTACCTTCAACACATAAGACTTTGAGGGATATTTCAAACCCAAATCACAACAGTATTTGTCACATGAAACACAGAAATGGGATCCCTCTGATCTCTACAAGGGAGTCTCTGTCCAGCAGTTCTTAAAGAGGAGTCTCCAGGGCAACAGCATCAGAACCACCCAAGAGCTTTTAGTTGATAGTCTTATGAACCTGTAGGGTAGGCCAGCTGGTTGGCTGGAAGGGTTTAACACTTTGCCTCACTAGAAGCAGCCAGGAAGATTTCTAACAATCTCCTGTTTCTGGTGGTGAGTCACACCAGGTCCACATTACAGCATATAGTATGGAGTGAGACAGAGTCTGAGGTCAGTTGTAAAGCCCCACTATGTGTTGGTTTGAATGTGAAATGGGATAAGTGAGAGAGAGAGAGAGAGACCCTCAAGAACCATCAAGGAAGAGTGGGTATGAAGATTGTAAGACCCAGAGATCAGTGAGAACTGGACAGGAACAGTGTCGTCTGGACACTATAGGATCACTGCATTTGAGAATTCACAGCAGCTGTGTTTGCGTGCACAAAATAAAGCCAGTAAACCTTCCACCACGAAGTGGGGAGGGCCCCACCATCCTTCACCCCTAACTGAAGTTTATGGGAGAGGGGGTTGTCTTCTAATGTATGTCTGGTACTAGGCTGACAATACTCCAGTGGATGGCCCAGTGCCCATGAGTTTATGAGCAACACGAATTGTCATTGGGTTATTCTGGAAGAGAGAGAAGATGTGAAGTTGGAAGGGGATGAGTATGTGGGGTTGGATCTGGGAGTAGTTGGAAAGAGAAACCAGGAGTGAATGCAATCAAATTATATTGTATGAAGTTCTCAAGGAATTAATAAAAGCAGTTTTTAAAATATTGCATCTGTATTGAACATATACAGATCATTTTTCTTGTCATTTCATGGATAATAGCTCATTGTATAGAAATTGTACTGCATTAAATACAATAGCAATCCAGTGGTTATTTGAAATGTAGGATGATCTGGGGGAGTTGAGATGACTCAGGAGTAAAGTGTTTGCTACGGAAGCATGAGGACCTGAGTTAAAATCCCCATCACCCACATAAAAAGCCAAGTGTGTGGTCACATGTGCACCTATAACTCCAGAGCTAAGGAAGGCAGAGACAGGAGGATCACAGGACCAGGCAGGCAACCAGCCTAGCTTCAACTTCAGAAAGAGACCCTGTCATAGGAGAAAAAAGAGGAGAGAGAAGAAGGAAAAGGACACATTATGTTATGTCCTCATCAGGCCTCTGCACTCACATGTACAAGTCTATACACACAGCATGCACATGCATAAAAAGATGTACTAGAGGCCTGCATGGGTTATATGTAAATTCAATGTCATCTTAGCCAAGGGACATGAAGACTTGGCTCACTGGGGACCCTGGAGCCAATCTTCCAGAGATACCATAGGCAGATCTGTCTTCTTCCTATGTAAATGAGACCTTGGTTGGTTGTGTGGCTGGAGGCTCCACAATTCTCCTCCTCTAGGCTCTTGTTCATAACACAGAATGCTCTGGAAATGCTGGAAGAATGAGAACTAAAGGCTTCACCAAGGTTTCTAGGCTTGTATTAAAATCATATTTGTCATATTTTATTAAATGGAAAGGAAATCTTCAGCCCCCAGCAACAACTGACTCAATCATGTTGGCTTCTGTTTCATTCCACCATGAATAGCAATTAATTGCACATCAATAGTTTCCATGCTTTGAACTAAATGGGGATGAAGAGATATGTTTCCGTACCAACAAGTAATGCCAATGTGGATAATCAAGCAGAAGAGGTGGGGTAGGATTCCTTTGGCTTATGCTAGAGTGATGGCTGATTGGAAACTTGTTATGCAAATAACCATAACCCCTGAGAGATGAGATGGAACAATAAAAAATGCACTAGCAAATGGGAGGGACCGATGCTATTTGATTTCTTTTGTACATACTGTGGTGGTTCCTATAAGGGAATCCCTGATAGTTGTTATTTCTGAATATGTTTGGTTTCCAGTTGGTGGACTGTTTAGAGAGGATTAGGAAGTGTAGTCTTGTTGAAGGAGGTGTGCCATTGGGGGTGACCCTTGAGGTAACAAAAGCCCAACCAGCCCCATCTCTCCTTCTCCCTGCCCCTCTACTTCAAGCCCTACCTCTCCCCTGCCTCTGCTTGCTCTCTGCAGATCAGGATGGGAGCTCTCAGATACTGCTTCAGCTTGTGTCTGCCTGCCTGCTGCCATGCTGTCTCCCATGATGGGCATGGACTTCACTCTAAAAGTGTGAGCAAACCCTCAATAAAACACTTCCTTTTGTAGTTGCTTTGGTCATGCTGTCTCTTCACAGCAATACAATAGAAACTAAGGCATACACATTACTGCTCATTTTCTAGTAGCTCTCTATTTCACTAAAGTTACCTTGTGTCCATTAATCAGTCTTAGGAGTAAGTTCAAAGGAGTCAGAGAGATGGCTCAGACAATGAGAGAGCTTTCTGCTCTTACAATGGACCAGAGTCCAGTTCCCAGATGTAACTCCAGCTCCAGGAGTCTGACATCCTTTCCTAACCTCTGCAGTCACCTGCATTCATACACACACACACACACACACACACATACACACACACATACACACACATACACACACACATACACACACTCTCACGTATGTATATACATACACACGTACATATATATACTCACAAATATTCACATACACACACACACACATATATATATATACACACCAAAGGACATACACATGTTCATATATACACGTATTCATCCATACTCACATATGTATATATACATATATAAATACATACTTATATATGCATACACACTCACAATATTCCCAAACATATACACCAACACACACATATACATACAAGCATACCTACATACACACACAAGTAAATCCTTATTTATGAGGATTTTAGATTCAGCCAGGGACCCTACAATTTCACTTGGTCAACCTCAGACCTCTGCTCACAGCACATGCCTCTTCCTGCTTCTTGCCCTAGGAAGTATTGTACATCATCTGCAGACTCACTGGATCTCACATTATTCTCTTCTTCATCTTTAGGAATTTCAACTGGCATAGAAGGTGATAGAAGGAAATTGTTTTAAATAATTATTTTTGTATGTGAGTCACTTGCACCTCAAATCACAAAGGCAGATTAAAAAACAACAAACAAATGTGTGTCCAAATGCCAATACCAAACTCATATCCATTTCCCTTAATAAATGCTGGCTTTGGACATTAGGATTCAGGAATAGATGAGACTTTTGAAGAACTCTTATTCTCGGGCAGGCTATAGCATCTCCTGAAAAGGAACACCAGTAGAAAAAGACAGAAGGTAGATTGCTTTTGTCCACAAGTCGAATCAGAATCATTTGATAATGGTGGACATAGAGGGGCTCACCCCACATCTACAAAAGAACAAAGAAATGTAGGAAGGGAGCAAGGAGGCATCTGGGGAGCTTTCGATCCCTTATTAGTATTAAAAAATTCCTGAAGTCAGGAAATGACACTCAACAAAAGAAATAACTACATTTCTTTTGTTTTAAGAGACAGGGTTTCTCTGTATTGTTTTGGAGGCTGTCGGTCCAGCCCGGCCTTGAACTCACAGAGATCTGCCTGCCTCTGCCTCCCAATTGCTGGGATTAAAAGCATGCGCCACCACCGCCTGGCAATAACTACATTTTCATTAGGCAGAGCTGTTTTAAAACAGCCTTCCTTTTATCCATGGAATGAAGGGATCTGGACCAGCAAGGTCAGTTTGTAGATGACTAAAGTCATTCCCATCAAAATTTTAATGATAATGTTGATTTTTTAATGTACCTGAATAAAATTAGAAATTTTACCTGTTAACAAGGACAAGTGATGTCCCAGAAAGAGGCAATACTCAATACTTGATTTTTCAATATATACCATACTGGTAACGCAAGTGTCGGTTGCTTTCAGGAGAAAAAAACTCAAGCTGGATTCCTTGATTTGGAAAGATTATAACGCATGTGAATAGCTGCCAATAAAAAGAGTGGTCCTCAGATTTTCAAAAGGCATGAAAAACCCACCGTGGAGTTACTGCATTTTGTTTCAAAAGCTTTGGTTCCCTGTCTACAGGAACACAGAGTCTCAAGGGAAAGGCCTGAGGCCCCCTAGAGATAACCTCCCACAACTTCTGAAACCACGCCCACAGGAGGAAGTGGCTTTTCTTGGAAGACAGAGCAAGGAAAGCTACAAAGTGAAGGCCATGTATTGATCTATAGCTGTAATAGAACAACGGCCACTGGTTCACAGAGTGAGGCAGCGGTCAGTGAGGCAGCCAAGAGCTAAGAGGATTTGAAAAGATAATAATAACACAGACTTCACAGAAGCCAATGTAGACTCATGGGGTCTGTGAATTTAATCTCATGCACTTTAGGCAGAAAAAATATCAAACCCAGGGGTCCCTCTGCTCAGCTCAATGGAACTCTGGACCATGCTGCAAATGGCCCATGTCAAGACTCAATGTAGATCATGGAAACCTGTGAGAAACCAGATCTAGGTCATGGAAGCTCTGTAAGCAGAACAGCATGGCACCAGAAATGGCTCAAGCCAGCACCATCATTTGGGGAAAAGAAATCACACAACAAGTAATCTTTGTCAGGCCCTGTGTGAGACCAGAAGTGAAATGATGCCTCGGTCAACCAACAGTCGCTGCCTACAGGTATCAGCTGAGTTCATGGGATGTGGCTAACACAAATGAGGAAATGATTTTTAAACTTAAACACAATTTCTACTTAAATTAATAGTTCCAAGTGTCTAATGGCTGTTTTCAGCACAAGCTTCCAGATTATGTGGTTTATTGGGCAGAAACCCCCACATACACAGGAAACCTCAGAGGTTTCTAACACAAGAGAATAAGCTAAAATAAGGAAAGCTCCCAACACTGGGGAGGCAGGCAAATCTCTGAGTTCGAAGCCAACCTGGTCTACAACATGATTCCAGGACAGCCAAGGCTACACAGAAAAACCCTATCTGGAAAAATAAAAACCAATGCAAAAGATAAGAAAGGCATGGATGTGGGGTGGGGTAACATGAACAAGAGGAAATCTGTAAAAGAGAGAAAGAAGAATCCAAAAGACTAGTCCATAAAAGGCCAGAATGTAGGGAAACAGCTCCTGAGACCATCCTTGTTTCCAGGGTTTATCACAGCAAAATCAGCAATGACAGAGTAGTCCCTGTGGACAATCTCTGAAAGTTACACACACACACACACACACACACACACACACACACAAACACACAAACACACACACACACCACAGAGCCTAACTAAGGAGTGTTTTCAGAAAGGCACCCATTAAATGACCTGAAGATTTGGAGCTAGATCACAGGAGCTTTGTGCAGGAATGAGCACCAACCAAATCTTGCAGGTTTTACAACCATCTGTGGGACTTCCTCTCCCCCTTATCTGTGGGGTTATCCCATAGATGGCTGTCACTTCTGCCTTGGTTTTATTTTTACTATGAATCTCTCTTCTCCTCCATTCAATGTGGCCAAGTATTCCATGTGGAAGGACCTTGCAGAGCATTTGCGTCTAGTGAGGCAGGAAAAATGAAATTAAAAACAGGCTCAGTACTATATAAAACCACGTGGAGATACACAGATTAATAGAAATGGGTTAATTAAGAGAGAGCTAGCCAATAAGAAGTCTGAACCATAGGTCAAACCATTTATAATTAATATACACCTCTGTGTATTTATTTGGGACTGCATGGCTGTGGGACCACGTGGGACAGAAACTTCATCTACATGAGCCTGCATGGGGCCTGTTCACATTTGGGTGGATCAGGAAGCTGAGATAGGTCAGAACCAGCAACCGCCATGCTCAGTGATTTACTTCTGCTAAGGCATAGTCCTAAAGGTTCTAGAAACTTCCTAGACAATGTCACCAGCTGGGACAAAGTGTTAACTCAACTAAGCCTGTGGGGAAATTTCACATTCAAACCTTAACGATACCGAACCAGTCAAGTGAGAAATACTTTTTGAATGTAGTTTAATTTCAATTTTGTAAGCAGAACAGAGCTAAACACTTCAGGATGGATTGATTTGGTCTTTGGCTCGCAAAGTGTACCCTAAATGCTACATGGGGTAGAAAATACATAGTTTTCTATGTAGTGAGTGACACTGTAAATAATCATCACAGTAATGAAGACAGAATGCAGAGAACTCAGATATACATAATAATTCCAATTGCTGGTGTGAAAGGCTCTTTTATTTATATATGTGAGCTGCTATTATTATTTCCCTATTGGGTTGGTTTTATAAGAAAAAAATTGCAAGCTCTGCCTATCCTATCAACCATGGTGCCATTCATCATGGTGTTATGGGGCTGCAATCTAGGGATTAATCATCAGGGTTTGACACCAAAATCCATCGGCTCGATACACCAGACTTTAGTGCGGAAAGTGAAGTCACAAATATGTGATGCCCTCTGACATCTTCTCTCTCAGTCTGTTGTGTGGTTGCCTCGTTGCTGCTGCTGCTGCTGCTGCTGCTGCCGCCGCCGCCGCTGCCATTAAATTAAAATAATGAATGCAAAAGCAAGTGGTGGGGAGCTCATGGGTCTTTTGCATTCCCTCCTTCTCCTTCCCATCTTTCTCTAACCCTCCCAGTCTTCAGATTTCATTCAAATACACTGAGACGTGAAATAAAGTGGACGTAAGATGCGTTCATCATCTCTGACTCCTGTTTGTTTGTTGGCTTTAATTGCCCAGTAGGCATCAGACACCAGATGATAGAACTGGGAAGAAGGACCGGTGGATGAGAGTGCTGCATAAGCATATAGATCTGAGTTTAGATACCAGCAGCTAGGAAACAAGCAGGGTGAGGCTGTAATCCCAGTGATGAGGAAGGGGGATCAGGGCTGCTGGGGCAGTTTGGTCATGTGAAGACCTCATGAGTCCCTCCCGCGTCCACTCTGGGATTTGTCTGTGCAGATCTTGTGGATGGAGTCTTAGCCACTGTAAGTTACACACACACACACACACACACACACACACACACACACACACACACACACACACAATTTTAAAACCAGAGGGCGGCTTTAAAGGGCTACACAAAGTTCTAAATTAAATTAATTTGTGTTGAAATATTTGAATTTTGCATCAGATAATACTATCTATATAAAATTAAATTATTCCAATGAATGTTTAAAAACTCCAGTGAATCTTTATATGTTAAACATCACAGATGGAACGAAATCAGTTAGTAACAACCCTTCCTAAGGCGATGCCAGAAGAAGTGTAAATCGGGGTTCAATGGCACAAATCCACAGGAAAGTGGGCTCTTTCCTGTGTAGACGGTTTAGAAGTCCAGTAAACCAAGAAAGCTGGATAATTAGCAAAGAGCCCAGAAAATCAGGAAGCAGCCATTCATACCCTGAAATCTTCAAAGACTAGGGAAAACTCAGGGCTAGTTAGTATCAAAAGTAGAAGTCACAACAAAACAAAACAAAAAACTGTAATATAATACAGGACATTCAACTACCAAATACAGTGTGGGTTGAACTCTAAAGTGTGAAAAAAGTGTAATCGCGGCTAAATCCATTTTTCTCCTTACTGTGACAAAATTGTGTCATTTAGGAGCTAGAGAGATGGCACAGCTATTAAGAACCCTCAGCGTCCTCATCCCCGGCTCACAACTGACTCTGGCTCTAGGAGATCTGACTCCCCTTCTGGCCTTTACAGGTACTGCACCCACGTGGCATATGCTAAAAGACACATGAACAAAAATTTTAAAAATTAAAATGTGTCATTTAGTTGCTATTAATGCACCAAGGTTAATTTCTTCTGATTACTGTTGTATGATTATGTAAGATGCTAATGTATGGAAATCATGTGTAGGATGTATGGGAAATTGCAACTATTCTAGAAAATTCTAAAATAAGCATGTTTTTTAATGCAAAGTCAGTAATGGTATTTTTTCCATTTCCATTTTTCCAGTTTCTGTATATTCTAAAATGTACATGTTTATTATATCCACAGTAGAAAATGTCCTTGTGATGTAAGGAAACATGTAGGCAGCCTCACAGAACTGCTTTCTGGAAGTTTGTTACCCTCCCTAGGTACTGAGAGCTATGATTTAAAGGTGTGCCCCAAAGTGTTGACAGAATCATGACCCACTCAACTTCTACATTTCAAGGTATCCAAAGAGTATTTGTTAGCATTATTTTTCTTTTATTTATTATTTAAGATTTTTGCATTTAAGTAATATATCTGAATCCTACCCACCGCTTAATCCTCCCTCAAAGTATCCCCCCAAGACTCCTCATCATACCAATAGCCCTCCAAACTTTGCATACTCCTTTGTAATATTCTTTAAATGCCAGAGTCCAATTATTGCACGCATGGTCATGAGGGCATCCACTGGCGCATGTGGCCCAAACACACACACACACACACACACACACACACCCCACCACCACCACCACCACCACCACCACCACCACCACCACCACCACCACCACCAGCAGCAGCAGCCATCAATGGCCAATAGCACCTCAGCTAGCATTGTGGCTGCAGCAGCCCCACCCCACTGTAGGCTGGAATTTTAACTGGCTTGATCTTGCGAGGATACTATGCCGCTGCTGTGAACTGGTGTGTTCAACAGCCACATCGTGTCCAGACAAGAGTCTCTTCCTTCCGGGTCCTCAGCTCTTACAGACTTTTTGTCCCCTCTCCCTCAGTGCTCTGAGCCTTGCTGGTTACAAATGGCATTTCGACATTTCTGGAAATGGAACCCAGCATCTCAGGGCAACTTAGAACTGCACCTGGTATTGTCCATTCTATCACCTTGTACAGAGCGCTAGGATGCCACTGACCACTGAGAGAGATTTAGTTTCCCTGAAGATGCGATAAAATGTTGAATTATATAATCCTGTCCCCAAGACCCAGGGTGAGATGTGGCACGGAAAGGAGAGATTTTGAGGAGGTGGCACTGGGTTTATGTCTCTTTATGGTTTGGCCTGAGAAGACAGACACACTCCTAACTCTCCTCTGGTCCACCTCTTCCTCCACAGTGAAGTCCAACACAACATGGTATTTCTGATTTTGTCCATCTTGTTTAGGCTTCCCTCTTTTCCCTCTTTTTTCTTTTTTTCCGTGTGTGTGTGTGTGTGTGTGTGTGTGTGTGTGTGTGAATGCTTTCCCTCTACATATGCACACACATGAGCATGCACACTCACGTGAAGGCCCAAGGGTGACATCAGGAAGCATCCTTGAAGTGGACGGTGGTGGCACACACCTTTAATCCCAGCACTCGGGAGGCAGAGGCAGGTGGATCCCTGTGAGTCTGAAGCCCACCTGGTCTACAGAGCGAGTTCCAGGATAGCCAAAGCTGTCTGTCATAACATACCACCCCCCACCCCCGCAAAAAATGAACCCCTGATCTCTTGTTCATCAGGAGATCTTATTCAGAGGTGGACATCTTCTGGTTACAGCCTCTCAGGTCCAGAAGAGCCTGGCTGCACCTTCAAAACTCAGGCTGTCTTAGGTTTTGAACCGAGAGCTGCCTGCTGTCCCTTCCCGGAGGCTGGGGAAAAGGAGGGGTGTGGGAGAAAGAGAAGGAGTCAGGGAGGGAGAATTAAAAGTTTCAAGTGAGGGAAGAACCTGAGAAAGTGGAAGTGGATAGGTAGAAATTGGTAGTGTCGCCATAATAAAATGTGTGCACGCACGCGCATGCACACACACACACACACACACACACAGTCTGCTGTGCCCCAGATGACATACCCGTGAAACAAAATGGTCTATTAGGCTTATCTGTCCCTCTCATGAGTAACCTGTAATTAAATAACTGCCTTTTAAAATCCTGCTATTTTGAAAGAAAGTCATTTGAGCATTTTTTCCTTAGCTGATGTATTACACGAACCAGTGGTCCTTGATAAACAGGCCTGTTCTAAGCTGACACATGAGAAAAACCACTTCTAAAACAATTGACACGGGATTAGATTCCACGTCTCAGGCCTCACTCAGTGGCCAAGAGGGAGGACGGGCTTTACCCCACAATGCACACGGTTCTGATCGCCACAGGAAGCAGAGCCCGACAATTAGGATAAGCCACAGCCTGGCTGCAAGACTGGACTTCCAGAGAGTATAAGATCCACTAGGGGACACTTCCAGGAATCCTTAAGACTTGACTTTTCCCAGGAAATATATTGTTGCTGCATGTGTTAAGACACTTAAGTCAAACAAGTGAAGACAAAACAGCTCTCTTTGTAAGCCCAGAGGTTCCTTCTCCTGCTTCCAGGTTTAATCATGGCTCTAAGGGTCCTGATGCTGACTTTCCTAATAAAGTTCTTTCTAAATGGCACTTCTCCGCTTCCTTTCCTCAGAACCCACCACACCGTTTATACAACAGATGTCAATGTATCTTTTTTGAGAGAACACAATTCAATCCAAGTCTACCCTCTGGCACCCAAAAAGCACTTGTCATTTCCACAGCCAAATACTTCAGAGTGCTGACTCACTCAACTCTCAAATCAAAAACCTCCTCTAAATCGGTTCTGGTGAGACATGGTTACTGTTCACCATGGAGCAAATCTCTTCTCCGGCTATGAGTTTACAGAATCAAGAATGCAAGGTACAGGCTGTGGTTAGCATTTACTGTAACCCTTTGATTAGCTCAGCATCACCTGAAAAGAGGAGGGAGGGGGAGAGGGGGGGACCCATTTAGCAATTGTCCTGTTGTATTGGTCTGTGGACACATCTATGAGGAATTGCCTTGATTGTTCACCGACTTAGGAGGGCCAAGCCCAATGTGGGCATCACCATCTTCTGAGCAGGCAATTCTGAGCTGTGTAAGAAAGCTAGTTGACCTGGAACAAGCCAGCAAGCAGAGTCCCTCCATGACTTCAGCTTCAAGACCTTGCTTGAGTTCCTGCCCTGACTTCCCTCGATGACCTGAAAGTTGAAGTCAAACACTGCTTTTCATTGGAGTGTTTTTTTTAAATCACGTCAGCAGAAAAGAAACTAGTGCAGACTCCATGAGTCAGTGGGAAGACAGAGGCTTCACAGGCTCACAGATGCCTGAGCTTGCAGCTTCTGGCTCTGCCAGCCTCTTAGGCTCCAGTGACCTAGGCAGGCACAAGAGAAGGAATGTGGACCGGTCTGCATTATCTGAGAAGTGACAGGTGTCACTTCTACCTGCATTCTATGTACAAGAAATAGTGTTAATGATCCAGCGGGTTATAAAGGAGTTTATCGGTGGGAACAAAACAAAAAAAAAGAGGATGGGTTTAACACTGATGAAAATTAGCAGCTTCCCAAAGAGTCAACAAGATGATGGGAAGGCAGAGGTAAAGCTGGACTCGGCAGCCCATTCATGTACAGGCTCCCTTCCCCCACCTAGCAACCAAACAGAAGGTTCTAAGTCAAGAAGAAAGAACAGAGCCATAAGATGAAAGAAACCAACCCAGCACCTCAGTAATGCCTCTGCCTCAGTTGCTCCACACACCGCAAAGACCCCTGATACTGTTTAGTGGACCATAAGACTAGGGAGCTGTCTGCTGCTCATGCGGTGGCTGTTTAACTGACAAGGAAGACTGCAATAACACCCCCAAGGAAACACTGGGGCTGCTACACAAAATCAGCTTCTTGCTGTAAAAGAACAAAACTCGAGGAAAAATTCCAGACTTCAATAAAAGGATTACGGCTGTGTCACCACCTTCTGTGTCTCCAACTTCTGGTCACTAAGGAATTTGAGTGTTCCTGGTGTCCCAGCCTTAATTTCAATGCTCTCTGCTATTTTTTGTTAGGCTGTTGACACTGAAGCAGTCAGAATCACGAAAAAAAAACTGGGACAGAGGTAACCAAATGAAATGTCAAACTCAGGCACCAACCCAAATTCTTGCAGAAGCCTTGCAAACCTGCAGTCAAAATAAGCATCAAGTTGGTTTTATTATCTGCCCAGTTCATTGTCAAAACATTTGCATATTTAAGTTTTTCTTATTAAAGGTGGGAAACCTTTTTCTTTCTTCTTTATGGATTATTGACTTTAGTGTTGTCAAGCCAATAAGAGGAAAATGCAGTGACATTTATTCTAATACGTGACTTAACACACATATACATGAGACCATGCATCAATGCCCAACTATTTCTCCTTTAACTATAAGCCTAGGTGTCCCTCTCTTGTAGGCTGTGGGAAAGGTTGTTAATGAGAGTTTGCTGGTCCACCCTTCTTCTCTAATTCAGCTGTTCTTGTGGTCACACAGGCATCCACCGCCCTACCATATTCAGCACCCAAAAGAAATGCATGAAAAGATGAGAAAGATTAGCCACAATCATTTCAGCGGTTAATAACCAGACCTTATCGGAGCTGGAGAGAGGCTTAGGTGTTAAAAGCACTTGCTGCTCTTGCAGAGGACTCAAGTTCGATTCCCAGCACCCACACGGTGGCTCACCAACATCTGTAACTCCAGTTCCAGATTCAACATCCTCTTCTGGCTTCTCTGAGTGCCAAGCACACACATTATACACATATATAAATGCAAGTAGAACACCCCTAATATAAAATAATATAAAAATCATAGAAGGAGGAGGAGAAAGGCCCTATGGAAGCCCATAGAAGTATTGTGTTGGGTCTTCCTGAACTTTCTGCTCAATGTGCATTTGCTTTGAAGGAGATGGCAGGTTAAGTGTGTGTGTGTGTGTGTGTGTGTGTGTGTGTGTGTGCTCGCGCGTGTGCGCATGCACATGTGCACTTGAACTTGTGTACACATGTGCTGTATATTATTAATCGAGTGCTGGGTATTCAGAGATAGGTGGATCCTGGGGCTTATGGCAAGCCTCTCTAGCCTAATTGTTGAGCTTCAGGTCAGTGGGAGACCCTGTTTCAAAAGAAGTGGATGGCATTACTGAGAACACCAGTCCTTCAACCTCCATGTATGTGTGTGCGCATTGAAAAATAAAAATAAAAATTGGAAATTCAATAAATAACCCTCCTTTCCGGCTTGGAGGGTATTGCTTCTCCAGAGAATATCTGCCTCTGAAGAGAAAGCAAACAGGGGATGCAGCCAAGAGCCTTTCAAATACATACTGCCAAACCTGGGCCAGACCTCCTCTCCGGCCGCAATTATCTTCTTAACATGGCTCCACGCTGAGACCTGCGTTTCCCCTTCCTCGTAGCCCTGCCATCCTCTGGGTCTAAGAACCCAAACATCTAGCCAAGAGCTGAGGGGAGAAAGCGCATGAAGGGCTGTCCAGGAGACTGCCAGTAAGCTACCTATATACACAGACCATTCCACTGACCAGGACTCAGTCAGTGGGTGTCAGACAGTATGACTGTGCTAGAGGCCCAGGAGACCAAGGTAGTGTTCAGTAACCAAACAGGCAGTTTTTACCACAGCAAGCTCAGCCATTGGTGAGCACTGTGAGTACATGGAAGAAGGGGACCCCGTATGTGAGCTATGCATGCCTCGGTGTGTGTATACTTGTGTAGAAGGGTGTGCACAGAGGTGTGTGTGTGCGCATGTGTGTATGTGTGTCTTGGTACTAGCGACCCTTTATTTAATCTGGTTTTTCTTTTTTTTATCCTCGTATATTATTCCACATGTCTTAGTTCTGGGTCTGGTTTGTGATTCAGTAAATATTATCATACTCTATCGGATGTGCCAGTTAGCTCTGAAAACACCTGTTGGTCACCCAATGATGTGCTTTTTCTGTCACTATTTCAGACAACTTATGGGTGAGCCCCTTCCTATGAAGCCCAAGAGACAAAAGGAGAATGAAAAAAATCAGGTACAACATTCTCTAAAGTGATTTGGGATGGGGGAGCATATGGATAAGAAAATGTAACACAAAACCTGAGCCCAGGCTGAACACACAATGGGGACATTCACCTTCATAGATACCCAAAAAACATGCCTGAGGGTTTAGGTTTAAAAGCACCCTTATATAGAGAGGTCAAAAAGAATCAATTCTGAGTCTGTTGAGACATTGAAGGGAAAGTAAAGTCTTTGCCTCAGCTCTCAGTAAAAGAGACGGCAGTAAAATAGGTTATGGATGTGTAGGGCTATTGGTAGAAACAGATTTAAAGGAAAAAACTTGATTCATTGGCTTTGATCTGAAATCTTTATTATGGCAAATGGTGGTTATTAGATAAAGATGCTGTGCACATCCTCCATTCAGTCACAAAGGCACTTTCAACCCATTTCAGCTGGTTACACGTTCATGGATTAAAAGCCTTTTAATAATATCTACTAAAAAATTCTCTCCCAGGGCAAGGTGGTAGCAAAACTCACTGTATGGCCATTATCCGAAGCCTGAACCAGAGAGATAATGGCCCCAACTTTATAAGGCAGGTGAGAGTGATCAATTATGTCTCTAACAACTCAGCACAGCTCTGCCCCATGATCAGCAGGAGTGCTGGTGTTAACCTGGATTTCAGGAAGAGCAGACACATGCTTTGCCAACTGGCCTGTCCAGGAGCAGTTTTGTCTTTTGTGACAACAGGCATGGTCTCCTAAGAGCCCTGTGAGACCTTCATGGATACCAGGGATTGAGAGAGGAGAGCCAGGGTGTTATTCTCTGGCTCATAGGCAGGAGGTCAAGAGACCAGAGCACCTGCTTCTAGATGTGTCAAGAGCCACACCCACCATGTGCAAATGAACTTTGCTGGGGTCTAGGCTATGATCATACTCTCTTTTGGTCCATCATTTCCTACCAGAATCAGAAGACACCGAGCTCCATCAAGGGTGGCACATGAAAAGCAGGCCAGGCATGGAATAGAGGTCAAACTCAGTAGCATCAACGAGCACACACACATACACACACACACACACACACACACACACACACACGTTTGTATGTATACACACACATTCACATGCATACACACATGCACACAGGAACACACATATGCATTCACATACACATGAACATGCATAAACATGTGTGTATACACATGAACACACTCATAATTTTATAAAAACACACATGCAACATAATGTATATATATATGTGTGTGTGTATATATGTACATATATATATGCATGTATTGCTTGTGTGGCAATCTTTTTCATTGCATCTGATTTCTTTCAGTACTCATTCTAGAAAGAGGCAGCCACTTGGTGTGCATCCCTAAAGCTTTTCTTTTAAGAAATGTGGTTAGAAGTATGGAGGCAGCAAGGTCAGTAAAGTGTCTGCCCCACATATTAGTTTTCTTCTCCATTGCTGTGATGAAAACAACTTGGGGAAGAAAGTATTTGTTTCACTTACACTCCCAGGTCACAGTCCAGCTTTGAGGGCATTCATAGAGGAACTCAAGACAAGAACCACAGAGGAATACTGCTTACTGGTTTTCCTCACTGGTCCATGCTTAGTAATCTTTCTCTTAAAGCCCAGACCCGCTGGCCTAGGAATGGTGACACCCACAGTGGGCTATGCTCACCCTCATCAATCATCAATCAAGATAGTGTCTCACAGACTTGCCCACAAGCCAGTCTAATGGAGGCAATTCTTCAGTTGAGGTCCCCTCTTCCCAGGTGACTCTAGGTTGTGTCAAGTTGTCAGTCAAAACTAACCATAATCATGAAGACCTGGGTTTGATCCCCAGAACCCACTCAAAAAACAAGTGGTGCAGGCTTCTAATAGCAGCTGGGGAAACAGAGACAGGATCCCTGAGACTTGCTAGCCACCCCATCTGGCCTAATTGGCAATCTCCAAGCCAGTGAGGGACCCTGTCTCAAAAACAGAGTAGACTGTGCCTGAGGATGACACCTGAGGTTGTTCTCTGACTCTGCCTGCACAGGAACATACATACACACACCTGCACACACATATGTATCTATATACACACATACACAAACATGCACACACACTACATAAATAGATGACATGTAGGTAGATAAGACAGACATACAGACAGAGGACAGATAGAGAGAGGATACACAGAGTATTGTAGTTGCAGTGTATATACTACAGAACAATATGGAGTACCCCTCCCCTATCAGACAATAACTTGTATTATAAGAGGACTCACAATTTCCCCAACAGGAAACATGAATCATATTCCAGTGAAGAAGTGGAGACAGATGTTTATGTTTTCTGTGTGCCTTCACAGGTCAGAACTACATAGCACAAGATGAAAAATGTGCCACGGTAATGAAGTGTTAATTTCATCGTGGCAGAAATTAAAAGAGCATCACTTTAGTTAGCACAGAAGGGAGCTGTAACCAGTGACTACATTTGACCCAAACTTCACTGAGCGTTGAAGTGGGTCCCAGGAGCCCTGAGCTCAGCTCAGGATTCAGGAGAGTGGAAAGCTCCTCTCCCCACACTAGTGACATTTTTCTTTTAATGTTAAGCAATATTCTGTGCTAGCTGAGGTCTCCCTGCAACCAGGGAAGTCACTGCTGTAGGGTGGGTTCCTGGAGTATTGATCCAGCCAAAGCTGATCAGTATAGATGTGGATTGTAGGATGGCTGTCTCCTGCTGACATACAGACCAGCACATGGGTGCAGGGATGAGGGACAAGGAGGAGGAGCACCCTTCCTTCCCAGTGTCCTCCAGACCTTAGGTCCAACAGCCAACATCAGCTTTCTCTGTTGGCAAGGGGGCCAGCATCCCTTCTTTCAGTAGCTACACAGCTCATTATGTTAACATAGGGCAACTTCTGTTATGTTTTACCCTACAGAAATGTCTAGCAGCTTGTGTTACATGGCTTCTCCTGGGTAGAACTAAACAATGTGCATTCACCCCAAATATGCTAACAACAACAAACTATTCCAGCAAAGCCCAGTTTATCATGGCTCCTCACGTGACAACTGCATCCATGGAAAGCCCACCCTAGCATGGGTGACACTCAAGGAAGCTATATTCTTGGATTCTCAGCCCAACGGGCAGACAGCTCCATCCAAGTAACCCCCTTCATCCTGGTTGCCTTCACTCAAGCAGGGCAATTGTTCTCTGCTTATAACTTTGGAGAGGGGCCTGTGAGTCTGAACATTCTGAGCATCCTAAGCCCTGTATGTCTCTTAATCTTCCTGAATCTTCTGAGCATCCTTCCTCCCTCCAGCAGCAAATGCTTCAATTTGGACATAGTCCTAACACAACCCATGAGTAAGTAATTGTCCAGAGGTCCTAAAACAACATTCACTCAGGCAACAAAACTAAATCCAGAGCAAAACTCTTCCTGCTAGTGCTCTACTTTGGAGGCCAAATATCCTCAAAGGTTCCTATGCTAAGGGAGAGGGTATTGTTGGGAAAGGCCTTTGTTTCCCTAGAAGCACATCCTAAGGCCTAAAGCATTCTGTGTGAAGCAACCAGGATCTCTGCCCAACTCCCCCAACTAGAAAGAGGAGGTGCAAGAAACCCAGAGAGGAGAAAGATACGCTTGCACATTGGAGCAGGGGAACCTTGCCACATGTTACGGCTGTTAGCTTGGTGTTTTTGTGGAACTCCTAACAGTGGAAGCAGGGGTTTCTCTGACTCTTTTGCTTGCTCTTAAGACTCCTTTCCTCCTACTGGGATGCCTTATCCAGTCTCAACAGGAAGGCTTTTTTGCCTTGTCTTTGTTTTGTCCTGATTGGCTCTCATCTCTTGGGAGGCCCTGGGAAATATAACCCAGAAAGTGGCCAGCTGTGACCGTTCCTACAAGGGGCATCTCAGGACATGTATCTCCTCTTTTCTGTGGCCATTTCATCCCCCCTTGGACTTTAGCCAAGTTAAGAGCATCAAGGGATCCAGTATGAGTATCCTAAAGTGACTACAACACATGCCCATACATGGGAGATATCACAACAGATGCCCATTTGCTCAGCATTCTGGAGGGCACATGTCTAAAATCTACATGTCAGTAGGGCTGTACCCACTCTGATAGTCCCCACCCCTCACCTTACTTCTGCTGGTTACCACCAACCTTGCTGTCCTTTGGCTTGCAGGCACATCCTCCTTCCCTGCCTATTGTCACATAGTGGCCTCCTCTGCTTCCCATTCTTCATGAAGTCTCAGAAGTCATCAGCAGGGGACCAGGAACCAACCTCAGTCCAGATGGGCTGAGCCTTATTCAGTTACAACGGTTAAGATACTACATCCAAATAATGTCACACATAGACACATGGGTGCAAGATTTCAACTCACCATTCTGAAAGGAGACTGCAGAGTCTTGACCAGCTCCTCCCCCAGTACAAAGCCAGGAACAGTATCGGAGCCTTTCAAGGCTGATTCTAGTTGAACTGCTGTTAATTGTGCTAATTAATTTCCTCATCCGTGTAACAAAATACCCAACAGAAGGAACCTAAGGAAAGAGAGGCTGATTAAGGCTCATGGTTTACCAGTTACAGGGGGGACGAATGGTGACCAAGCCTTTAGCAGCCAGACACAGTGCTCCCAGGAGATAGAGAACCAGGCAAGAGTCAGAACCAGACTATGAAACTCGCACCCTGACCCTGTGGCTCTATATCTGCCAGCTAGTCCCCATGTTCAAAATGTTCCACCATCCCTCAGCAAAATGTGCCAGCAACTGGAGTCTGACTGTTAAGACACGTGTGCCTTTTGAACGAGAATTTCTAGGAAGGAGCTGTCTGTGAAGGCTGGTTAGAGCTTCACCAATGAGGAGGAGTTAGAATGTTGCAGATCTTGTGCTAGTTTAGCCCCCAGAAATTTTTGCCTACTTCTATGTCAGAACTAACATCTTATATCATAGATTAAAAACCTTTTGGAATCTATTAACTCAGCAGACCCCTACGACTGCCAAGCCAAAAACTAAGAATGTCATCAGATAGCATCTTGGGCCTATAGGAAAGCCTCTCTGATGTACCCACCAATCTATTTTAAACTTGCCTTGATTTATGGCTTTCTTTGTTTGGCAAAACTATAAAAGCTGCATGAAATGGCTGATACATTAAAACATGGAATCTGAGTTAACCTAAATCTGTATTCCCTGGGCCATGTTCTTTCAAAATGGCTCCAGAATACATCATCTCTAGTCCCTTAAGGTGAGAGCTGTGTTTTTGCGCTTGTAGCCTCTAAGGGGCATTTCACATTCAAACTATAACAGAAACAATAGGAAGACACCAGAGGGAGAGACTTGCCTCTGCTGTCTGTTGAGTGTCTTTGTGTCCTGGATGGATGCAAGGTGGCCACAAGGTTCCATTGACTTAAATACGCCTTTGCCTCTGCTGTGTTTAATAATAAGATGCAATGAAGTAATTGTCTTCATCATAGAAGAAGGAGTGGGGAAGGAGGGAGGGCAGGAAGAGAGGAGCAATGAAGGAAGGAGGGGGATCTCAGAGAAGATAAATCCAGACATCAACACATGAGGTAGCCCTGTGGTTACCCCAAGTTCGCACACTCCCTGGACTCAGGAGAGCAGCTTCTTCTGGTTTTTAAGACCCGTTCGCTGTCTCCACCCTGAGCTAAAGACAAAGAGTCTGAAGGGCAGACCTTGGAGGCCAGACTCCTAGACCGGTGAGAGGGTAATGAGCCAGGAGGAGTAATCAGCCACTAATGGGAATGCCAATAGCCTCTCTGACACCCTGTCGAACAAGTGTGCAGAGAGAAAGGCTAGCGTTCTCTCACCGTGAAATCTGAAAAGCCAGGAGCCCTACTCTGAATCACAGTTCCCAACACCTCCACTCCTCATCTTCACATAAAAGCAGGAATGCCCGACCTCACCCGCAGTGGCCCACGCCAACGTGCAGAACCTTCTAGTCTGAGTACTGCGTTGGGGACAGGTGTCAAGGGTACTGAAGGTATTTCTGAAATGATCAGATTGTCCCTCTGCATCCCAAAGGGCTTATTTAGACATTTCAAAAGGAAATAATGGGACATTTTCCATCCACTAACTGGCTAATAGCCCTGCTAATCACCAGGTCTCCTTGGAAGCATTTTGTTAATGGCCGGTGTGAGTAGCTGAGACTGGACTTGGGGCTTACAAAGCCACTTCTGTAGACATTTCCTATAACTCAGTATTAGGAACCAGGTGTTTCCAGCCTGCCTTCAGCAATTCAGCGCCAATAGCCATGTCATTACCAGCCACCAAATGTGACACATTTCTACTGGCAACATCAGTAGAATACCCTTCTAAAGGCCCTACCTTCACAACCCCCCATCCCCACTCAGAGGCAAACTTCCCCCCACCAATAATTCTCGTTTTGTGTGAGGTCTATTGCATAGTGTGGCCTTTTTGGCATTCTGTGGTCCCCACCCACCAAAGTGCTAGATTTGACAAACACGCATTATATGCATGTATGAAATTCTCAAACAATAATAAAAGAGATTTTTAAAACCTGACCCAAAGTGGCCCATTGCCTCCTTTGGTAAATGTTTGTGTTCCAGACTAGTGAGATGGCTCAGCAGGTTAAGGCCCCTGCTGCCAGGCCTAAGGACCTGAATTATTCCAGGTCCCACATTGTTGAAGGAGTAAACCAACTCCCCGAAATTTTTATCTGACCTCTATACCTGTGCTCACACACACACACACACACACACACACACACACACACACACACACACTAAATGTAAGATATCCTTTCCTAATAAATAAAACATTATAATGCTGCCGCTTGAATGAAAGGGTCTACACTATCAGCTCACCCGTTTTCTTCTCTCACACAGGCTCACCAGAGAAGGGACCATGTGTGACCTCATCACCAACCTGTGCTTAGCACCTGGAGAGAGGCTGATGTGCACCTGTCCGAGGAATGCCGGACAGTCTGGGCTCATAAAACACAATGCACTTGCAAGATGGAAGGACAGCCTGGGTGCCTGGGTGCCTGGGTGCCTGGGTGCAAACCCAAAATTCAAATAAGTTCCTGAGAAACCATGAAATAACACACAGTTCAAGTCACCAAACACGGCTTTCGCAGAACTACATTTTGCCTGGTTCTGTCGTTTTCCCAGAGGACCAGCCGTCACTTCTGGTTTCATTCATTTCCTTTCTTATTCTAGTTCTACTTTGATAAAAAGAAAAAAAACAACCCTATCTATTGAATGAATGCACATTTAGCAAACAGGAATAAACAGGTGTCTCTCATTAGAACAGGACAGCTTTCATCTTTCTCCTGTACTTTAGTCCTGTTTTTCCACTTAATGCTCATCCCGCTTCGCCCTGGGGGACAAAGACTTGGGGGAAACGCTGCTGTTTTGGAGTTTGCACTTGGGAAGACCTGTAGAGTTAGGCAGAGGACACTGGCTGTTGTCTCTTTTGTTCTGAGGGGAACAAAGGGAACTCTCCAGCATGCTTGGAAATACCTGCTTTTCTTCAACATGCTCTCCCCAATTTCCACTCTTTATGCCTCACAACTATCCTGCTCTGGAATTAAACGCATGGATACAGACGCGTGTGCATTCGTATGCATGGGTGCATGTGCATGGGAGGTCAAAGGTCAATCCTGTCCGTCTTCCTCCGTCAAGGGCTACAGTGGCCATGTTGATACACCTGGAAAGAGGGACCCTCAGTTGAGGATTCGCTCCCATCAGGTTGGCGTGCGGGCCAGTCTACGGGAATCTTTTGGATTAATGATAGATGTGTGAGGGCTCAGCCCACTATGGGTGGTGTCACCCTTAGGCTGGTCCTGGGTTACATAAGAAAGCAGGCTGTGCAAGCCAGTACCTAGTGCTCCTCCATGGTCTTTGTTTCAGCGCCTGCCACCAGGTTCCTGCCTCGGCTTCCCTCAGTGATGGGCAGTGATCAAGACAGGTAAGTTGAAATCAGCCCTTTCCTCCATGGGTTGGTTTTGGCCAGAACTTTAGCACAACAAAGGGAAGTAACTAAGAGCAGCACCTCAGCCACCTCGTTTTGTTTTCCTGAGACAAGGTCCTGCACTTTTACCTCAAACATACCAATCTGGATGGCTGACCAGAGAACCCCAGGGATCCTCCTGGCAATACTCCCAACACCAGGCTTCCAGGCCACAGTGCCTGACTCTTTTTAATGTGGGTCCTGGGGATCAAACTCAGACCCTCAAACTTACATGGCAAATACTTTACCTGCTGAGCCATCCCCTTAGTCCAAGAATCTTCTCAAATAAGAACCTGTGAAAGCCATTTCTTCATCAGGCCACACCCTCTCCTTGTAGCATATGTTTCTTCCATGTTGATGCCATGTAAGTTAAATTTCTAGTCTGGAGAAAGGAAGCCATGTTGAGCTAGGTAATACGGAGGGGAAATGTGTGCATTTCCACTCACTTTCCATTATTTCTCAATTGGACAGCATTTTTGTATTTGTAAAGTACAAAGCTGCTTTCAGAAACCTTATCTGTCTTGTGCTCCAGAAAGAAAGGAAGTACCTTTAGGCTGAGAAATGTAATTTAACACCCATAGTAATCATGAAGATGGAGAGGATATCTATCTATCTTGTGTGGTCCAACACCCATAGTAATCCTGAAGATAGGAAGGGGTGGATATCTGTTTTATGTGGTCCTGAAAAGGTGTCAGGTATTTAGCAGGTAACTATCAAACATTTAACAGACAGGGGAATACAAGGGAGTGTAACTTTGAAATTATATTGACTTCCCTCTTCTTTGGCCAAACATATTCTAAATAATACCCCATTGCCCTTGCTGTTGTGTGTTTTAATTATTGTGTCATAAATTGTTGGGACATTGATGCCCTCAGAAATCTACCCTGACTCAGGGGTGTGGTAACTAGCTACTAAGAAAGGCCTGGAGAATAGCTGGGACTGTGCATACATAGGTCAGGGGAAAGGGGGCACAGGATGGCAGGACACGTGTGAGTTCAAATGAGAGGCTGGCAATAATTCTGGCCTTAGGAGGGCAAACAGAATAAATATATCAGTTGGGAATGTGTTTGGTCACAGTAATGTAAAACCCGATCAGCATCCCTGAATCCAGAGGTTATGATTTACTTAAGAGGGAACACTGAATCACAGGTACAGTTGGTTCAACAGTCCAACAACGCCACAGGGCTCCCAGATCATCCATCTTGCTTATCCTACACCCTCAGCAGATTGCCTATAGGGTGCCGGCTTCTACCTCACAGCCACAAGACAGCTGCTGCATCACCAGGTAGCACAGCACACCCTCCCAGTACAGAACGCTAAACACTGGGTGGAGGAAAAGGGACAGAGACAGGACTGTCTTGCACAGCTCCACTTTTGACAGACAGAAAATCTTTCATCGGGAGATTTTTGGTGTGTCTCAGTAGGTCATGTGACACACCCTAACACCAGTGACAGGCACAGAGGAATGAAGCTCCTGTGACTGATTCAGACTAACCCAGATGCCCACCATGGATGAAGGGATAGGTAGACAGTCACACCTTAGAGTCAAGCAAAACTTGCTATTGAATGAAGGTTCATCGTCAGCCACAAAATACAGGGCTCATGGGTCTGGTAGCAGCAGAGATAACTTTAGGTAACAGGTCAGCTGGATGCCAACATTATTTGAATGGAGTTTAGCAGCTCAGCCAAGAAGTGTCTTCCCTTCCCAGTCACTTGGGGACACACTACACTGCAAGGGGACGTCCTTGTTTGCTCTGTATGTCTCAGTCTCTCCCCACTCATTCCTCACACTCTGGTGTCTGGTGTCCCCACGTAATGAAGAGGTGCCAGGCTCATTCCACGATAACTCGTATCCCATTGCATCTGTTTTCGCAACTATCTTCTATTTAAAGAAAATACTGTGGGTTATTATGAAGAAAATCCACTATGTGCACAGATGTTTAATAGTGTGATCTTCCCACTTGTGTGTGTGTGCATATATATATATATATATACATATATATATATATATATGCATAGGTGCATGTATGTATTCATGCTTGTGACGTGGAGGTCAGAGGACCACCTGGATTTTGACACAGACTCTCTTGCTGGCCTGAATCTCACTTGTTAGACCAGACTGGCTGACAGTAAACTGCAGGGATTCTCCTGTCTCTGCCTCCCTAGCTCTGAGAGTACAAGCATATACATCCATGCTCAGTTTTTGACATGGTTTCCAGGCTCAAATTCAAGTCCTCAGCTTGAACACTGAGCTACCACTCCCATCCCAAGCAGTGTGTTTTTAAAGAAAATATTGCTAATTAACAAGATAAATGGCCTGGATAATGTGATTTAAACATCATAAGAGTGTTACACAAAGAGTGGGAATTTGGAGCTTTGAGAAGAGAAAGTTTTAAAAAAATTGACAACTTTTAAAACCTTCAGCACAACCTACAACCTATTAGGAGAAGCTGAAAACTGTGTCTCTATTAACTCAAGACAAAATCAACAAAAACCCAAGGTTGTGCCAGTTTATTTCCTACAAAACACCCTAAGTTTGTATCTCATTTAAGACACCTAAGTTTATTTCCCTCTGAAGCTGTCCCTACCACTCCAAATAAAATTGAAAATGATTCCCTACAGCTGTAGGTTTGTGTGTGGTCAGGTACCAGGTTTTCAATCATCCACCAATGTTACATGGGCAGTTCCCACTGGCTGATACAGCAAAGGTTATCACGTTTGAAGATAAGCAGAAATGTGCAAGGTCAGAATGCATTTATTTTCATCCTGAAATTAGGAACCATGATGATGGAAATAGCCATGCACTGATATGGCTCTGTCAGTGATGTGTCTCTCTTTGGACAGAAAAGCAAGAACTGAGCTGAAAACAAATGTCATCCAGTAAAACATCCAGATGAGACTGGGTACCAAAATGGTGTGTGTGTGTGTGTGTGTGTGTGTGTGTGTGTGTGTGTGTGTGTGTGTGTGTGCATGCAGAGGTCAGAGGACAACCTTGGCCATCATTCCTCTGGAGCCATTCAACCTGTTTCATTAAATTTTTTTTTTGGTTTTTACGAGACAGGGTTTCTCTGTATTGTTTCAGAGGCTATCAGTCCAGCCTGGCCTCGAACTCACAGAGATCCACCTGCCTCTGCCTCCCGAGTGCTGGGATTAAAGGCGTGCACCACCACCGCCCGGCGAGTTTCATTAAATTTTTTCAATAATTGTATTTACTTATTTTTGGGAGCACACACATGCTATTGCACAGATATAGAGGTCGGAGGACAACTTGAAGGAGCCATTTCTCTCTTCCTCCTGGTGAGTCTTTGGAATTAAATTCAGGTAGTCGGGCTCGGTGGCAAGTGTCCTTGCATACTGAGCCATCTTGCCAGCACCTATCTTGTCTTTTGAGGTAGGATATCTCACTGGAACCTGGGGCTTGCTGATTATGGGCTGACTGGCAAACCCCAGAGATCCCTAGGTCTCTGTCTCTCTGTTGCTGGGATTAGATGTGCATGCTACCACTCTGGGGTTTTAAGTGGGCTCTGGGGGATCTAATGTGTGTCCTCATGCTGATGCAGCAAGCACTTTCCCTCCTCTAGCTAACAAATGAACTTACAAGGTTGTAGAGAAGGTCTCTGGGTGGCTGACACCAGGGCAGCTGAGCTCTGGTGCACACCAGGGCAGCTGGTGCAGAGTAAGGGTCATATTCCAGGAGACACCAAGCCTGAGGAGATGTAAGTGGGCCAGGCTTAGGATTTATGTTGCCTATTCTGCCTCTACATAGAAGCCTGGTGCGTGCGTGCAAGATGGAGGAAAGCCATTTTCATCAATAGAGGTTGCGATGGTCTAAATATTTGTCATTCCCTCCCCGCCCCCACAGCTACCAGGTAAGATGCTGAGGTCCTAATACCTACAATGACAGCATAGGGAGGCAGATCTTTAGAGGGGATGACTTCAGTAGTCCTGAATGTAATAGAGTCCTCCTAAATGTAATTAGTGCCCTTATATGAAAGAAGCCCCAGAGAGCTTGCTAAACCTTCCCAACACAGGAGAATATGCTCCGTTTACAAGCCAGGTAACAGCCTTCAGCAAATCGGCCAGGGCCTTGGTCAGGGACTCTCAGCCTCCTTATTAGCCATCCAGTCTCTGAGATTTCAGTGACAGCAGGCTGGCTGGTTCTTGAATGACACGGAGCACAAGCTAGGAATGGAGTGAGCATGCAATGTGCTTCTGTTTTGTGATCAGAACAGAATGCAGAAGAATGCTTCTCAGACTAAGCAATATGACATGGCTTCGTTAATCTCAAGCTCAAATTTTAAGACAAAAGAGAAAGATAGATTTTATGGAAGAGTTGACAGACATGATCATTAATCTTGGCTGCTAAAATAAAAGCTCTGGGCACTCCTGTGAGGGGTTTTTCTTGATCAGATTATTTGAGTTGGGAAGACTTTCTCTAAATGTGGGTGATACCTTTGCTGGCAGCCAAGATTAAATGATTTGGAAGAAGGAAGCATTTCTTTTTGCCTGTTTGTCTTCACCTCTCGCTGGCAAGTTCATCTGTCCTGTGACTGCTGCATTCCTTTGCCAATATTAGAACTGCCCTCTTCGAACCCCCACTGTAGACTGAAGACCAACACCTCCAGGAAACTCACAGGCCTTCAGCACCAGATTGGGAGACATGAAGCGTCGTGGGCCAAGCAGCCATGGGACTGCTCAGCCTCCCATGTGAGACTGCCAGTGTTGGACTATTCAGACAGCCAATGAAATAAATTCTACCAGTTCTGTTCCTCTGGAGACCTCTGACTAATACAACAAGCCTCCAGCAAGTTCCAGTTTGCTTTTCTAGTGAATATTTGTTGGGGTTTTTTAATAATTTGTTGGGGTTTGGGTTTTTTTTGTTTTAAGAGTAGAAACACATTAAACATCTTCATCCCTGACTGGATGGCAAACCCTAAGCTCCCACCAGCTAAACTGATTAATACATTAGGAGTGTGTGTGCACAAGTATTAAGTTATTCCTGTCAAATTTGGATCAGAGATAGCATCAGCTATGTGGGCAAACCCAGACCCAATCGTTTAGCACAGACAAATCAGGCCAAACTGTCAGCAGCAAACACAGACGACGGCCTAAGAGTCATGTTGTTATTTTTCTTTTATGAATTTGTAGTAACCCTGCTCATTAATTGCATTTATAATGTTAACTTTGGCACTTATCCTTAGCTCATCAAATATTTCCTTAATGAACTGTCAGCTCAACCCCCATCTCAATTGTGATGGCTTTCGAATTAAGTTAATCTGGATTACTGGGGGTTTTAGAATTCTATGCTGATGGAAAACCCAGAAGAAGAATCTTTTACAATATATTTGAAGAAAGACAGTCATTCACCTGCTCCCTTCCCCTGAACTGACTGTGCCCATGCTCAGTGATGGGACCTTTGCTTCCGTTCACCTATCACCCTTGATCCGTGAAATGAGCACCCTTGACTGAGGAGGCATTGAACTGACACGACCATGCAGTGCTCCCTCACCTGCGGCCACCCTGTCCCAAGGCTCCTGGTGTCCTTCCCCCTCCTAAAAAGAGTTGTTTCAATCCACACTCAGCATCACCCATGCCCAGAATCCAAAGCCCAAAGCCTGCATAGTTTTTTTAATTGATTTATTTCGATTACTTAATGTGTGAGTGCTTTAGCTGTATGTATGTGTGTGTACCACATTGCATGCCTAGTGTCTGAGGAGGCCTAAAGAGGACATTGGCTCCCCTGAAACTAGTTAGATGAATGTGAGCCATTATGTGGAGGCTGAGAAAAGAACCCAGGTCCTCTGTGAGAGTAACTAGTGCTTTTAATGGCTGAGCCATCTCCCCAGGCCCCAAACTCTGTATGCTATCCCTGAAGATGCTTAGTAGTCTACAAAATTCCATGGGGGACCTCAAGGATAGACTCCAACTTATCAATGGAAAGGATGCCTGGACTGGTGGTGCTACAGACACAGACACAGAGAAAGTTCCTTAGTACAGGAGGGTGGGTTCTTTGGAGAGCAGGACTGGAGAAGCAGCCAGGAGTAGATAAGGAATGGGTTGGGCCTTTGCAGCAGGTAGAGGTGTGGTGGGGAGGAAGACATTTGAACAATCCCATGAACTGTCCAATTTGGGGGTTCTTCATGTATATGGCAATTACATCATTGTTTTAAAGTGTTGCTTAAAGAATCATGATGGTTGCGTAAAGAACACTAGTTGGGACAAGCCCCCAAGTATATCAAGTCCTGAATGTATCTCCCTGGAGTATGATATTGGCACACATGTACAACCCACACATTCTCTGCAGCATCCTAATGCTATGGTGTGCAGCTCCAGTGCCCCATATCGTGAGTGCTGGCATGTGAGACACATACTTACAGACCAGGCCTAAGTCCCCGGTGCTTTTGCTTATGGCCTGGACTGATGATGGGCAAGCCGTTTTGAGAAGTTTTGGAAGCAGCCAAAAGCATGGAGGTATGTGATTTAATTACAGAGCTGTAGGAACCTGGCTCGGTTCTTTCCATAGTCACTCTGCACAGCCACTTGCAGAAGCTCACAGGGAAAAAGCACATGGGACACTTGTTTTCCCCATCCTGGACTGTGAGCCCTGATCACATTCAAATATACGTAGCTCCTGGAGAATCCCAGTAATTGCTTTCCAGGTCAGAGATGTCCATTCTTTCTAAGACCCAGGATGACATTAGGCAGACCTGAGTGTTTGGGGTCAGAGCACTTCTCTTCCCGTGGAGTCCCCTCGTGAACAGTGAGGTGGCCACATGATCAAAGCTTCACCATTCTGCTTGGCACCACGACAGACCACAAACACATCATTTGGGGAGATGAGATGGGCAGATTTTTGGACCATCTCATATGTACAGCAAAGAACCCTGTTGAGAGGGCTGGAGAAGATGCTGGCTGACCCCAGGCCTTTTCTCATAGAAACAGCTGACAACCACCCCACAGTGTTCCAGCTATGGGTGTTTCCTGCAATAACAGGGAGTTTAAAATAGCACCATTACCTCGCCCTCCCTCCTCCAAGTGATGGGCGGCAGGCCCACGGGCCACCAGGCTTCCTGTAGGAGGAGCCTTGCTGCTTCCCTGAGAGCAGCTCTTCAAGAAAATAAATAGCATGTGCTCATTATTCAAATGAGACTTAATTAATGCAGAACTCGCCCCCAAACTTCTCAAGACACCCATGGTAATGAGCTCCCATCTCTCCTCCCTCCATCAGCCTGTGATGTCAAGCTGAAAAGATGCATGTAACAGGGATGAAATGTCGTGAGAACTGGACTGTGGTTTGACTCCATGGTTTCACAGATTTCTGGGGTTTCTCAACCCCAAAGCCTGTTTTCCACCCTCCTTTCAGGGGTAAAGTTCATAGATTTGGTGGTTTGCTCCCCAGAGAGTTTCCAGAGTTACAGAAGAGGTTCAGCTCAAGGGACTTTGAGGCTGTCTCTAATTTACATACTTGAAGCAGTCCCACCCCTTATTCCAGCCAAAGCATTTCATAAATGGTACAGCAAGAGACACTGAGTCACCCCTGTCCTCTATCCAGAGCCTGTCCACTTTGCTCTCTAGAACCAAGGACAGAGAGAGGGCACACACTCCAGAGTTCTGGAAGGAGCAGCAGCATGCCTAGGGTTTGAGCAAGGTGGGATGGAAAGACAGAAAAATGAAGGGTGACATTGGGATGGAAAGAAGTCTGTCCTCTGGGGTCTAGCCTGCATCTCCTGATGGCTGGGCATCAGAAGCGGCTGTGCAACTGATCCAGCTAACACTGCCTGTAGAGATAGTGCATGTTTTCCTAAAGACATCTCAAGCAAGAAAAGAAACACCCGGGGCTGAAGTGGTAGCTCATCTGTTAAGGGCATGCTCCAGTCTTGCAGAGAAGCCAGGTTCTATTCCCAGGACTTGCTTTAGGCAGGTCGTAGCTGCCTGTAACTCCAGCTCCCACGGAACTGATGCCCTCTTCTGGCCTCCAAGAGCCCTGCACTCAAAACACACACATGCTCATGCACTCACAGAAACACACACACACACACACACACACACACACACACACACACACACACACCTGTGCTTACTGGGGGTCAGGAAATACATAGCCTTGAATCTCACACTTTCATTGATCCTCTCTCATCCATAAACCGTCTTAGAACTTCATTTACAAAAAGAAAATCCCTTAAGAGAAGCAAGAAGAGGCTGGAGAGACACTCAATCATTAAGAGCACTGGCTGCTCTCACAGAGGACCCAAGTTCGACTCCCAGCATCCACGTGGCAGCTCAGCTCACACCATCTGTGGCTCCAGTTCCAAGGGATCAGACGCCCTCTTCTGATCTCTAAGGGTACTTACTCTGTATGCATATCGTCCACATACATACATGCAGGCAGAACATGCATATAAAACAATAAGTGCATCTAATATTTTAAAGAAAGACAAGTTCATTAAATAATTATATTTTTACCTAATTTTTAAACTTTGCTTCATCCTCTATCCTTGCTGTAAATTGTAACTTTTGAACAATGGAGCCTGAAAAGCCACAAAATTATGTGTAAAACCCCCTCCAAATGCCCATATTTACATCAAAAACATTGGCTGACATCTTTTCAGTGTAATAAACTCACTTTGCTTCGCTGTGATTCTTGCTGGGTTTTTTTTTCCTGAGTGGAGGTCTCTAAGTGGGAGGGGAACTTCACAGGCTCTGACTACAGTGTTCTGTTTGTTCTCCCTACCACTGCTGACAAAGTCCTCCCCAGGGCTCCCAAAGACCAGAGGTGCTGGTCCCACAATCCAACTTCTTGATTTCTCCACGTGTGAGGTAAACGGGAAGTACCCATTGGCCTGCTACAAAGGACCTGAAAGAAGCCAGGCTGGACAATCATATAGTGAGACATCCATATCTGGCCCTCCCCAGGGTCCTGAGAACATCCATGACCTCCAGATCACAGAGGAGATGAGGGCACCCTGCCACTGTTACAGACTCACTGGGAGCAAAGAAGGAAGACAGAGGAGGCAAACACTATCTTCCTCTCTCAGTCCCCCATGTTGCTTACGTATTACACATACAACTTGCAGATCCAGCACATGAACCATCAGGGGCTGGTGAGAGGGCTCATCACATTAGGAACCCAATGGCCCGAATTTAATTCCCCAGCACATGGGCAGGATCTCTGCCTGGGAGCCCGAGTCCTTTTAATGTGGGCTCTGCTAGTAAGGAAGGCTTCCATTCTCTGCTGTCTTCCCGTCGCCCCATACAGGGCAATAAAGCAGCCCCTGCCTCCTTTCTTTCTTACATTCCCTTACTAATCAACAGCCACGGGGCTCAGTGCAGAGGCCACTGGCTTGAAGGAGAGCATGAGAACACAAGGTGTGTGCAGATCTGGGTTAATCACATGGTGTTTCTGTGACGTCGGAGCCATGGCCTCCAGGACAGCACCTGGATCCATTCTCTCTGATTTAATACCTTAACTGAACAGGACATAAAGTGAGGACTCAGGAGAAGGCAGTCATCGGGGACGGAGAGTCCCCACAATTCCCGGGTAGGGAAATGGTCCCCCTGCCGCAACCCTTTCCACTTTTCCATCCACCTTAGCCTGTGATTCATGAATGAAATTAATAGAAACCAACCAGGCATGGCCATGCCTATGGTGCTGTGTCCAACAACAGATGTTTCCTGCAGTGATTGTGTTAGAGTAACCATGACCCAGGAACATAGCCCACTCATCAACACTGGATCACCTGCACCAACGAGACTGATGTGCACTGGAAAAGGCAGCTGGGATGAAGGCTGTGCCTAAGCTGGTCCTGCCTGCTACATATGCCTAAGACAGTCAGTGGTGTGTTTCCTCCATGGGAAAACTGAGGAATGTCTCTAGTATGGGATGTGGATCTTAGCTCTGACACTTACGGCTATGTTAGGGTCTGAAATGACCCAGCGGCCCTCAGGAATCCTGGGACAGGGAAAACACTTTTCATCCTAGACTCACTGTGGGTACCCCAAGTTTTGACAGCTTGTACTACCCTGGTCAGTCTGCTGGCAGTACCTCTTCCTCTGCATCCAGTGAAGTCCATGGCTTACTGTCCGTCCTCCCTCAGGCCTCCTCCTTCAACACCATAGGCATATAATGAATGACATTATAGATCTAAAGAATCCCAGGACTCCCAAGTGAGGGAAAACATGGTTTGTCCAGTTTGCTTAGGGTGGGTTCTCCCACTCCAAGCCCTTCACTGCTCAAAGGACCAGATACCAAACGACCCCACACAGCCCTATCTGCACCCAGAGCCCAAGAAAATACCCAAATGTCCAGTTCTCAGGGAATCCTGGAAACCCTACTAACTCCACCCTCTTTTATTTCTGTGACCCAACAACAAACACACACACACAGAGATACACACACACACACACACACACACACACACAATCTCATCCCATGTGAAGTCCTCATCAGAAGAGAGAGCAGACAACTTGGGTTCAGAGGCACACAGTGGACAGCAGTCAGCCTGAGCCTTTGGACACTGTGTCCATAGGACTGAGAGACAACACATCAAAGGACACCTGCCGCCATGTTTACTGCAGCACCATTCACAATAGCTACGATGTAGGAATCAGCCTGGGCATCTGTCAGCTCAACAGACCAGTGAATTAGTAAGATGTGGTGCACACACACACTGCAGCAACTGTTGCAGTAGCTGTGGCCTTGCTGGAAGAGGTTACCACCGGGGGTGGGCTTTGAGGTCTCAGGTGCTCACGCCAGGCCCAGTGTCTCACTCTCTTCTCAATATCTGCTGATTCAGATGTAGAACTCTCAGCTACCTCTCCATGCTGCCAGTCACCATGATAATGGACTAAATGTCTGAACTGTTGGTCAGCCCTACCTAAATGTGTTCCTATATAAGAGTTGCGGTGGTCTGTTGTCTCCTCACAGCAATAGAACCCTAAGACAAGTGCCTCTAAATTGTAGCCTTGGGGCAGGAATTGTTTGCCATCCTACCCCTGCAGGTGGCTCAGAGAGCACCTGTAGAAACACGTGCCTGCACCCATCCACACACAGCTCCAGAGTGGGGTTTCTGCACGGGAAGAGAAATGCCTATTCTTCATTGATCCACACAATGGCTTTGTGTGGCTAATCAGCATGAACTCTATCCTGTTTGTTTGTCTGCAGTTAGAACTGTTGATCTAATTACCCAGGTCTAAAATTAGAGTCTCACCCTGAGCTGGGAGATCTGCTTCAACAATCTAAAGGAAATCGTCCTGAGACTGAGAGAGTTCCCCAGCAGTCTCGAGGTTACCATGAGCTACAACAGCAGGTAGCAAAGGAAATGGTATTTTCCCCCCAAGCCCTAACTAATTATGGAATGTCATCACAGCCCGATTAGTATTTACCCAACAACGTGCTGATTCCTGATCCAGCCAAAAGCTTAACTGCCATTTAAATGGAGTACGATATTTAAATCTTAATTTCATTACCTCCTGGTAATAATCTTACAATTATAAATCTAAAGTATCACTCGGAATACATTTGCATGGGTAAGGACTCTGTCCTCATTGTTACCCCATGGCACACATGGCTGTTGGTTTGACTTCTGAACCAGAACTGAGTATCCTTTTATGGAGAAAGTAATAATCTAATGTGTTCCTGCATCGAAGTCTGCTGGGTGTGAGAGAGAAACACACCACAGACAGTGCAAGGGCAGCTGGACAAGGAGGAATGCCACATCCATCACCGTGAGGCATGCGCCCCCTCTGTGCAGCTTAATGATGCCCACGATCTCTGCTTCCAAGTCAGTCAATGTAACAAAAATAACCTCAGAATTCCCCAAAGTTCAACAATAATTGTCATAGAAAGGGCAGCAGAGATTATCAACCGCTGCAAAACTCTTAGGCTGCCGTGGCCTCGGTGACTATATCCTGACCATGGTATTTCTCTATATTCTGGCTATGTTATTTCTCTAGGGCAGCCTTCTCCAAGGAGTGAAGATTGTGCAGGCTTATCAGCAAGAGCGCGTGCACACGTAAAAAAGGATGATCTCAGCATCCGGGAGTCCAGTTTACAGGATGTTTCTGGTTGCCCCTTCACCAGAAATACCTAAAATCATAGCTTTTGACCTCTTCAATTCTAGTAAGTCTGATGACTAACCCTGAGCAGAAGAAGCAGCTGCCTTTCTGAGGGGAACAGGGAGTGGTAGGCAGGCAGACAACTTCCAGCATTGGCCAAGCCACCAAGACTCCACTATGGAACCAATCCCCACCTGTCTAGAAAGCCCTCATCTGTTGCTTCCAAGAGCTCCTTGGACAGCTGACAGTGTCTCCTGTGCCTTAGAGCCTTTGCCATTCCTCCTCTCTTTCTGGAACCTTCTATCCCCTAGCATCCTCTACCCTACCCACTCCTTCCTGCTCAGCTGCCAGTTTATCAGTATCCTGTCATCACCTGTCTCTACCTGGCACTGGCTCCACCTCTCTGCTTCCTGGCTTTTCTCTGTAATTCTTCACTCTCTATGGTTCCTCCATGTCTACAACACTTACTGCCACATAGCATTGTTCAGTAAATATTTGTTGAATCAGACAGAATGCCACAGACCAGAACTGGGACAGGGAAATTATGAATTCTAGAACAGTTTAGGCTTCAAAAAATTACACAGTGATATTTATTGGGACAAAGAGTGAATTCACACCAATGGCAACATCACTGCTATCACTGCCATTATCACCATTATGACCATCATCATCATCATCAATACCACCATCAGCAGCACCACCATCACTATCATCATTTCCAGACGGAAGATGCTGAGGCAAAAATAACAGCATGTAGGGAATAGTACTTCCCATAAGCTCATAAACAAAGGCACCACGAGCAGTCATCATTACCACCAATGAATTGACTCCATACATTTGGAGAAGGCAGATGCAAAACTTCTGAGTGTATGTGAGCCCAAGCTGTGTACTGATGAACTCATTGTGAGTAAATGCTGAGTAGCAACACAGTGTACCCACTGTGGCAAATATCTCTCTTGAAGAAGAAAGCAATCATGCTAATCCAGATTTAAAATACCCATATGGGTGCCTCATAACCACCTGGAAACTCCAGCTCCAGAGATTTGGCACCCAATTCTGGTCCCACAGGTACGTGCACGCACATGGCATGTATATACACACATGCACATACACACATGCATGTACATGAGTGCTATAACAGTGTATCTTGCTCATAACATCTTGTGTTTACCAAGGAACCAGACTAAGTCCAATTGAGAACAAAGTCTAGACAAAATCTGTTCCTACTGTGTGCTGCCCTGGAGCTGCCCCAACAAACACAGTTAGCTTGGCTCTGTAGCTTTGACTCTGCAGAGTCAATACATAGTATCATTCAGTCTAAGAAGAGTCTGAGGCTGGGGGCTGATGGCTGAAACACAGGCTTAAATCTAAAACATCAAGTTCTTTATACAGGCATTATAAGTAAGCAGCACTGTAAACCTCAGTTTCCAAAGAAACAGTGATCAGCTGGATATGACTCAGTGTGCTATATGACTGTCTCTCAGTCACTTCCTTTCCTACGGGTCTAATCATTTTTTCCTTTCTTCTTCATCTTTATCTCTTTTTCCTGCGCTGGGAATTTAATTCAGCATTCTGTCACTGAACTATGTCTCCAACACTCTTTTAACTTCTATGCCAAAACAGCCCAGGTTGACTTTGAACACAATATATATATTCCATGATCCTTGAACTTGAGGTCCTTCTGTCTTAGCTTCCTAAGTTGCTGACATGACAGTCTTCAGCCACTAGGCCTAGATTGATCATTTCTTTCTTTACTTCTTACTCTAGAGAGTCCTGACTAATACACTCTGTCTCTCCAGCACCGGGATTTGGGGTGAGCACTGAGACTCATGGTTCTTTATGTGGGTACTGGGGAGTCTGAACTCAATTCCTCATGTTTTTGTGACAGGCATTGGACCAACTGAGCCATCTCCTCTGCCCTAGTTCCTGCTCCATAGCTTCGACATCCCTTTAATCCCACAGTTGTGTGTGGGGTTGGGGTAATGTCCAGACTATTACCTGGTGTCATGGCTATTCTTGGTTTTCAACTTGACTACATCTCACATAATGGATATTTTTTCTTAATTGCATCATTCAAAGTCTGAAGACCCACTTTGAATCCAGATCTTTAAGGTGGGAAGACACACCTTCAATTCAGATCCTTTGAGGTGGGAAGATCTGCCTTTAATCTGAACCACATCTTTCTGCTGGCAGCCTGTATAAAGGATGTGGGAAGACCCAAGCCACTGTGGGCAACGCCATTCCCTGGGCTGAGGTCCTGGAAAAGGCAAGCTGAGTGCTAAGCATCCATGCATTCACTTCTCTCTGCTTTTTGATGGTGGGTGTGACAGAGGCTTCAGGTTCCTGCCTTGGCTTCCCATGATGACAGACTATATGACCCAGGATGGTGAGCTAAAAGTAAACCCTTTCCTCCCTTACACTGATTTTTGCCAGGGTGTCTTTTCACAGCAACAGAAGTGAGACTATGACAACTACACTGGAATTCACGTGGATGTGATGGAGACCCACAGGTGGCTGTTATGGGGAAGGAAAGCATAGGCCCAGGGAAGTACCCCAAAGGGAAGCAACCACAGCCTGTGCTCTCTATCTCCACTGGCCATTTTACTGCATTTCTGAGAGTCAGCTTCTACGGGGGGAAGCCACATTAAAGTAGCAGGTGATTCCTGAACGGAAAACTACAAATTGCCATGAATCTGCCAGCCAAAGAAAATTGAGGAAGTGAGGGAGAAATGTCAGATCAAAAGAAAGTTAAGCCGAGTGCCCTCTGGTCCTTGCCCTGCGCTTAAGGTGAGTGGGGGCCCTGCTCTGGACCCCAACTCCCTATATCCCCCTGCTTCCCTCTCCCTGGGTGTTTTCTGCACCTAAAGAGGACCTGCTCTGCCCGGAAGGATCACCCTGAGTTTGACCATACCTCAGTCTTCAGTGCCTTCCGGTCCTTGCCCAGTGCCTAAGGTGAGTGGGCACCCTGCTCTGAGCCTCAACTCCCTACATCCCCCTGCTTCTGTCTCCCTGGGCATTTTCTGCACCTAGAGAGGATCTGCCCCTTCCGGAAGGATCACCTGAATCTGGCCACACCTCAGTCTTCAGTGCCCTCCATTCTCTGTCCTGTGCTTGAGCCCCTGCCCTGGGCTTCAGTCTTCAGTCCCCTCTGGTCTCCCCCCTATGCTTGAGAGTGTCCCAGATCCAGGTGCACCCATTGGAGTATTGGACCTGCTTGAACGCACTGGAAGAGATCCTTAGACCCAAACCCACCAGGAGAGGAAGAGACCCCAGGAGCTCCCACTGAAAGAAGAGATGGGAAGAAGGCAATATAAAAACATAGCCAACAACAGAGGAACCAGTATGACACCACCAGAGTCTAGAAACTCTACACCAGCAAGCCCTGAAAATATCAGTACAGATGAAACAGAAAATAATGACCTTCAAAACAACCTCCTGAAAGTGATAGAGGCCCTCAAAGAGGATATGAAGAAATCCCTTAAATAAATGGAAGAGAACACAAACCAAAAAATGCATGAAATCAACAAATCTCTGAAAGAAAGCAAGGAAAGCCAAGAAAAAAACAATCAAACAGATGAAGGAAACAATTCAACAGTTCAAGACCTGAAAACTGAAATGGAGACAATAAGAAAAACACAAACTGAGGTAATGCTGGAAACTGAAAGACTGAATAAACAATCAGGAACTACAAATGCAAGCATAACTAACAGAATACAAGAGATAGAAGACAAAATCTCGTGCACTGAAGATAAACTAGAGGAAATAGATTCATCGACAAAAGAAAGTCTTAAATCCAACAAATCCTTAACACAAAATACTCACGAAACATGGGACACTGTGAAAAGACCAAATCTAAGAATAATAGGTATAGAAGAAGGCAAAGAAGCCCAGCTCAATGGTGCAGAAAACATATTCAACAAAGTCATAGAAGAAAACCTTCCCAATCTCAAGAAGGCGATGCCTATGAAACTACAAGAAGCTTACTGAACACCAAATAGGCTGGCCACCCAAAAATATGAAAAAAAAGAAAGTTAAGCCACCACAAGGACTACCAGTCCTCTGCATTCAGAGTCCAAATCCATGAACTTAACCAGCCACAGGTTAGACATAGTCACAGGACAATATCTGTACAAAGCACACAGATTTCTTCTTACCAAACATGACAGTCCAGCAACCGTTGATAGCACACAAACATTGTCTCATGTAGAATGTTTGAAATGTAGAAGTGGTCACAAACCTGAAGGGGTGTGTGTGTAAATTATATATGCAAGTCCTCTTGGAATCTCATCCATCTCCTCAGAGGCACTGTAACCCCACCCCTAAATGTAATATTGTCAAATGGGGTAGAAAATCACCATCAACCAACCCTGAAATAGCATTCATGTACATGTTTACAGAGCACTTTATTATGATGTCTGACAATTCACCCTCGAGTTGTATCTCACAACCCACCAAGACCCACAGTGAAAGCCCAAGACATATTAGATGTGTTTCTTAAAACAGGACGCCTGCCCAGTGCTGTGATTTGATACCATGATTGCTTCTTTGAACTGGGAAGATGACTTCCCTCAGGGGATCATTATTTTCCATCTAGGAAGTGGTAGTTTCCTGTCTGCTGGAGCTGCAGAGGAATCTATAAATGCCAGAGACCAAGTAGGATATCCCTGTACTCCCATTTTCTTCCTAGAAATATCTAAACAGCAAAGCAAGGATGCTGCATCGCCTGCTGTAATTGTACACAACCATCAAGAAATGAGCAGACTCTAAAGATTTCAACACCAAAAGAATCTGAAAAACAGTATTTGTGTTTTTCCCTCCTTCATAAAAAAATAATTCTAAACATAAAGTTCCTTCCTTTGACCTGTGCCATTTCATGCTTTCTTTTCATTTTGGAGCGGATTTTTACCAAGCTCAGCACATCTACTCTGAGGTCTGAGTCGCACACTGTTCCATGACTCACCCCTCCTAGAAAGCTGTTAGTGGGAAGCAATTACCCCAAATGGACCTGGGTACCTGGGAGAGCTCTGGGGCTCATTTGCTGCCAGTATTTTAGAAGCAAGATCAATGCAACTCCGACTCTCCCGAAGCCAGCATCTCTACCCAGTTTCTTAACTGATGTCTTCATGGCCTGATAAAAGATCAGATGTAGTATGAGGCATTGCCAAGGCGTTACCAGGGGATGGTCCTCATTCATCCTGAAGGAAATGGGGCAGTTTCAAGATTTTCATGGCCCTTAGACAACTAATAGCTCACTTGGAAGAGTTGTAGACTAAGGAAATGATCCCCACCAACACAGACCAGCACATCTCTCAAGCCCTAAAAGATTTTAAGGTTTGGAATTCTGTTTTGTTTTTTATATAAAGGTTTAGGAGCTGGAGAGATGGCCCAGCAGTTAAGAGGACTTTCAGCCCTTGCTGAGGACATGGGTTCAGTTCCCAGCATCTACTTTGGGTGGCTCACAGCTGCCTGTAATGCCAGCTTCAGGGAATCTGACACCCCCATCTGGCCTCCACAGGTACTAAACTCATGTGCACAACCCCCCCCCCCACACACGTATACTTTTAAAAATAAAATATTTTTAAAGTAAAGGCTTTCTATAAGTCCTACAGAACATTTTCTTTTCTTGTCCATGTAGTACTAACTCAAGACTGTTAAACTCTCTGACAGAAAAGAAAAATAAAACACATTTACAAATATAACCCATGGCATGAGTGCTAAGACTCAATAGAGAACACACAACCAAAATAATACAACAATTGAAGAATGTTCATATGTTTATTTCCATGTTAAAAATGATGAGTTACCCTGTGGTTAGAATATACCTTTATGCTGAAAAAAATGAAGTCACTTTATTTCTGAAATATTTCCAGTGTGGGGGAAAAAAAAAGGAAAAATATTCAGAAAGTACTGAAGAGTAAGATCAAAATGTCCTGGAAGATTCCATCAACAATCCCAGCATGAGCCACAACATCCTTTCCAGGTCAGAATTCCTAACTGGGTGTATTTTTCAACGTCAGGCCCCAATGCTTTCCCATCATCCATTTAAATATTATTGAGCTGGATGTCTATACACTTAAGAGCTACAGTTTCACATGCTTTTATTTTTTTAATGTATTTATTCCAATACACCATTCACAGTTTCGTTATATTGCCTATATTACATACAAAAATATCTGCTGCCTGTATTTCAGCAAAGCTTTGTCCCACCATCCACCCTCTACATGACAGATGAGATGCATTACATTATACAAATATGGTTTTGATGGAAGAGAAAGGTGCAATCCATAAACCATCTCTGGTGTCATTTACAGAGACCTTTCTGGATGACCAGAGTAGAAAACCCAATAGGATTCAGAAATACTACCTGTGGTCACTTTTGGGGATCAGGGGACTACTCACTGATGGACACAGCTTCGCTATGGTCTCAACCCTTTCTTTTTAACTCTCCCTCCCCCCCTCTGTGTGTGTGTATGTCTGTGTCTGTGTGCACCAAAGCATGTATATAAGACAGAAGTCAACCTCAGATGACATTTCTCAGGCACCATCCACCTTTGTATTGAGACAGGGTCTCTGACTGGGATCTGGAACTTGCCTATTAGGCAAGGCTGGCTGGAAAGGAAGCCTCAGGTGCCTGTCTGTCCCCACCTCCCCCATGCTGGGATTATAAGCATACACTACCATACCTGGATTATTATGTGGGTGCTGGGTGTTGAATTCCAGCCCTCTGGCTTATGCAGAAAACTTTACCCTTTACCAACTGAGCTCCCCGCCCCCTCTCTCTCTCGATCAGAAGACCAAAGGTGACTTCCTAAACCTTAAATGAGTTACAAATTACTTTCATCCATAGGTGTGGCCAAGGGGTAAAATAAAATCAATACATGTCTTGGCTGCATTCATGTCTATAAATAGAAACTTTCTACCCAGACAGCTAAGAATTGTCATAGTTTGGGTATGTATAGCCAGTATAGCAGACAGTTTTCTAACATTAGTTAGATGTTGCTCTTCTGGCCATGGCTCCCACTGTATTTATGAATCTCTCAAATATAGCATACCTACCATTCAGCTCCAGTTCTTATGCCTTGACCCCAACAGTATTACATGCAAATCCTGATGATAGGGACAACATTGTCTTTGAATGTCCTGGGTCACACTACCTTGGTCAGTCTACTGTTTCAACCTCCCTATGAGTGCCCAAAGAACCTATAGCCTGCCGCTGTCTCCTGACTCCCCCAGGATGAATCTGAGCATAAGCATCATTCTTGTGGCAGAGCAAGGGACTTGATGTATGTCTGGCTCAGGTTAACTAGTCATAAATATATATGAAATATATCAAGAGTAATAATTTGGCTATCTCTGCATGGAAACTTTAGTCCAGGCCAATACACAGCCCTGGGAAATTGGATTTTAAGGCTTGAGGTTTGTGCCATCTCCCCTATTCTAGTTCATGTGGGTTAGAGGCTAGCACAAACATCATAGCTGACTTGACGGAAAATCAGGTGAGACAGTCACAGTTTACGATCTGCAGGAGCTACTTCGAGCAGAGGATGCTTCTGTGACACTGTGATACTGAGTCCTGTCCAAGACGAATCTGAGAATGACTCTCTTGATTCCCACCAAAGGCCTGAGTGTGTGACTCCTTGGCATTCACACAGAGAGATGTGGATGCGTGTGCATATGCTGTGTCTGTACGTATAGAACTGTGTGTCACATCTTAAAAGGGTCATTTCCCCCTCAGAATCTGCCATTGGCTTTGATTTGAACTGATGTTAGCCTAACACAAAGACACGGAGAAATGTGCACTGAGGCCAACTCAGAGTGTGTCTGAGAGGCCCACGGAGGCATCTTCAGCATGATGGTCAGCATCTCCCTTCCTGCTTCAAGTATGTCAACCACAGAAAATCCTTACTTGTGCTGTCCCTGGTAATTTCCTGCTAAGCTCTAGGCAAGCCCAAGGCCCCATCTGACCAATAGGAGGCAGCCTGGTTTGTGGGTCCTTGCTTGCAGCCAGTTGTCTCATTGTCGGTTCCCATTATTTCTGTGATGGGAGATAGGATTTTAAATGGCTCATAAAAGGAGCCAAGCTTATCTGGAGTCCTGCTACCCTGCACAGGTGGTTTGGGGCTACCTGCCCCCACTCCAATCTTTCCAGAAGCATTTGGCTAACTAGAGGGCTCTTAGCAGCAGCAGATGTCAGCCAAGCTCATGCAATACCTTCATCTCCAGGCTTCATTCTCCAGTTAAAGGTTTTGGGGACCCCAGCAGTTTCAGCTCTTAGGAGCCATTCTAAACACAGAAGCAAGTCAAGATAGTTCTAGAGTTGAAGCACATGGCCTGTATGTCCAACCCTCTTTGTAAACACACTGCAGTGCTGGGGGTGTCATAAGCAGGGAGAATGTCTTTGCTGTCCTGTCATGGCTATAGGAGGGTTGGCTGCCATGTTTCCAGCCTGGACATATACAAAATGAGAGCAGAGGGATGAGAACGCATCTCCTCTGAGAGGCTCAGAGAGCAGCCCTTTGACATCAGTGACCTCCTGCATGTGCTTCCTGCTTAGGGCCTTTGAAAATCCCTTTTTTTTGAAGGTTGACAATGACTCGGTTAGTTCACAATGAGGCATACTAGCCAAGTGTCTGGTTTTCTAGTTATAACATGATGATAAACAAAAACGTCACATTTTGTCAAGCCAAAATCCGTGTCTTTCTTGAGACTATTCATGATGCTTGTAAATAGCACTTCTATTGAAAATTATGCAAAAATCTTTTTTCTCTTGAAACTTTGATTTAATACCACAGTTTGTTTGTACAGCTGATTTGGGGCTCTGGAAAATTGATTTATTTATAGTTACAGGTTTGGAAAAATAATCATTGCTTTCTTCACCAAAAGATGCCTGAGAGGTTTCTTCTCTGTCAAAGTGACAATTGAGGGTGTCTTTTATTTTTCAGTCATTGTATGGATGACTTCTATATATTGCTAACTTGAAACATTGGTTTTTTTAATATGAAAAGTGGAGAGTTGAATATGAAGTTGTTTCTTCATTTCTTTGCCATATAGATCAATCCTGCTTTTTGAAAGATTTTTTTCTAGTTAATGTGTATGTGTGTATGTGTATGTGCACATGAGTGCAGTACCCACAGTGACCAAAAGAAGGCATCAGAGCCCATGAAGCTGGAGTTACAGAAGGTTGTGAGCCACCATGTGGACGCTCTGATCTGAACTCCAGGTCCTGTACAAGAGCAGCAAGTATTCCTAACCACCAAGCCATCTCTCCAGCCTTTCAATCCTGTTTCTTATTTTAGTTTGAATGATACACTGTGTTGGGCACAAAGGGTTTGTTTCCATGCTGTGAAGTTGGAGTCTCTACCCTCAGAACTGTACCCTCAGGAGATCCACAGATAGCTAACAAGCAGACAATGAAAACAGATGTTTGTGACACAACTTTTCTCAAAATGTGTTAAACTTCACGTGGAAAATGATTTTTAAAAGAAAAGGGGAAAGAAAAAAAGCTCTCTCTTCTGGGTCTCCAGTAACACCTCTGTCACTGAGATAGATAAGAAAGTCCAGCGTCAAGAAGAAGGAGACAAATCATGAGAATGTGTTGCTCAAACACTGTCCCCAGCAACTAAGTTTTTTTTTAAAAAAAAAATGACATCCTGTGTAGAGACCTAGAACTGGCAGACATGATGAGCCCCATTGAATAAAACTCATAGGAACATCAAACATAATTCTTCTTTGTGAGTTTCTTAAACAACCCCTCCCCCTCAAAAAATGCAAGGTCAAAAGAACAGATTCGAGTCCAAATGTATATAAAAATAATGAGCCTCACTCCCACAACTAAGAAGGCTACATTCAGTCATCTTCCTCCACGGAGATCCAAACTCAGGCCACGCGCGATGAGTGTCCACTGTGCTTTAAAAGGGCTAGGAATAGAAAAAAACCACCATCCATCCGGAAGGTACCTTATTACACACGGCCATTGGTCGTGAGGTGACCAACAGTGTCTATGTGGTCACGTCTACTGCCGGCTGCCGGCCTCTGAATTCAGTCTCCCATCCCTGGGAGCCACTGTGTTAGAGATATCACCCACCTCTCTAGACTGCTGGTACCCACTCAGAGAGGGATCCCTCCAGACCCCCCCGACCCTGACACTTTGTTGAGTCACCCCCTATTGCTGATCAGACCCACTGCTCCACCGTTCAGAAAACAGAAGGCATAAAGGTGAATACGAACTTAAGAAAGGACTTCACATCTGGTCCTGCAGTCTCTCCATATAGTCTCTGAAGTCCTGCGAGTCCCCCAGCCCCATGTCCTGGCAGACCCACTTGATGCTGTCATCACTGTCAAACAGGATGGAGTTGGTGTACGGGCCCCCATCCTCAGGGAGGATGGTGGTGTAGGACGTAAACTTGACTCTCTTCCTCTTGGGGCCAGAGGAGCCCATGGGTTCATTTTTCAGCTCTTTCTCATACACATAGTCAGGAGGCCTGAGCAGCTGACTATGGAAAGTCTTCTGGGAGCTGCCATTCAGCAGGAAGTTCCTCTCCTCGAACTGCAGGCCCCTGTCGATCATGCTTGTGCACTCCTCCGAGGGGGAGAGTGATGTCCACGGGGTTCTCCAGAAGTTCTACCTCATTCCCAAGCCAGACCCAGTCGTGGGAATGGGGGATGTTGCCCTGCTCACTCACAGCAAACCTTTTGTGTCTATACTTCCAAGCAAATGCCACGCAGTTGATCAGGAAGACCAAGATGGCCAGACAGAAGACACAGAGCAGGGCATACATGCCAATCTCCAGATCTGTTAACCCCCTGGAGGTCATCGTGAGGTCACCGGGGTTATTGGATTCCGGCAACTTCCCTTGAGTGGGGAAGCTTGTGAAGGCATCTGCCCCGCCTTTGAGCAGCTTCCCTCCCATGGGAGACTGTGGGGTTGTGCTTTTGTTGGTCCTGTCCTCGTGGCCAACCGGTGCGCCATGTTGGAACCACTCCTGGGCCGCCCGCTCCTGGCTTCCCTCACGCTCTATGGAATTGCTGAGGTGGCCTCTGTATTCCCGGTTCAAGCCCTCGATGTCATTGCTGCCTCCTTGCTGCTCATGCATCCCAGGTTCAAACCTGACCTTGACATTTCCTTTACCCACAGCAAGAGTACTCTTCCTCTTGCTCTTCTGACAAGATTCGCTGATGGACATTTCTAGCTTGATCAGGGGCCCCTGTCCTTCGCCCTCCGCAACTACGATTGGCCATCTGGTCTGAAGGTTTGGCTGGACGGATACCACCATTTCATCCAAGGAGGAAACGGTCACTGAGAAATCCTTGGGATCATAAATGTCTAAAGGTGTTACTGAGCCATCACTGAACAAAATCCAGGAACTGACTATGGCTTCCTAAGAAAAACGAAACCAGAGTAACAGTATTATGACTGGATTCCTTCAAACTTACAAACAGGATTTCCTTTGGACATTATTGGCATCTGCAGATAGAGGTGAATTTCTGATTGTGATGGTCTTAGCTCTTGCTATGCCTTGACCTTGTGTCATTAACATGCTATAGCCCCACTGGCATGAGGTGCCAGGAATGCACTTCGATGAGTGCATGAGAGTGTAAATGAATTTATTGCATGCCTTTCCATGGAGTGTGACTTTGACCTTTGTGGAGACACTCAGAAAGATCAGGTGATTTATCTGAATCAATTAGATGCAACTAATCAGGTTACCATTCAAGATGACATTATTTTGAACAACCTTTATCAGGAAGCCAGTGCTGGGCCAGCAAAGCCACTCTCGGAGGAAGTCCTTGGTAAATGAGATGGTGTGAGGCTGGCTTGCTTGAATGGCACCATGACCCTCTCTCTTTTAAAAATGTTTTTGTGCCTGTTTAGAGACACAGGGAAGCTTTAGCACTGGCAACACCTGCCATCAGTAAGACAATCTGGTACCAATTAGCTGTTCTTGTACAAGTAGCCGAAATGGAGTCTCCAAGCCTCAAAAAAATCACCTTCTCTCTGTTTGGCAGGAGTGACAACAGGGGATCCCTTGCATGGTTTAGTCGCAGCAATCCATGCCTAGCACAGATCAGCCAATAGGGAAGCAAAGGACACAGGAAGATGTCAATAAGCCCTGAGTGCTAGCCTCAGAGACAGGGAGACACTGGGTAAGAAGGAAGGATATTCAAGAGCTGTCAGGTCTGGCTGTGACACCCTCCTAGCCCCCTATGCAAGGAGTCATAACCGAGGGTAGAGCTAACTTTATGCCCAGAACATGGGCCCCTGGGAATCTCACCTGCTGCGGGGCTTGGAGAACATCCTGAGCCGCCACTGTAGAGATGATGGCCCTCTTGTCTGCCTTGTGAGGCTGAAGGGAAAGGGACAGGCCAGCCACCAGTTGCACGCCCAGCTCTGTGATGGTGACACGGTCATCCAGGACAATAACTGTCTTCTCAGCCAGGATTGAATCAGAGAGAGGCGAGAGGACCTGAGAGAGCAAGGTAGAAAGCTTGTGACTTTGTCCCACAGGAACACCTTTGACTCCCAGGCAGATAGGGTCATTGGTGACCCGTCTAGTGTCCTGGTAAAGGAACACAGTGGCAGGGTTTTAAGTGGGTCTGGGGTTGTTCAATAGCACAGACTGAAGACAGTTGAATAAAGATCACTTTGGTGCATGTCTTTTGATTCCTATATGACAAAGACTAGCACATATCTATACTCAAAGAAAGAAGAGGGGTCAGGTTAGGACTCCTCACTGAATGTTTCTGCCTTGGTGATAGGTATGGAAGAGGTGAGACTTTTTCAACAGCTGGTCAGCAGTTTCTGAGCATGCTGGGTTGGAGGCACAGTCTCCAAGAGAGCGGCCCTCAACCTGGCTCTCTGTGCACAATCCTTCTAGTGGGCAGGTGTTTACCACTGAGCACCAATGATCACCACAGGCCATTTGGGTCATCGCTGGATAAACCAGTTTGCGTGGCATTTCCTAAGCTGCTATTCCTCCTAATACACCTTTTGGTGTACATCTAGGCATGAGGGCTAAATCCCAGAGATAACACATGGTAAGTGGGATGATTTCTAGAATATTCCCCCAAAGACTTCCTCCCTTCACTCATCCACTCACTTGTGGGAAAAAAAATGAAAACCCATTCCCTGACTCTTCAGTGTCACACGATACAGACATCTGAAAGCCAAATGGGGCTGAATCGCACAGGGTACCCAGTGTAGTGACCAGAGCTCTTTGGGTTGGGTGGGGGAGATGATGTTCCCAGCCAATGACACAAGGAAGTAGGTGACACTCAGAGAGTCTCTACTGGCAAGGGAGGAACTCCATAAGAAGAAATGCACAGGGCTCCTGGCTGACAACATCTGGGAAACAGGGGCCTCAGCCCTAGAAGCAGAAAGTTAAGCTCTCTCAAGACAGTGAGAGAGATCTGGAGTAAGTTATCCCCCAAAATCCCTGGTCACAGACACAGAAACACTGACTCCCACCTCAGGCTGCCATGCAGAGCCCAGTCAAAGCCACCTAGTGTTCCAGCCTATAGAGTCACCACTGAGGAAATGAGTGCCATGTAAGGTTTAAATCTGTGGTATCTGTGTAAGATGCAAACACGTGGTGTCTTGTGAGGTGGAAACTAGGAGACTAATGCATAATATAACCCACTTTGTCCAACTGTACCAAAAATTAACCTTGGAAGCACCTAAAACATGGTTTAGCTATGATCAATAATATTTTAGATCAATATAAAATGTCTGCATAACATTATTTGTAATAGCCAGAACCTGGAAGCAACCTAGATGTCTCTCAACTGAAGAGTGGATAGAGAAAATGTGGTACATTTACACAATGGAGTACTATTCAGTGGGGAATAAAACAATGGAATCTTGAAATCTGCAGACAAATGGATGGCGGCACTAGAAGAAACCATACTGAGTGAGGTAACCCAGTCACAAAAAGAGAAACATGGTATGTACTCTCTCATATATGGATTTTAGACATGGATCAGGAGAGTGCCAGCCTACAATCTCACTGCCAGAGAGTCTGGGAAACAGAACCTTCATCCAGCGATTGATGGAAGCAGAGGCAGACACCCACAGCTAAACACTGAACTGAACTCCTGGAATCCAGTGATAGAGAGGGAGGACTGATGAGCAAAGGGGTCAAGACTGGGATGGTTTAACTCACAGAAACAGCTGGCCTGAACAAGGGGAGCTCTTGGACCCTAGACTGATGGCTGGGTGGACAGCATGGAACTGATCCAGACCCCCTGAATGTGGTGTCAGTGAGGGGGCCTAGGCAATCTATGGGGCTTTGGGTAGTAGATCAGTATTTATCCCTGGCATACAAATGAAATTTGGGTTCCCATCCCACATCCAGGGATGCTCTCTCAGCATGGACTCAGCCTAGGCCCTGCCCTGAATGAAATGAGAGACTCTGGAGATCCCCCATGGAGGGCCTCACCTTCCCTGGGAAGCAGAGTGGGGACTAGGTGGAGGGCTGGAGGACCTGGTGTGGGGGCGGGGGAGGAGGGAAGGGAGAGGGAACTGGGATTGACATGTGAAGCAAGCTTGTTTCTAATTTAAAAAAAAACAAAGAAAAACCCTCTGGTTCAAGAAAAAAATCTGCATAATAATCTGACCAAACTTGGCAATAAAATGGTTTTTTGTTATGATGTAACTGACTATTCAACTATGGTTCTTCTTTATCTCTTACGAATATTGTACTTTTAAATTTCATTTTGTCTACTATTCTGGGTTTAACATAGACAATGGTTAAACTGTAAAGCTGAGGGTGGGTTTAGCTTTTAGGATGTTCACTAATCTACTCGGCTATGCAAAAAAGTAAAGCACTATAGCCAGCAAGATGGCATAGTGGGTAAAGGCACTTGCTGTGCAAACCTGGTGACCTGAGTTCAATTCCCAGAACCCACATAAAGGTGGAACAGAAGAATCAATTCCACAAAAGGTGTTCTCTGACAAGCAAATACCCACACTCTGTGGTACACACCCCCATGTATACACAATCACAATATGAATAAATAAAAGTATTTTTTTAATCTAAAAGCTCCACTGTGATTCCCATCCCAGCGGGAACCAACCCAGACAGAGATTGCCAGTATCCTAGTCCCTTTCTCCACCTACGGGACTAGGTAAGTCTGGGCCTGTTTCTGGGCCACCTTCCTGTGCCCTGTGCAAAACCACATGAGGTGTGGGGAGCCAACCCACCCAGAGACTGCCAAGGCAAGAGGAGAGCCACCGGAGTATTGGACCTGCTTGAACCCACCGGAGGGGATCCCTGGTCCCGTACCCACCAGGAGAGGAAGAGACTCCTTCTGCACCCACTGGAAGAAGGGATGGGAAGAAGACAATATAAAAACACACTCAGAAACAGAAAAGTCAATATGACACATCCAGAGTCTAGAGACTACAACAGCACATCCCAATGCAGATGAAGCAGAAGAGAATGGCCTTAAAAACAACTTCATGGAAATGATAGAGGCCCTCAAAGAGAATATGAGAAAATCCCTTAAAGAAATAGAATAAAAACAAACCAAAAAATGCAATAAATGGAGGAAAAGACAAAGCAAAAATTGCAAGAAACAATTCAAACAGTGCAAGGGTTGAAAGCTAAAATAGAGACAATAAAAAAAACACAGTCTGAGGGAATGCTAGAAATAGAGAAGCTGGGCAAACAGTCAAGTACTACAGATACAAGCATAACCAGCAGAATAAAAGAGATGGAAGATAGAATCTCAGGCATTGAAGATATACTGGGAGAATTAGATTCATCGACCAAAGAAAATCTTAAGTCCAACAAATCCCTAATACAAAATATCCAGGAAATATGGGACACCATGAAAGGACCAAACCTAAGAATAACAGGTATAGGAGAAGATGAAGAAAACCACCCCAAAGGCTCATAGTCAACAAAATCATAGAAGAAAACTTTCCCAACCTAAAGAAAGACATGCCAATGAAGGTACAAGAAGCTTACAAAACACAAAATAGAATGGACCACAAAAATGTTCCCTCATCACATAATAATCAAGATGCCAAATGTACAGAATAAAGAAAGGATATTAAGAGATTAAGAGCAGCTAAGGAAAAAGGTCAAGTAACATATAAAGGCAAAACTATCAGAATTACACCTGACTTCTCCATGGAAACTCTGAAAGAAAGAAGGTCCTGCATAGATAATCTACCAACATTAAGAGACCATGGATGCCAGCCCAGACTACTATATCCAGCAAAGCTTTCGATCACTATAGATGGAGAAAACAAGATATTTCATGAAAAAACAGATTTAAACAATACGTATCCACTAATCCAGCCCTACAGAAAGTTCAGGAAGGAAAATTCTAACCCAAGGAAGTTAACGATTAACTAGAAAAACATAGGCAATAGATAATCCCAATTTACCAACAGCCAAAAGAAAAAAGGGGTGAAAATTCACACACAGTTCCACCACCACCACCAATTCCAAAACAAACAAGAATGAGCAATCAATGGTCATTAATATCCCTCAAAATTAATGGTCTTAACTCGCCCGTAAAAAGACACAGGCTAACACAATGGATTTGAAGACAAAATCCATCCTGCTGCTGCATACAAGAAACACACCTCAGCTTCAAAGACAGATATTATCTCAAAGTTATGGGTTGGGAAAAGATTTTCCAATTAAATGAACCCAAGAAACAAGCAGGGGTAGCAATTCTAATATCTAACAAATTAGACTTTCAGCTAAAATCAATCAAAAGAAGACTGGTGGCTGAGAGGCCAGCATGGGACTGATCCAGACCCCCTAGAGTGTCATTGAGGAGGCCTCGGCAATTTATGGGGCCTTGTGTAGTAGATCAATATTTATGCCTGGCATACAAATGCACTCTGGGAGCCCATCCCACATCCAGGGATGCTCTCTCAGCCTGGACACGTGAGGGGAGGGCCTAGGTCCGGCCCTGAATGAAATGAAAGACTCTGGAGATCCCCCATGGAGGGCCTCACCGTCCCTGGGGTGTGGAGTGGGGACTGGGTGGAAGGTTGAGGGGGTTGATAGCACGCAGGCAAGGAGGGGAGGTAGAGGAAGATCGGATTGACATGTGAAGCAAGCTTGTTTCTAATTTAAATTTTTAAAAAATCACTCATAAAACCTGTCGACTACAACTATTCTATGACCTTCTTTAGAGGAACAGATATAATTGAATAACTATATGTTAAATGAGGGTGTCCAGATTGACTTACAAAATATGGCCTGAGTAATTCATCATTAGTTATCTCACATAGGAGAGTCTGAGAATTCAGCAACTGTGTGGTTCATCAGCCTGGATGTCTTAGCAATCCAAGTCTAATGTTGAGGGACCTGAGGATTCCCGGAGCACTTTAAGTCTCAGGCTTGAGGCTGAAGGAGCTGGTTCTCCTATCACTAGAGGAGTCAGTTGCAACAATGACATGGCAGATGAAACAGCCAGCGAGAGTAAAAGCAACTGAGCAAAACAAGATTAAATTAGCTGGTAAAAGCTGTCATTGCTTTTGAATATTAATTTTACATTTGTATATATCTTAAAATCCTTTACTTATAAGCATTTCTTTACCTTCAAAATAACATTAACTTCTGTATTTTTATCATGATCATAATCTGCTAATTCATAAAATGTATGTATTTGTTTATCCTCAATAATAATGTAACATCTTTCGAAAAAATGTGAGTATTGTGTGTACTAAGGATTTTTAAAACAACTTATACATAACCAAATTTTTATTCAAGCTATGCTTGCTTGTATCTATCAAAAGAAATTAGAAGGTAATGCTTTCTCTTATAATTTACAATAATAATTTAAAATACTTGCAAGTATGTGGTTATTATATTCCAGATATCCATCTTTATGTCAATACTCTTATCTTCTTTTTATGTCCACAAATAAATATATTCATTATATTAAAATTGACATTTCCACTTTGACAAATCAAGTAAATTTCAATGAACTACTTCATTATTTTAAAGTAAATTATAGAAGTGATACAATTAATATTATCTGGTCTATTATAGTAAATTAAGACTGCAACAAATACTTACGTTTTAAAAAATAGAAATATTTATGTTAAGGTTAAACATAATTTGTGGTTAAGATATTGAAAAAACAGTTTAAATGTGACCAGTATAAATGAATTATAGTAAAAATGATAGTGTTGGAGGCAAAATCGGTTTAAAAGTAAATCTACATCTATTTCTGCCACCAGCAGAAAATATTATTTTATTGAAACAATTACCACCATACAGTAGTACTTAATTTTAAACTCTTTTCATTTTAATTAAATTTGTCTCTTATCTTTAATTGTTACTCTATATCGTTACAGTCTATAAAAGGAAGACAAAGTGTCTTATTTACTAGATTACTTTCCTCGTTTAATGACGTACAGTTCATGCAATGATTATAGTTATTTTTGAGACTTTAAAGCCTGGCAGGAACATTTGAGACAGTTATTTTCTGTAAATAATGAACACACAGATGTACTATGTTTAGTTCCATACAATGAGGACTGGGTGCTGCTACTGACATCAACAATGCTACATATTTTCTTTGCAATGTGTTCCAAATTCTATTATTACTATGGTTGCTTTACCCATAAAAGGTAAAGCAAATTTGATTAGAGAATTAAATAAAAATACTAAAAAAGCACTGATATATAGACATAATAATACTCTTCTTAGTATTTGCTGCTTATATATGTTAAAAAAAGTTAGTGTTATTCATAATTTAAACCATAAGGTTATGTATTGAGACTTCTGATAACTGTCAACATGAGTGGAAGCTTTGCATTTTATGTAGGAAAAATCTAAATTAGAAAGATTAGGGACTATTAGCCTGTGTAATATTTGTTCTGTATGTGTCATTTTATGATAACTCTTTTTCCTGTAACCTGGAAGATGGTTACTTGATACACAAGAACACCTACCAACCTATATGACTAATTCACTGAATTTTAATTATTATATATTTCCCGAGTTGTTTTATTAAATAAAATAAATGTGACTTGTTAAAAAATCTAAAAGCTCTAATCTCGAAGAAAGTCATTTCTTATATTGTGTATTTAATTTAGCTTTCTCTAGTAAAGGAGATATTTTTCTATGCTCTAAAGTGAGAAAGAATTTTTAAAAATATATCTTTTTCATAGCTTCAGGTAATGTATTTTTATCATATTCACTCTCCCCCCCCCATCCTCCCAGATCAACCCCTTCCCCATCCAATCAACTTTATGTCCTCTTTATTGTTTTTTTATTCCAAGTAGAATTTGTGCTAGCTGTATATCATTGTGTGTGTGATCTCCACTGGAGTGGATTGAGCTACCCGGGCCCACACTCTAAGAGACAATAGACCCCTCCCAGCAGCTATCGGGTGCCAATAGCTCCTCCACTAGGGGTTGGATCTCATGTCTGCCTACTTCCTCCATGCTGGGATTCTGCCTGGCTTGAGCTTGCACAGGTCTTGCATGTGGTGTCTAACCATGGTGCGTTCATATGGGCATCTGCCCTGGTGTGTCTGGAAAATGCTGTCACTGCCCATGTTCTCTGAGTTCAGATTCTCCTGCTCACAGGCTAAACATGTGTAAATTGACTCAAACTGGTATGTGATGTGCACACACAGGATGCAGGCACACAGCCATATTACACCTGTTAACTGGGGAGTCACTGATGTCAGAGAGAAAGGGGCAAAGACCCCCCCTACACCCCTACTACCCCATAATACCTGCACGGTAGTGATGCCCGGTTCCCGCCCTGCCAGGATCCTGCCATCCTGTAACTGGGCAATTTTCGGTTCCTCCACCTTCACAAACTCGGTCACAAGGTTGGTGATGTCAAACTGCCAGTCAGGGCCCAGCATGTAGGTCAGCTGACCCAGGTCAGGTGACTCGGTTACAAACTGGGTGAGGACTCGCACCAGGGCATGCTGGTACTGCAGGGTGCACCCTCGTCCTTTCTTCTCCTCGTCTTCCTCATCATCGCTCTCCCGGGTGGGCCTGGAGCACAAAGAAAGCAGAACAAATTAAGCCTCCTTCTTAGCGGGAAACCTTGCCTGCCCTTGACTCTGCCTGACTGTTGGAGGAAATGCAGCAGTTTTCTCCTCATCCATTGATTTATTCCCTCATCCATTCGCTCGTCCAATGAATGAATAAATTCATCCATTCATCCATGTTTCTCTCGCTCTTCCTCTTCCCCTCCTTCCATTTTCCCCTGCCCCTAATTGTCAACAGCTCACCCAGAGAAATCTGTCTCTTCAATTCTAGAACCTTCCCTTTGAGACGAACTTGCCCTGTGACCTCCCAGGGGGAGGACTTTGCTGACTGTGTCAGGAGGAGCAGAGCCGAAACCAGGACAAGTCCTGCAAGCAGAGTTAGACAGAGCACAGCCTGTTCTCCCAGAATGACAGCTGACGTCCCTGTGCACTGAGTCAGACTACCATGAACTCTGCCCCCTGTGATGGACAGACAGACAGACATCATGGTGGCCACACATACTTCACTCAGTCAACCTTCCCAGAACCTTGAGACTGAGGTTTAATTCTTGTCTTAATCTTACTGATAAGGAAACCAAGATGGGGAGAGAGGAGGCTCCTTAATCAAGGCCATGAAACTGGTCATCTGCAGAGGCAAAGTTAAGGTCAAGCTACCTGTCCCAATGCCTGTCCTTTCCTTTTCTAGGTTCAGTCCATCCTTCCTCACAGAGGCTGTGGGCAAACCAACCTCCCCAGCGCTCACCCAGTGACCCAACTTCCTTTGATTTCTGAAACAATTTGCTGTCCCCTTAAGGACTGAGAACAACAATAGGAATGTATATAAGACCTCTCCCGCACAGCCTTGGAGTAATTCTGGGTCCTCAAAGAGGCAGCAGCGGGTTATCTTTACTGATAAGAAAGACAGCTTTGGGAGGACAAAAGGATATAGCGTGAAAAAACAGAGTGGTATTCTTGCTAGGATTGCATGTGAAGTGTCCCACATAGGCTTGTGTGTCTGAATACCTGGTCCTCAGCAGGCTTGGGAGGTTGTGGAGCCCCAGGACCTAGCTGGAGGAAGTGGGATTCTAGCACATCCTTGCTGTCAGTCCCCGCTGCTTCCTGATGTCCCTAGCTGTGAACAAGCAGCCTTCCGCTCCGGTCATGCCTTCCCCACCACGAACGAACACAACCTTCCTCACCCAGGTTGCTTTCATCACGTAGTTGGTCATGGCGACAAGAAAAGTAACTAAAAAGTGGTAAAAACCTGCTGTCTTTTCATTTTCAGTCCTTCAGCAGACATCACAGAGACAGTATCTGCTTGGTGCATGAGTGCCATGGATAATTTCCAGACACGTGCCGATCTCCCTTAGTGAAGAAACACACACAGACCCCCCCATGCAACATTGGCAGCATTCAATAACATAGCCACGCTTTCTTTGTATTGCCCATTAGAGTAGATGTATTTTATAATAAAGGACAGTGTTCAGTAATTTGTGCTTGTGATGTGAATTTCCCCTTAACTAAATAGACAGAATTGAAAGGATACCTTAAGCACGCCAGATAGTCACACTATGATTCGGTTTGTGTCGATCATCAGTGTGACTCTCTGTCGTGTTTAAGATCTCCCGCTCGTCCTTAAATCTCAGAATTGTCACCATGATATGCTGCCGTGCAGATTCCTTAAGTTTTGTCCCATTGCCAGTTTCCTCGGATGCTTGCTTCTGTATTCCGGTGTATTTTGCCAGATTCAGTCAAGTTTTCATCTACACTCTTAGCCCCCCATTCGTTGTCCTCTCCCTAGATTCTAGCTCCAGGCATTTTAGACATTTTGTCACTGTCCCACTGGCCTTGTGTTCTGCCCAGCTGATTTTTGGTTTTACTTAGACTGAGTTTTATCTTCCCTCCTTGAGTTGATTGGTCTTTTTCTGCCATCCTTCCTGAGCCACTGAGCCTATCCACTGCTACTTCTTGATGAAATCGTTTACATTCGCATTGTTACCCAGACTACTTAGGATTCTGTAGCAAATACCACCCCCAAGATAACAAGGGATTTCAATACTACAACCCACATGTTTTGTGTATCATGATTTTTAAAAACGCTGATGCTGCTGGGAATCCACTTCAGTTAAATCTGTTCTGGTTTGGCACACCAGCTCTGGTTTCAGTGGTGTTTTGGGGTTTAGAGGCCATCAATGGCATTCTGGTCTTAGTGGTGTTCCTGATATCCTGACTCCCTGCTGATTTTTCTCAAGGGGTAATGTGCCCCCTTGTTGGGGAAGTCCTGTTATTTGCCTGTGCATTTGTCAATAAAGTACTGTCTGGCCAATAGAAAACCTAGATAGGAGGGACTAGGAGTCGAGGAGGATTCTGGGAAGGGGAAACACAAGAGAGTCAACATGTGACGCCATGGGGGTAGGACGCCGGGAACTATTCTCCGGTAAGAAACATACTTAGATTAACAATTATGGGGTAATTACTTAAGGCAGAGCTAGCCAGTAAGAGACAAACAAGGCCAACAGCTTCATAATTAATATAGCCTCCTGTGTGTTTATTTGGGATTGAAGCAGCTCTGGAACCAGGCTGGCGGGAAGGCTCCTCTTAAGGAAAGCTTCAATTAACAAAATGGTGATCAGGAGTGGGATCATGAATTTCCACGCAAAATAACAAAAGCTTTAAAGCAATTTTAGAAACAGAAGAACGGAGAGAAGCACAGATTTTGGTAGCAGCATTTTCTCAGGTGTGCTCTGTTTTGCTAGCCACAAGCCGAGATTCATGCAGCTCGCTTACTGGAGTCTTCCTGACTCAGCATAAAAAGAAAAAGAAAAAGAAAAAAAAAGCCAACAAGGTTGTTTTAAGAGACTCTGCTAACGATTGAAAGGTGTGTATGTACAGCTGGAAGTGGCAGCTTTTGCTGGATGTCAGCATGGACTGAGGCGGTAAGCTGAAATCACGCTTACGCCCACCATCCTGAAACGGCAGTTTAAAACAGCCGCGGTTTTACAGTAAGACACGTGGCCAGAAAAACGTAAAGCTTTACAGTAAAGTCAGACTTGGATGAACAAAACCTCTAAAGGTTTACAGTGTGTTTAAAAATATACGTGAGATTGAGAGAGAAAATGAAACGGCAAAGTGGTAAATAAATACAAAAGCCGGCGTTGTGGTGGCGCACACCGGTAGGATTTACTCCAGAGGCAGAGGCAGGCGGATTTCCAAAGAGAAACCCTGTCTCAGAGAAAAATAAATAAAAGTAAAAGAAATAGAATAATAATAATAAATAAATAAGCCACGTAAAGATGGAAAATACACAGAGAGTCTGGATACTGTACGCTATTATGTTTTTCAGTTTTTTGCTTGCTCAGGAAGGAACTGATACTAAAGTACACTTGCTTATAAATGCTGCTAAATTAATACAACTTATATCTTTTGAAAATACCTTGACTTCAAAATTTAAGCATAAGGATATGTTACTCGGAAAAGGAGTTTTTATTTATGTTTCTACAGAAAATGAAAAGCTGAAGATTTCTTCCAGGCTTCTGTGGTTTCATGAACCAAGACCCCCGGAAGCAGTGGACCAGGTGTTCCAACAATTGAGACAGCTAAAATGATGCAGCTTTACAGACCACAAAAATAAGGACTTATACAGGTTTCTGAGTTTTGTCATGATCCCCATGGTATGAACAGCGCCCCCTTCCAGCAGGAAGCAGTTTGGAATGAGCGACGTCCCAATTCCCATCTTGGTTATAAATCTTTGTTTTCATTTAAATGGGATTGTTTATAATTGATTAATGATCACAGCCAATCTTCTTTTAATGGTAAAAAGGGGAATTATGGTATGGGTATTGCTTTTCATTTATTGATACAAATTCAAGGTCAATTTTGTGATGTTTATATTTCTCCTCTTGATTAAGCATTGTGCTTATACTGATCTTCTAAAATGTAATGCATAATTGAATACAGACTATAGATAGTTACTTATAATAGAATTTATAGTTAGGTAAGTTAGGTTTTCTAGATATACAGAAATATATTTGAGACAGATAGACAGTCTTCAAACCTCTCAAAGACCTTCAGAACATGGCATTTAAAATGGTCTAGGGTTTTTTTTGACAATGAGAAATGTCTGCTCCTGGCAGCACCAATTATGTCTGAGAGGAAGATGGGCATTGAAGAAACTTGTTATGGAGTTTGCTTTCAACATGGCAAGATTAGCCATTTGGGCAAGAAACTGCTCTTGCCTAGACTGTTTGACTGCTGTTGTATAATCTGGACATACAGGACCCACAGGAAAGTGACTACTAAACTCAGTCTTACAGGGTTCCTGCTTGATGAAGAGTCTACGAGACTTTCTGCAGGACAAAGAAAAATGACTGACAGACTGCCAACGCAGATGGACAGTTTGAAATTTCCTGCTTTGCTGAGAAGTGTTCCAGACACATTGTGGCCTATGGGCTGAAGATGGATGCCCCAACGTTACAGAGGAACTTCGGGTGACTGTCCAGGCAGTAAGATGTCTCTGTCAATCCTAGTGTTTATATATTATCCTTCTGTGGTCTTTGATGGAGTTGAAGACAGATAGTTATAATTATAGTTTTCTTTAGTTATGATAAAAGATAAGCTACATATAGGACTTTGGACTCACAAGGATGGGATGGATGATATTTTCTTTAAATCTTGCTAAAATATTGTAACTATGTTCTTACTTGATAACTGTTCTGTCATATACAATTTGACTATGTTAAAATTAAGACCTTTCTTTTGTTTAAACAGAAAAGAGGAGATGTTGGGGAAGTCCTGTTATTTGCCTGTGCATTTGTCAATAAAGTACTGTCTGGTCAATAGAAAACCTAGATAGGAGGGACTAGGAGTCGAGGAGGATTCTGGGAAGGGGAAACACAAGAGAGTCAACATGTGACGCCATGGGGGTAGGACGCCGGGAACTATTCTCCGGTAAGAAACATACTTAGATTAACAATTATGGGGTAATTACTTAAGGCAGAGCTAGCTAGTAAGAGACAAACAAGGCCAACAGCTTCATAATTAATATAGCCTCCTGTGTGTTTATTTGGGACTCATGGGGATCTAGAACCAGGCTGGCGCGGCAGAGCCCAGGTGACTGGCGGGGGATAAACCAAAGCGGCTAGCAAAAGAAAAAGCTTCTCTTAACACCCCCTTGTTCAAGTGAACAGGCAGAAGGCATCAGTCATGCAGGGGGCATCACTTCACTATGCTGACCCTTCATGTTGCAGAGGAGGAGCTTGGCACCTAGTCCTGGGCCTTTGTGGTACTCTCCGCCAATGTTTCAAAGCATGTCTGAGATTCCCCATCCCTCATCCTCTGGAAAAGTTGATTGTTTCGACGCCATTGGGTACTCGTTCCCTTTGGTTTAACAGCCGCTGCCTCTGTTTACCTCACCTCTCAAATTTAACTGTAAAAAGCAAGAAGAATCTGAGGCATGCACTCAACACTTTGCTTGGAAATCTCAGCTTCACGGCCAGCTTTGCTTGCCTTCCACGCAACTTCAGGGCATAGCACACTGGCATTCTGTAGCAGCCAAATGAGGATCCATGTTCCTCATGCCCTCTGAATGCTCACCAGGGTGTTTCCAAGTTCGCTCTTGCTCGGGATGATTTCTATTTCCAACCAGGTGTTGGGAGCTTTCCCACCATGCTTCACTCAGCCAAGCTCATTGTCAACACCTTCACCACCCATGAGTCTACAAAGAGTCTGCCAAAGGCCATTATGTTCCCCCAGAGCCTTGCACCTTCTGCCCACCGCCAGCTTCCAAAGACTCCCTCCCTAAGGTGTTACCGCTGCACTCCAAAAGTGGGTAACAATATCTGGATCACTTCCTTCCTTTGTGGTGTAACAAAATGTCCACAAACCTCGCAGTTTAATAACACTCATCTGCTTGCTTGCAGTTCTGTGAGGCACAGTCCAACCAGGCTCAAATGGCTCCAGAGTTCTGCATAGAGGCTGTAAGGCTGAAATCACGACGGCAGCCAGGCTCTCACCTGAAGCTGCTGGGGTAGCGTTCGCATCTAGACAGTCAGGTTGGTTGAGGTATTGTAGTGATCAGTTTCTACAGTTAGCCTTGGGGGTCCCATGGCCTGTGTCCATCATGAAGGGGTCCTGGATCCTAACGCCCCCATCCACTTTCCATGGTGCAGGATTCAATCCATCTTCAAAGCCAGCATCCCTCTGTCAAGTGGTCCTCGGCCCCAGACCTCTCCAAGACCCTTCTACCACCAGCTGGAAGGGACACTCTGGCCCTCCTGGATCATCTCCACATCCTAAGACAGATTTGGTGTAATTGCATCTGTGAAGTCTCCTTGGCGTGGCACCAAATTAATGCTCAACTGGACTTTTAGTTTGATTTCTACTGTTGCAGATAAAATACCCCCCGAGGGAAAGCCACTTAGGGAAGAAAGGGTTGTTTTTGTCTCACAATTCCAGAGGGATATAGTCCATCATGGGGAGGAAGGCATGGCAACAAGGGCTAAAAGGGGAAATGGCTGATCAGACTGTACACATACTCAGGAAGCAGAGTAGAGCAAGAACAGGAAGTGGGGTGCACTCTCAAAGCCCCCCCACCAGGGATATACATCCTCCAGAAAGACTCCACCCCCTAAACTTCCCATAAACTTCCCAAACAGCACCACCTGCTGGGGACCGAGTGTTCAAACACATGAGCCTGTGGAGGACAGTCTCATTCATGGGGGGGCGGGGCATTCCCATTCAAACCGCTAGACCTGAATGAGCAGCAGATGGGGGCCCTGGAGAGGAGTCTGACCTTAGGGCCTCCCCCTGCGGCACACATCATTTCTCTGGACTCCAGACTTCTAGCATGGCTGTTCCCAACCTACAGTTGAGGGAACTGCAGAATATGTAGGTGAAGTCGCCAGGTCACATGGCAGTGCATGGGAGAAACCAAGCTTAAAACTTAGGCAGTCTCGTTTCCAACCCTGCGGCCTTCACCGCGTAACACCTCACTCCATGAGTGATGAGCGACTGTGAGGAAAGAGAGAGTGGGCGGCATGAACAGTTGCACGACAGACAGTGGGAAGTAGTTATGTCTTGGGTGCCAGGCTCGGTGTAGGGCCTTCTTAGATTCCCACATTGCCTTCCTGCATCCCAGAAACCGCTCTGTGAGGCTAACCAGTATCACCACTCGGGTTGCTGCTACTGTCTTTGACTCAGCGTCCTCACGTCCAGCTGCTGGTAATTATCCAGTTCGAGATCCGCAGGAGCCCGGAGTCCAGAGCACTGCTGGGAGCCAAAGCCGGTCCCATGATAACACACCTCCCACAGACCCCCTGAGCCGCTGCAGCGGCCTCCAACCCACAGCCGGGTCTCCCGCTCCTCACCTCCTGTTGGAAGCCACCGGGACCCTCCAGCCCTTGATCTGGCTCAGCTCGGTGTCTGAGATCTCCATCTGCAGCGGCAGGCGGGGCACCCAGACGGTGACCTCCACCTGAGAGGTGAAATGCTGGTGGGTGAAGTTCACGATCGTGCCCACTTTGCTCTTCATCTCCTTCCCGTTCACAAAGATGGAATCACAGGCGCTCGAGACCTTGGTGGGGGGAGAACGGGGAAACACGGAGGAGACGCGTCAGCGAGAGACCAGCAGAGGTCCGTGGACCTCGACTCGACAGCTCTGATGTTCTGAGGCACCCGGAGAGCAGGACGGGTACAGGGAGTAATTTGTAGGCACTGATTAGCGACAAATACCTGATGGACAGACTCCAAGAAAGCCGTTTTGTGTTACAAAATACTGACAAGTTAAGCCGTAAACATAATTTATGAGAGTTGTGTAACCTCAGCTGCCTTTTGGGAGTGTGCTGTTTTCTTTATCTTACCTTTTCTTATGCGCTCAAACCACCACTAATCAAGCCCCAGGTGTATCTTATTCCACTCCTGTACCACATTTGAAGACGCATAAAAGGTTTTAATGTTACTAAGAAAATGCTTTGTTCCGGCCATAAAATGGAGCATATGAAAAAAAAACAAAAAAAACAAGAGGAGTCTGCACTAGATTAAAATCCTGGCTAAGCGTTAATGGAATGTGCTTGAAATATGGATGGAATTAATCCTGCAGCCACTAAACTACAATTCAAAACACTGGAGAGGAAGTGGCATTTCACAGTAGTCTCTTTCCTGGCACTTGGGGGTGCTCTAGCTCCCCCTCTCCTGTGGGGTCTTGCCAGATATGTCAGCTCCCTGCTTTGTCTCCCATCTCCTGGGCTAGCAAAAAAGATGCTGCAGACTTGTTCTCCATCAGGAAGTTCAAGGGAGGGACTGAGCAGTGAAGACTGCAGAGCATTGGGAATCACAGACTATGCGGGACCTGTGATTTCATTTAGAGACAAGAAGACTAAGGTTTCAATGTCAGTCCATTCCTCAGGTACCATTCGCCTTGTGTTTTGTGACAGGGTGTCTCCTTGCACTATAGAGCTCGCTGATTTGGCAAGGCTGTCCAGCCTCTGAGTCCTTGGCATCTTCCTGCCTCCCCAGAGTTTGGATCACAAGCATACACCACCACACCTGACTTTTCTGCATGGATGCTGAGGACAGAACTCAGGTCCTTGCGCTTATGGGCTAAGCACTTCACCAACTCAACCATCTCCCTGGCCCCTATTTGCAAATTATTACTCTGTTGAAGGAATGATATCTAGAATAAACAAGAACTTTAAATCTCAACTATAATGAAATGCCCCCCAAACATCCCCCTATCAGCTTAGGACAGATTTGCTGTTCAGAGTAGCAGGTCCTGAAGAGAAAGAGACCTTAGATGACTAAGATCTGAACAAGCAGTAAAGGGGCTTCAGACCAGGCTTCGGTAACTCAGGGATGGGGATGATGGGAGATTAGAGAGTGTGTGGCAGAGCAAATCTGAATATGAACACTAAACCCCACTCTTATGCAGAACAGCTAAAGTACTATAGTTCAAATAACATACTGTATGTTTTATGAGTATCCAAAAGAGGGGAACTTGCAGGTTCCAACCACAGGGCGATGCTAATAAGATACAAATGGAGTTATCAGATTTGTATTGGGGTGACACACACACACACACACACACACAAACCATTATGTGTGAATTAACCTTCAAATGTTTAAGGAGGTGAAAATGCCGAAGCTCTTGTTTGACTATTACACACTGCATACAAGTGTGAAATTATACACTTACCCACACATATATACAACTAAAAGAACAATATTCTTAAAAGACAGCAATGAAATGGTAGCTGACATTATAATCCCAGCAAGGGGTTAAAACGGACATTTCTCTTAACTTCTCAGCTTTAGAAGAAAAGAATACTCTTTTTCAACCTTTTCTTTGCTTTTTTAAAAGGAAGAAAAACAACAATGAGCCAAAAAAATCCAGCTGTCTTTCAGGGCATGTTGCAGGGACTTAAGCACGTGTTGTTGAGCCCAGAATCAAGAAGGGAACAATTGGAACGAGGCTTCCAATTAGGGCAGGACATGGGACAGAGGACAGAGCTCTTATATTCCATAGTACCCGTGGTGCAGCATCTGACTTCCACCCATTGGATTCTCAGCAGGGATGGAAGCTGTCACAAAAGCCCTCCCCTTCTGCATGGGCACTGAGCTGGGGGAAGCTGAGTTTCACAGGGTCATGCCACCCCCTCTGCTCACTCTACCCCAGAGAACACGGCATCCTACCTGAAGTCAAGTCAAAGCAGACACCAGAGACTTTAATTGTCACCTTCTTCCTGCCTCGAACACTGGTCACCATCTCCAGGACTTTCCCAATTACCCCCCCTTCCTAGAATCCAGACCTCAACTCTCCTGTGTTTGTAAGTAATCCCTGACCCTTCCTTGTCAGCTGGTACAAACTCACATGAAATCCCACCTCAAATCACTCTGATTGCATCCAACCACCAGGGACACATTGGCTCTGGGAACTTCTGTCTTAAAAACATAAAACACGTGGCTGAGGACAAAGACCCAAGATCAATTCCCAGAACTTACAGTTTACAACATGAAAAACAAGATAGACTAGAGAGATGGCTCCATCGTTAAGAGCTCTGGCTGATCTTTCAGAAGACCCAGGTTAAGCCGGGCAATGGTGGCGCACGCCTTTAATCCCAGCACTCGGGAGGCAGAGGCAGACAGATCTCTGTGAGTTCGAGGCTGGGCTGGACCGGTAGCCTACAAAACAATACAGAGAAGCCCTGTCTGGTAAAACCAAAAATAAAAAAATAAAAAATAAAAATAAACAAAAATTCATTCCGTATATTGTGCATGGAAAAGACACAGGGCTTGAGGCATGGGAACTCAAAGCTGATGAACACATATGACCCTGGAGTTCCAGGACTCAGCATCACCCTTTGACTCAGAACTGAGATTACAACATGGAATAAGTACCTATTAGGTAGAGAAGAGAAGACGATGTAAAATCTAAATTCCCACTTACATTATTCATCTATCTAATGAAATTATTATGCATATGGGTGTTTTGCCTGCATATATGGGGGTGCATCACGTGGGTGCAGTGCCTGAAGAGGCCAGAAGAGGGCATCAGATCCCCTAGAACTGGAGTCCCAGATGGTTGTGACCTGCCATGTAAGAGCTGGAAACTGAACTCAGGTCCTCTGCAAGAGCAGCAAGTGCTTTTAACTGTCAGTCGACTCTCCAGACCCCATCATTTAACTAAATGGCACCTTCAGGACTCTCTGAGCCCCAAGAGAGGCTTCAAGAATCAAGTGTTATCCATTCTCATATAAGAAGAGCAGAGGCCAGGAGCATGAAGATTGGAAAAAGACTGACCCAATGTCACGTTCATCTTCCAGTGTGTGTAAAACAGCTTGTAAAATGTCATCTAAGGAACGCTGCCTTTAGAGGTTAATATTTTTACTGCCAAGTTGCTACACTTCTGCAACTCCATTATCTTGGGATAAAAGACACAAAAGGGAGCCTTGAGACATGGGGATGGCTCCTCGGGGAATCTTGAGAGTCACTCATTTCATTCTCCATTCATGACAGCAGGAAGGATGTAGGCTGAACCTACCACCTTGCGCCTAGCCTGCTATTAGTCCACCAGGCTGTGAACAGGGAAGGGGCCATAGGTGGTCTGCTGTGACCTTTTCCAACCCAAAGACTGTGCCTACACTACAGAATTAGAGCAATCACTGCTTACAAATAAATATTCACAGAGAAATTCAGAGATTCCAGATTTAAACAGGCAGAGGATCAGTTGTCATAGAAACCAAACACTTTGCTGTAGATCTTGCTGTGCTTTGCAAAATCCACTAAGATACAGCAGGGATGCAGATGGTGCTTATTTATTTATTTTTAATTTTCAAGTTACTCTTGGTGTGTGCTCGCACACATGCACACATGCATATGGAAAGCAAAGGACAACCTGAGATGGCCTGCTCTCTCCGTCCACCATGTGGGTCCTGGGGGTCAAACTCGGGCTGTTAGGCTTGGGGGCAGGTGCCTTCACTACTGTAGACTAGTTTTTACTTTCTGGAATATACAGACGGAGTCAGGATAAACGCTCTTGTCCCTGCTTTCTCCTATCACTATTTCAAGTTCAGTACTTCTTTCTGTCTGGCTGTATGGCAGTGGCCCCAAGCTTCCTTTCAGCTCCTTCTAGCCAGAGCCATAGAGGAGGAGGCTCAATGGCAGTTAATCCCTTCTTCCATGCATCACTACATCCGTATGAGTTCCCAGGGCAAAGTCCATCGAGGCAGAACAGTAACCAGGGCCCTCACTCCCCACCCCCAAGCCAGTCTAGCATTTGCTTCCCCCCAAGAATGATCTTGAAGACTCTGTTCTAAGCAGCCCAGCCAACACAGCGAGTTCCAGGCCAGCAAGTGCTGCATTATAAAACCTTGTGTCAAAAACAAAAATCGCCCTGAGTTTATAGCTATAACTGCAGGAAGATTATTTATCCTCAACCTTTATTCCTCCACATCAGACCAGGACTCAGTGTATAATGTATCACTTCAGCTCTCTTTCAAGAAGGCCTCTCGTCCAGGGAGGGGCTGTTGTGAGCAGATCAGTACCACAGTGTGAGGGCCAGCAACCTAGGTCTTATCTGTTCTTCCTCTCACCATGCTGAACTCCTGCCCTCTGAGCCTCAGGGGTTAGGACCCTTCAAGGATGACCCTGAGGGGCTTAGGTTCTCCAGCCCTGTCTTAAATTCACACAGTGTCTCAGAAACCAAGTGAGGAATCCCAGTGTGTTCTGCCACCAGATAACCTTTCTCTGCCTTAGGCATCTCGTCTGTAAAATAAGAATAAAAAGTCCTTTTGTTGAACAAACATTTAACGTTGCCGAGGCCTGGGAGCTATCCTAGGTGCCGAACATGGAGCAAGGCCCCACACACAGTCCCCACCCTCATGGGATTTGAAAGCTGGCCTGGGAGAGATACTTAATTAAAAGGATCACATAGTCATAACAAACAACTTGGTCGTGGGAAAGGCTTGAAAGGAAAAAAAATCAAACAAGGAAAAGGACAGAAAATGAAGACAGAGGTGCGGTTAGAGTGGAAATCATGCAAGCTGAAAAACTAGCAGGGTGACAAGAGTTCACTTCTAAAATAAATAACTGTTAAGTTATAATTCCATGCTCAGATAAAAAAAAGTCTATCAAAGATAAAGCTTTTTAAGGTTTTTCTTCCCCCCCCAGACAAAACTAATGGAATTGCTAACTAGTTGAACTGAAAGACCCCTACCCAGGACCCCCCTAGGAAAAGAAAAACAAGGCCAGCCCCAGCTGGCAGGATATCAAACAGGATCTGTGGTCACCAGAGCAGTCATGGGACCCAGATAATAATTGCTGAAGCGTGCCGGGGTCTTTCATGAGGTAATACCAGGAAACTTAGTCCGTGGGAACTACCCCTGCCCCCAAGATGAGCCAATGAAATGCCTGTTGCTATGCTGATACTTATGTAACCATTAAAACTCTATAAATATTGTGCTCCCTGCAAGCCCAGGATGCTCTGCACCTGAGTTGCAATAGCATCCGCAGGCGCCTGTGTACTCAATAAATCACCTCTTGCACTTGCATCCAGTGGCTGGCCCCAGTTCTTAAGCAGAGGGTTCAGTTCAGTGCCCGGTGCTTTGATGCCGATGTCTTTCAGAACTAACTGGAGAAGAGTTAAAGGGATGGCACAGAGATGACACAGTGACACAGAATGCACGCTGCTTTTACAGACGGTTTGCATTTGGGTCCAGGCTTCCATGTCCTGTGGCTCACATCCACCTATTACTCCAGCTACAGTGGAATCTCTCACCACCACCCCAGGCTTCCTTGGGACCGCACTCGTACGCACATAGGCACACGCGGGGGACACACGCACATACACAGATAATCAAAACTTAAAAAGTAGAAGACTTTGGAAAAGCATGTTAAGGAATAAACATCGAAGGAGGAGAAATGAGGCAGAAATTCATATCTACACACAAAAATAAGAGCACGAGGAATGAAGTAACTTAAACAAGACTAAAATTAACATTTTTCAGAGTCATAATTGCTCTTTAACATAAAATAATAGTAATACATGTTCACATTTGACGCAGATATAAAATAGATGGCAAACTAGAGCAGATGGGAAGGAGTAATTGGGAATACAAGATTTCATGGGCTATATATTAGTAATCTAGAGCAGTATTTACCTACAGGTGGATTCGGATTCCTTGACACATATTGCAAATACCAGCTGTGGTGGAAACACATAAAACAACAAGCATTTTGACTTTTTTTTAAACACCTTGGTGCCGAGGATAAAATCCAGATTTTTGCATGTGCTGAGCATGCATCCTGTCACTGATCTATGTCCTCAGCATGAATGTTTTATTTATGAAAAGATAAAAGCAATAAGCTCATAAACAGAGATGGAATGTTCAACTGGCCGGGCAGGCAGAAGAAATGGGGGAAGAGAAACGGAGAGCATGTGGAAAAATAGATAACAGCAGGACAGCACCTTCCAATCTAATCCTACAGATGATAATTCTAAATATGAGTGATTTACATGCATAAATTAATTCACAGATCACCGAGCTGTTTTCTAAAACCCGGGTCCAGGCATTTACCCTGCACAAGAAGCTCAGTACAAGTATAAACGCATGAGGACACTACGGAGAGATGAGGAAAGAAAGGTCGCCACGAAGACCTCATGAAGACGAACTGCAGAGTCTGTATGATTCCCTAGGAAGGAGATAAAGAGACATGCTACCTAAAGAACAAGGGGCCTGGGAGATGGCTTGGATAGTAAAGTACCTGCCACAGAAGCATGAGGACCTGAGTTCAGATCCCCAGACCCTCATAGAATTTTGGAACTGAGACAGGAGGATCCCCAAGACTTGCTGGCCAGCTAGTCAAGCTGAATCAATGAGTTCCAGGTTCAGTGAGAAACCCTGCCTCAAAAACCACAGTGGAGAGTTACTGAGGAAGACACTGATCTCTCGTCTCCACATGCACGCACATATATTTATATGCGTATGTGTACACGCCCACATGAAACATATACACAACACACACACATAAGAAACATTGTTTAATTTTTCCAAACGCATAGGTATATATGGGCAGAGCTTCAGGGTATAAAACACTAAAGCTAAGAGCGAAACCAGTACAGCCACAGTTACACCACTGACTATGACATTAAACACATGTTTCTCAGTAATGAAAATCAGTAGATGGAGATGACAGCAGCACCAACCCATGTGAACTCATCAGAGCTACAGAGAAGTAGATTACACACTACTTCACTGACCACAAGGTGAGTGGTCACCAAGACAGCCTTGATTTTAAATGGTAGATCGCAAAAGCCACAGATCTCCACAGCAAGCCAGTTGTCACTCCCACCCTGCTCAGGCACCAAAGAGGCTTTTCTCTTTGTTTTCCATCTTGGAACGTCATGTGCCTAGTTAAATTTTGCTTGTGTTTCTCTTCTCTGTGGTGTATGACCTTCTTTAATTTAAAGTTTGGTATTTTTGGCTATTTTGTTTCCAAACATTTCTGTGGCCCACCCCCCCACACACACACACACAATATCATTTCATACTACCTCACAGCAATGGGATTGGGTCTTGCTGGCTGTGCCTATTCCAAATCAAGAAGATGGGGTTGCTGCTCACAGTGACTTGAGATGCTCAAGAAACCTTCCCAAGAGGACTCACTGCCCCCACCGTGGAGGAAAGAAAGTTATTTCCTCTAGGAAAAGCACCGCCCACATCATGCTCAGCAAGAGGACTCACTGCCCCCACCGTGGAGGAAAGAAAGTTATTTCCTCTAGGAAAAGCACCGCCCACATCATGCTCAGCAAGAGGACTCACTGCCCCCACCGTGGAGGAAAGAAAGTTATTTCCTCTAGGAAAAGCACCGCCCACATCATGCTCAGCAAGAGGACTCACTGCCCCCACCGTGGAGGAAAGAAAGTTATTTCCTCTAGGAAAAGCACCGCCCACATCATGCTCAGCAAGAGGACTCACTGCCCCCACCGTGGAGGAAAGAAAGTTATTTCCTCTAGGAAAAGCACCGCCCACATCATGCTCAGCAAGAGGACTCACTGCCCCCACCGTGGAGGAAAGAAAGTTATTTCCTCTAGGAAAAGCACTGCCCACATCATGCTCAGCAAGGGTCAATCTTACCGTACACACAAGCATCATCCAAACACTGCCACGTCTCATGAGTACTTCATGAGACCCAGGCTTGTGATCCCATGCAAAGTGCTTGTCTGTGTGATTTTTCCTTTATGCATTTCATCCCAAGGAGAATTTTTTTCATTTATGTATTCCATCCCAGGGAGATTCAGAGAATAAGGAGATCTGAAAAGCACCAGCACTTAAGAATGAAGGATGAGTTTCAAGCACTTCTTACTCATCAAAGGATGCCCAGAGGAATGGGGAGGTGTCCCCCTGGTGAGAGCCCAGCATGGGGTACTGCCCAGTTTCCTGTTTCAGCATTTGTCAACCCCGAGTCTTCTGGGAGAGTATTGCTGAGCAGGTGACTACAGCAGAAGCACAGGGGGAAAGGGTCAGGAAGTCAAGGTGCTTGGGGTGTGTGCATAAATTAGTCACATAAAGGAAAAGTATCTGAGTAAATCAAGAATCGTCTAGAGGTATTGTGGGGAGCCAGACCAACCCAAGACTTTCACAGAGACCCTGATGATAGAACAAAGTCAACCTTAGTTCTCTGCCCTTGTCCAGAGCAGGCATGGCAAGGCTGCTATAAGGATGAAGTCACAGTTGTGGTTTCTGGGATTCCAACTCTTCCCCCTGGGCTGTGGCTATCATCAGTCCTTAGGCAGTTGTGTCTGAGGTATCCCATGTTCTCTTTCTAACGTTGTCTCTGCTGACCTTGGACATCCCAACTTCTGCAACAGTATATATCATGCTGCACTTCTTAATAAACTTACTTGGTCTAAGTCATCAGCTTATGCAAGACCTCCTAAACCCAGTTATTGCTTTTGTCTTCCTTATTTCTCGTCCTGGGTCCTCCTACTCAACACCTCATCACTCAGGACCCCTTCCTGTGTGTTCAGGTCAAGGGATAAAGAGAGAACTGGATCAGGCTTGTAGCACGTGCCTATAATCCCCCACATTTAGGAAACTGAAGGAGGAGGATTGCCACAAGTTTGAGGGCAGCCTGGGCTACACAGTGAGACACTGGAGAGTAGTGGGTGAATAGAGGGAAGGGAGGAGGGAGAGTGGGGGGGAGGAAGGAAAGAGGGAGAGGTGGGGAAGGAAGGAGAAAGGGGGAGAGAGAACTCTTCTCCAGGTGTGTAGCTTTAAAACATTTAAAAACTACTTAAGGCTTTTGTTACTGTTTGGTTTTAGGAGAAGAAGCTTCTGAGTCGTATAGATTCCTAGGTTGGTTGTTTGCTTGTGTAAAAGCATGAGGATGTGAGTGAATTCATAGCACCCACTTTTTTAAAGACTACGTGAAGCAGCATACACATTTGATAGGGGAAATCCTTCTGTGTATATGTTTGTCTTATTAGTTGATAAATAAAGCACTGTTGGCCAATAGGGAAGCAAGATATGTGGGACTAGGAGTCGAGGAGGATTCTAGGAAATCACAGAAAAGTAGAGAGTTGCCATGTGATCCTGGTAAGAGAGGGCACATCAGATGGTGTCCTCAGAAAGGTAAGTACTTATAGAAATATATATATATATTAGTAGTCAAGAGTTAATACTTAAGACAGAAGCAGTCATTGAGAAGTGTTGGACATTGGTTGACAGCATTGTAACTAATAGAGTCTCTGTGTGTTATGTGGGGTTGACGAGGCTCTGGGACCAGGCAGGTGGGAAGAATCTCATTAAACACATTTAATCACAGAGGTAGAGCCTGGCAATTCTTGGGCCTCACTGGTCAGTCAGCCTAGTTGAATCATGGAGTTCCAGGTTCTATGAGAGACCTTGTCTTAAAAACAGACAAATGACAAAACGAGGTCTATACATCAGCTGAGGAGGAATGACACCTGAGGTTGTCCTCTGGCCTCCACATACTCTTACACACACAGGCATTACACCTGCACACACATGAGCACACACATACACACACCAAGAAAAGAAACTTTTGCCAAAAACTACCACGAACTGTGAAGGTAAGGAGGTCAGCCTCAATGGCCAAGAGCTTTTCTCTCCAGACTCAAAGAGGAAAAGTTGGCACAAACAGCAGCCTACCCCCCACCTGCTTCCGAGCATACATAGAGAGGCCTAGGTTCAAAGACCCAGCATGGCCAAGTTTGTCCACTGCTGCCAAGAAGAAGCTAGATGCCCAGACTCAACAAACTTGGGGAAGATTTCCAAAGAGATCTTTGGCTTAATTCTCCATTTCCAGGCCCTCAATCTGAAGCATATTTACTCTGCTCCTAAATATTACCATCATTTTATTGCCCCCACTGCCTCTGTGTCTGACTCTGTCTGTCTGTCTGTCTCTCTCTCTCTGTCTGTCTGTCTGTGTGTGTGTGTATACACATCACGATCACACATACACACACTAGACTGGCTGGCTTGTGCATCCCCCAAGATCCACCTGTCTCCACCTTCCAAGCTGTAGGATTACAAGTGTGTGCAACCCTGCTGACTTCCTTACGTGGGCTCTGGGGACTGAACTAGATCTCAGCCCACTTAGAGCTCTTTAGTTACAAAGCTCTTCTGCAAGGTCAGGAGAGCTTTTTCATGCTTACCTGATTCCCCTCACACCACAGGCTAGAACTAGAGCCTGGAAACAGAAGGGCATGGGCCCTGTCCCTCTAGCTCAGCTCTATCCCCTCCACTTCCCCCCTCCCACTTTGTACAATGGCTAACTCTGCCTCCCATGTTCCAGGACACACACCCTGCGATGGGCACTTTACCCATTAACAACTGCAACCGATACTAACTGATCTCAAATCCTGCGCCAATCAGATTGGCCAACTTAGCTGGCTCCAAGTGTAAACATGGCTGCCAGCAGCCCACTCGTATGTGTGAGGAGAGGTGAGAGGAGGTAATTATCAGAAAGAAAGAAAAATCAGAAAAGGAAGGATAATTATCCCAACCCGGGAAGGCAGCCCACAAGGTGTCCACCATGTTGATATAATTAAGTGAGTGAGAATTTCAAACCAGCTGCCTTCTCATTAGTGGGGACTGATACCATGTTCCCTGGGAGCCAAGAGTCACTACATGCATTTCCTCATTTCGGTTCCCATCGTCCAAACTTCTCTCTCCTTCTCAGTTAATAACCACCACATCTCTCACCAAAACTCTTCTATGCACAAACTCTCCTTTGTTTTGGAGCAGAGGGAGTCATACACGGGCTGTGACCCTATGGGCCATCACTATAGGACCTGGCTATGGATGAATGTTCTGCTAACTTCATCAGCCACAATTTGGGAGCAGAACTGGCCCTGTGAAGTCCTAGCCATCACATATTGAAGTTCTCTTCCCTGTCCTCAAGTGATCACCTCTGAAGGGTTTCTCCTTTGGGCACCTGCAAAAAGGATAGAGTCCTGTGACCAGAGGACATTGTTCTATCCCAACACATCACAGGGGCTCCTGGCCTCCTGCCCCACAAACACCTGCTCAAATGCTTCCTTGTGATTTCACACGATGCCCCTTCTTCACATGACCAAGTGGATCACGGAGAGAAAACCCTCAAACACCAAACGTTTAATTATTCCTTTTCCCACATTGAAGACAATGGCCATTCACTTGGTGCTGCATTAAAAAACTGGAACAATGAGTGGACAGGCAAGGGGGTTCCTGATCATTCCTTCATCCAGCTAACATGCTCAGGATGAGATGCTGTAGGTAGACATGACAGTGATGGAGATGGTGTTCCCACCTTCATTGGGCTTGATCTACTATGAGAAACAGAAATACAAGTGAGCAGCAATAGGTAGACGGACAAGTACGATATTGTCAAATGGTGGCAAATGGCACAAATGAGAAGAAACTGGAGGCCAGGTAAGAGGCAGACCAAAGATCAGGCGCCTACAGGTGGTGTGAGATCCTGCATGTGGCATGGTTCCATTTACCCTGAATCTTTCTGAGACACATTCAGATGTCTCTTCCGTTAATTTCCCAATGTTTTTTGGTTTTGACTAGATGGGAGGAGTTCTCTCTAATCCACCTCTCTCCCTTACCAAAATCACATTCCTTCCCAGTTAATGTCTTCGGTTTCTCACTCAGTAAAATAACTACCAGTGCTGGAAGGACAGAACAAAATGACTGTCATGTCCTTCCCACCTCACCCTGACTCACCTCTTCTTCCCAGCGCCCCTCAACAAGGGTGCTAAGCTCTGCTGGCTTCTCCATACACACAGAAGACACTCCTCAGCTTTGTCTCTATGGTGAGCTGCTCCACAGTCATCAGGACCAAAGCTAAGTTGCCCAGACTCAGCTAACAGACTTTGGCAGCTGCCCATGCTCAGCTCACTTTCTCCCTACGCCTGCCTTGTGAAGGAAAATCCAGATAACCACAAACAGGACCTCTCTTTCCAGTCCTCCAAGACTCGGTGGTCGACTTGAAAACATATTAGCATCTCTAATACCTAAGATGGCAATCTTCCAGAAGAGGATTTCTGTTGCATTGACTTGTCCAGCAGGCTTTGACCCTTTCTTTGTCCTAAGTCCTGACCTAGAAGAAAGGGCGTATAGCTATGCATGACCTCCAGTTTTCACAGCATGTGCCAAATCACTCACCCTCCTCTGTCCATCCCATCCCTGAGACCTGGCACAAATCATAACACTAAGCCCAGGGTTAGATCATGCCAATCGGTTCTGAGCTCTTCCTAGAGATTTGTTTTTTAAATAAAGGAAATGGGAAAGATCTCTCTCTCTCTCTCTTCCATCTTCACAAGGATACCCAGACGCCCTGAGGAGATGTCACAGCTGGAAGAAGTGTGAAGGAAGTGGGTGCAGGAAAACAAGAAGTGACAGCATCCTGGCACTTCTGGCATCCCCCCACCCCAGCCTTCCTACAGTTGGTTTATGAAAGTCATATCCCCTTTGCATCCAAGGAAGATTTGAGGGTTCAGTCACCCCAACCTAAAACCAGGAGACCTGGAGGACACAGCTCTACCTCAGGTTTCTGAGTCTCAGAGCTCACAGGAGATGGGTCTGTGCCAGTCCACAAGGCAACCCTGAGTGATATTCGCTATGCATGACCAAGATCTCATTGTGTAGTGGCTAGGGGTGGCGCTCAATGGTAAAGCACGTAGCTAACCTGTGAGGTGTCTTGAGTTGAATATCCAACACCCAACCATCTCCATTGCATGTGTCTACATTACATTTCTTTAGCCTTCTGTCCATTGATAGATGCCTCGGCTGACTCAGTGCCCACCTCCTGAGCACTGAGACTCCGGTGTGAACCACCATGCCTGGTTTATGTGGTGCTGAAGATGAATCCCAAGGCTCCATTCATGCCAGGCAAGTGCTCTATCAACTATGTCACAATGAAGATGCATGAGCAAGTGTCTCTGTGCTCTTCCATTGGGCATACACTGGGGAGTTGCCTTTCTGGGTTGCTCTGGGCTCCCTCAGGGTCCATCAGCCCTTACTCACTGCAATATCTCCACAAAAGTTAATGTTGCAGATGTGGACTTGAAAGCACCTTCACAGGCTAAAGGAGCCGTCAGCTGTCTGTCTCTGTCACCTGACAGGCCTGGTCCCTGACCCTTTACGGATGGAGTCGGTTCACTGATTCTTCAACGAATCCACAGTCATTGTTTCAATGGACATGTGTCATCACCTTGTACTTCAACTAAGGGCCACTATTGTTGGCAGTAAAATATATTCTGTCCTATCTCTCCAGATTGTGGTTTGATTTAGTTTGGATTTTTTGTTTGTTTGGTTGGTTTGTTTGTTTTTTGTTGTTGTTTTTAGGTTGATTTTTTTTTAGACAAGGTCTCATGTACTCCAGGCTGACCTCAAACTCACTATATAGCTGAGGAGGGCCTTAAATGTCTGCTCCTCCTGCCTCCACCTCCTGAGTTCTGGGATTACAGGTGTTCACTACCATGCCTGGTTTATGTGGTGCTAGGGATGGAACTCAGGGCCCCATGCACACAAAGAAAGCAGCCTACCAACTGAGCTACATCACTAACCCTTCAACCATATTGCTCACTTTGCCTTTTATAGGAGAATAGCATGTAATGGCTGCCCTGTGGTGATTCCTGCTTGCTCGGCCAGATGTTCAGTGTGCTCACTGCTGTAGATGTCTCTAGAAAGCCAGAGTTTCCTTCTACAGCTCTAATTAACCCCTGCTTTCTTCATCACAATGGTCATCTGGCCCTACCCATACATTTGATGGTATGCTCAATTCCTACCATCCTTCCATGCCCTACATACCACATATATCCAATATTCTGATTATAAATCCTCAGAGCCTACCAATGTTCCCTAAACTCTACACAGGTCACATTCGCGGGGATAGTGCACAGTGGCAAACCTGTTCTCAAGCTTCCTGAGTCATCAGATCCCCTGGTGCTGGGGCTAAAGATGGTTTGTAAGCTGCCATGAGGATGCTGGGAACCCAACTTGGGTCCTCTGCAAAGCAGCCAGTGCGCTTAAATACCGAGACATCTCTCCAGCCCTTCTCAAAGGTGTTTTAAATATGGGTTTTCTTTATTCTGTATTATTTATGTTTCATTGGAAGTTTTGTTTGTTTCAAATGAGGTACCATGCATCCCAGATTGACCTAGTACTCACTGTGTGGGATAGCCCTGTGGAACATGGCATTGGAGGAAACTTGACTCTGTTCCCAGGCCACAGTCACTCATATTTGGCTGCAGAATAAACTATCTTTTATTTTCTCTGATCTTGAGGACAAAACTGTGCTTCTGCACCAACACCTTGAACTTCTGACTCTCAAGAACCCACCTCCTGAGTTCTGAGGTTGCAGACACGATTGCAGTGAGGTGTGTGTTATTACTCCTAGGTGGTGCTGTGCTGAGAATCAAACTCAGACATCATGCATGCCAGAGGAGCCTTCTACCAACTGTACTCATTCTCCAGCCCTGTACTGTACTATCTTTGCTAAAGTACTTTCTCCAATGAGCCAGCTTCACTCTCCTCAGCAGAGCCATCGTATAAGCTCTGAAGTCAGAGCTGATAAGTTCTGTAGGACCCTGAGCACTGTTTTGTCCCCGTGAACTCAGTCAATGAAAGTACATGTAAGTCCATCATCCCCACATGGCTTTCAAGCATAGGCAGCTCAGCGTGCAGTTATCCTGTGCTCTTTCCCCCACCGTGTCCATGGAAAAATAAGCCAGACTGTCATCCATGTGTTACCTGTGGTTAGACACAGGGCTGTCAGGACATCTCCAATACATGCTTTCAGGGGCAGATGCCACTGGGAATGCCATTTTTGAAAACTGTGAAGACAGAAAGTGCTCCTTAACCCAAACCATCCAAAGTGACTCCCATCAGGTAAGTTGCTTTGGGCTGTGAGAGGCCTTTGCATTTTTAAAAGGGCTTGGTGGAACCAGAGAGATGTCTCAGGGGGTAAAGATGCTGGTTGGCAAGGCTGACTACTTGACTTTGATCCCCAGGACCTGCAGGTGGGAAAAAAAGAACCAACTCCTACAAGTTGTCCTCTGACCTCCATATGCACACTAGGGCATGTGTGTGCACATGTACACACACAATGAAAACAAGAAAGCTAAGGATGGATGAAATCTGAGAAATGACAGCTGAAGTTGACCTCTGGCTGACATATACACATGCAGGCATCTGCAAGCACAATTCTGCTCACACATACACCTATCCCCTACACACACACACACACACACACACACACACACACACACACACACACCTACCAGAACATATAAGCTGGTAGTAAAAAAAAAACATGAGCTTTCCCTGCTGGGCCCTTATCCTCTTGACCATGTGATGGGAATAAGAAGCATCATCTGTTCAATGGGAGGCTGTGGGACCCACCCCTCTGCTCTCTGAAGACCCTCATCCTGATGCTCTCAGCTGAGACAGAATTTTTATTTCCCACCAGCTGCACAAGGCAGCATTCATTTCTAAAACCTATATCAATCCACTGATATGCATCAATAAGGCACTGAGCTGCTGGCAGTGAATCCCCTGAGTGTCTGGGGGAGACGTGAGAGTCTCGCTGTCTCTTGTTTAAGTCATCACCTCTCCCGTGCAGGAAGAGAGCTTGTCAGCCATTGGTTCCTGATGTTTTTGGTTTCCCTGTGGACATCTGAGATATTTAAGAGAAAAGGCACACATTTTCGTCTGTAAAAGACAGTGTAACCTCTCACGGTAAGCTTGGCAGAAGTCAATTTGAGGACAGCCCAAGACTAGGAGTGGGATTAAAAGCCTGGAGTTAGTGTCACAAGCCTTTTCAGGCACTGCATTCCCTGAGAAACTAGGGCACTCTTTTTAATACAGTGGTCAGAGCTCCAAGGCTCAAAGCCCAGCCCCACACCTACCTCACAGCTCCCCTGCATGGTTTCTCATCAGTAAGGTGTAGAGTTTAACATTCAAGCCCCAAGGGGTTTAAAATACTGCAGGGATTGATAGATGTAAAGAGCCTGGGTGCACAATAAACACTATTTCTTACCTCATGCAAAGTTGATGCCTAAGAGGCTGGGGTGACAGCTCTGTGGGTAAAGTGCTTGTTCTGCAGGTGTACGCACCGCAGATCGGATCCCCCAGAAACTCATATAAACTTGGGTGCACTGGCTGGAGGGGCTAGTCACCCTGTCAAGGGATGGTTTGATTGAGAAACCCTGCTTTAATGAATGAGGTAGGAGAATGATTGAGATTGATTCCCAACATTTATCTCCTGCCTCTAAGTGCATGCACACACTCATACATGTGAACCCACACACATGCAAAAACGTGCACACATGTACACATACACACTCATATACATAAATCCACACACATGCAAAAACATGCATGCATACACACACTCATACACATGAACACACACACATGCAAAAACATGTATGTGTTACACACACACAAAGCCAGTGCCTAAGGAGAAGCAGATGTTTCACAATCCCCCAGAAAATGATGACTGGGATCCTTTCAGAACCCTCATCGAATGGACTCCAAAGAGTCTCTGTCTTCCCTGAGCCATGATATCATCTTCCAGTACCTGTAGCTTCCCCCACCAGACCACTCTGGGGATCTATCCATAGAACACTTGTACAATGTCAGCCGTGGTGACAGGTGACCCAGACACACCAAGAAGAAAGGTTAGAGAGGTCCCCACCTCATCACAAAGCCTTCGATCTAAGGGGAAAGTGCTCACAAGGCAAATAAGCCAGCATTCTCCCACACAACCTGCTGACATCACACAGACTTGTAGTCACCTTTGCTTGTATGCGCTTGAGGGAGAGAAGCAGATAGGAAGACAGCAGATCTAAGGAAAGCCCCAGCCATGCTACAGTCCCTCTGGGTCTTCCTGCTGTCTGTGGTGATGTCAAAACCTCATCCTTTCCCCTAGCATTTACTGCGAGTCCTGAGTTTGCCAGGCACCATGGAAGGTGCCGGGGCTGAGAGGTGACAATTGAGACATGTCTGTGGCCCTCAGGGAATTCATTCATCATTCCAAAAGAGATGTCAGATGGAACATTTTGTCCTAGATACTGTGAAATCATCAGAGTCAGAACAGATTTAGGCTGCAGCTGATATACAAAAACCACCTGCCTCGTTGATGGTGCTGGTGACAGTCTATTTGACATGGCCAGTACCCCCTGGCTCCCTAAGAATTCCCTTGTGTACTAGAACTAACCATACTGTGTCCCGCAAACAACATCTACTTTAAACTAGTACCTCAAAGCTTGAAATACTCCAATGAGGTGTGCTTGGCTGACACAGTCATACTATTATAGACACCACATACATTCTAGAGAGTTCTTCTCCCCCAAGAAGGACAGAAGGATAGAGGGAGCGCATAAACCCACCTGTGTCTCTTGGGGTATTAATTCTGGATGTTTTCATAGTTTGTGCCTTCAACAAATTCTTAAAAGAGCCTGTTGGCCACCAGGTCTGCCCCAATGGGAGAAAAGTCATCGCTAAATGAACAGGATATCCCACCCTCCCACAGGGGCCATTGTAGCAGGTTTAAAAACAGGCTGGACTGACACCAGTCATCATCTAGGTGCTGTCTGGGTTTGGCACCAACTTGACTCTTCTCAGTTTGAACTCAGTGACTGTCTCTGACATTAGAACATATGAGGGATGAGATATGCTCACTCCTAAGGCCAGACAAAAATTCCCGTGGATTTAACAAAAGTCAGTGAACTCAGCAGAGACACACTGCCAAGGGGAGGTGCTTCAGCTGTTTCCATTATAATGCCCCCAATATACTCTGTCTTGACAGCAGGACAGGCCCAAGGTGAAGAGCCACACACCTGCCTCCCTGCCACACCAAAGCGCATACTTTTACGCTTGACACTCCCTCAGCTGTTGACCCAATACAGAACCAACCTGTGTGCACCGTTTAACCTATTTTTTTAAGATAGCAGCAGCCCACGCAGTAGAAACCGCAGTGGATGCCGCTTGCTGACTTTCTCACAGCTTTGCCACACTCAGCTAGCTTTCATACACAGCTCAGGATCACTTGCCAAGGGAATGATGCCACCCACAGTAGTCTGGGTTTGATTAATACTTGATGAACAGTCGAGACAATCCCTCACAGATATGCTTATAGACCAACCTGATGAGGCAATTCCTCAACTGAGACTCTTTTATCTGCTTCTAAGCTGGCCCAGGTTGACAGTTAAAGCTAACTGTGACAGTAATGGTCACTAGCTTACATAACATCGATACACTGGTATAATATAAAACCTATAATCTAACATAAAACCTATCAGATTTTCACTTAGACATGTGTGTTTCTTGTAAGTCAATCACTGCTCTGAAAAGTTGTTAGGAAGACCTGGCAAGAGCTGACATTAGCCTTGCCACAGAAACTTTGTACCCAGATCCACCTCTCCCTGGGACTGGATTTTACATGAGTGTGACCTGGTTGAGTTCAGAAATTTGTTTCAATCATCTGAGTTTCTTGAGGATGCCAGTGTGAAGCTGATAGCTCCACCCACCACCTAATTACACTTCGACAAGTACCAAAAGGCATTCCTTCCCACTGAATGCCCAGAAAGCATGGGTTCTAGGAAACAATAAATGTATCCATGGAAGCCACAGGTACCAGCAACCATATCTACCCGGGTCTCTGTCTACGGAAGGAGAACTGCAGATATTCAACTGCTAGAACAGGCGGGAAGGAAGCACAGGTGCACGGCTCCTGGGAGAAGCTGGGAGGTGTGTAGGTTTGCACTGGCTCACTCCAAGATCTCCCAGAATTATGCAGAAGTGGTTCCAGGATGCTTAGTTCTTAATTAGAGATGCCAAAGACAGAAAGGAACAAATGCTCTAATTGATATTGGAAGCGTAATGAAGTTGACAGAACAAAAGGTTGAGAATACAGCAGTGTGTATCCCCGGCCAACAAGAAATACATGACACATCTCCAACTAGAAATGCAACAATAAAAGTCCAAATTACTAGCATAAAGAAGGACAGAATTAGGCAATAACAGCCAAACTGCCTGACAACTTATTCTTAGCTGCATGGCTCCTGGCAATGGGGGGGAAGGAAGGAAATTCATGCCCAGAAATAGACTAACAGCAGGGTTTTTTATATGGAATTTTTTGTGTGAAGCATTGTGCATTACAAGAGGGAAAGAAATGCCTTTAAATCTCTTTTGATTCTTTTCCTTCTCTCCATGTTCTTTCAAGTAAAATTCACATCAGTCTGAGGCAGGTGGATTTGGGTTTCTATGACTTGAAACAACAATGGAAATAATAGTTGCTTGTGCCAGAATTCCTCCTCATTCTGTCAAATCCCCCCCTCCCCTGTCTGTCACACCTGGTCAGCTCCACTGCCTGGAGGGTGATGTCAACTCAAGTGTGTCTCCCCGAGGAGCCCGCTTAGAACACAGCTGCCTTCTATTTAATCTGCTTTGTAAGCCCAGCTACTTAGGGACACTTTGATCACACAGCCTGCTATAGGTGGCACACACTGACCCAGGTAAAGCTGCTACCATGGGGCATGCTGTCATTTCCCATGGGACTTCAGTGACCAACTCCCCACACAGCTCAGCAAGCCACGGAACATTTTATCCTTTTCTCTGACATTCACCTCCTCACCTCTCCCTCTCCTACAGACCAACTTCTTCAGAAGCAGGATCCTTCCCTGGGGTAGAGAAGTCTTTAAAATGTCAATGCCTTTTGATTAGCCCTTTAAGGTCTCGTCATTGTGAATCCACCTGATACCTGTAGGCTGGGAATGTAATTATGGCAGCCAAAAGTTACAGGAGCCATCTTCAAGATCCACACGAGTTTATATTTATCTCTCCATGAGTATAAGAATCTGTCCGCCACGGATGATGGTGGGTTTCTCTGGTTAGTTCTGGAAAAAGCTACTGGCATAGAGCACATTGTGGCTGGAGAGAGAAATGTCCCCCACGGGCTCCCATATTTGAACACTTTATCCCCAGCAGGTGGCACTGTTTAAAGAGGTTGTGAAACCTTTAGGAGGTGGAGATTTCCTAGAGGAAGCATGTCACTAGGGGTGGGCTTTAAGAATTTATAGACCCGCCCAATTTCCTCTTCTCTCTCTGCTTCCTGACCAGAGATGCTATGTGACCAGCCAGCCTCATGCTCCTGCTGCTATGCCTTCCCCACCATTACTGAGCCTATCCCTCTGAATTGGTGAGCCAAAACAAATCCTTTCTCTCTGAAGCTGCTTTTGTCATGGTGCTTTTTGTTTCCTTGTGGGAAACTAATATACTATACAACTGCAGACATGTAACAAACATAAAACCACCACTCAGAAAGATAGATGCCCAATGATTAAATCATAATTATGATATGGAAATTGCCTTTTGCTTCCATTCTTTGAAGACCTTTAAAGATACTCCTTAACAAAGGGGGGGGGTGAAGCACACAGGGTATCCTTAAATGCAAGGTCTCTTCCCAAGTAGCCCAGTCCTAATCCTGAGAACCTGTGAATATATTACACAGGACAGCAGGGAACCAGGGCACCCAAGAGAAATATCCAAATCATAGCCCAACTGTGTGGTAGTTTGTTTAGGAAAAAAAAAATATTTTACAGATAGAAGTTCAAAACAATCTCAAGAAAAGGTCATTTCAACTTAGGATGGCCCTTAAATTCAATGACATACAAAAAAGTCACACAGAAAAACCATGGTGAGCTCACACAGCAATGAAGATAGTTGATGAAGCTACGCAAGCCAAAGAATGCTAGGGGACACCTTTCCCAGTACTTCTGGAGGAAGCAGGACCCTACCACCATGTTCATTCCAGATCCTGTTCTCAGTAACTCAGAAAAAATGTCAACCTCTTTCAGGTGCCTGGTTTAATGACAACATTTTACAATAGCTCTTGAAATTAATGCATCAGACAAAGGGTATTGAAGATTCATTGACAATCTTGAGGTATCCTGTCTGAGCACCCCCCATGTATGAAAACAAATGTCTACTCACACAAGTTATGGAACTAACAATACACCAAAGCCCAACTAAGTGAACCAATGAATTTTATTGGGGTTACTTATGGGAATATGGATGAGAGGGCACTTACAGGAGCAGAAATGACTCAAAGACAGCTGAACCACCAAAGACCAGCCCAGCATGGGTAACAGCTCACAAAGCTGGGCACCTGGAGCTCACTGTGCACCCTTCAGGCAACTCAATGGATTGAAGAGTGTCCCTTCCTGGTGGCTAAGTTGGTCTGAGCCTCTCCTAAGCATCTCTACTGGTCTGTGACAATCTCTCAGCCATCTTTACTGCTAATATACTATTAGAAGGGATGGGGCCTAGTGAATCCCGTCAGTTTCGGGGACTTCCTGAGCTATTTTGAGTTGCTAACTTCCTGTGTTAAGGAGTTTCCCTACAGGATGGAGTCTACCACCAACACCCCATATCAGCATTAAAGACCTTATAAGGGGAGGTGGAAGGGTCAGAGTCAGGGAAGCAGGTGCAATGATGGAATCAGAAAGGAGAGGGAAGGGGAGAGGGAGAGAGAGTAGGAGAGTGCTACCCTATAGGCTTTCAAAATGGAGGATGGACTTGAGCTGATAGATGCCCCCCATTGTGCTTGGAACAGGAGCTGTCTATCAGCCAAGCTGCCCCTTCTCCCAACACTATACAATCACTGAGGAGCCTGAGCTCTGGCTGCAGGGATCAGTCCAGCCATAGCTACTGCCAGAGTCACTGTTCTTGACTCAGCAACCGAATCTCCAAGCAACCAGTACAAGCTTTGGCAGATTCTCCTCTAAGAGAGCCAAGCTATAGTATGCTGTGGATGACCTGGTTCCTGGTGTTACCCTTGCCCTAGACAGAAGGAGGCATGTCTCCAAGAGTCTCAGCAACAAGTCTCACTGATGTAACACCAGACTTATGACTGGCCCTTGGGGAAGCCTTATGACTAGCAGAGTTGGGAGCTAATGCATCTGTCAGGCTGTGATGGTGATCCACACAGGCATACCTGCCTCTCTTCTGATGGTATGAGCAGGATGCCTAGGAAGCATTTCTCCTGCTATTGCAATATCAGAACCCCAAAGGCTCCTCTCTGCTGGTCTTCTACCCCAGTGTGGTCTCTATCTCAGGTAAGGTGGGATGAAACAGTTGCAAGAAAAACAGACAAATACCTAGAGCATCCAGTGTGAGGGCTACCAGCCATGGCCACAATTACAGCAGAAGCAGCAAAGAAGCAGATGAAGAATTCTGAGCATCACTGGAAGCTGAGGACCCAATACCCAAAGCTAAGAGGTACAACACCATGAGGAGTGGCAGAGTTCCAGAGAATGAATAAAGGTGGAGTTTGGAAGAAGCTAAGACGGCAAAAGATGGCTAGAGTAATCAGAAGGTAGAGAAACTGGGACTGTTCAAGATAAAAGGCTGTGAAGAGCCAAAGGTGGTCATCGAGGAAACAAGAGCCTCAAGTCACAGTCACAGAACGAGACTGAGAACATTGCCAAGAATTAAGGAGCCAAGGATCCTGACAGCCAAGGCTCATGAGCTGGAACTCCATCCCAAGCCCCAAGCAATGAGTCTCTGCCTTGAGCTTCTACAGCAATGCATCTCTGCCTTGAACATCTACAGCAATGAGCCTAGGGCTTTGAAAGCAATACCCTAATGGCATAGACCAAGCATTGTGTGTTTCCTTTGGATCTACACTTTTATATAATAGCCCCCCAGATTCGACATTGAGACTTCAGTGCAAACAAATTTAACATTAGCAGGCCAGTTGCCCATGCTTGGGATATTTCAGTGTCCCTCTGGAGACTTACACCAGAAGACATGAAAGAAAGGAATCAAAGGCATTCATCCTTGAATCCCACTCATCTAGATCCCTCCAACACTCCCTTTAAAGCTATACCATGCCCTTTCTTGCTCCAGAAAACTTGCTCATAGCTCATTTTTTAAATCAACTGTCTTTGACTTCAGAGATGGTTCAGCCAGTAAAGTGCTTGTCAGACAAGCATGAAAAGGTGAGTTTGATCTCTTAGAACCCGTGTAAAAATCTGGGCATTATAGGCATGCATCCATAACCCAGTGCTGGGGAGGCAAAGACATGTGGATTTCTGGGACTCACTGGCTGGTCAAGCTGAATTGGCCAACTCCAGGTTCAAAGAGAGAGTATGTCTTAAACATGACAGATTAACTGAAGAAGACATATGATATTAACTCTAGCCTCTATGTACATGTATACGCATGTGCACACACAGAGTCATACTCGTTTTTTTTTAAACAACTGTCTTTTGAACTTCTAAATATACACATTTCTCTTGAGAAGCTTTGAGTTTTATTTTGACAGCCCTTTGCCATGACTCCCACAATGACATTAGAAGAAATCCCTCTGTAAGAAACCTGTCCACTGCCTCACTGGCCTCTTGTGTCCTGCTCCCTCCCCTCCTAAGGGATAAGGAAGCTAGGCTCAGTGTGGTTTCACAGTCTGTCCAAGGTCAAAAAGCAAGGAAGGGTGGAACCAGGATCTGAATCCATAACCAACGTCTAAAATCTTAGCCAAGGAACTCGTTGCTTCTCTCATCTTTTCTCTTCACTAAGAATGGACACTTTAACTTCCACTCTGAGGACCTGTGTTGGGCCCCAGCCCCCACAGGATCTCTGTGAGTTGCTTGTTAGCCAATAACCACAGGTGCATCCTGTTTTTCTAGTCCTAACACACACACACACACACACACACACACACACACACACACACACACACACACACACACGAGAGCTCATTCTCTTAACACAAACAGCCAGACATCTTGTCTTTCATTTAAATCTCCAGGCTTTCACCCGATACATTAGACTTGCTCATGTTACAGATGCCACAGACATGAAAGGAAAACCCATACTGCATCTTCCCCACAGTGGCCCTTGACAGATGTAAAGACACTGTGATGGCCCCCATCTTCACTGATGCAATGGCACCCTCCTTCTCTCCACCTCAAGGCTCAGCTGGCTCCCCACCTCCTCCAGCCTTTTCTCCTGTGGTTTGATTTCCAGAACCCTCCATCCCCTCACATTCTTCCTCAGGTCATAGATTTCCCAAGGCCCCCTTTTGGGTTCTACAAAGACAGAATTTTGAATTTGCCATCAGAATGATGGAGTGGACTGTTGTATTGTTGCATTATTTTTTAAAAGAAGGGACCAGAATACAAAAAACATCTCTACTTTCCTCCCAAATCTAAAATCAGAATGTGAGCACACAAGTGTGACATCCCCGCAGCCTCTACAGGAAGTTGAAAGGAGGAGGCAGGAATTGCAGTGAGCAGGATAGACCTTCCATAAAGGAACAGCCTCTGCTCAACTTCAGAAAAGTCTCAGCAATGTGGACCTGGGGTCACTCAACCTTGGGGGAGTTCATAGACTAGAAATACAGATCTCTACATGAATTTGCCCAATTTTTCATAATGGTATGAGGGCTGTTCTTGGTTGTCAACTTGACCACATGTGGAATGAACTAAAACCCTGATGACTGGACACATCGGTGAGGGATTTTTTTCTTAATTAAATCATCTGAAGTGGGAAGACCCACTCCTAATCTGGGTCTTTGCGACAGGAAGATTAACCCTTTAACCCGGATCTTCTGAGGTGGGAAGGGCCACCTACTGCTAGCAGTCTACTTAAAGGACACAAAGGACTTGGAAGGAGGAAGCTCTTTCTCTGCACTCGCTCACTCTCAGTGGGAAGTCCATTCCCTCACTGGCATTAGTGTCTACTTCTTTGGGATTTCAATGTACACTGAAGACCAGCTGAGACGCCCAATCTCCTGGACTGAACAACTATTGGATTCGTGGACTTTCCATTCATGGGCAGCTGTTGTTGGATGAGCTGGACCACAGCCTAAGAGTCATTCTGTTAAATCCCCTTTCTATATCTAAAGATTCAGTCTATAAATTCTGTTACTCCAGAGAACTCTGACTAATAGAAATGGTAATAAATTCAATAATAATGATGATAAGTAATTCATGTGCTGGGGAGATGGCTGGGTGGGTAAAAACATTTGCCACAGAAGTATAAGGACCTGAGCTCCAATCTTCAGAATCCACTTAAAATCTGAACGGTATGAGTATCTGCAACCCCAGTGCTCTTGCCAGGAGGTGAGAGGGGGAGACAGGAGACTTCTCAGTAGCCAGCTAGCCTGGACTAAGCAATGAAAAACAACAGAGACTCTGTCTCAAACAAAACGTAAGGCTAGGACTGACATCCAAGGTTGTCCTCTGATCTCCACATGCAAACTGTGGCGCATGCCCACCTGCATTCATACACATGAATGTACACACACAAGAAAGAAAAGAAACAACTTCCATGTGTTTGAGCACACACATGCAGGCATGCGTACACACACACATCCCTACACCCCTCTGGGCCAAGTTTGGCCTTGTATAGACACATATAGACACACACACACACACAGTCACAACTATAAGGCTTGTTTCCTGTTTTCTTTAGTTTGTCTTAGTTTCTCTACCCTCAACAGATGTAGAAGGCACCTGGCCCTTTTCCAACTGTTTGTAACTGTTCTCTGAAAGTCACAAGTCGCTCCGGTCACAAGAGTGAGCCAATTTGTCTCCACAACTCCCGTCTCCTCAAACTCAACACTTGACCCACTCAAGTCCCAGACCCAATGTGCGAAATGGGGAGGGGGGCAACAGATGCATGGATCTCTCTGGCGGCGCGAATGACTTCGTCGATGTTGCGGAAACCCCTGGGGTGACACTGAGACCGGTGCACAGTCCTGTAGAAAATTCCATCCATCCTCCAGCCGCAGCAAAATGTATTACAAATACAGACAGAGAAACCATAGCAGATGCATCAGAGTCACTTAATTAAATCCCAGGGTCGCCAGCAAAGCCTGTCTGAATGCAGCCCTGGGCTTGATGATCTGACAACTCACTTTATTTGGCTCCTCTAAAGAGTGGGCCCTTCTTCATGAGGCTCTCACAAGACAGCCAAGAAAAAAAAAGAAATTCATCTTCCAAAATACCATATCCTTCAGGAAGGGCAGAGAGTGGTTTTAGTTCATTTTTATGCATTAGAACAACTATGGATATGACAGCAATGGGATTCACGAATTTGGACACACTTCTCTGCAGTAGAATTCTTCAGAGCAAGAGATCAAGGGTTCCGTTCTGCAGGGCTCCACAAGGTTCCTGGGAGAGACCCAAAGGCTCGGGAGAAACAGAGCAAGCCATTTGTTTTGAGCCCATGTCAGCATAAAGCATTCAGACACCACCTCCCTAAGCCACTGTCAATGTCTGCTTTTTCTTGAATGATGTGGAGACAGAGAAAACAAATATACTGGGCCGGGGACATGACTAAGTTGGTAAAATCCTTAAACGGTATGAGGACCTGAGCCCAAATCCCCAACACTAATGTAAATAAGCAGGTGTGTGGTGTGTGCTTGTAATTCAAGCTCCAAAAGTAGGGACTGGAGGATTCCCTAGGGCTTGCTGGCCAGCTGGTCTAACCAAATCAGTAAGCATGTGATTCAGTGAGAGACCCTGTCTCAAAATCAAGGTGGACTCTGTATGTGTGTGTGTGTATGTACACATATAGTGTAAGTATGTCTCATGCGTACCTACCTCCTGTAACCAGACTCAGGTCTTTCTAGACTCCTAATGTGGAAGGCCTTGGGTTTGTTTAATTTGGCTTGCCCATAGAGCACAAGGATTGCCAGGAGTCCTAGGGAGAGGCCATATTGTAGGTTTTAAACTAGCCTGCTTTTGTCTTTGGGGAGAAATCATGGCCCATGCCCAGGAAACAAAGTACACCACACTGAAGGCTCCTGCAGATTCACAGATGTTCAGTGAGACTTATGAAGCCAGCATCCTTCTTTATCAGACATACTCTGGACCAAATCACAGCCTCGTGCAGGCCACACAGAGAAAGCATCAGCCTTTTCTAGACTTCTCCTTACTAGCCGCCAGGAAGCGTCCAAGCCTGACACCCATGGCTGGCGAGGGGGCTTAGCAGGTAAAGGGCACCTGCCTCTAAGTTTCGTGACCTGAGTTCAAGTCAGGAGACCTGCATGGTGGAAAGACAGAAATGACTCCAGAAATCTGTCCTCTGATGTCCACATGCGTGTGAGCATCTGCCTGCTGTCCTCTGACCTCTACATGCATGTGAGCTTCTGCCTGCTGTCCTCTGACCTCCACATGCACGTGAGCTTCTGCCTGCTGTCCTCTGATGTCCACATGCACGTGAGCTTCTGCCTGCTGTCTTCTGACCTCTACATGCACATGTGAATCTGCTTACATAGGCACACATTAAGAAATTAAATTGATTAGTGAAAGTTTGAAAAGCCCGAGGCCAAGTCCCATTTCACCTCTGAACAGAAGCAGACACGATGTGAAGGACAGGACTGACCCTGTGGGTGCACTGGATTTCACTAAACTGTCTGGGCAGACTGGAACTGGGAGCTCTCTGATGGGCTCTTTCCTCTCTGATCTCTGCGGCAAAAGCAACGGATGTGCTGAGGACAGAGAGGGGAAAAACAACAGAAACACTAAATCTTAAAGTTTCCTCACAAACAGCAAGGACAATTAAACTCCTGGCAGATTCTGGAAGAATTTGGAGCCAAAATATTCACTGATCAGTAATGAAAAGAATCCGACAGAAGTACCCCGTGTCCAGATTTCTCAACTGCGAGCTGCGTGTCCCTTTGGTGGTATTCAAATTAAGCCAGGAGGTGCATGATGAGGTTTTTTATTATTATTTTAATAGTCATTTACTTTAATGTATATTAACAAAATTTTAACACATCAAACTCGTGGGTTTTATTATCTTATAATGACCCTAAATTAGTTTTTAAGCTTGAGGAAAGGAGGCACTTATCGGCACCAGACTACAGCCAGCTGAGGCAGACAGCTGCTCCACAAAAGCAGGGCATGTGAAGAAAATATACTCAGTAAATAACCTGACTGGGCAGAGAGAGTTGGTTAAAAACTGAAATGATGCATGGGTTGCTGGAGTAAAGGAAGCAGCCTGCTTATGGGAAAGACGGAGGAAGGGAGAAGATGGAGAAAGGGGAACAGATTGTCACCTGAGACCAAGAACCAGAGAAGAAAACAGCAGCATCTCTGTTGACACTGATCTCCTCCTCTGTGAGGTCATTCGCTCTCCCTTCAAATGAAGGACATTCAGACAGAGCATGCTGGAGGTGAAAGGGGAGAGAGAGACAGAGACAGAGACAGGAACACATGAACATGCGTCTCCAGTACCTTCACCACATCTTCATCGGCCGACCTGCATTCCACAGACTCCAACACGTCCACCACAGATCCATCTTCTTGAACCCCCACGACCTTGACGGGAACCGAGACGGGCTTGCCAGTGAGAATGGCGGTGTTCAAAACTTCTGTGTCCTGAACAAGACAGGCAACAAGAGTAAGCCAAGAGGCAGGTGCTGACTGAGCGAGCCACCCATCACCTGGACTCCTGTTAGGAATATGAAGTATCCCCGACATGTTCACACGCTTAAACGTTTTATCCCTGTTAGAACATGGGCCTGCCCCTTTAAGGCAGTGGTCATTCTTGGTACGGAGAGATGGCTCAGAAGTTAAGGTCACTAGCCGATCTCCCAGAGGACTGGGGTTCAATTCCTAGCACCCACACGGTGGGTGGCTCACAACCATCTGTAACTCCAGTTCTAGAGGATCCGATACCCTAGCCTCCACAGGCACTGCATGCACATGGTACACATACAAACACACACACAAGACACTCATACACATATAAAGTAATTTTAAAATTTATACTCAAATAGTAGTCTCTCCTAAGGTGCCAAATCCCACAGTGAAGATCATGCCACAACCCCAATTGCAGCTCTTCTCTGAGACAAGAATTAAGAAGTTGTCTCTGTCTCTCACAAAGTTCCTGCGCCTTTGTGTGTCTCTCTCTGTCTGTCTCTCTGTGTATCTCTCTATATCTCTCTATCTCTGTGTCCCTCTATGTCTCTTTGTCGTTCTGTCTCTCTGTATCTCTGTGCCTTTGTGTCTCTCTGCCTGTCTTTCTGTGTGTCTCTCTATATCTCTGTGTCTGTGTCCCTCTATGCCGCTCTGTGTCTCTGTCTCTGCGCCTCTCTGTGTCTCTGTCTCTGTGTGTCTCTGTCTCTCTGTCTCTGCCTCTGTCTGTCTCTATCTCTGTGTGTCTAGCTCTGTCTCTTTCTCTGTCTTTCTGAATTTCCTCTCCAGGTTTTAAAGGAAAGCATCTCCTTCCCTCCAAGGCCTCTGTCATATTCGTCTATCACAATATCATACTAGCTCTGTCTGCTCTCCCTCCTGCCTCCAGATCTGATCATGGTCTCAAGGCCCCTTTGCCTAATGAAGCACACTCCTAATGAGTAGGCTTCCTTTCCCAAACCCTCCACAGCTGCTCTATTATATTTAACGGCCCGCAGCAGTTGGCACTGTTTGGGACTATCCACCATACTTATTTAGGCAGCATCAGTCACTGGGACCTGCGGCTCTCTGAATAGACAAGGCTGTCTGGCCAGTGAATCCCAGAGGCCGCCTGTCTCTGCTTCCCAGCACGGATATGACAAGCACACGCCACCACCTTGGCAAGCTTTGAATAGGGTCTCTGGAGACTGAAGTCATGACCCCACGTCTACAGGTGCATTATCACTGAGCAAACCTCTCTCTTCAGTAGCTCAGTCTTAGCTTGAGATTCATTTGGAAAGTGGTCGTTCGTTTTGGGGACTTCAGAGCACAATGACCACAGACTTCCTATGGGGTTCAAATTAAGACAACACGGCATGAAGGGACAGAGAGAACTGGCCATACATAAGCCTCTGTACACCCCAGATGCCACCAGGGCCTTCCTGCCCCCTCACCTTCCAGTTCTCCCAGTGACCTCCCTCCAAATGCAGGCATGTGGGTCTTTCCTCTCTCCCTCTGGCAAACTTCTGGGACACTGGGGATTCTATCTTTCTCATTTAGCTAGACCTGTCAATCTCCTGACACACTGGTTTGGCCAGACTTGATCCCACCTGACCCCATTAGGCTTGGAGAAAAGGCACATGACCCTAAAACAACCAGGGAAAATACCCTAGAATTGTGTCCATAATGAAGCCAGAAGAAAAATCAGAAGCAAGACCAAGTTCCTCGTCAAGATTTCTGGATTCCTGAATCCAGTCCCACAAGAAGATCACACAGTCTTTGGACATTTAATAACTGTCTGCTTTTACTAAACCTCAACTTCCCTAAAGCCAGTTTTATCACTTGCAACCGATAAGTCTTATGTGAGACCAGGTGACAGGGTGGGCTCGAGAGAAAGAAGCCAGCTCATGAATCAGTCAGCACCCTGGGGAAGCCCTCGGAGGAGACACTCATGTGTCTCCCAGATTGAGTTTCAAGGGCAGACACAGATTTCATACAGCAAATCATGGCTAGCCCTGACTTACAGCCTCGTTATAAGCAGCTTAGTGGCTGCTTCCACATTTCAACTCTTCCATGAATGAAGCAGATTTCTGCACCTTTCTCCCCATTATCGACAGACAGCCTTCTCAATACTTCCGAAAGTGATCCCTCCCAGCCTGCAGCACACTGAAAAAGAAATTGTTGTGTTCAGCATCACATCAACATCATCCACTGCCGAGACTCAAGGTCAGCATCTGTTAACAGACATGCCTCCCCAGCTCCCGATATCGGATGGGATAGACTTCACACTAAAGTGTGTGTACAGCCTTTTGGAAATTCATTTCCGTAGGTGTTCAACAGAGTGACATCACACAAAATGGCAGAGTAAGACGAGCGGAAGATTCTCTGCCCTGTGAAAGCAACAAGCCATTGAAAACAACTATTTCAAACACATGTGGGCCTGGGACAGCACTTATTCAACAAATGCAGAATCTTGGCTTTTCAAGAAAAAGGAAACCAGAGAGCTTAGTAGCATTTTACTTTGAGCTTCTCTCCTCTCCAGATCCACAGAGGTTTTGAAAACTAGCATCTCACCTTCACAAAAACAAAAAAAAAAGCCAGCAGTGTAGGTGTAGATATCAATGGAGGGGTGAAACTGGAAACCACAAGTCATTGTTGCTGGACTGTCTGCTGATTCCCTGGAGAACCTGTCTGCCAACCTGTGTGTGATCTGAGTCCTGGGTCACCCCATAGGAAAAGCCTTCTACTTGGAGATGTTTGTCAAACAGAATTACAAGCAATTGTTTAATTTCAGGGCTGTTGGAGGCCATGTACAATACTTGATCAAAAATCTTATAGGGAAAACATGGAGAATGAGATGGCTATAGGAGCTTTGAAAGGTAATGACTGACTCCTGGGAAATAACAGACAGAAAAAGTGACAGACACAGAGAGAATATAGATAAATGATGATTAGATAGATAGAATAATAGAAACAGACAACAGTTAATAGAATAATAGACATATAGCTACATAACTGACAGATACATAGATTGATATGTCCATGAAATAATAGAAACATAAATATATGATAAACATGTAGAGTTATAGGAATATAGATATATCACAGATACAGAGATAAATATATAAGACCAACAGATATAAAGATAAACATGATAGACTGACAGAGAGATATAGGTAGCTAACAGGTAGATGATAGACACATAAATAGATGACAGAGTGACAAATGAACACATAGTTGACAGATAAATGATAGAGTGGTGATAGATGATTGATGATTCATATATAGATGACTGATAGATATGTGGTAGTTTGAATGAAAATGCTCCCCCATCAGCTCATGGTGAGTGGCACTATTGGGAGGTGTGGCATTGTTGGAGTAGGTGTGGCCTTGTTGGAGAAAGTGTCACCAGGGATGGGCTTTGAGGTTTCAGAAGCTCAACCTAGGCCCAGTGGTTCATTCCTTCTTCCTGATGCCTGAGGAAACAGATGTAGAACTCTCAGCTTCTCTCCAGCACCATATGTGCCTGCACCACACCATGATTCTGCCAGGATGATAATGGACTAAACCTCTGATCTGTAATCCAGCTCCCAATTAAATGCTTTCCTTTATAAGAGTTACTATGGTCATGATGTCTCTTCACAGCAATAGAAACCCTAAGACAAGATATATAGACATATGATAGATAATAGACAGATAGATAAGTAGGTAGGTAGATAGATATGGATGGATGGATGGATGGATGGATGGATGGATGGATGGATGGATGGATGAATGGTGGGAGGGAGACAGACAGACAGATATAGACAGATAACAGATGGACAGATGGGTAGGTGCATGGATAAATGGATGGATGGACAGATATAGGTTGAAAGTGGATGGATGGATGGATGGATGGATGGATGGATGGATGGATGGATGGACAGATATAGGTTGAAAGTGGATGGATGGATGGATGACAGACAGGCAAACAGATGACACCAACAGATAAATAGAAAGATGATTAATAAATTATTGAATGGTAAAGGGAGGGAGAATAGTCTCCTGCTGGCCAGGTCCCAGGGTAAGGACAGAGAAAAGTCCTGAAGCTGCTTTGTATGTATACAGCATAAACAGTGCACAAGGCTATTAACAGTAGCTGCAAGTAACTTCCTGGCACACTGACTATAACCTCTCAGAGTAAAGACTCAATGCTGCAAACACATACACACACTGAGCCCTGGTTAGGTTTTGTCTTCTGAAGCCTAGAAGATGGTTTAGCCACTGAAACCACTTCAGTGTGGTGATAATGAGAGCCAAGGTTCTTAACACTAGAAAAGTGAGTCTTAAAATGAAAAGAGATGCATCAGGATCTCTGAGAACAAAGCAGTTTGGAGAGATCCAGTGAGAAATTCATATGCTGGGCTTTTTGTGTTCATGTGTATACAGTAGGGAGTGTGTAAGCATGTGTATACAAGAGACTTTTCCTCACTTCAGATCTCTGAGAGGTCTTAGATGCAAACAGCAGACTTCTCCTTCAGCAATCAAAGCACCAAGTGCTGGGGTTTAAGTTCTACATGCAAATGCTGGGGTTTAAGTGCCACATACAATTCTCTGAATAAGAAGGTAACAGGACTCCTTGGGGGAATGGCAGGTTGGTAGGCAAAGGGAAGGAATCTAAAATATCTCATGCAGCTAGGAGGGAACTAAGTTCTCAAACAACAGAAATGTCAAAAAGGACACAGGAGATGGCATAAAGGTTGTCGGTTGCCAACCTGGGACAGTTTAACATCCCAGTAAACAATCACAGCAGCCAGTTCTAATCTATGGAAGAAAGGGAGTTCCTTAACCCACACCACTATGATTCTACAAACAGTGAAGAAGGATGCTGGGTCCTTGGGGTGGCATTCCAATTCACAAACGCAAAAGGAATCATGAAATTAGAACCCCCCACCTGGCAGCCACCATTTATGCCTTAATAGCCACGGGTAAGAATCATTAATGGATCCTGCGGCTGACTCGAAGTCTAAGAAACTGGTTATTTGCAAAGTGTCACAGTATCTCGGTGCAGGAGAAGTAACGATTTCCAAACAAAGCAACAGCAGCTTTCTGGTGCAGACCCTGGCACGCCCCACCCCATCCTTCTGATCAAAGATGCCGTCACTCACGAGAGAACAGACACTGGATCTTGAAAAGGACACAGAGTCACTTCTGAAGTATAAACTGAGCTCGGAATGAAGATGTGTGAAATAAATCCAGCCAGGAGGCACTGGACAGAGTGAGTGACCTTTATAAGCGTGTCACAGTTTGAAAGATAAAGGGTGGGGAAGTACTATCGATTAAGGACAGGGACTAGGACCTCAGACTGGAAAAAATAATTTGGTTGCAATGACCACAAACAGACAGATGATAAAATGTGAGGAAAGCTTGGGGATGAGATAATTGTGGGTTGAAATGTCTGTTCGTGTACTCAAGAACTCCAGGAAAACCCTGTGTATGAGTTATTTCTTTGTTGTTGGTATGATAAAATACCCCAACGGAAAGCAATCTTGGGGGGAGGAGACTGTTTTGACTTATAGTACTAGATGGAGAGGAATGGTACTGGCAAGTTAGGTGGGCCTGGCAGTCAGGAAGCAGAGGGAGAAAAGGAAGTGGGGCCCATCTAAAACATCCACCCTAGTGATGTACTTCCTCCAGCAAGGCTCCTCCTCTCCAAACAGCTCCACCCACTGGGGACCACGGTTCAAACACAAGAGCCTGTGGCGGATGTTTCTCATACAAACCACCATAACCTCATTAAATTATCTAGAGAAAAAGGGCCAGTGTGTACATAACTCACTCTCAAGCAGTTCAAAATAGTGTTTGGTTGGGTGTGGTGGTGCAGGCTTTTAATCCTAGCACCCAGGATGCAAAAGCAGGTATATCTCTGTGAGCTCAAGACCAACCTGTCTATACAGTGTGTTCCAGGCAAGCCAGTGAGACTCAGTCTCAATAATAATACTAATGGTGATGATGATGATGATGATGTCATGCGTTTGTGTTGAGAGAACACTAACACTTGGGGGACCCTAGAGGAGGAATCTGAGAAAGGCATTTCTCCAGACTCATGGGTCCAATCAGAAGACCAAAAGAACACAGCAAGAAGGAATAAAGGAATAAATGCACAGATACAGGGTTCAAGTGCCTAATGAATCTAACTAAACATAGTTAATGCTTTTCTTAAATATTAGATGATAACCAGGCACTGTGACAAGTGATTTCTGTCATTCATAGAAATCATTTTCTATTGATAATATTCATTGATTTTATTAACATGCTATTTAATCCTGGGATAATCCAACCAGAGGGTGACTATCTATGTCCCTATTGCATAAATGATGAAATGGAAGCTCAGAGGAGTTCAGCGATTTGGCCAGAATCATGATGTTGCTAAGCAACGGGGATAGGATGGGGACAGAAGCTCTTGGATGTCACAGCTCCCATCCTGGGTGCTTAACTGGTCTTCTCAGCTCACATACACAATGGACCCTCAGTCCCATTCCATCTCCTAACTCCAAGTGAAGCGTTAAGGATAAAAGAGAGGTTTGTAGGGACGTTGATTTCAAAATCCCTCACAAATAGGCTATGTAGGGACTAGAGAGATGGCTCAGTGATCAAAGTTGATTGGCGTACAAGCATAAGGACTGCAGTGCATATCCCCAGAAATCCACACAAATGTTAGGGGGGTGATGGAGGGTAGCCAGTAATTCTAACCTCAAAGGCAGAAAATGGGGGTCCCCAGAGCAAGCCGCCTAGTAAGACTCGTAACACAGTTGAGCTCTTGTTGATTGACAGACCTCTGCCTCAATGAGTGAGATAGGAAAGCAATTGAGGATGACTCCCAACATCAACCTTAAGCCTCCACATGCATGTCCTCACACGCACATATGACCTCATACATGCAAAAACATGCATACACATATATGCCTATACCACGACTACATGACAAATGGAAAAATTTTAATGTGATATGAATATCCATCTGTTTTTTTGTAAAAAGAGATGAGTAGTCTCAAAGAAGCAGATGACACCATATGTGACTTCTGGAATGCTCTATTCTAGCTTCTACTCCAGCCTATGAGGCTCTCGATCACCCTTTCTGAGGTCTGGCCTCCTCTGTACTCTGGTCCCTGGATTCAGAGCAGGAACCTAATGACACCATGAGTTACAACACAGCAGCTGTAAACTTCACTCAGAAACCAGCAAGGACACGGGCTCTAATTTATTTAACAACTTTCAACCCAGTGTTGTGTGTTATATAACTCTAAGCTAGGTCCGGCTCGCCCGCTATTTTTAGACAGTGGTAATTTATTATCCACAAGGCAGTAAGAGATGTCAGAAGTCAGCTCTTCTCCAGTTCTTGAGCAGCACAAACAGGATAGTTCCAAACAGGACAGAGAGTCAAGGTGGCCTCCAGTGAAGGGCTGGGGTGCAGTCTCCCAGGTGCGTTCCCAGGAAAGAAGGAAAGGCCAACTAGAGTAGCCAGTGTCCAACCAGTGTCTAAGACAGGCTCTTCACACCAGAAGCTGAGAGCAGTAGAGTGACATTGATTGACTGATGAAACTAAAGGTTACCCATGGGGAAGCTGGAGGTCTACCACAGCAAGATACAAAGGGGGTGGGTGGCGGATGCAGCCAGCCCCCTACCCATGCAGACATTCTTCAGGGAGTAGGAACTGAACCACCTAAAGCCACAGGAGCAGGATCCATGGCCCCATCTTTGCCATAGCTTCCTATGCTTCCTGGAGTATATTAAGATTTCAAAGACTATGGAGTGGTTGGTGGTAAAACCATCCAATATGATGCAAGGACCATTTGTGGAAACCTTCCTCCTCTGCTCCCTATCACCATAGCAACAGTGACAAGGCACCAAGTCATCATTTTATAGTCACTGTTGACTGGTCTAGATGTGAGCAATGGTCCATGCTGGGCCAACAAGCTGTCTCCTGGAAATCAATTTAGAACCAGGGCTAAGAAACTCCGACCTCTGCACAGCTTGTTTCCAGAAAGGAAAAGCTGAACTGAGAGGCGGTGACAAGGCATTTCTGCCAGCAGACTAGCAGGCAGGAAGGGACAGAGATAAAAGGTGGAGGCTTTATGCAGAGCTCCAGTCCTTACTCTCATGCCACACCCTCCTCCTCCTCCTCCTCCTCCTCCTCCTCCTCCTCCTCCTCCTATGCCAGGACGCACTGTGTCCCGACAAAGAACCTCCACACTGGGCTCCCATTGTTGCTGGTGGGTTTCTGTCACTTGATGCTTGTCACAGTTTAGCTTCAGCTGTCAACTAGACATAAACCTAGAGTCACCTGGAAAGAGGGACCCTTCACCGAGAAATGTCTTTTATCAGAATAGAATGACTGAATGTCTGTGGGGCTTTTTTATTTGCTAATTGATATAGGCAGGCAATGGCTTACCCAAAGTCACCACCAGGCTGATCACTGAGATGGGATCTGATCATCTCCAAAGCACAGGCTCTTTCCCATGCTGCAGAGCACGTGGTTGGAAGCTGACATCGGAGGGGGTGAAGCTGGAGGCAGTGTGAGGATCTTTATCTTGTCAGTGCCTGGGTTCAATTGGGGCATGACACAGAAAAGTACAGGACACTCTCCTGCCTCCATATCTGGTAGAGAACTAGAAAGAGGCTGCGTTACACCGTGATGTACTGTTGTCACCCTGAGCCTTCCACTACCCCCTCAAGAGGCAGATAGGGTGGAAATCGGAGGAGTCCATAAAACACCCCTTGAGGTTCTGAGTCTGGGGTGTGGATCTGAGGATCTCAGGGAATGGTCCATCTCATAGCAGGCTAATCAGACAGAGTTGGGCAGTATTCCCAAGATCAGGGAAACTCATAGGTTTACAGAACCCATGTGAGCTGGATGCAGCAGAGAGAACTCTAAACCTTAGACTGTCATGGAGGCATATGAGTGTCAGAAGACAGAGCCATGGGAAGTTTGAGCCAGACTGGTTTCCAGGAGTGCCTCTTCCTGTGCTCCTCATTCAAGGGTGCCCTGTTTATCCACACAGCAGGCTCCTACACTGCATAATAATTACATGCATTTTCTCTAATCCCCTTCCACCTGTTAGTACTCCCTTAATTACAATTGTAACCACTTAAGAGTGTTTCTTCATTGGCTTGGGTGGAGGGGGATCTCAGCCTGTTTGAGCTAAATTAAAATCTAACACACAGGACTAGCGAGCAAAGGCATCTGTCTGATTAAGAATCTAAAAACAGGCTGATGGCAGTACTGAGAACAGCACTACTGAGACTTGAGCCCACAATGACAACTTCATTTAAACAAGAATACATCTTCTGGGATAGTTGCTGTGAACTGCCTGATGCTTGGTGACCACAGTGAGCATGGGAGGAGGCACCTGCTGTCCAGGATAGAGGGATGAAGGGACAGACAATGTATGGAGAGAGAAATAGATGGATGGGTGGATATATGACAAATGAACAAATAGGTAGGTGAATGGATGGACAACAGAAGGATGGCTGGAAGGCTTAATGGATGGACAAAGGGTAGACAGGGATAATTGTGTCAATGGGTGGATGGATAGGCAGAGAAATGGATGGATGGGTGGACAGATGAATGAATGGATGATAAGTGGATAGATATATGGACAAACAGATGGTTGGATGGATAGATGCATGGATGAACAGCTGGATGGGTAGGTGGATGGACAATGAATAGACAGATGGATGATTGGATGGATAGACAAATGGTAGGTGAGTGGATGCATAGGAGAAGAAAAGGATTGATAGGTGGATAGATGATAGAAAGACAAATGTTTGAACAGATAGGTAGATGAATAGATGGACAAGAGATGATGGATGGATGGATGGATGGATGGATGGTTGAGTGGACAGATGGATATTTGGATGTACACACTGCTTCATACACATGTGCATATATCCCCTCACACACATACGCACACATCACACACACACACACACACACACACACACACAACTATGCCACCACATAAGGATTCTCTATTATAATCAAAAACTTTCTTTAAAAAAGAATATGTGAAGAGGAGGAAATCCAACCTTTCTGGGCAAACCTGAGAGAAGGCATTTGAGAATTTACATCTTGAGATGCTAAAAGAAGGTAGCAGGAAGCAGAATTCTGAAAATTACATCCGAGTCTGTTGTTTCATGGGATTTCTTTTTCTTTTCCATAGGGAACCTGCCAAGACCAAATGTGTGGCATTGGAACTGAAGCCCTCCTCCTGGTCCGCTTGATGCTACCATCCAACCTTACTAGACACAAGTGCTGAAGCTAATAAATACAATAAGCACTTTTCTCTGTGACTGAAACTCAGAGTAAGGACCGTGCTGCTTGTGAAACCCATTTCAGTATTCACACTGATGTCAGCACTGCCTGCAAATCTGCCCTTGTATTCTAGGCTTCCTTCCATCAAATCCCAACATAGCCTTTCCCTGCCTGGGTGGTGAAGCGCATGAGTGAGCTCAGACAAGCTTCCCTGAGCTGCTACGACAAACTACCACAAACCAAATGGCTCCAAACAACAACAAAAACGTACTCCTCCCGGGTTCTAGAGTCCAGAAGTCTGGGATCTGGAGGAGCCAGACTCCCCCAGGAGACTCTAAGGGAGAAAGGCTAGCTTCTTACAGTGCCTGATGCCTCCAGGTGCCACTTGGCTCATGGGAGGATCCTCCTCATCTCTACCCTTCTTGACGTGGTAGACTTCTGTGTGTCTTGAAGCCTCCTTTTTTTCCATAAGAACAGTGGTTAGTGTGGGTCTAGGCACTACCATCCGTCCCAGATGGACTCTCTCAAAGTATTTGATTACTACCTAGAGGCTACATTTCCAAGTAAAAGTTCCATGCCCACAGGTTCTATCGGTTTAGAAACTGGATAAATCTTTTTTTAAGAGTCAGGTCTTATTTCTATTTACTTTTTAAAATGTGTCTGTGTGGGCATGTGCACATGAATGTAAGTTGCTCACAGAGCCCTGAGACATCTGCTTCCTCTGGTAGTTGGAGTTATAATTGGTTGTCAGCTGCCCTGTGGGTGCTGGGAATCAAACTCAGGTCCTCTGCAAGAAAAGTAACTGCTTTTAACCACAGGGCCATCCCTCTAATATGGCTTATTTTGCAAGAGAATATAAAATAAGGCACAAAACAACAAGCATTTACCTTCATGTTAAAAACAACAACAACAACAAATTATTTTGGCTCTTACCTGTATTCACAGAGAAGCACCATTTTAAGCATTAAAACTAAAAAGCTAGGGATGTAGGTCGGTGGTGGGATGCAAGCTTGTGTATACAAAGTCCTAAGACTGAATCCCAGGAAAAGAAAGAGGTGGAGCATAAACTAGTGGCCTTGTCACTCCCAATACTCAGAAGTCAGTGGTTGGAGGATCTAGGCTTCACGGCCATAGGGAGACACTGTCTCAAAAAATACAAATCAATTAGGTAAAAATAAATAAATAAATAAATAAATAAATAAGCCATCACTACTTTGAAGAAATTAATGTATATCTTCCCCATTGCTTATAAAAGTCTTCCTGCAAAGCAAATGATCACTTCTCAGTAGTGGTGACTCTTTTCCTATAACTGACAGCTACAACATTCCACTATCCAGAAACCCTGAAAAACTACAGGTTTGACTTTTTGCTTTCAAAGAATTGACCCAAACAAGCAATGGCTGACCACTTCCAGACGGAGGGGGCAATGCTTATTTTTAGCTGTCCCTAGCTGGGTGACAGAGAATGCTTTACACACACACACACACACACACACACACACACACACACTAAGGAAGTTCAAACAGACTTTCTCTATGTAGCCTTGGCTATCCTGGGATTCGCTCTGTAGATCAAGCTGACCTTGAACTCACAGAGTTTCGCCTGCCTCTGCCTCCTGAGTGTTGGGATTAAAGGTGTGTACCTATGATGCCCAGGTTTCTACACTGTGACATTGGCTTTGAGTGAGTGGAAAGTGGGCAAAGGCTGCTTCACAACAGCCGAGATCTTTGCCTGGGTAAGGGCTTGATTAACAGTAGGATGTCCTGACATCCAACAACCAATCAGCACTTGGCATTCATCTGACTCCTCTAATTGGCTCAAAGTCTTGCACCTGACTCTAGCTGATCCAATGATTGATCCTGTGACTGACAGCCTCCTCCTTGCCACAGAGCCTTTCCTGGGGGAAGAGGTTAGCCTAACCAGTAAATATGACTTATGCTTTTGTCCTGGGGCCATGGTTATACAGCTATAGTCCCTAAATCTGTGGCTGGAAATCAGATTAAGACAGTGGGGTCCAGGGACCCCCTCCAGCAAGGCAGCGACCAGCCTGCCTCCACCAAGCTCAGAAACAGCTTTTTTAAAGGGACTGGGCTGAATTCAGTTGTTGCTAAGTGGAAATGACACTCATAAGAGTATTTGGGACAAGTCACCCCTTTCTCCTGCTCCCCTTGGGCACCTTGTGGGAAGAAACATACCTCCCCAATGCCTTGGTCTTGGGCTTCTCATCTTTCAGAAAGGTGAGGGATACAATCCTGTTGTTTAAGCCCCTGGCCTGTGGTGTTTTGTTATGGCCCCAATACAAGATGTCACTCTCAATTATGGCTCCCAGCCATAACAGAACCCCAGGGCCACCACATCTGTTTGCAAAACGGATGGTAATAATTTTCTCTCCTAATTATACCTGCCAGCACCTGCTCTCTTCGCCCTTGGCTGGATGTAACTGTGATTTTGTTAGCACAGTAACGCCATGCCTTTCCTGTCACCCACTGTCACCCACTGTCAACAACTTCACGGCATCCCTGGGAGGCAGGCAAGAAGGGAATGGCTGTTCCCACCACCCAGATGAAGACAGTGTGACGCAGGGGGCATCCTGCTTGCTCAGGGTCACAGATCTGGTTATAAAATATTCCCTGGGGAAAGAGATATGTCGCCTATCATCTGCATAAATATTGCTATGGGGTCATACCCATTACTAGTTATTTTAATATGAGACCGGGTATGTTCTCTACTCAAATTCTGCTCCTGCAGTATGCACTGTGGGATAGATAAGACAAGAAAACCTCTGGGTCATTCTTGATCTAAAATCCTGAGCCACATAAGTGTACTTGAGTAAGAGACATATTTTCTCAACATACAACCTTATCATGAAATACAGGACTGAGGGCCAGTGAAAAGGTTCCGCCGGTAAAAATTCTTGCTGTCAAGCCTGATGACCTGAGTTCAATCCCCAGGCTCATATAGTATAAAGAGAGAACTATGGGTTGTCTTTTGACCTCCACAAGTGGACTGAAGCATTCACACTTCCTCCCCCCAAAATAAACAAACAAATGTATAAGCAGGATCACCTCTATCCATATACCTGACACTCTGCCACATAACACTGATTTTCTCCCTCTCAATCACATATCATTTTCTGAAGTATTTTTATTTTTTCAGGTCCTCCTGTAGGGGAGGTTAGTGAGGCAGGCTTACTTGTCTAGCTCATTTTCCCTTTGCCTCAGGATAAGTGGATGCGGGAGAGAGGTTTGGCGAGTGGGTGGGCGGAGGCATTCACACCTTAACTAATGGGCTGGCTGATTAGTCGGCTCTTGATTTATAATGCCTGAGAGCAAACCCTGAAGTTTCTCAAGCTGATGTCCTGGCTGTGATCCAGTGCTGGCTCTCCCACACACTGTTCCGATAAGCACTTGAACATGTTTTGGGGACGTCAGAGATTAAGACCTGCATCCTTTGCTATTTGGTTTGTATCGCTACCACTTCCTTTGCCATAAAAGTATAAATGTAAGAAAGCCAACCATCAGCCATGAGGTCATAGGAATCCCCAGGCTTTGGTTCACAACACTCCTTCTCTGGTTTCCCCTATACCAGACTCTCCTAGCAAGAGTTAGTCAGCTCCGTAAAAGAATAAATCACACTATGGTCCACAAAGTGAGTTCCAGGACAGTCAGAGCTGTTACACAGAGAATCCCTGTTTTGAAACACCCCCAAAAATATTTATTTTATTATGTGTATATATGCATGTCTGTATATACACATGCAGTGCCCACATAGGCCAGAAGAGGACGACAGATCCCTTTGGGCTGGAGTTAACAGGAGGTTATGAGCTGCCCAATGTAGGCATTGGGAATTGAACTCTGGGTCCTCTGTAAAAGAAGCAAGCACTCTTAACCAGAGCTATCTACTGAGTACCCTAAGCCAACTCTTGATGAAGACAAAGCCGTTATTCTTTTGCCTTTCTTCCATCCAGGAAAAGAGATGTATGTCTAGACTCCACAGCCCCCTTCGGTAATTGTAAAGCTATGCATGTTAAAGAAAGGGCCCGGAGAGTTCTGAAAACTTGACCCCACTGCCATAAAACCACTGGAGCAAGACCAGCAGCTGCCCATCACCAGGCAGGACCTCCAATTAGCTGCTTGTTTATGATGATCGCTAAAACACTGAGAAAACGATAACTACTAACTACAGCCCTTGTGAAGCTTGGGTCGGAACAATAAAGAATTTAGGGCGAAGGGGACATCAGCATCTAAAATGGACACAAGCTACAGAATGGCGGGATAAGGAATGGAGACACAGAGCAAAGAGAAGACACAGCGTAGCAAGGGCAGCCGCTGACATGACGGAAACACCAACCTGAATGAAGTTTCTGAACTGGTGGCTTCTTTATACCAAAATGGGATTTCTTTAATGAACAAAACACGTGTTAGACTCAGCCTTGCATTCGGCAAGGATACAGCTGTAATCTGACAGCAGACATCCGCTGCACTCCGCTGTTGTGTCTGTAAACGCTCCCAACTTCCAAAGTCTGGTGACAGCCTCTCTTCCTGGTGGCTCCCTTGTCAATTTTAACCACCCACTCACACACACTCTCTCTGCCGTTCCTTCTTTTGAATGAACCAGGCATCGGAGGAACCACTGTCTTACCTTCTGCCTTTGAAATCATCCCTCTACCCCAACTTTGCATGTGTGGCCGTCAGAGGCGGGGAGGGGGGAGGTTACATCTGGCTTCCCACCCCCCACATCAGCTGATGTCATCCCTACGTGGGCATCCTTGAAGGATGGGATGAGTGGCTTGTTTTTGTTTTTGTGTCCTTTTTTGTAAGATGAAAGGTCGACTTTTCAATAGGTGTAGACATTTGCAGAGTGTTTCTCATGAGAATCCCTATGACTGGGGGTAGCCTTGTTCATGGGTTCTTAAGGTGTGGCTCCAGGCCACATACACTCCTGGATTCATGTAACTGAAGGGGGATGGAGAAAAAAAAGCTGACAATAATACAAGTTTTCTGAGTAGGACAACAATTAATTCAAAATTAAATGTACAATGAACAGAGGCACTTCTGGCTGGCAGGGCTTGCCCGTGTTATGCCTCAACACTGCACAGAAGCCTTGGTTCTGAACACACATGCATGCACACTTTGCTTGAGGCAACACCAACAAATGCTGCCTAGGATGGCTCAGCTCACATTCCAGAATATTCTGTTATGACTGGCTGGGTTTTTGCTGTATGCACAAAGTTTTCTGCTCTTGTAAGAACAAATGGTTTGATAGCAGAAAACAAAGGTTTTTAACTTTCCTACTGCCATTCCTCAGCATTAAACCAAATTAGTTCATCGTTGAATTGGACTATGCTAGAACTAGAACATCTGATTTCAAAAATTGCTGTTTGAGTTACTGGCTTGGGTTTCATTTTTTTTTTAAGTTGTTAACTCATTTTTGGCTTGGGATTAGAACAAAAATCTCTAACAATTTCTAAAAGGACTTTTAACACACTCTGCCACTGTGCACTTATATTTACATAAAGTGTGTTCTCAGTGTTCACAATTATAAAACCAAAATACTGATCAACTTGCAAAGTCATTAAAGATGCTTTGTCCTGCAGGATCACACGTTCAGCTGTGATTTAAGTCTCTGTGTGTGCGCTTGTGCACGAGTGCACACACACTCGTGTGTGCAGGAGCCAGAAGCCCATATTGTTGTCTTCCTCTATCATTATCAAAACGGGTCTCTCAATGATCCTAGAGTTTACTAATTGGTCATGACCTGCTGGCCAGTGAGCACCAGGAACCCTCCTGTCTCCACCTCCTCCATGCTAGAATCAAAAGCACACCCCACCAACCACATCTAGCTTTTATGTGGGTACTTGGGATGAAAAGACAAGTCCTCATGTTTCTACATAAAACACTTTACCCAGGAGCCATCTTCCCAAACCCAAATTCTTTATTTGAAAATAAACAATCACACCCATCTCGTATGTATGTGAATTTACTTTTATGTTTAATAAATGGTAAAAAATATGATGCAACCAAAGAATTGTTTTAAGATAAATATCTTCATGGTTTATCAGTGTTTAACCTGCATGCCTCTCTTACAGACTTATATAATTGGGTCACATAAAAGTTTCTTGGGACAAAGGGGTCACAAGGGAAAATAATTTAAGCAGTCTTGGCTGGACCCACCTTGTCAACCTTTTGCCTCCAACCAAAATGTCACATCACACTTTGCTATCAGCCTTACTGGATATAATTTGCATACAAACAATGTACCTTTTTTCAGCTTAATGCTTTTGACAGGTACAAGCACCCGGGTGAGGACTAGGACACCTGAATGGTGAACACAGCTGGTCCATTGTTTCTATGGCTTCTGTGTCCACAGATCTGGATCCAGCCAGTCATGGAAAAAACAAAATTTAATTTCCAAGCCAAGCATGGTGCTGCACACCCTGGTACAAAGCTACTCAGGAAGCTGAAGCAGGAGACTCCCAAGTTTGAGGACTGCCTGGATTACAAAGTGAGACCCTGTCTCAAAGTAAAGGCAGGGCTGGGGGTAACTAATTAATTAATTAATTAATTTAATTAAAACTGCACCTATATTAAACATGCACACAGCTTTCTCTTGTGGTTGAATCCCACTGGGCTATGCCTGGATTGGTGCCCAATACTCGCTTGTGTTAAATGTTGTTGAATGACTACTACTTGACAGCTGTGAAAAATAGGGAGCTCCCTAAAGGGCACTAGGTGTGGGGATGCTGCCATTGGTCCATGAAGAGTCCTGTGCACATTTTAAAACGGTGCCTCTTCCAGCGCTGATTGGCTGTAATGTTGTTAGGAGAGCGAGGCCCTTGTGTTTGCAGTACAGCTGGCCTAGTAAATTCTCACAGCAATGTCAAGGATGTGACTGGCACTGCCCACAGCACGACTTACTCAACCTTACACACAATCCTGTGTGTTCCAGCCCCACCAGGCTAAAAGGTCAATGGGCATGAACACAGCCAGACCCAGCCGTGGTCAAGCTGGATCTGATCACACACGTCCTCCCCCAAACTCTCACGTAGGGACCTGCCCACCATTGCTTGTCTTAGTTAAGATTACTATTGCTGTAATGAAACACTATGATCAAAATAAACTTTTCAAAGAAAATAAACTTTCAAAGAAAGGGTTTTGGCTTACATATACTGAATCACAATCCACTGCAGGACGTCAAGATAGGAACTCAAACCAAGCAGTGACCTGGAGACAGGAGCTGATGCAGAGGCCATGGAGGATGCTGCTTACTGTCTTGCTCCTCATGGCTTGCTCAGCCTGCTTCCTTACAGAACCCAGGACCAGCAGCCCAGGGATGGCATCACCCACACTGGGCTGGGCTCTCCCACATTAGTCACTAATTAAGACAATGCTCTACAGGCTGGCCTACAGCCTGATCTTATGGAGGCATTTTCTCAATTGAGGCTCTCTCCTCTCAGATAACACTAGCTTGTATCAAGTGCACATAAGAAGTAGCCAGGACATTGGTCCTGCAATCCAGAGTGACTATGTACACTCAGATTCTGATACCAAAAGTGGACTCACAGTCAAAGCATGTGACAAAGCTGCTAAGGAGGAAATTTGTGTCTACCCTGATGTTCAACAATATCAAAAAAGAAAAAATACCAGCAGAGAAATGACATGTTGACATTTGGAGGAAGCGACCTGAGTATGGGCAGAGCTCTGCCAGAGAGGAGGGCATGGAAAGGGGTAGGGAAGGACAGCTGAAGTGTCCGTTGATGGGTGGCTTTTGGTTTTCCAATGGACTGCATCACACAAACCCACTGGGGTTGGAGGGCACACATTGCTCTGAATTCCAGCTTCTCTGCCAGGGAGTGGGTAAGACTGGAGCAGGGGTACAAGGAGATACACCCTTCCCCTCATCCACTGTCTGAGCCCAGGCCACCCTCTGTCCATTTCTGTGGAGAAAGACTCCAGTCATTCATGATGACCAGTGACCTTTCAGAACCAACTCGCTTGTGCAAATCCAAGGGGAGAGTGTAGCCTGGTGTACTTGGTCATCTGCAATTCTGTGAGATGCAGATCTGTTCAGCACTTTCACAGACACTGTGAGCCAGCAGTACCAGGATCTAATAACACTGTATGCGTACACACACACACACACACACACACACACACACACACACACACACACACACAGCATATATTTATATATAGCATATAGTGTTTATATAAGACATATAAACAGTAAATATATAAGGTTGTATGTAACACTATATGCTTTATATATAAAACACATATAGTGCATATATAGCCTATCTATAATAATACATATATAATAACAAAAATAATGTTATTTTCCCTCATTGTCACCAGGGAAGAAAATGGCACAGGAAACTTTATCGAATGGTGTATTAAATGAATGCCAGTGTGACCATGTGACACACAATGACAGAGATAGTACAGATAGATGTGTGAGAGAGACCACGGGCTTCTCTCTTCTTCACATGAAGGAAACCAGGGACAGAAACACAAATTTGGACCATTTGCCCTCTTGTGACAAAAAGGCAGTAGAGGTGCTGGAGAGACAGCTTGGGGGTTCAGAGAACTTGTTGCTCTCACAGAGGACCCAAGTTCTGTCCCCAGCACCCACATGATGGCTCACAATGGCCTGTAACTCCAGCTCTAGGTGGGATCTTACACTCTCTTATGGCCTCCATGGGTACTGCACTCAAGTGTACATATGCCCCCATATATATGCATGTGTGTATGTTTGTATGTATGTATATATTATATATATGTAATTAAAAATATAATAAGTCCTCAAAACACTATTCCCAGCCTGATCATAAAGGCATCCCATGCATTTCTGCTTGTTTCCACTAGGGCCATGCTCAGCCACGGGTTCCAGGAGGATGACAGACTCATCACACCAATAAACTGCCCCACAAATCTCCCGGCTTAAGGGCTCCCGTAGCCATCCCCTGCTTCTGCAGGACTTTATTGCGAGACTGTGGCAGAGCAGCATTGCTTTAAGCTGTGAACTGTGGGAAATTCAGTGTGCAATATCACCAGGCCAATAAAATAAACAATAGCTCATTGGTGGCTGTTGTCAGGGACCTCCGCCATAATCCAGCCATAGCATTATCACGCCCTCCTCATAGAGAAGACACGACTCCAGGTCACACTGTAGAAATACCGCCTCTTAAGATAGGAAGCAAGTTCCAAGAAAACAGACTGGAGGCTTATCTGCCAGTTAAAGATTAAGCCTAGTGAAAATTACCAAGTCACTCAGGCGTAGGCTTGAGCAATAGAGGATGAGATTGTGAAAGATAGAGTTGAAACCTACAGTTAGGTCACCAGGCGACACAGGATGGCCTAACCCTCCCACTGACCTCTGCTCCGCCAGGCTCATAGCAGCTGCAGTTAACGCCCCCATTCCCTCCTCTCCTCGCTTCCCGCCTGCGGTCCTATATAAATCCCTTTGGGATGAATAAAGGTTGTCAGCTTGATCAGAATCTTGTCTTGCCGTCCGTTCCTGTACCCCCTGTCCTTCATTTTCTCCTAGGTGTCCCCTACGTTAACTGTCCCCCGCCGGACGGGTCAAGTGCTTTAAGCTGTGAACTGTGGGAAATTCAGTGTGCAATATCACCAGGCCAATAAAATAAACAATAGCTCATTGGTGGCTGTGGTACTTGAAGGCCTGTAATCCTAACTACTGAGGAGGCTGAAGCAGTGTGACCCCAAGGCTTTCTGGGCTACGTGGCAAGTTCAAAGCTAGCCAGCACAACTTAGTGGGTCTTGTTTCAAAAGACAAAGTAAACAATTCTCAGATAGTATAGCACAATGGTGGATACTTGGCCAGCATTTGTGAGTCCCTAAGTCCAATCTCCAGGAAGGGGTGGGGGGAGGAATATGAACAGGTTAAAAGGCAATCTACATCCCTCATCTTGTTCAAAACAAGCCAGATGCAGAGAAAGGCTCAGAAATAGATGTGTCAAAACTTGTCTCTTGGCGGTAGGAGGAAAGATTATTTTTATTTTCTATTTTTTGAGAGGCTATGTATAACATCCCTTCTAGAAAGAGAAGATGTTTTGGGAAAATGAAATTATCGGCCTGACTCAATTTCCTCATCACCTGTGTAAAAGAAAGAGAAAAAGGACTTTAGTGTCTGCAGGAGAAGAATTGGGGTCTGGTGGGAGGGAAGGGGAGGTTTGTGTTTTGTGTCTGTCCCCACAAATGCCTGACATGCCTGCAGGAGGCTTCTCTTGTGCCATTGGACATGGGGATGTGGTCAGAGGACCTGACGGACGCCTCGGCTTTGCATGCATGTGGTGCACAGACATATGTGTAGGCAAGACACCAAAACACATTAGAAAAAAAATAAATAAAACATTAGAGTAATTTTATAAACTAAAGACATGGTGGTGCATTCCTATCAACACTCAGGAGGTGGAGGGGGGCATCAAGAGTTCAGGGTCATCCTTAGCTACACAGAGAATTTAAGGACATCCTAAGCTACACAACACCCTTTCTTTAAAAAAAAAAAACAATTTCAAGCGTATTAAAAGAATTACTGGCATGCCGGGTGGTGGTGGCACACACCTTTAATCCCAGCACTCGGGAGGCCTCCAGAGGCAGGTGGGTCTCTGTGAGTTCGAGGCTGGGCTGGACCGACAGCCTCCAAAACAATACAGAGAAACCCTGTCTCGTAAAAAACAAAAAAAAAAACAAAAAAAAAAGAATTATTGGCATAAAGGTGGGCGACTACTCAACGGTATTTAAAGTAACAAAAAAGGGAATAAGGACAAACAAGGCCATGCCCTCCTAGAGCTCACACTCCCATGGAGAGGGAGCTGCTCCTCTGCCCATCTCAGGTGTGACCGGGTGGCTTTGGAGAGTGCTAATTCTGCAAAGGAGAGAGCAAAGCTGGACATCAAAGTGGGGGGGGGGCTGGAGGCTGCACAGCCGCCCCCAAGGAGGGGAAATCACTAACCCTGTGACCGGAATAAGCAGAACGAGCCACCTCCTAGGACACGGCGGGTCTGTGCCATGGCCTTGTGGTGAGGGGTAAGACTGGCCCATCTCAGGAAACAGAGAGGCCAGGGTGTCTGTGGTGAGGGGTAAGACTGGCCCATCTCAGGAAACAGAGAGGCCAGGGTGTCTGTGGTGAGGGGTAAGACTGGCCCATCTCAGGAAACAGAGAGGCCAGGGTGTCTGTGTTGTGGCCGGATTCTGAAATGTCCCCACAGACGCACAGTTGAGGACTTACTTACTAGAGTGTGGCCATGATAAGTTTATCAGCAGCAAAACCGAAGGAAGAGATACTCCTCGGCATCCATTAAAGGACAACAGACATGATTTGAAGGCTCTACTGATCCCTGCCCCTTCCTCTGTCTCTCTCTACTCCCCATTTGTCATGAGGGAGTGGACCAGAAGAGGATCAGAATGGAACAGGCGTGCCAGTGGGAGGCCATGACAGTCATCCAGGTAACAGATGGTGGCGTTCACGCACAGCCGCTGCAGAGGGTCCATTAGGAATGTGTTGGGGAAGTCAGAAGCCACCAGAGCTTGGGGACAGCCTGGGTATGATGATGGATGAAAACAGAGGAGAACCAGAGTGACCTATAGATTTTTATTGCCAGAAACTGAATAGACGGTAGGACCTTCCCCAGCCACACGGTGGAAAGTTCTGTCTGCAGATACAGAGCAAGCCTCTAGGACCTTTTCAGCCAGGGAGTTACCAGAAAGTGTTGTCAACCCTTCTGAGAGTCAGTTTCTGAAACCAGATGCACCTGGCAGAGTTAATGAACAGAGGTTTCACTCCGTGAGAGGCTGGTTCTCAGTGCTGGGCTGCCCTTTGAACTGGCACTCAGACAGAGTCACAGACTCAGCCAGGGATCGAGGCTTAATCAGCCGGCAGTGGAATAAAAGGGAATTCCTGGTGAGACATGTGTGGCCCCAGTCGGAATAACTGCCTCACAGCTAATTACTTAAGAAGTACTCGCTGGTCTGCTGCTAATGGAGGGCTGTGTGACCTGCCTGAGATGGTGGCACCCAGCAGTGGGAGCACAGAGCATGGTGATGAGCATCTGGCAGCAGCCATGCTCATGGCCACAGGTGACCCCATGCCCCACCCCCGTGGCTATTCCCCATCATGGAAAAGCTGCCACTCGGGAGATGTGACTTCTTCTGAACCAAAGCAAGAACAATATACGTGACCTTCTCCATGCCTGTTTCCCCTTGGAGGAGGACCCCTATTGTGAGATTTTCACTGCTTCACTGAAGGAGAACATAGTCCATGAACTTTCTGGAGAGATGAACAAGGATAGTGCCATGTCACATATGCAAGTGGTTTCTGAGGGGGGTGGGGACACTGGCACTCAAAGATAGTCAGAGACCTTCCCCAGTCACACAGCTGAGATTTGCAAAAGCAAGGGTTTGATCAAGGTCCAACTGCTCCCCGCCACTGTCCTCCAGCATTGTCATCTGCTGTCTCGCTGGCACACCACCTATCAGCCAGGATGAGAGGCCCAGAGACTTTCCCAGGCAGGGATAGGCCATCAGGGCTTCCCACTTCTCCTTGTCTCTCTCCCAGACAGGGTGCCCTCAGCCAGCCTCTGTCACCGTCCCTCCCTCCTCCTTGCAGCTGAGATCCAGTAAGAATTCCACAACCAAGGGAATGAAAGGTCACAGGCCAACAACAAGACCTGCAAAGTCCTCAGAAAAGCAACCTGAAGCAAGGATAAGGGGGACTTTACCTTTCTGCTACCTGAAGCCTCGGGAAGTACTGGAATTTTGAACATTGGCCTACTGTACTTGCTGGAGCGTTTTTCTGCTGCAACACCCTTACAAGGACTTGCTCAATACTTGAATATTTTTGAGACATACATACATACATACATACACACACACACACACACACACACACACACACACACACACACCCTCCAAGAGAGAATGCAGCATCCATCTCTTTTGGTAATGACATTTTTACACTAGATGTTAAAGGATGTTGTGTTCGTACTGGTCTCTTGGGATAATTATATACACCTTTCACTCACCAAGAGATTCAGGGATCAGGTTGAGGACATCTCGGGAGGCCACACTATTCTGCCTTCCATGGTAGATATAGGATTTTGCCCATGGTAAGAAATGGTATGCCGGGTAATGTAAGCTCTCCTATGCATAATCTATAGATAGATAGATGATAGGTAGGTAGATAGATAGATAGATAGATAGATAGATAGATAGATAGATAGATGACAAATGGATGGGTGTGTGGATGGATGGATGGATGGATGGATAGATGGATAGATGGATGGATGGATGGATGGATGGATAGATGGATGGATGGATGGATGGATGGGTGTGTGGATGGATGGATGGATGGATAGATGGATGGATGGATGGATGGATGGATGGATGGATGGATGGATGGATAGATGGATGGCTGAGTGATGTTTTCAGTAGTCATGCATATTAACTTCTTTAATCCTTGCTCCACTGTGTAAAGTAGGGACCACTGCTCCCTCCACACATTGTAGAGGAGACACATCATTCAGTGGATGACTAGCATCACAGAGCAAGTGCTGAACTTGAGTGTGGGCCATCTAGTAAGTGGAGACTGCCATCTTGCTGTGTGAGCTGTATTTAAGGGGGATCAGTCAGCTGGAAATTAAGAAAAATATATTTTTGAATTTGAGACAACAATTAAAAATATAACAAGTCCATCTTGCCATTGAAATCCAGAGGCTCTGGTAACCCTGGGGAAAGTGGGTGGAGCCTGTTTCCATACCCTATCTCCTCTGACTTGAAGCCTTTACTCATCCCCAGGACCCTGGTACCCTGGGAAACTGAACGGCAAGGATAAGTACGTGTTCACAGCACAGTTAGGCCTTGCAGGCTTCCATAGGCCTCTGCCAATAGCCTTATCCTTAGTAGGTTTCTAAGAGACAGCAGGGTCACCAGTGGAGCACCCAGGAACTGCATATTTCTGACTGGGGAAACTGACAGTCTTAGCCCTTGGAGACAGCTCCTCCTCATACCATTGTCTCCTGCTTGGCTCTGACTGGTACCCACACCATGCCATGTCTGTTGCTGTCTTGCTGATTCAGCAACACCCTACAAGTGATGGATCTGGGCATCTGCATCCTCTATCCTCATCAGGTCAGAGGCACGGCAGCATCAGGTTGGACTGGCATTCAGTGTGTGGAAACAGCTTGTCCCTATCATTTCCAGATACAAGTCCTCCCTGGAAAACCATCCTGGCATTACCATGCTGCCTTCCAACAGGGATCACCCAAACAGGCCCCTGGAGCACTTGCAAGAAAGACTGGTGGTGTGGATGTAAAATCTCGGGATGGAACAATGGCCCTCAGCCAGAGAAGTAGACTGCGCCATCTGCCCCTATGATCTTCCTATGCCTGGACAGTTGTACGGTGATGGGGAATGAAAAGCCCATCCGGGGGCCATCTCTCCACCCACAGCTTCCCTTGTAGGAGGGAAAGAACCTTGTGACTGTTACCAGCCATAGCAACATTTTCCCCAGTCCAGAGGAAACAGAAAGGGTAGACAAACCCATTCAGAATCCATGCGGGTGCCTTCCCCAGCCTTTGCTAAATGGTCCAACCCCTTTTCTGTCTCAGAGAAGAATCCTCGGGCTCTATTCTGAGACACAGAGCTGCATCACTCCACCCAAGGATGCTGGCCAGGGTTTCAGGCTCTGTCTTTAGCCCTGGAATAGAAACCCTTCCTCCCCTGTTAAGGAAAAACTTTACAAAAGTAGAATTCTGTTCCTTCCATCTCTGAGCAGAGAACTTTGGTGTCATCCCTGGTGCCAGGAATGAAGTCTCCTCCGCTCATTGACTGGTCACACAGACCCCCCCAGGTCATGGTGTTGGAAGGGAAGACTGGTAACCTGGGGACCTGACACCCCTTCACGGCCCATCAAACATGTGAGGGTCAACACAAGAACACGTGATCCTCCCCACCCCCATCAAGATCTCATTAAAAGAGAGAAAAGGAATGAAGAAGAAGAGAGATCTCAACAAGGAAGGGGGTCCCTGTCCAGAGGCCAGGTCTTTGTGGAACAGCGGTCACCAAGGCCTGATGCAGAAGCAGGCTGTGATGGTTAAAGTGGACTGTCACCTTGGCTTGATCTAGAGTCACCATGGAAACCAGCCTCTGGGCCTGTCTATGGGGAGTTTCTGGGCTGGGTTAACTGGCATGGAAAGAACCACTCTGACTGTGGGCATCACATCCCACGGATGGAGTAAGAAGGAGAAAGTGAGCTCATTCGTCCCTCTGAGTCCTGACTGTGGACGTCAGGTGACCCTCTGCTCCGTGCCCGTCATTATGTCTTCCCTACTATGGTGGCCTGTGCCCTCAAACACTGAGCCGGAATAAACCCTCCCTTCCTTCCTTAAATTGCTTTTGTCAGGTGTTTAGTCACGACAAGAAGAAAAGTAACTAACACGCTGAATAATACATTAATCTCAGAGTTCCACAAAGGAGTGTGAGTGTAATCAGATCCGACAGTGTAAATACACACACATAAATTATATAATAGTCATTTCAATATTTTATTAGTTATCTATGAGGCTAATAAATTATCTAAGCAGAATGGAGTGGGATAAGCATATGGGTGTGATTTCACCCCACGGCCAGACTTCTGCCTGCCTGGACTCCCTCCACCGGTGGACTATCCTGGATCTGCACTAAGGACGACAAAGCCAGCCCCATGCGTCCACTAAGCCCTTCAGATGGGGTCAGTGCAACCACGGAGCTGAACATTTCTCTTTGGTTTTGTGTTAATTCCGATTGAAACCATCACAGGTAGCTAGTGGTTACTACGTTGAACACGCAGATGCTAGGAGTAAACACTACCAAGGGGCCAGAAGGAACGGACTTGGGGAGTTATAAATAAGTGATGAAGACATGAAGTTTTGGGGTGGGTGGAGATGTGGCAGGCAGGGGTCCTGGGGAAAGTTGGAGGGGACAGTAAAGGTGGATGCACTGTATATATGCATTAAAAACTGTTTAAAGGTGGAGGGCATCTTGGCAGTTGAAGTGTGCTCTGACCTTCACATACAGGCAAGTACATATACATACACACGGAATAAAACTGTGACAGCTAGAGTAGATCTAGCAATAATCATGCTAACACGGTTGGTAATAGTAAAATTAAGATACTGGCCCCATTCATAAATTTGTTTTTAACCATAAGCTCACCACCCCTTATCATAGCAAGAAATCTTTTTAAAGACACAATATTGCTTGTGCTGGTTAATGCTTCTTGTCATAATTTTATTCATTATTTATGTATTTTACAATTGCATAGGCACATGAGCAGACAGGGGCTAGACATTTCACACTGGATTCTTTACCTTGTTTTAAGTATAAATGGGGGAGTTGGCAATTAACAATATAGAGGGAAAGCTCAGCGGTTAGAATACGCCTTCGTGGTGGTTACCGGGCACGATGCCCACCTGCTGCCCATCACTCCAGCAGGCATCTCCCCACACAGTGTGGGCCTAGACTAGATCTGTAGTGTCCATCCTAAACAGACTGAAGTTCGCACTGGACATGCTACGGCTTGTGTTTTTCCCTGTGCCATTTGCATTTTCTTTTCTTACAAGCACATGTTGTCTGAAATAAGAACAGCAAAGGTTTGGGGGACAGGGCAGCTGCACAGGGCAGGGAATGGCCCAGGAAGAAGTTATCTAAACAGCCAGGTTATGGTAGCCAGGATTGTGCTGAGTCCTGGTGGGAAGGGTGAATCCTCTGCTGCTGGGGATCTGTTGCTTTGGAAAGGCTCCTGAGGAATCAGGTCACTGGAGAGATGGGTAAGGGATTGGAGCTGGGCAGACACCTGTAGATACAACTTGATCTGCTAGCGCCACCTGGTGGGGACTCTGGGGGCTGTCACTTGTGAGTCTTCTTAGAGGAAAAACAGAAGCTAAATTTGGGGGGGAATAATATCAACCTCACCATTTGTGGAATTAAAGCCATTTAGAAAGTGGTTTGCTTGGCTATGTGGTGAGTGAAGCAAACGCTACGCCTTGGAGCTTCTCCTAGATGTTTGATCCTTGAGGGGCTAACATGTGCCCTGGGCTGAAGGAAGACTCAATAACTCCACAAGCTATGTGTCTTCCAATTGGTCAGTGACCACACCACCTGTTATCAAATATTTTCAATTTAACCATCTCTCTTAAGTGCTCTAAGCACTTAGAAACAAAGAATAAGGAGCTGGAGAGATGGCTCAGTGGTTAAGACTGCTTATCCAGAGGACCCATATTCTATTCCCAGCACACATGTGATGGCTCACAACGACCTGAAACTCCAGTTCCTGGGGATCTGACGCCCTCTTCTGGCCTTCTCAAGCACCATGCACACAAGTGGTGCATGGATATACAGGCAGTCAAAATGTCCACACGCATATTTTTAATTAAATAAAGGAATGACTTTGGATATCTACTAGAGATATATGTGGTGAACACCGCACAACTATGGCTTCCTTCTAACCCCATCGTAAGGCACCAGAAAGATTTGCCCAACTCCTTCCACAGACGGGATAAAATGAGACAAATCCTACTGAAGGGTGCACGCTTAAGGAAAGGGCAAGGCCAGATTTGAATTGAGGCTAGGGGTGTTTGTGTGTGTTTGTGTGTATGTGTGTGCATGTGTGTGTATGCTGGTGCATTTGTGTGCATGTAACAGCCAGGCATTTCTGTCTGGTGTCTTCCCCTGTTGCTCTATCTTTTGAGATAGGGTCTCTCTCTAAACCTGGGGCTCACAGACTCTGCCAGGCAGTCCGGCCAGTGAGCTCCAGGGACCTTCCTCTCTCCACCTCCTCCGTGCAAGGATTGCAGGGGTGTGGGGTGTGCACTACCACATCTGACTTTCTACGTTCGTTCTGGAGATCTGAGCACGGACCCTCATGCCTGTGCAGCACACACTGTCCTGACTGAGCCCTCTCCTCACCATCAACACGCACTCCACTCTCACCATCAACACGCACCCCACACTCTCCGACTGGTGGGAGGGTGTTCTCCCCTCCTGGACCAGCGTAGGGTCTGGCAAGACCATTTGCTAGTGGACTGCCCTGTGCTGTTTCTTGAGAGGGCTATCATCTGGCCGAGCGCTGGCAGGCAGGCAATTTACCTATTCACAGCTCATGCTGTGATCAACACTCCAGCTCACCTGTCAATAGCCAAAGGCCTTTGTGTTGTTGTTCCTCAAGAAACTTATTGTCTGGACACACGGTTTCCTGATTATTTTCTGCCTTTCGGGGGGGTGAGACAGGGATGTGATCCTGCACATAATCGCTCTGGGTTTCATCATTCAAGACCCATCACCCAGCAAAGCTGAACAATTCCAGAGCAGGAGTCTTTGAGGGATGTGCAGCTCGGCGGCTGTGTCTGCAGGGTAGGTCATAAATATTAATGATATTGACGGAGCCTTTAAAGATTTGTCTTGTCGAGTCCCTTCCATCCAAGTGCCTGGATTCTGCCGTTTTGTGCCTCTGATTGACAACCCGGTTTGTCTCCAGAGCTTGCTTAAGCTGGCTCCAGTTTTTATGCCATTTTGCCTTCAGGAATTACACACTGGCAAAGGGTTTCTCGGGAAGACACAAGGGACTCCCCGAAACATCATGATGGGTTCTTGCCATTGTTTCCACTGGGCAGCAGCTACCCACCCCAAAGCAATCGTCTTGGACTGTTATAAAGTTAATTTATGCCAGGAAGGGATAACACCTCGGGTGTGGTACCTATATGATGGTGGGATGGGCACTTCTGAATCTTGTTGGTGCCACACCCTGGGGTGATGCCCTGTTGTGACTCTGCTGCATGGGTGGCACCCACTCTGCCATGGGCATGCAGACAGTGGCATTCGTACGCCTGTGCCTTCCTTCTGTTTGTAGCCATTTGCAAAGGACATTCGTTGGACACGCATTGTCCTTGACACTGAAGCCTGCTCGATTCAGCTGTGAGATTCTTGGATCACTCAGGTGAGAGCATGTGGGTGTGACTGGGGCTGCCACTGTGTGCTACCAAGTGCAGAATCCCACCGCTCTGCCAGGGGTAGGAGAACCTAGAAGTCAGGCCTGCCAGCAGCTCATTTTAGACACCAGCTGCCAGTGTTGGGCGAGGCCTACAGCAGTGTGTCAGACAGACTTAGTTTAGGGAAAGAAGAATCATGCAGCATGTCTAAAAAAAAAAAAAGGCTTGGGATATCGGGGTTCCGAAAAAGTCGCAAAGGACGGTGGGGTCTGCGGTTGTCTTGGTAGGCAGAATGCAGTCCGCACCGCTGCTTGGTAAGCAGGGTGCAGCCCCCACCACTGCATGGCTGACTTACAGCTGAGGCCAGCTGAAGCCATGGGAACCTGTGAGACTTGGCATCTAGAACCTCACTCCCTGCAGTCAGTGACTGTGTGGAGTGGGCTATTACAGATCTAACGCCCAAGTTCAGAGCACAGGTGTAACAAACCCACCCATCGCCGGTTGCTAAGTAGGTTTAATGAGCTGACAGTCCAAATCCACTGAAGTTGGTGTGGGAGGGAACCTATTTCCTCCAAAGATGTCTATGCCTTAATCTCGGGACATGCAGAAGTGATCTTTGGAGATGAGGCTGCATCGGGGAGGAGCTGACCTTATATTATCCAGGTGGCACAGATGTGAGCCTGGGGTCCTCACAGGAGAGACACAGGAGGGCCAGTCTCAGAGACGGCATAGAAAGGATTCGGTTAGTGAAAGGGGGGCCAGAACCAAAGGAATGTTGGCAATCTCTGTGAGCCAGAAAGCATACCGTGGGACAGGTTCTCCCCACTCCACTCTAACCACCTTCAAAAAACACCCAAAAGGCGCTCAGCCCTGCCCAGACCTTGATCATATATTCTGTAAGGGCCATTTCTGACTTCCACAGTTGCAAGTCAGTTTGTATGGTGGAAGCCATTCTGCCGGAGGTCATTGGTCATAGCAGCAAGGAGAAACTGACAATAGAAGCCCCCTGAAATGGGAGCCAATACTGACCAACGTCCACAACCCCTACCCTGCCTCCCTCTTATATTTGCTGGGTCCATGACACCCTCCCCCTACCCTCCCCACCCCAGCTGACTAGCCGCCTTTGTCCTACTTAAATTCTGCTTGAAGATATGCACTGTTCCCTCTGCCTAGAATGTTCTTCCTCCACAGTCTGCTGTGGCTGGCTCTTCCTCTTCATCTAGCTCTAAGAGCAAATGCTAAATCCTTAGGAGGATTCCGACCGTCACTCCAGCACTGCCCAGCCTGTCCCTAGTCTCCATCTTTGCTCATTCCAGTCTCCCGAACACTCCTCACTTCTAAAATGAAGAACTATCTGAATCTGGAGACTGAGGAGCCAAGACCCTGCCTGCCTTATTCATCACCACCCTCTGGGACAGTGCTTGGCACTGCCCATGCCCAAACGCCATTGGAAATAAAGAGGCATTTGTGCCCAGGCCGTGCTGGAAGGGTTCAGCCAGCGTGACTGAAAGGGGAGCTGATTATCTTATTGCATCCTGTGCTCAGCCCATGGTTCCAGTTGCCTAGAAACTCACCAAGTGTGTTCATTTTTTTTATTCCAACCTTTCTGAAAGATAATGTGTTTTTATCTACATGTGCAGAGCTGGGGCTTTTTAGCTTTAAGAACTGGAGTTGAATGGTAGGTTGCTGTCCTGAACTCCAAGCCACCCACAGGAACAAATCTCCATGCTAAAAGCTCAGTAGCTGGGCAGAACCACCCTCCCCCCCCCAAAAAAAACACTGGAAGCAAAGGGGAAAGTGTGTACATTCAGAAAGGCTAAAAAGGAAAGGCAAGAAAAGAAATGGGTACATTTGTTATCATTTGTGAACCATGAAGGAGGCAGAAAAGAACTATCACTTCAGAAGGTGGTGTCAGTGCCCAGGGCTGAGACCCTCCGTCTGTGTGACCTCCTGGTGAAGACTTCTGCAGCTTATGTCAACAGTGCTGATCTTCCAGAAGTGAAGACAATTGCACAAAATGGCTCCCAAGGCCTACTGAATCCAACTCAAAATTCCCACCTGCTCCATTTTCTCTGTTTACTGGAAAGTGATAACTTTAGCACACAGTGTATGTTACACGTGTTTGCTGCGTGGGGATGTGTGAGTGGATGGATCAATCAACTGATTAAGGGATAGATGTATGGACTTGATAGAGGATGGATGGATGGATGGAGAGATGGATGGATGGATGGATAAATGAGTGGGTTGATGGACAGATCAATAGGCAGATTGACCAGTAGATGAATGGATAATGGAGAGGTGGATGGATGGATCGATGGAGGGTTAAAGGGAGAAAGGGATCAGATGACTCAATGGAGGGATGGATGGTCCAATGAAGGGAAGGATGTATCAATCAGTGGATTTATGGAGAAACAGAGGATGGATGATGGATCAGTGGATGAATGAATAGATGGATTTAGGGGGAAAGGATATGTTGTAGCTGGACCAAGAGATAAAATGATGACTGTATCTATGGAGGGAGGGAGGATCAATGGTCCAATTTAGGAATGGATATATCAATCAATTGATGGACCAATGATTGGGTTGATTTATTAATGAATAGATGAATGGGGGATGGATGGATGGATGGGTGAATGGAAGGAAGGAAGGAAAATAAATGAGTAAATCGTCGCAGTCACTGCCATTGGCAAAATCACTTGTTGGACCATTACACCAGCTCCACACTGGCTTCCCCATTCTCATCACTCTCAGGAACACCCCCAAAGCTGTATTTTACCAGCATTAAGCCAAGGCTGAAACACAACCAACAGGCATCCACAGCATCTAACCCAATGCAGGATCACAGACCCTTGGCAGCAGTTCTCATGAATAAGCCTGGATGAAAGCCCAGGACAATGCACCTTCTCAGAGGGTTCTAGGAGGATTGAACAAGATAGCCCACGGGTGGCAGATGCCACTGGCTGCTCACTCTGTCACAGACAATGCCAGAAACACTTCCCCATGTCCCTGTACTGAGAGGTAGGTGTGCTGTCCAGTCCTGGGAGCAGCAGCAGGAGACCTGTGTTCCTCCACGCCTGTGCGTGATGACCCCTGAGTGAGGGGGTGAGAACCAGGCTGACGGCAAAGACGTGGGGCCATGGAAAGAGCCCCATGGAAGCCCTTCTTTGCAGCCGATGGCCAATGTAAAGTGGGACATTTATAGTCCCCAAGGTAGGGTGGCTGTGGCTGGGAGATCCTTGACAGGTTCTCAGCAGCTGGTGACCCCAGGCTCTCTGTTTCTGCTCCACTATCTCCAGGTACCTGCAGCTCCTCTCAGGGGGCAATGGCTTCATCCCTCACACCATCATGCCAGGGAGAGAAGACCGGAATATCTCTGACTGGTACCCAGCTGCAAATAGGAAGCATTTCCTTCCCTCAGCTCCTCAGCAGACTTCCCCTGGGGTTTTATTATCCAGAGAACAATCATACGACAGTCCCCCTACAGTAATCACCAGAAAATGGAGGACACCCTACTGACGGATTAGGTTAATCCACATATTACCCCAGGGCTTGGGGGAACCCTGCTTAGTCAGTGGCGAGGCAGAAGGCCAAGATCATGCTGGGGTCCTGTTAGCAAAGAAGTTGGGAGGCAGGAAGTGGGAACAGACTTTCCTACAATGTCCCAAAGTGTTAGCTAGATGGGAAAACTAGGACATGGCAGGCATTACCTCCACTCCTGTCCCACCTCTGGCAGACACAGATTAATGACCACAAGACTCCCTCAGCGAACCTCAGAGTCCATCATCATACAGTGCTCCAAACAGGCACAAACAGAAAAAAAGTTAACATGAGGGTTGAAGTTGGGAAAGTGCTTGTGAATCTTCTTAATGACAGGAAACAATTCTGCTATATAAATCAGTATTTAGTTATTGGTAACTCTTCCTTAACATGACTTAATGTTAAGTAGCTGCGAGCCTCAGCATACTGCTGGTGTCTTGGTGCATTTATGCTGCTGTAACAAAATACCTGAGGCTGGACATCTTAGAAAGAACAGAAATCTCCTTCCCCTTCTGGAGGCTGAGAAGATCAGGTTGCTATTGGGCTCAGTATCTGTAAAGTCTGGTCTCTTTATTTCTAAAATGATGCCTTGTGACTGTGTCCTCTAGAGAAAATGAGAGGCTGCATCTTCACATGGCAGAAGGCATAAAAGACAAACAGATGGAAAAACACTTCCTTCAGGCCCCTTTATAATGTAATAATCCTCCACGAAGGCGGAGAACACAAAACTTAGCAAAACTCTGATAAATACTTATGGGTCGATAAATTTATTGTGATCCAATAAATTAGACAAATGAATGATGACCCTAGACCAGAGGTCTGACATCATCCTAGCATAGTAGATGAACCCAACAAGGCTGCCTCCTTCCCCACCCTACCCTGCCTTCCCTGTGCTTAGGTGGCAGCCATGCCACCTCACCTGCTGCCTGGACTCTGCTACTGTGCTCCCCAAACACCTTCTCGCTCCTCAGCCTTGAAGGTCTTCCTGTCCTCGTAGCCACTATCATTCACCTTTAAGAACCACACAGACTGTCCCCCAGTCTTCCTTGACTTTCCTTGACAGTAGATGAATATTGGGGTGCACTGGATTCCCACCCGCCCTGTGGCTGTAGCTGGTTCCATAAGCGCTGTGTACTCCAGGAAGGTCCAAGAGGCTCATGGGACTCAGGAAGTAAGCAAACCTCACAGTTCTGGGGAAGCAGAAATGTATAAGATCCAGGAGGACCCCCAAGGATTTAGAAGCAATCGACGCTTTCAAGAGGAACAGACTCTGGCCTGCTGTGCTGCCTGGAGAAGGCGGGCAGACTGTCCAGCTCTCTGCAAGTCCTGCAGACAGCTCCAGGCTTGCAGCTTCCATCAGCACTGGGGTAGATTTTTCAGTGATGCAGCTGCTTTCCAGTTATCCCTGTTTCTATAATTAACCCCTCACCTACACTCCTGTTAGGAGCCCCAATAAACTCATTGATCCCTATGGTTAAATGAGAATGGCCCCCATAGGCTCATTCGATGTTTGAATGCTTACTTACCAGGAAGTGGAACTGTTTGGGGAAGGATTAGGAGGTGTGGCCTTGTTGGAGGAAGTGTGCCACTGGGAGGTTTTAAAAGCCCATGGTAGACCCTTCTCTCTCTCCCTCCCTCCCTCCCTTTCTCTCCCTCCTTTCCTCTCCTTCCCCCCTCTCTCTCTCCTCTCCTGCCTGCTAAGGCTCTCAGCTACTCCTGCCTATTTGCTGCCATGCTTCCCACTATAATGATATGGACTAATCCTCTGAGACAGTAAGCAAGCCCACAATTAAATGCTTTATTTTATAAGAGTTGCTTTGGTTGGTCATGGTATCTCTTCACAACAACAGAACAGTAGCTAAGGCAGAAGTTGGTATCAGGAGTGGGGTATTGCTGTAACAGGCCTGACCATGCTATTTGTTGGAGAAATATTGAAGAGTTGGGGAATTTGGACTATTAATAGCAGTTCAATGTTTTAAGCAGGGCTTAATGGGCCATCCTAGCCAGGGCATAGAAGACAGCAGTGATGAAGGCAGGCTCAGCTCAAGAGGTTTCAGAGGGGAAGGATGTTAGTAAGCAGTTTAGAGACAGTTCTCCAGAGTGGAATTTGGTACAATCATGGCTTTTTGTCTCACTCCTGTCTTGGAAAGGAAACATATGTATTGCGTCTCCCCAGAAAAAGCCTCACACACAACAGGAAATTGAGCATGCTTGATACCAGTTTCGTTGTTCATCACTGTAATAAAGTAACTGGAAATAGTGGGCTGAAGGAAGATTGGCCTTTTTCAGCTCATAGCTTGGCAGGGAACATGTAGAAGCATGGTCAAATTGTATGCCAACAGAAGCTCAAGACCCCATACTCACATATCAGCTGAGAGGAACAGGAAGCAGGATATAAGACTCAAGGCCCTCCCTCCCCAGCAACTACTTCCTCCAGCCAGGCCCCACCTCCTTAAAGGCTCCATAGCCACCTGAAACAGTGCCACCAATTGGGGACCAAGTGTTCCCACACTTGATCCTGTGGGGAAGTTTAACATCCAAACCTCTAAGAGAAGGGTCACCTCTTAGCCTGAGATGCAACTTCTCTTTGTTCTCACATTTGGCAGCTCTCCCGGTATATGCTAATCAACAGGCTGACAATTATGGAAATAATATTAATATTAATGAGTACAGACACTTCACCTAGAGCAACTCATCGAATCCTTAGGAAACTACTGAGCAAGCTCGGCCATCCCTCACCCCCACCTGGAGTCATCCTGAGTCCTTCACAGGGAACCGGGACATGACACATTCAGCTGCCCCACTTTCCAGGCAATGGCAAGCAAAGTCAAAAGCAAGGAAGTGTCCCTGTGAAACCCAGCCCCAGGGAGAGACGTGAACAGTCACAGCAGAACAGGATGCATGGGATATGAACGGGCATCTCCAGTGGATGCAGGAGGCTCAGAGTGTGCTTAGAAGGAGGCACTGGAGCCAGATGAGGGAGAGGAACCAGCCCCGTCTGAGTCACAGGAAGTCCGTCCACACGGAGGGCGGGGGGTGGGCATGCTGCTCCACCAACAGTGGCCATGAGAGGAAGGCTAGGGAAAAGACCAGCGTCTGACCAGCCATGCCCCAGCCTGCTTCCCTATCTTCATTCCCTTTGAGTTCAGTCAGATCCTTCTCGCTCAGCTCTGTTCTGTCCCTACCACGGGACCTGACTCATGAGTGACATGCCAGCCTGGGCTTCAGGTTGCATCGTGAGAGAGGACGGCTGAACCACTGACCAAAGAGTAGGAGCATTTTCGGTAAAGATCTCCTCGAGAAAGGATCCCTGATGCAAGAGACAAGATTTCCCCAAAGCCTCTTAGCAGCTCCATTCTGGGGAATCATCTCCAAGTGCTACTCCTTCCAGGATGCTAAAATTAAAACTCGAGCCAGAGATGCATTCCCGGCTATAAACGCACAACCTCGTCACAGCACCCAAGTGGCCACAGGTGACTCATCCTACGTGGGTCCATGTTCCCACAATACTTGATTTGCTAAAAACGGGCCTCAATGGCCTGGATTTGGCCAAAGGACTGCATTTAGCCAACCCTGGTATACTGACCTGATCTCACCTTCCCATCAGACAGCACATGTTAATCCACAGCTCCCCAGGGAACCAGCACCTGCCTTTGAAGACATCCAGTCCTGTCCCCTCCCAGAACTCGGGGTCTGCCCATCGCTGCTCCTTAACAAGTGATTTCCTGCCAAGCTGTGGCTGTCACGGAACCAAATGTGTGTCGCCGTGAGGAGACTGATCTTCAAAACCAAGATGACTGGCAGGCAGCTGAGACGGAAGCACTGAGGTCATGTGTTCAGCAACTAGCCACCAGTGACCCAGAATATCCGAATGTGTATTCTCCCACCTTTAGGGTCCAATATGGGAAGGTCCAAGCAGTGCCCCCCCAAAAAAATAATTTGACATTTCCAATGTGTTCCCACCATCACCATGCTTTAGAGGATCTAGATTTCAACCCATGACCCTGTTCTCAAATGTGGCTCCTGAGCCTGATATGAACGGGGTCCCAGACACACTCAGAGGAAGAAATGTCATCCCTGCCATGCCAACAGGGCAGACATGTGGGCAGTTTAATGGGCTCTGGGACCCTGTCCAGCTTCAGCCAGTCAATTCCTAACAAGGCTCTTTTAGTCCATCTGCATTTAAAACTTTGCCAATCCCAGGGTCACCTGGGGATTTTCAGGACAGTGCCAACTGACAAGGGGGCTGGTTCCTGGGCATCGAGAGCCTCCGTCCCCAGTACATGTTCCCGACACACTTCAGTGAAACCGTCTTCCCCAAGTGGAGCACTTGGACCTGATATGAACACAGATGGAGACGATAAAAGACAAGAGGTCCCCGGGAGCCACTTGGCAACACCACAAATGAAAAGAGATTCATACAGTAAACCCTAAATGGCTTCCCAGGAGCCCTTATGGAAAGCAGGTAAATAAAACACTGCTTAAGTATATTTCCCTTGTTCAAGTAGTGCACACCAAGTGTTCGAGGAGTGACGGGCTCAGAGACACTTCATGTTTCCTTAAGTGATGCAAGTATTAAAAGGAGGAGCTGGGCGTGGCTCCATGGCGAAAGCCCTTGGCATGCATGTATGTGTGGACTGGAGTTCAGAGTCCCAGATAACCCACTTAAGTACCTGGTGGATGAGGTGACCCAAGTGTCATTCTAGCCTGGGAAGGCAAAGACAGGGGATTCCCTGGAGCAAACTGGGTTCAAGAAAGTGGACATTATCAGCAAGTTCTGTGTTTGATTGAGAAGCCCTGACACATAGTATAAGATGCAAGGAGAGCAATGAAGGATGATCCTACGTGGACGTACACACACAGGTGCACGCACGTGCATCCGTGAAGATGAAAAATAAACCTCAAAGGAAGTTCTTCACGGCTCATCTACATTAGCCCTGGTTTCTTACCATAGCAAGAGGGACGATGCCCACAAAGGTCGTCTGGCTGATGAAGATCTCAGAGACGAAGAGCTCACTCATGGAGTCTTCCACCGGGTATTCGACCTGCCAGGTGATCTGCTGGGCCCCAGCCAGGCCACTGCTGTTGTCAACTCCGAAGTCCACTTGTAGAATCTCATAGTAGGAGCCGTTTGCCCTGGAAAACAGACAGGCAGCAAGGTTGAACGCAGTGCACGTGATTCTGCAGGAAGCAAAGAACCGGGTGAGTGGTCGCGGCCCTCTTCATCATCGAGGAGTTAGAATGACTGGTAAAGTGGACGGAGACTCGTTCACGGGCTACACATGGGTGGCAGCGGCTCAGAGTGGGTGTGCAACCCTTCCCTAAGGAAGTGTCCTTTGTTGAGTAAAGTCCTGTCTTGGTTTGCTTTCTATCGCTATGACAAGCACCAAGACATAAGCAACTTAGTGGGGATAGGGGTGGTATTTCAGCTTACAGCTCACAGTCCACCATGGAGGGAAGTTGGAAGAGGAACTTGAGAGGCAGGAACTGAAGTAGGAGGTCATGGAGGAATGTTGTTTACTTGGCCTGCTTTGTTATACACTCCAAGACCACCACCTGCCTAGGGGTGACACTGTCCCCAGTGGATTAGGTCTTCCCACATCGACCATTTAATCAAGAAAATGCCCAGGCTTACCTCTGGTTTTCCTATTGTAACTTATATGAAAGTTAAAATGACTGTAAATCGTCATCTTGAAAAGATATTTTCTGAACATATGTGAAATTATTTTGACATATGTGTGCGATGCGTCTTGATCATGCCCACCCCTCTCTGCTCTCCAATATCCCCCTACCTCATTTATGTCTGCCCTCGACTATGGGTGTGATACTGTCATTCGCTTTGAGTTTTCTACCATGACTTCCCCACAATGATGGCCCGGAACCTGGAATCGTGAACTGGCTGTCTTCTCTGGGATGTCAGGTGGGTTTGCTGTGGGTCATCTGCAGGTTCTACCCTGCAGTACTCACCATAAGGATCACCAATCAGTGTCTTTAATTCTCACCTACTTTTTATGTTAATGTCTAGGAAAAGGGTCCCAAGAGTTGGTTTGTCACCAACTCTTCTTGGCAGCTCAGAACTTTTTAGAAATTGGTGGGGAGCCTGGTGGTGGGGCACGCCTTTAATCCCAGTATTCAGGAGGCAGAGGAGGCCGTATCTCTGAGTTGCAGGCCAGCCTGGTCTACAGAGAGAGTTCCAGGACAGCCAGGGAACTGTCTTCAAAAACCAACTCCCCCCAAAAAAAGTTATTGTTGGGGACAAAAAGCAGTCTATGTAAATGACAGAATGTTATCCCCATTTTTATTTCCTTCTCTTTCTCTCCTTCCTTCCCTCTCCCCTACCATACTTCACCATGATCATCATTGTGAGTGATGCGGGGGCTGGGGTCTAGATGTGGTCCTTGGGGACAAGCTGATGGGTTGGTCCTCTCCATGACTTTGGTTCACATACACATGTTTGAACTGAAGCCAGGCAGTGCACCTCACACCCATCCAAGGAGCCCCCAGGGACCTAGAGAGGGGGCTAGCCTGTACTACAGGGTGATGCTTCCCCCAGAGATGGAAACTGGTGCTCCAGCCTGAGGTGCTGTATGCCTGAGCCTGCCCAATAGACACACTCCTGAACATTCCTCCCCTCGCCACATACACACACGCCCTCGCACATTCCTGCTCACACCCATACCTACCCCCCACACCCCTGCACAAACCCATTCACACCCGTGTCCAGCCCTCCCCCCACCACATACATAGACACTCCTGAGCATGCCCACACGCTCTCACACAAGCCACACACGCTCATTTCATGGACACTTTCTGGCAGCCTTAAGACTACCTTGCAACTGGCGCTTGGATGCCAGTCGCCATCATTAAACGGAGACTCAATGGACTCTCTTCTCAGTTTTTCAAGGCTTATCAAGAGTAGGTTTGGGAGCAGGTAAAATTAATGTTTACTAGCCAATTTCCATATAAATGAACGTATTAGAAAGTACCCCAGCTGCCTGAGTTAGATTTTCTTCTGGTTTGAGGGAAAACAAAAACAAAAATCAAAAATCAAAACCACTCCCCCTCCCCAAGCCCCCAAAACAAATAAAGCCCTCATAGCAACGAGTCCACAGGAAAACCAGAGGTAGGCTTGGAAGAAATGACCTCAGGAGGAATTTACATTTGAGCCAAGACCTAAAATACAGTTGGGAGCCAAGCATATTCTCAGCAAACACTTGTTGAATAAAGGAGTAAATCTATTTTAAGCCAAAAACAAATCATGGAAAAATGTATCCTAAGCATCAACACGAACAGGAGATGCTTTGTAAAAAGAGCAGCCTTTGCTAGATGCTGGCCGTTTGCTGAGATCCCTGCACAGTCCAGCTCTCCTCTCCATGGCTCTCTCGCCCTTCCCTGGATCTGGCTGCTCCCTGGTCTTCGTTTCTGACATACTATTGTTTTATGATTTTGGTTATCACAGACAGACACATACTCAGAGGCACATAAGTGCCCTGAAATCGGGGGGGGGGGGGGAGTGGGGGGAGTGTTTTGTTTTGTTTGCCGGGGTTTGGGGGGTTGCCTGTGTCCCCCAGAACACTCCCCCATAGTGAGTGTTCTTTAAATATGTATCAGACAGAACAATGACTCAGTGAGCAGCCAGCAGTTTGGGGAGCCTCAGAGGAACACGTGCTAAGTGAGTCCTAAGGGTCTATGTCTCAGGTACTGGGAACAAACAGCTCTGCCAGGGGCTAACAATCAAGGGATGGTTTGCTGAGCAAGGCTCAACTGAACTACATGTTACAGAATGGGCTCCAACTGCCATGCAAAAGGCCACATACGGCATGAGTCTGATGTCTGATGTGAGCACCACGGGTAAATCCACACCGGCAAGAAGTGTGGGGTGGTGGCCAAGGGCCAGGGGAGTGGGGAGTGGGAACTGACTGCTAACAGGTAGAGTTTCCCTTGGGCAGATAATAAAAACGCGCCCAAATCATGCAATGCCGATGATTCCAGAACTTTATACATAGGGCAAAAACCACAGAACGGTATACTTTAAGATGGCTCACACCTGCTATCCCATAACTTAGAAGGCTGGGGCAAGAAGACTGCTAAGACACTAGCCTGGGCTGCAGTGTGAGGTTTAGGACAGGTGGGGCAGCAGAGAGAGACAGAGAGAATGGAAGCCAGAGAGAGGGAGAGAAGAGAGGAGGGAGGGAGGGAAGGGGGAAAGGGGAAAGGAAAAAGGAAAAGGAAGGAAAGAAAATGAAATGAAATGTTTTATTTAAATGTTTTCCTTAAAGAAGGTCACTATCCCCATCCTTCTTCTCAGGCTCGTTCAGCTTGTGTTTACAACTTAAAACCATTTTTCAGGCATAAACATCCCCGGAAATTCTCTATCTGCCTCCCAGTTCAGCTGCAGCCAACCAGCCAGTGGCTACCCCACAGCCCCGGTGAGGAAGAAGGATGCTAGCGTCCATCACTGAGATGTTGTTTTTGCTTACCAGCGCTTTCCCAGCGCTGGAGACAATCAATCCCAGTAATGAGCGAGCACTTTGGACACCTCCACCTCCTCGGCTGCCAGCGCCGGGCCTTTTCCCACACTAACAAGTCACCTCACTTCCAGCTTATTTGATTTTATCAGCATCACTGTGACAAGCCCGGAGACAGCTAAGACAATTGCCACAATTATTTTTTTTCCCTCCATCGCTATCTGACAACATCCAAAATCCTTCCAGGAAATGACGGCTGAGGTCCTCTTACTCCAAGTTCGTAATACAACTTCCTGAAATGTCCTCTCTCTCTCTCTCTCTCTCCTCTCTCTCATTACTGACCTGGCAGCAGCAGAAAACCTCTCTGTTGTATACCGCAGTGGATTTCCCAGTGTGTTCTGTTTTTCTGTTTCTATTTAGATTCTCCTCAGAGAAAAAGTCAAGCCCAGGCTGCTGAGTGACAGGAGAGATAACATGACAGACTCAGGACAACAGCATGGTAGACGGAGCCTCTAATCTCATTAACTCTCCTAAAGAGACAGGGTTAGAGATATCCACGGCTTCAGCCGAGAGCAGGGCTGAGGACCTGACTTCTGCTGCCACCATCATGTTAAATAAAGGCTGTGTTTTGGAGGGACAAAAATCCCTAAGTGCTGGGAAGATGGCAAAGCCGGATAGGGACATGCCACATATACAAGACCTGGGTTTGAGAGCCAGACACTGTGGCACATACCTGTGACTCCAGTGCTGGAAGACAGACACATGAGGATCCCTGAGATTCACTGACCAGCAAATCTAGAGTCATTAACAAGCTCCAGGCCAGTGAGAGACCCTGTCTCAAATAAATAAATAAACAAATAAACAAACAAATGGGTGGATGGTGCCTAAGTAATAATACCTAAGCATGCTCTCTGGCCTCCACACCCATGTGCACACAAGTGCATGAGCACCTATGTGCACACATACACAAATCCCAAATACATAAGAATAATGGATGTCTTCTCCTATGACCCTCCAACTCTACTGCCCTCAGCCTACCATGAGCTGGCTCCTTGTGGGCACCAGAGGGGGCCAGCCATTTCCACAAGGACAATGCCCATGAGTGGTCTCTTCTGTATCTAGAGCCTCAGCTCTCTGGATAAAGAGAGCTCTGACACCATCACCCCCTCACCGACAGTGGCATGGATGACAGACTCCATCTCCTGCCTCTGGAAGCTGAGATGGCCAACAAGGGTGACTCTCCTGCATGCTTGCTATAGAGGTGGTGAGCATCCCTCACGTCCAGTGCCCAGCAAGGCCCTGACAGAGGCAGGCACGTCACTCAGCCCCACCATGTCCAACTCCAGAGCCGCACTGGAGACACTCTGAGAACACTTGTGCTTGACTATCACAGACACATTTATTGAGGGAATCACAGCGTCCTCAGGCCTCTTCCAGGTACAGTGCAGCTGGGGGAAATTCAGGAACACATGGGGAGCGGAGAACGGCTGCCTCCACATGAAATAGAAAACGGTAGAAAGCTTGCTTATCCCTCTGTGGTTGAGCAGAGAGCAACCTCCCTAAGTAATTTTTTTTCCTAATACTTAACAGTCTACGTGGCTCTCCAAGGGAACGCAACTCTTAATGAGAATGGGGTCCAGGGGGGTCATGCCCTGTGCATGCTGGATATCTGTAGGGTTTTCCAGTGGGCCATAGAGGGCGCCGGTAAGTCCAACACCCTTCAGGCTACCCTGGCCACCAGGGCACAGGTGGCAGCCACAAAAGCAATCAATGGTAATTTATTCCCAGCCCTGGTACTTTCCCTGCTGAGATGGGAGCGACACCTTGCAGGAAGGATTGCACTGGGCTCTCCATCAAAGGGACTGTAACAATTAGATAGCCATGGATCCTGCATGGCTGACCTACAAAGGTCAGGCCCAAGATGAGCTGCCTGGAGAACCTAAGATCTGAAAAAGGTTCAATTCACCTAGAGGAGAATTTAAGGAGAGATGCTCACAGCTCGGACAAAAGGCGAGACCTCATGTAGCCAGAATCTGCCCACTGGTGCAATTTCAAGGATGGAGCTTGGCAGCGGGAGGTAGGGAAAGGTTACAGGGGGCATTGGGGAAGGAGAATGGATAAGAACAAAGTATAGAGACATAGGTATAAAGACACAATGAAATCCACAAGTGTTTATGATATCAGAGGGTGGAGCTGGGGACTTCTGCCTCCCCTGTGTGCCCTTGCTAAGGTTTTCAGTCAAGAAAAGAGTATTCCAGCACACTGAAAGCCAAGTAATCTGGGATCCAAATGCCAACCCTGGCCGGTAAAGACACGTCAGCAAACACTTCTTTAACCCTTGTTCATGACTCCCCATGGCCAGTCTGTGCAGCGCCACCTCTTCCAACTTACACAGTCATCTCTCCCTCTCCTCTCTTGTCCTCCATCCCCCTCTTCTTTCTCCTCTTCTCTCTTCTCTCCCCCCCCCTCCTCTCTCCTTCTTCTCCTCTCTCTCTCAGCATGGGAAACTCTCATTTAGAAATTTTCCTGCAAAAGGGTTTCCCTCTATTCTGGAAAATGAGAAAGTATGAAGAGGCAAAGCACCTTTACTCTGAGGTTCGTGGCTTCTTCATACATGAATGCATTCATCTATGTATCCACCCACACGTGCATCTACGCACCCATCCACCCATTCATCCAGCCAGCCAATTGTCTGCCCAACCACCCATTCACCCATCCATCATCCATCCTTCATCTGTCCTCCTATCCATCCATTCATTCACCTGCTACCCATCCATTCATTCTTCTGGCCATACCTTCATTCATGCCAGCTGTCCATTCATCGTTCCTACAGTCACTTACCCACCCATTCATCTGTCCATCCATCTACATCCCACCTACCCATTCATACTTTCATCTCTCTTGTTGTTTTAAGATGCTGAGGACTGAATTCAAGGCCTCGTGTGCACCACCAAATCAGGGGTTCTACTGCTGAGCTACAGCCCAGATCAATGAAGGTATTTTTTATGATTATTGTTTTCAGTTACCATACAAAGTAATGGGTCTATTATGCCATATTTACACACTCTCATTCACCCCACAACACACACAATAGTGTCCTTCCTCCCCACAATAAGTCCTATGTCATAAATGTGTGTGTGCATGTGTATGTGCATGCATATGTGTATACATGTGTATGCATGCATGTGTGTATATGTGTCTGTTCAACTATTTGCCAATCGAAAAGTGACTGGCTTCTTTCAGGGCTGTGGAGACAAGACTGTGAACACTTTAGAAAACTTAGGCTCCTATGAGAACTACTTCAATCTCTTCCAAGGGATGTACTCCAATGACCTATGACCTCCCACTAGGCTCCACCTCTTGAAGACCCCAACACCTCTCATCACTGCCATGAAGGAGACCAAAACTGCAACCTCCCCCAACATATGAACCCCAGGGGTACATACCACATCTAAACCACATGACATATTTTCTTTAATTTTTATAATTATTTTACTTCTTTGTAATCTTAGTCTCATTGTATCAGTCTCCATTAACTATTTCAGGACTGAGTTTGAACCCAGAGCTTCAAGCTTGCAGGACAAGTCACACACCCCAGTCCCAATGTTTACTTTTCCTCTGGCATATATGTGTCTCATTTCTTTTTATTCTTATGTCAAATAATGTTAGGCTGTAATCCAGACACTATAGATAGTTACATTGTAGAGACTCTGAGTTTGGATATATTTCTCTATAAATTCCTGCTCCTGCTTATTAGTTGAACAGTTGATATGAGCTCAGAGTTTTCATGATGTACAGTGGCTCTGGGGTCACACATAGCCTGGGGTAATGATTATCGGTGAAATCTAAGGGCTCCCCATTCCTGAAATTTCATCTTTATGAGTCCTTTCTCATTTTCTTGTGATTGCCCTTAAACTTGGTCTCTGGTTCTTCAAGGCAGCAATATTGGATTTTCTGATATCAGCCTCCACTGTGGGTCCCCCCCATACCCTAAGTCATGAAACAGGAAATCTAGAAGGCATTGTCCCCTGTTCCAAGGGTCTGCAGCTTCTGCTTGCCTCATTCCCTCCAGGTGTCCAGGAGCAGGGGCAGGAGTGTTTGTCACATCTCCAAAATTTACAAGCGCCACATGCACAGGTGTCAACATGACAACAGTCACTCTGCCATTTTAGGACATGGAATCATGTGGCATAGGTACATGGAGAACTGCCTCAACGATGAAGGGCTGGCAAGAGGGCTCAGTTAGCAAAAACGCTTGCAGTGTGAGTGTGAGGAACTAAGTTCAATTCCCCCAGCACTCCTGCAAAAAGCGAGAAATGATGGTGTATGCCTCTGTTCCTGTGGCGCTAGGGAGGTGGAGACAGGAAGATCCCTGAACCTCAGTGAGCTAATCTTGCTGAACTGGTGAGCTCCAGGGTCAGTGAGAGACCGTGCACCAAAATAAAGGTGGAGAGTGATTGAAAAAGACACCAGTCACTGGCCTCTCTCCTCCACACACACGGATACAACTACACAGGCACCTACGCGCAAGTGCTCTCTCTCTCTCTCTCTCTCTCTCTCTCTCTCTCTCTCTCTCTCTCTCACTCACTCACACACACACACAGAGAGAGAGAGAGAGAGAGAGAGAAGAAGACATCAAAAGAAACCCTTCTACAGGTGTCACAAACAACAGCCATTGGCTTTTAAGTCATCAAGAATTATTTCAGCTCTGCAAGAACAAAGAAAATAAGACAAGAGAGGGAGCCATACCCAAAAGTAGCTACTCAAGAGATAGAGACAGGAAAACTATGGGTTTGAGGCCAGCCTACGCAACCCGGCAAGACCTTGTCTCGAATACATGCATGTGTGTCTATATATTTAAGACTGGGATGCAGCCCATTAGCAGAAAACTTGTCTAGAAAGGTGAAATCACATGAGGCTGGGAGATGATACTCAGTAATAATCTAAAATAAGCCTGATCAGAATTCCTAACCTTATTAACCTTAAGCTTTAACAGAGATTAGAGAAGTCCCAAAATAGGTTGACATTTTGAATGCCACCTGGGTCATAAATCAGATCACCGTTCGGATAACCTTCCATCTGCCTGATGGTTTTTCAATAAAACCTCAGCTGAGCAGAAAGTCAATGGGAAGCTGTGTGGGTTCCTCTCAACCCAAAGCATCTGAGTCTTCTTGCATGCAGAGCTGTCCTTCAGAGAAACAGAAATTCTCCGGTCACCAACTAATTAGGACCAGCAACTCCGTCCCAGCTTCCATTTGACCTCTTCTGCTAATTTACAGTTACCTCAAAATCCTTTGGAGGGGGAGTATTGAGACAGAGTTTCTTTGTGTAGCCCTGGCCATTCCAGTACTCACTCTGTAGACCAGACTGGCCTTGAACTCAGAGGACTCCACCTGCCTCTACCTCCTGACTGCTGGGATTAAAGATGTATACAGCGCCACCCAGAACACAATCCTTCTTATTGGTTACTTCCTCTACCATAATCAAATCTTAAGTGAGCCTTGATGTAAGTTCTTGCCCTCTGCTGATGTTCTACTGGAAGACTCTTGAACTGGGGCCCATTCCTCTCCGGCCACAGTCCAAGAGAAGAGTTTGTTCCCCATATCGACAGGTGCCAGACTTGGGTATGAAATAACAAGAAAATACACTAATTACAACCTGGCTTTTTCTCCGTGGTCTCTTGAGACCACTTGTAGACCCAATTAGGGAGCCCAAAAAATGAGGTGTCCTGGGACAAGGAAGGGGTCTGTGTGCATACTGAAGACCTATTCCCATGACTGCAGGAAGGCAGCCAGAGCTTATATGGGACTCCAGCCCAGCACCCAACCCTCATCCATTTCATTGGCAAATGGGCCAGCCAGTGCATGTCCCCAAGGAAAGGCAAATATGTGAAGACCACAATGAGATCTGAATGTGAGTGCATGCCAGGCCGGAGCCCTGGAGGAGAGAGAGCACTAATTGGCTTGAAACCAAAGAGCAGCAGGTGCCATCTGCCGTGGTAGCCAAGCCAGGCTGCACTAACGAGGGGCCCAGTGGTTGTGTGGAGGCCCATGCAGATAACTGAACTCTGACACCAGGAGCTTGTCCCCTGCACACCTGCCACCGGCAGGGAGGTCCCTGAGTATGTTGGAGACAAAGCCCAGCTTCAAGGGTGCAACTCTGGCCTGGCATCCATACAAAGAGCAAATCCTGCTGAAATATGAGCCTCCAATGTAGTGTGTGTGAGGCCGGTCTCACAGAAAATACCACTCAGTCTTAAGATGACAATATGTCGGCTCTCTGTGATGGAGGCTGGCTGACACACCCTAATGAGAGATGCCGGGAGACTGGAGTCCACACTTGCTGAACGCAGAATAAGAAGACATGGCTGGAGACATGCAGGCTTTTTCAGGAACCGAACGTTTGAAGTTAAGTGTGTCTCAAAACACCAAGGTCAGCACACTCAAGAAGACAGAGAATGAAGCTAGAGACTCGCCGGCGCCTGTACTTGGCCTGTCTTTCTGCCGAGACTCACAAATGGACCGTCTTGTCTGGGATCTGGCCTGAAGCTTCCTCATTCAGCATTCATTGAGATGTCTGAGCGCTGTCTGGCACACAAGAGAAGACCCTTCCAGAGCTCGTGTTCTAGGGTGGAGAACCACAACAGGCGAGCAATAGAGTAACCACCCAACGGCGGCAGACACCCGAGGCCTTCCTGAAAGGCTTATAGCTCTCAGTTGCCTTTGGGGGATGAACATGTGTGGCAGGGGGGCATACGTGCCCGTGTATGCATGTGGAGATCAAAGGAGTACACTGGGTATCCAGTTCCATGCTCTGTCATGGCAGCATGGGATCCTCATACTGCCTTACAAGGAAAACGCAGATTCCTGTAGCTTCTTAAATTTGAAGAGCATCCCTGGTGTGCTGTCCAGTGGTAGAGTGCTTGCCTAGCATTCATGAAGCCTGGATGTCATCTCTAGAAGCAGAGAGAGAGAAGCTAGGCACGGTGGTCCTTGCCTTTAATCCCAGAACTTGGGAGGCAGAAGCAGGGAGATTTCTGTGAGCTCTAGGCCAGTCTGATCTACATGGCAAGTTCCAAGCTAGCCAGGGCCGCATAGTGAGACCTCGGAGAGACACAGAGACACACAGAGAGAATGTAAGTAGATAAGACATGCAGATAGGATGAAACATGTTTCCCCAGGAGAAGACTCAAATGTCCTTCCATTTGAGGGGTGTCCATGTGGACCATCAACAGAGGAGAGCAGAGAGGGTGAGCTCCAGGCTCCTGGAACAGAGCCAACAAAAGGGCAGCCCAGGACAGGCAGTGAAGGCAACTGGCCCTCCAGAAGAAAGAAGCCAGTGCAGCTCAGAGGAACTCAGAGGAAGGGTGCACATCACCAAGCACGTCAAAGCCTGGCACAGTGACCTAAATGCAGGCTGGGAACTGTGGGCACCGCCGAGTGCGGCCGCGCCAAGCAGGGAGGTGTGACTGGAATGTGCTTCGCCATAACAGAACCAAACTTGATCATTGAAGCTGTTCCCAGCCTAGAGAAAGGCTGAGTCAACAAACACAGAACATTGTACAAAAACAACAGACGGGAGGGACCTGGGAAATTGAAAACTTGACCTTTTGGGCAGGGGGCAGGCTGGCCAGCTGTGGGCCCTCGCTGTATGCTGGTCACCTATCTGAGAGCACAGGGCCAACAGGGAACAAGCAGAGATGATGGGGACTGAGAGCAGGAGATGGAAACACATCCCACCAGGCTGTGGGGCCAGTCAAGAAAGCAGATTTGGGCCACACCTGTTCTCCTTGATACGCAGTCAATCTGCCTGAACTTTCCGGGGCTCACACAGACTCTGCTAATGCTAGCAGAAGCTGCACTGCAATGGCTGATGGGACAGGGCTGCTATGTCCTGTGACACAGGAGTGACACCCGCTTTGCCTGCATCATTCCAACTGCGCCGACTTTCTTCTCTACGGTTAACTGCATTTCAACTGACAGCCGGGAAGAGGCCAGGGGCCACACAAGCTTCCCTCTTTGGGGCCTCATACTTTCTTTGGTGGGCAGATCAGTCTTGGAAGACAATGGACCCAAGTTCCAGGAGAAGAGTGGCTAGATCCCCAGCCTCATCCTGTCAGCCCAGCAGGAGACCTGAGGAAGCTCTCTTCATCCTGCTAAAACCTGTGAGCTCAGCGCCTTCTCCCCACAGCCCCACCAGGCAAACAGCCTACTGCGCTCGAGTTTGAGCACCTAGGAGGGTTGCTATTGCCCAATGGATGGCATAAGTGAGGCATGATGGGTGAAGAGCCTTCCACAGCCACAGCCAGAGGCCCCTTCTAAATGAGTGGTTCTCAGCCTGTGGGTCACAACCCCCTTGGGGACTGAAAGGCCCTTTCACAGGAGGTTCAAATGTCAGATATCCTGCATATCTGATATTTACGTTATGATTCTTAGCAGTAGCAAAATTACAGTTGTGAAGTCGCAATGAAAATAACTTTATGGTGGGGGCAGTCACCACAATGGCAGGAACTATATTAAAGGGTCACAGCATTGGGAAAGCTGAGAAGTGCTCTTCTAGACAAAGTCCATCATGCTTTACGTTTCTGAAAAGAACCTCAATGGGGAGACCCAGCTCTGACACCTGAGGAAAAGGCAGGTCCTACCAGGCCGGGTGACATTCCATCTAAGAATCTTGTTTGCAAGTAAGATGGGCGGATCTCATCATGGCAAACCAGAGAAGCCAAGTGCAGAAAGACAAGTGCCACATCTCTCACATGCGTGACCTACAGGGGACAAACAGGTGTGAAAATAGAAAAGGGCATTACTAATAAAGAGGGAACAGAGGCAGGGGGATCTCTGTGAGTTTGAGAACAGCCTGGTCTATGTAGTGAGTTCTAGGCTAGCCAGGGCTATATAGCAAGACACTGCCTCAAAAAATAAGATTCAAACCTTAATAGCAGGTGGCACTCCCTGAGGCCACGGAACTCCTCAGCTGTATGGTGTAAAGTCATCCCTAGGATCCTCTCCCTTGGAGTGACACTCACGTCCCTCCAGAGAGTTATTTGTATTCCTTGATTAAATTCATCTCTCCTCCAGTGATGTACTGAAATCCAGTGCGTTGGCCACGTGGATTTGTCCTCCGCTTGACAGGGAGCCTCTGAAGTCAAGAACAGAGTGTCTGGTTCACACCTTGCCTGTCCTCAGAACCCTGGAGCCTCACCCAGTTCCAGAACCCCGGGTAGCCAGTGGTCCATTATCTGCAGCCTCAGTCTCCATCCCTCTCTGTGCTGGAATCACAGAGGCCAGCTTGTAAGGGGCCTGGAGAGGTGACAATCACATGAGGCCCGGGAGTGAGGAATGGGGTCAACATGGCCACCTTCCCCCACCTTGGATTTTAACAGACATAGGCACTCTGATGATGCTGGCCTGGGTGTGTGTGGTTAGCTGTCTAAGCAGTGTGGAGCAGTGTTGGGAGCCTAGCACAGGAGTCCACTGAGAAAAGTTAGCCAGTGATGACATCGGGGGACAGACAGAAACTGAGATGCCTGCAGATGTGGCTGAACACATCACAGCATAAATGGTCTAAGCCCCGCCCCAAGCTAGACCCCTAGTCCTGCAAGATGAGGAAGGAAGGAATGGTGAGGGACCTCTTAGAGACCCAGAGACATCCACATGCCTCTACCGTAGACCACTGCACTCCAAAGGATTGCCCACCCTTCCTGATTAAATCTTTCCTCATTTCTGGCAATATCCTGAAAATCCAATTTGTTAACTCCCTTTATTTGCCTCTATGACAGCTGGCTGGGCAGGCTCCCTTTCTTTGGAACCACGCTTCCCACGGGATGACAACTCTCCCGCACTCCTCATGAAAACTGGTGTGTCCATCAGCTCTCTCATCGCTGAGATGGAAGGTCTGATGCAAACAACCCTAGAAGAAGAAGAAATGTGGCTCAGGGTTTCCAGATTTCCACCCTGGGAGAGGGTGTGGAGGAGCAGGCTCTCTCACACTGAGGCAGCCAGGGAGCAGAGCAGGAGACAGCTGCCCTAGCAGGCTCTCCCTTCTTCCAGTCTTTACATCCCTTTGGGCTCTCAGCCTGTGCAACGGTGCCGCCTATATTCAAAGTACGCCTTGCCCTCTTAGCTAGCCCTCTCTGGAAAGCCCCTCACCGACACAACCAGACCAGTGTCCTAGGCGACTCTGAATCCCATCAAGCTGACAATCAAAGTTAACCACGCCTACTCCGTGGCAACCTCACCTATAACACTTCTGGTTGAAGCATAACACTTCCATTCCTGGTCCCCCCACCAAAATATTCATGTCTGTGAAGAACATAAAATTCATTTTGACCTACTCCAAGTATCCTAGTTGGCTTTCTATTGCTGGGATTAAATGCCATGACCAAAAGCAACTTGGGAAGGAAAGGGTTTAATCAGCTTACAGCTTATAGTCCATCACAGAGGAAAGTCAGGGAAAAGCCCTGGAGGCAGGAACAGAAACAGAGACCATGAAGGAACTGGCTTGCTCCCTGTGGTTTAGAACCCAGAACTACCATCCCAAGGGTGGTGCTACCCACAGTGGGCTGGGTCCTCCCACATCCATTTTTTATCAAGAAATGTGCTACAGGCTAATCTGATGGAGGCATTTTTTTTCAATTGAGGTTCCCTCTTCCCAGATGACCCTGGCTTGTGCTAAATTCTTGTGCATATCAAGAATTCCCCCATAGTCTTAACACTCTAAGACCATATAAAACAGTGGTTCTCAGCCTGTGAGTTGTGACTCCTTGGGTGTCAAATGACCCTCTCACAGGGGTCTCCTAAGACCATCGGAAAACACACATATTTGCATTACGATTCATAACAGTAGCAAAGTTACACTTATGAAATAGTAACAAAAATAATCGTATGGTTGTGGGGGTCATCACAACATGGGGAGCTGTATTAAAGGGTGGCAGCGTTAGGAAGGTTGAGAGCCACTAGCATAAAGTGTCCAAATTTAAATCCCTTTGAGATGCAAGGGAAGCCAGGCATTGGTAGCGCATTCCTTTAATCCCAGCACTCAGGAGGCAGAGGCAGAGTTTGAGGCCAGCCTGGTCTACAAGAGAGAGTTCCAGGACAGCCTCCAAAACAATACAGAGAAACCCTGCAGAGAGAGAGAGAGAGAGAGAGAGAGAGAGAGAGAGAGAGAGAGAGAGAGAGAGAAGAGGAAGAGAGAGAGAGAGAGAGAGAGAAGAGAAGAGGAAGAGAGAGAGAGAGAGAGAGAGAGAGAGAGAGAGAGAGAGAGAGAGAGAGAGAGACGCAAGGGAAACTCTCAACAATGAGCCCATGCAAATCAGAAAACATGTTACAGTCCCCAAAACACAATGGCAGAGAGGAAACATAGAAAGGGGGAGGGGTGTCAGCCCAAGCAGGACTGGAGTCATCAGGAAACTCATCATTAAACCCTGCCCCATGCCCGGCACCCCAAGCAAGCTTCCAGGAGCCTGAGCAGACTCACCCCACGGACGTGTCTGGAGCCCACAGTGTCAGTCTCTCGGGATAGCTTGTTCATCACAGTGGCTTTCCCGCATGGTTGTTTCAAATGTGGCATCACCAGGATCCTGGTGTCTCCGTGGCAAATTCCACTCCCCCTGACAACTTCACAGTCTCCCTCTCAGGGGGATGGATGCCTACAGGGACCCTGATTCTGCTACACCCACCCCACCCGACCCCCAGCCCTAGACACACATGGCTCAGTAGCGAGCAGAAAAATATCCATCATTACTATAGTTCCCAGACATACAGCAGCCACACAGGACAGGTTAAAGGTCAGGTGAGCATTCTCAACTACTGTGTGCATCGAGTGTTTTGCCTTCATGTATATCTTCGAACGTGCAGTGCCAACAAAAGCCATAAGGTAGTATTAGATTCCCTCAGATCTGGAATTATAGGTGGCTGTGAGTTGCCATGCAGGTGCTGGGAACTGAACCTGGGTCCTCTGCAAGAGCAGCCAGTGCTCTTAACCACTGAGCCATCTCTGCAGCCCCATCAACTCTTGAAGGATCTATTTGAGATGCATACATACACGGATGGTATGGGGCAGCATTGTCTGAGATCCAGTGAGTGTCACAGACACAGACTGAGTGAGCCTAGATAAAATGTGTCTCTGAGGGGAGCTTTGGCCAGTGACAGATCCAGCAGCTTAACACCTATAATGGCTCACACAAGTGCTGTAGGCTGATCTTTAAGATGGCCTGAATTAGCAAGTCACTGCTGCTCAATACATTATCCTAGATGCAGATTTGAAAAACAGGCATGAACTACTGAACTATTTCCACATTTCAAAGGTCTTCCTCAGGGTCTTTTATCCTGAGTCAAGATGTCATACAGCCTTGGGCCCATATGATGACTTAGGGGGCACCCCTGTGACTGTGGGCAGGAGGCCTCAGGTCACCACCATAGGGGCTCTCTGCTGAGCAGTACCAGCCCCATGACATAGCAGCTGGCTCCCGGGATCAGTGACCAAAGGGCATGGCCTCACCTCTGTAGTCACTTCTGTGTCATACTTTGTAAAAGTGGCTCACTCAGCCTGAAATATGGAGTCCCTGGTGTCTGCAGGACATTCCCACCAAATTATAGCACAAAGCCCAAAATTCCTAAGCACATTCTGCCTGTTATACTTCACCTCTTCGTACCTGAAACCACTCAAACTGGCTCCCTCTTCTTTTGTACATTATATGGTATTTAACTATAATACCGGAATACATGGACTCAGACATCAAAGTGCCCAGTTTGTATGTGGGTGTGTACCCATTACAAGGGCTTGTGCTGCAAACCAGCTGTGGGATGCTGGGCAAGTCACTCAACTACTCTCGGTCTCAACTTTCTCACTCATAAAGACCCTGGCTCCCTGGCTCAGTCAAGTTCTAAACTACTGATTTCTCTTGAGTTTTATCTATCATTACATAACAAGCAGTGGGTGCATTTTCTAGCTACAAAGAGTCCCTTAGGACTAGTTATGGGAAGGGAGGGGAGGGATGAGTGCTGGTTGGTACAAATGCATGCTTCAGTGTGATAAATTTACTATCAGTTCCTTCGGTTCACCTTCTCTTCTAATCCTAAATCCCCCGAATAAGTAGGATTTCGCCTATCTTCTGCATAACCCATGCATAGCAGTTACGTGCCTCCGTGAGAAGTAGTACAAGACTGAACAGCTTAAGACTACACTCGGGATGCTTGGGGGAAGCTTACTGTATAATGGGGGAAGCTTACTGTATAAGCAATAAGACTGGGATTTCAATCCACATAAACACTAGTGAGCATGGCAGCCTACCTGTAATTCTAGCCCAGGAAGGCAGAGACCAGGATTTGCCAGAGCAAGCTAGCTAGCCAGACATATGAGAAAGCTCTGGTTTTGATGGAGGGACCCTGCCTCAAAGCTCAAAGAATAATAGCGTGGAAGATCAACTGAGGGAGATTTTAACATCAGCTTCAGGCTTACACACACATACACACACACCTGCACTGCATCTCCCCATACACATTGTGTACACACACACACACCCATACACATAAACACACATACACACACAGCTATGTGAAAAAAAGAAAAAAACACACTCAGCTGTCAAACCATTCAGAAGAGGTGCGCTTCCAGGCTGAGCCAAGCCCAGAGAAAGGGCTGCCTGCCCAGCCCAAACCACATGCACTTCTGCTAACGACTTCTGTCTTAAACGCCTTCCTTTGAGATGATTCTCTATGCAGTAGAAACTGACAAGCCATCTGGATGACCTCCTCCACTGTCCTCAGCCCCTTGACTAGCCACCCAGCTGAACAGCAGACCCACGGGTACCCAGGGCCCTCCTGACCAGCTTAAATTCCGGTTACCTAGGCTTTTGACTGCAGACTCCTAGGTGACACTGTCTGCCTGTCAAGTTAAGAAAGTTTCTTCCTGTTTGCACTCTGCTGAGAGTTTCTGCATAAACGATGAGGTAGGAGCTGTTTTCATTCTTCAGGCTCTGAACAGCCTTCCCCATACTGCTCTCAGAACATGCTGATGACGACCTGACAGGAGAGAGAGGCAGGAAACCCACCTGCGATAAGGCAGGAGAGCGTGAGATAAATTAGATAAAGGTCTGAACTCAAGGGCAACTAAAAGTCAAAGGATCATGTTATCTTTTTTAAAAAGTAATAATAATAATGAGAGGAATTGGGAAGTTGGCATTTAGGTAAGGGTGCCCTAAGAGAAAGACAGTGGGCTGGAAGAAAACAGCATGCTTGAAGCGGAGCTGGCCAAGCTCTACACTCCCCTGAACACTTCTTTTCTTCCCCCTGGGCTCCCAGGAGAAGTGTGCCACTGGAGTCCCTGGGGGCCTCTTCTCTGCACGCTGACCAGTGGAATGCAGCCGAAGAAGATGCCAGCCACTTCCGGTGGCTGGCCTTTGAAAACTGCCTGCCAGCTCTTGGGTGGGGTTTCCATGGAAACAAGGATGGCATAGCAACAGGCAAAGATTCTGCATGACACAAGCAGAGGACAGAAGCAGCCAGGGTCTCTAGGAGAAGCACTGCTCGGACTTGGATGCAGCCACTTGGATGTGGCTCAGAAACCCCGTCCAAGCCGCCTCAGACTGCGAAGCCACGGAGACAGAGCTGTTTGTTACAGCAGCTAACACTAATTACCCTAACTAATACAAAGAGCTGAGTGGGGGGGTCAAAATGGTTAATCATCGTTATATCCTGGTGGAGGTTTTAGTGGTCCCAGTCTCCTCTCTACTCACCGCCTTCATCCTCAGACTTAGGGAAGAATGAACATACTTGGTTTTCCTGTGAATAATTAAGAATTTTGTTGTAACAGCCTACCATCTGGCTGGCAAGATAGCTCAGTGGTAAAGGAGTTTATTGCCAAGCCTAATGACCGGAGTTCAATGCCTGGGACCCACATAGGAAAAGGAGAGAATCAACTCCTGCAAGTCTCCACATACACACCACGGCATACGCATGCCCACACATACTAGCGCAATGAATAAATGAATGTAAAAAAACAATAAGTCAAAATATACCAACAGCCACAAAGCCTGCCTAACAACAGAGTTCTGGAGGGTAGCTGCATGGAATTTCAAAAGAGGAGAATAGTAAAGCCTGCAATTATAGGAAATAGAACACAGGCTCTCTACAACCTCAGGGTAATTGTCAAAAACACCACCCTCCCGTTGGGAAGAAAACAATGTTGGTTGGACTTCTTGGAGTCCTGAGTTGTTCATTTCCCACTCAAAATCCCCTTAGCTTCAGATGGGTGGACGACACAAATTCTACATTTGGCAACAATGATACACACACAGCAAGGCAGCCATTAAGTCCAATGAAACTCTTAAGACAATCAAGAGGCTTTAGGGCAGCCGGTAAATGAGCCCATTTGTCTTCCTGCACCAGGAAGAGAAATCTAACAAACTCTCAGAGTCCTGAAAATTATCGTATTTAGGAGGCAAAATAGTGTTCATGGGTCGGGGAGCCTGGAGCACCCCCTCAGTCCTCTGAGACTCTGACATGGCTTCTTGGAGATTTTACGTACAGTGCAGATCTGCACACTGATAAGCCATGTTCTTTCCAGCCCAGAAGTTTGTGCAGCTGCAGCCATGTCAGCCAGGCTCTGTAAGACCAGCCACCTTTCTCTGGTAAAAATGTCAAAACTCTCCCAGGTGACTCAAAGTCATACAGCCAACAAATAGCAGGGTAAGGGTTTTGTTTTGTTTTAAAATGTTTATTTGTGTGTGTGTGTGTGTGTGTGTGTGTGTGTGTGTGTGTACCTGCTTGTGTTTATATGCACCACAAGTATGCAGGTTCCCTTGGAGGCCAGAAGAGGGTGCCAGAGTCCCCAATGGCTGAGGTTACAGGCAGTTGTGAGCTGCTCAATGTGGGGGAAGGGAACCAAATCTGGGTCCTCTGTAAAAGCAGTCATTGCTTTTAAAGGCTGAACCATCCAAGGGTGAAGGTTTATTATTTCCAGACAATGCAACCCCATGGCCTCATTGACGATCCACATGGCATGAGGCAGGATGGATGCGCGTGCCAACAATTTAACTCAAGATGCCCTGAGGCTAGTGTGCTGCAAGGACAGGATGCAGAGGATAGCCGGCTCTAATGAGCGGGGCTCACACCCAACTTTACACTCAACCCTCTCCAACTGAGGAAACATTCGAGGTGTCTTTGGCCCAGGTTCTCAGTACTAAAATAAGTGTGTGTGTATGTGTGTGTGTGTGTGTGTGTGTGTGTGTGTGTGTGTGTGTGGTGCTGCATGATTGTGTTTAAACTAGGTGGTTCTCAGGACTTGGAGGAACGAAGAGCCTACAGATAAGTGACGCTCCTGACGCTGTTCTATGAATCCCTGTACCACTGCCCCACTCTACCCATACTACCAAGAGGTACAGAAAGAGAAGAGAGATTTTCTCATCTTCTCTAGAGACCCATGCATGCTAGACAAGCGCTCTACCTCACCTCTGCTAGGCATTATTTTTTGTTCCCAGGCAAGCTCTATATTGAAGCCTTGGGGACAGTTTTCAGGAAGCGTACAGCAAAATACTTCTGTGTGGTAAAGACTTAGAGAGCTTCACCTGGGTCCTGGGTTTGCCACAAAAGGCAAGAGGAGGAATCAGACCTGGGCTCATGAAGATCACAAAGGGTTGAGGGGTGTTGTAGCTGCTAGTTATCATCCAACAAGCCAATGCTGCTAACAGTGGTCTAAGGGACAGAAATGTCCAGCAATTAAAGTTGCTAGCAGGAGCCTGTCAAAGGAGATGTGAGAGGAGAGGCAGAGGACTTCCAAGGGAAGGAAGGAAAAAAGAAATAATGTCACACCCATCCACTTTGCAGAAGCCAAAGAGCATACAGTTAAACACACAGTTAAATGAAAGCTGTGTGTGGAAACACAGAACATTCGGGCCAGGTGCAGGGAGCCTGGTTTCTGAGAAGGTGAAAATCAAAGGACAAATTCTGCTTTGCCCCTCACGAATAATTCAGGATAATGCCTGAGACTGTCCCCCAGCCTCAGTAACCACAGTCTAGTGACCAAGCCTTGTAGCACAGGCCTGTGAGAGGCTGAAGTGGGAGGACAGTTAAGTCCTACCCAGGTGACAGGGAACTCAGGCCAGCATGGGCAGCTCCATGAAATCCTATCTCAAAAGTGAAAAAGAGATCTGGAGTGTGGCTCAGTGGCAGGGAGCTTGCCTAGCATGCATGAGGTCCAGGTTCCATCTCAATACTAGGACAAAAGTCTAATATGAAAAGCCCCAGCATTTCAGACATTACACCAACTCCCCTGGCCCACCCCACACAGCATGCTGTATCAAGACCCTATGTAAGCATCCTGTACTAACATCCTGCGTCTGTAGGGGAACTGGTTTCCAACAGAAGCTCAGTGGGTAACTGCAGCAAAATTTGATGACCTTTCTAGAAGACACATGCTCAACATTTTTTTCAAACAAAAGCTGAAAACACAGATCTTGGGACCAACAGACACCAGGACCCTCAGGGAGTCTGCGCAGAGTGACTGGAAAGCCTCATCAGATTCCAGGGTGCAGGGAGCCTGTCATGCTGCCTGGGCCTAGTCTTTATGTATCTTCTCTACTCAGCAACTGATTGACTGGTCTTATCCCCGCCCTTTGGTTTATGCAGAGCAGGTCCAGTGACTTAAAGTTCCAATTGTGATGTGGCAAGATAGAAAGCTGAGCATCAAGGGGAGCAAATACTACTTGCTGTCATCTATCTGTGTATGAAAGTTGAAGAGCTTGCTCTTAGAGAAGAAAGGATGGCGGGTGAGGTGAATTAGTGTGCAGACACTGATCCACTACTTGATGGCCTGAGTTCAATCCCCCAGACTAACATGATGGAAGGGCAGACTCAACTCCCACAAGCTGTCCTTTGATTTCAACCTGTGCACCAGGGCATGCATGCACACACACACACACACACACACACACACACACACACGAATACACAAATAATAAAAATAATAAATATTGAGCAAGATACCTCAGCAAACAAAGGTGCTTGCCACCAAGTCTGGTAATCCGAGTTCACTGCTTAGGATCCACATGATAAAAGAAGGAAAGAAATGACTCCCAAAAGTTGCCAGAATTTTCTCTCATAACAAAGGGTGGGTCACGTGGGACATTAAAAATGTGTCCCACAAATCTTTAAAAATCACATTACTCGCTATCTGCGTGGTTCAGTTTTCTCACCGTGAATTTTTAAAGTTATGGTAAAACCTCTATTGACTTTGAATCTTTTCATGATCCATTCACAGACACATCCTGGTGAATGTAAAATATATGACACCTTTTTTAAAGGAGAGATATGTATTTAGATGTGATTCAAAACCCAATGAGAAGCAGAGGGTTCTGCTGATAAGTAGCGAAATACTAATGATAATGATGATGATGGTGGTGGTGGTGGTGGTGGTGGTGGTAGTGGTGGCTGTGGCGGTGGTGATGAAGATGATCACATTCAGGAATTGAGGGCTTCCTCAGTCTAGGGGGGTTCACTTTAAGCCATAATCCCAGTGATGTTTCCCTGACCTAAAAGCACCCAGCATCTTCTCCTGGCATGTGCCCAGCCCCCCATGCTGGAGCAGAAGATGAGGTTCTGTGAAGGTCCACGTCCACCTTGCTCACCACTTGAGCCTCAACAATGAAAACAAACCTCAAAGCCTCATCTGATTTCCCTCAGAGCTGCATGTGTGAGAAGGGTTGAGGGTAGAGTTGGGGTACACACCACTCTGATTCCCAGGAGATCCATCCCCCTTGTCATTCAGACGTGAGCCTTAAGGAAACCACTGACTGTTTGCAAAAGCCAGCCTTGGAGACAGTTTAGAACCCTAGAAACAGCTTAGAGGATTCCTCCAAAAGTGAAACATAGGCCTGGGGGTGTGGCTCATGGGTGGGCACCTGTCTAGAATCCCCCAGTGGAAGGCTGGTGTATGGTTCAGTGGTAGATAACCATCCTATGATTCCCCGAGTAGAAGACTAGTGTATGGTCCAGTGACAGATAACCTTCCTATGATTCTCCCAGGGCAAGGGGGTTTGTTTCAGGAGCAGAGCACTTGACTAGCATATGTAAGTCCTGAGCTCCATCCCCATTATAACACACAGAGAGAGAGAGAGAGAGAGAGAGAGAGAGAGAGAGAGAGAGAGAGAGAGAGAGAGAACAGAATTATGATATGACTCAGCACTTCTCCTAGGTTTATCCACATATCATCCCCTCACCCTATGGAGAGAAATGGAAAGCAGGAGCTCAGACACTTGACCATGAAGAAACATGGCAGTCCCATCACCAAAAATTAGAGATACTCAACATCCTCTACAGGCAGCATGAGACACAGACATACAACAGCCTGTAATTCAACACTCAGGAGGCAGAGGAAGGAGACTCAAAGCAATGTCTACAAAGCAAGATCGGGGCTCCAGCATATCTCACTGTAAAAAGTTGAGCAGTGGGGCCGGGCGGTGGTGGCGCACGCCTTTAATCCCAGCACTCGGGAGGCAGAGGCAGGCAGATTTCTGTGAGTTCGAGGCTGGGCTGGACCGACAGCCTCGAAAACAATACAGAGAAACCCTGTCTCAAAAACCAAAAAAAAAAAAAAAAAAACAGTTGAGCAGCAGGTGCACAGGTGTCTCACTGGCTGGCCACAGGACATGATGAGCTGCACAGAAAAAAAGGCTCACAGGGATTTGGAGTGCGCACAGCCCTGACATGGCCTCCCAAGACAGACCCTCTGCAGCTCCGGGCAATGAGTCTGCAGTTACCCGGTTTCATACTCAGAGCTTTTGTCCACACTCCTCCATTAACAAGAAGCTCCTCCAGGTATGACAACTCATATCCATGACCCCAGAAGGCAGAAGCATGAGAGTCGCGGGTTCTAGACCAACCTGGGCTAAACAGTGAGACCTGCTCTCAGCCTCATGCCCAAAGATCCTCTTTTCCTCCACGGGTCACCAGCCTGTAAGGTGTCCACACATGATGTGGAGATGGTGACCTGGTTGTGGAGCAGCTTTTAACCTGGCATGATCGGGATGCTCATAGCAGGAAAGCTACACAGAGGAGGAATCGAAACCCATCACTCAAGGCTCACTTTAGTGCTCCACCCGCCTTGGCGACAGCTCCCTGGAAGGGACTATAATTCTTTTTCCTTTCCCCACTAATAACAGGGAACAGGGTGATTTCCACGGTGCTCTGAGCTACTTTCTGACAGCCTGCATCTCCACCCACATGCCAGAGGCCACTGGTCCTGGGAGCTTCAAGCAGGCTAAGGCAAAATGTGAAAGGAAGGTGACAGGTGTCAGAATCAACATGGAGTGGCTTGTATCACTCCAAGCAGAAGCAGAGTCGAGAATGCCAGAAGTTTGTGAAGGAAGGGGTCTTGCCACGTGGGTGCCTAAGAGGACTCTGCCGGGGACAGAGTCTTGCCCTCGAGCCCCCACCACTTTTCATGGCAAGCCCTTTTGCAAAGATACTTGTCCAGCAGGGGTCTGCTCAGTCTTAGACTGAGGCCACACTTGTTATCAACTACTGGGAAACAATTACTGCTTTGAAATATCTTCCTTGGTTTTGTTGTTAAAACCTTCACCTGGGGCTGAGGACGTGGCTCAGTTAGTAAAATGCTCACTACACAGGTATGAGGACCTGAATTGGGTCCCCAACATGCACTTTTTTCCCTTTTCTTTACTTAAGTTAGAAACAAGCTTGTTTCACATGTCAATCCCAGCTCCCTCTCCCTCCCCTCATCCCCCTCCCTCCCCACCAGGCCCTCCAGCCCCCTCCCCAATCTCTACTCCGATCCCCAGGGAGGGTGAGGCCCTCCATGGTGGATCTCCAGAGTCTGTCATTTCATCCAAGGCAGGGCCTAGGCCCTCCCACAAGAGTCCAGGCTGACAGAGTATTCCTCATTGGGGGATGGGCACTCTAAGTCTATTTGTACACCAGGGATAAATACTGCCCAAGGTACCATAGATTGCCTAGGCCTCCTCACTGACACCCACATTCAGGAGGTCTGGGTCAGTCCCATGCTTTCCACACAGCCATCAATCTGGGATCCAAGAGTTCCCCCTTGTTCAGGTCAACTGTTTCTGTGGGTTAAACCAGCCCAGTCTTAACCCCTCATCAGTTCTCCCTTTCTGTCACTGGACTCCAGGAGTTCAGTTCAGTGTTTAGCTGTGGGTGTCTGCCTCTGCTTTTGTCAATCACTGGATGAAGGTTCTGTTTCCAGACTCTCTGGCAGTGGGATTGTAGGCTGGCACTCCCCTGATTCATGTCTAATATCCATATATGAGTGAGTACATACCATGTTTCTCTTTTTGTGACTAGGTTACCTCACTCAGGATGATTTGCCTGCAAATTTCAAGATTCCATTAGGTTTTTTCCTACTTAATGGTATTCCATTGTGTAAATGTACCGCATTTCCTCTATCCACTCTTCAGTTGAGGGGCTTTTGGTGTCAATGCATTCCCACAGGCTATTGAGAAGGGAACCTTTCACCCACTGTGGACTGACAGCAAGGCCAGTATTAGGACATAAAAAGGGGGCACTGGGAAAATTAATGAAAGAGAAATCATTGTATCAAGCATGGAGAAACCCTATTGTGGTTTCAGCACAAGCTGAAGGCCATCCTAGGCTACATAATGAGAACTTGGAAAGGGAGACAAAGAGACAGACAGACAGGCAGTCAGGCAGATTAATTTGTGAAAGGGGTTGATCAAATGTCACAATTAGTAGGTCTACCAGATGTCCCTCCACAAGCTACATTGATCAAACACCTTTAAAGGGTTTAGAAGCTTGTACAGAAGCTAAGCTAGGCATCACTACAGACAGATGGGTCTAGGAGCCAGAGCCTGTCCATTAGGTAGGTACTCTGGGTCAGAGGTCCCAGGGTGGTGGGAGGCCAGGCCAGCCTTCTGACAAACAGAGACTCAGGCTTTCTCTCACTCTTCGGCAGGTGATTGAGTCGTCCAGGACATTTCCACTGAGCAGTTCAAGTCTGTTAAATGAACTCTTTCGGTTCAGATGAAGGTGCTGAAATGAATTATCCTTCAGGTCAGAGTTTTATTAGGGAAGTGACAGCATCATGCCATAGGCAGTGGGGACAGAATCCTAAATAGGGAAAGAGCCTCAGCTCAAGGGAACTAGGGGAAATGCTCCCATGGGTTCTGTGCCATGTAGCCTAGCCTATGTGCTACATGTGACCTAGACAATGTGCTAGGAGTCAGGGGGTTTGAGAGATAGGAATGGAGGTCTGGAAGGTACTAGATAAAACAATCAGCCTATCATTCAAGGTTGCCTTGGGTCAGAGCAGCAGGGAGTGGACTAGATCTCTTCAAGACTACAGCATCAAGCTTCATAAAGGGGTGGTGCCCTGTAACAGAAGGTCTGTGATCTTACAGTGTCTAGATATCAGGTAGACACGCAAGGCCGTTAGAGGAGTCTATGCTGTCCTGGCTGGGAGCATTAATTGCTTTGTGACTGCTGTGTTCTCCTTAACGGATGCCACCAACTAGGACAATGTCAATGTGCAAGCCAGAAGCACCAGCCCCTTTTCTCATCACACCTCACTGAAAATATTAAGCAAACAGCCATCTTTTGTAAGGATTTTGTTTTGAACTGTGTGCATATGGACGGGGTGTGTGCAGGTGAGTGCAGGTGCCTGTAGGGAGAGGCCGCCGATCCCCTGCAGTTGGAGTTATGGATTGGTTGTGAGTTCCTGACAAGGGTTCTGGGAACTAGACACAAGTCCTCTGCAGGAACAGCATGCACTCTCACACTCTCTCAACTGCTGAGCCATCTCTCCAGCCCCATGAGTAACTATCCTAAAGTGTAGGAATATTTGAGGTAAATTTCTAATCTGTGGGAGTAAAAAAAAAAATACATGGACCTATGGGTTTTCCCTCAAAAGGGAATTCTCCTTTCTCTGCTACAGGTAGTTCACATGTGCAGCGGGAACAGACAACTGGAAGGGACGAGATGGTCATCAGGAGGGGACCCTGAGGCTGACCAACACTGGAAGAAACACAGGTTACCCAGCAACAGGAACTGGGTGTAACATGTAACCCAGAATAAGGCACTCAGAACAAAAGCCACGCCTCTGTAAAGATGCAAGATCCAACGACATGGGAACAAACAACCTGCGCTGGCACAGGCTTCCCTGGAAGTGCTTCAGGACACAGTCTGAAACGCCTGGAGCATACGCCTCCAGGTTCTAAGGCTGGATGGCACATTAAGAGACCAGTAGGGGTCAGCAACATGGCTCAGCAGGCGAAAGCCCTTGTAACCAAGACAGACGACCAGAATTCCATCCCAGGACCCATGTGGTGGAAGGAGAGAACCCATTCCTGAAAGTTGTGCTCCATGTGTATGCTGTGGGGCACTCGCATGTGCGTGCATACACACACACACACACACACACACACAAATAAATAGATAAAACTTAGATGGGGAGGGGAGGGGAAGGAGAAGAGGAGGGGTAAGGGAGGGAGAAGAGATACTCCCTGCCTGCTACCAGAGACTTAGTCTTAGACCTGCTCTTGTGGGAAGGCTGGCTTGGCTTCCCACCACCGTGAGGCCTACTGGCCTAGGGTGGCCTCCCTGATTGGATGCTCTTCCCTCTGCCTGCAGAGCTCTCCTCTAGACTTCATAGATCCATTTCCTGTCTTTATTCAGGCTCCCCTCAGTGTCCCATCTGCAGAGAAGATAACCCTGAGCCTGCCCTCAAGCAGACCTCCATTACCTCGATTACAATGTGTCCCAGTGTCTGTATGGGGGGGGGTTCACACAGCACAGTGTGTTGTGTATGTAGAGGTCAGAGGATAACTTTTTGGGAGATGGTTCTCTCCTTCCACCTTGTTTTTGAGGCAGAGTCTCTCTCGTTGCTACCATGATGCACACTCCATACCAGCAGACTCACGAGCTTTTGGACAATTCCACTGTGTCTGCCTCCCACTCGCCCTATGCTAGGGTTCCTGATGTGTGCCGCCATATCCAGCTTGCTTATATGGGTTCCAGGGACTGAACTTGGGTCTTCAGTGTCACACGGCAAGCACTTCTTCGCACTGAACATACCACAGGCCCATTGTCTATCTATTTGACAAACTACAAATACCTTCAATCCCAGTCCTTGGGATGCTGAGGCAGGAGGATCTCTGTGAGTTCCAGGCCAGCCAGGGCTACACTGTAAGACCCTGTCTAAACAAAAACAAAAACAAAAAACTCCTGGCTGACCCTCTTAGCTAAGTGATAGATTATCTGCCACACAGGGAACACTGCAAACATTTCCATCATAACTACCTGTGACACACAAATTACTCAGTCTTAAAAACAAACTCCAATGGGAGATACTGGATAACTTGCATACATGGTGGTGGAATGTGCTTTTAAGTATACCTGCAGCACGGAAGACAGCAGTAGGAGACTCCTGCCATTCATAGGTGTTGGGTGCATGCTCGGCTATTTAAGTTTCAAGATTTGGCTTTTGTTTTCAAAACTTTATTGTGTTTGTATAATTCAAGCTAATTTGGAAACATATTTCTTCTCTATACTCATCACTGTATCTGAAAAAAAATACTAAAAGTGATTGAAAATGTGAAAACCTGGCCATCAAGAGCCCTGTCTAGCCTACTTGTTATATTCCTAGGACCAAGAGTCATTTGACATTTGAGTAAGAGAATGAAACTGGTAGTTTTACAAGAAAAACTGGCCCAGAAATGTTCAAAAACACATTGAAGGGTTCCAAGGTCCCTAGTACGAAAGCTAGGACTTGCCCTCAGACGTGAATGCTTCATCCTGTGGGAGACAGTGGTGAAGAGTTGAAGAAGATGCTGGAAGTAAACAGAACACAATTGACTGAGAGAAAGAAGACAGCTGGAGAGACAGCTCAGCAGTTAGAGCACTGGCTGCTCTCCCTGAGGACCTGGGTTCAGTTCCCAGAACCCACATGGCAGCTCACAACTGTCTATAGCTCTGGTTCCAAGGGCTCTGACACCATCACACAGACACACATGCAGGCAAAATGCCAATGACATAAAATAAGAATAAATAAATATCTTAAGACAGTAAAGATTTTCCCACAATAGGGTTGAGCAGCCTGGGAAGAATTGACCACCCCAAAGCTCTTCCAAATCATGATTACACGGTCAAGAAAATCCTTTCAAACAAAAGGGCACAGCTGAGCATGGCCAATAAAAGTAAGCAGAGCTTCATTGGTGGGACAACCATGGGAAAAGCGCCCTCTTTCCCCATCATAAGCCTGCTGTGATTGAACCACAGAGTGTCCATGATGAACAGCAAAGTAAATAATCGCCCTTTCCCTAAAGGCTGACTCCTAAATGGAATGTGGGCTAACCCCCTCACAGGCTGATGTGGGAGTCCATTCCAGAACGCATGTTCTGGTGCAGTCAGCGATGGTGACTGTTGGCCAGTTTGACCCAGCTTTCCTCATGGAGAGAGGTCAGCATTTTGGCAGTGACTACCCCCTGCTCAGTATCAGACCCTTGGAAGCTGTTAGCAATACAAGGGTGACACGGGTTCTGACCTGAGATGCTCACAGGCCACATAAGGACTTTTACCAAGAAGCACAGAGTCAGCCAGCCACGGTGGCAATGTCACCATCTACATCATGTGAGGGGCTGAAGAGGTCAAGTGTTTAAAGTAGTTGAGCACAAGGAGAAGCAGCCATGGCTCCTTCCTGCCCATCCTCCAACCCAAAAGCTAGAGAGAGAGGAGCCTGGCCTTATTCAGCAGACAACTGACACTGCTCCAGGCAGAGTCCGTCCCAGGCTCCTTGATGCTCTTTCCCCAGCAGCGTGACCGTGCTGAAGGTCAGCTGACTCCAGGTATCAGCCAGCTTTGGGAAGCCTTTCAAGTGATTCTGGATCCAGCAGAAATGGATGCACTGCTCTGCATTGTGTGTCTCTCTAAATGTTCCTCCCAGCAGTGGAGGCAGGTCCATAGCTTCCTGATGCTGAGGGACCTGATTTTTCTCATTATTTTCCCTGCAAATGCATAGTCATGGTTTTCAAAAGATACCCAGCAATCTTAAATAGAGAAAAATGCAACAGAAATTGATTTTTGAGGAGCTGCCAGCACAGAGAGGGGGGAAAGATCTATAAATGGCCAGTTGGGTGGTACTCAGTCCTGAAAGGCACGTGACTCTCAAACATGCCCACTGTCATCCCTCCACAGCACCACAGCAAGAGGGCACAACCGTGACTCAGACCACAAAACCACTTCTGGTGCCCAGATCAACACTCTGTCTGGTTAATGGATTGCTGGGAACATTACATTTCAAAAAATCTTACCACTCCTGAAAACCCACCTGCTACTCAAATAAGATCTGAGTAAAGTGGATGCAGTTAAGAGAGGTAGGGAGTCTCAAGAAGACTAGTGTAGCTTCCCTTGGCAGCGCAGGCGCCACCTAGGTTTGTTCTGAGGCAGCTAGGTTTGATCCGGGCGGCTCAGAGCTCGGGACCCCCAGCGCCGGGACAGCAGGGCGGGCGCGGCTGCTTCCCCGCCCCGGGACGACGCCCCTGCCCCGCGGAGGTTCCGCCCAGCCGAGCCCGCTGCGCGCAGCCTTCGCCGCCGGCCGCCATGTCTTCAGGGGCGAGCGTCAGCGCCCTGCAGCGCCTGGTGGAGCAGCTCAAGCTGGAGGCCGGCGTGGAGAGGATCAAGGTCTCTCAGGCAGCCGCTGAGCTTCAGCAGTATTGCATGCAGAATGCCTGCAAGGATGCCCTGCTCCTTGGCGTTCCAGCTGGAAGCAATCCCTTCCGGGAGCCCAGGTCCTGTGCTTTACTGTGAAGACCGGGAAGAAGTTCGCTGGGGAAGCACATGGTGATGGGTGACTGCCACCACGTCCCAAGAAAACTGTTTTCAACAGCCAAGTCCCTTTCTCTGTTGCCTTGTCCTAGAGCCAAATTCTACAGAAATTTGTTTGTTTTAACCTCACTCCAAAATTTCCTAAGCTGCATCCCTTCCCTCACAGAACCTGTGATGGTCTGCCTGGGATATAGGCATGTTTTACTTACCCGGCGTTTGCAATTTAGGAAGGAATCGTTTATTTTCAAAAACTGAGTATTTGTAATTTTCCTAACATTTTTATACTCTAATAAAATTTGTTCATAAGAATTTACAATTACTAAATGAAGAAAAAGTATAAAATTGGGGGAATAATTGATATCCTGATATTTTTAAAGAAAACTGTTTCATGTTTTCATTCCATAGTGAGATACAGTCTTTCTTTGACAGTAGACTTTAGGAGACCCTCTTTAGCCAACGGAAAGAACTGATGTAGCATTAGGGTGCCCATCCTGAGGCTGGTTAGATCTTTCTTTAGCTCCCTTGGTTTACAATATATAATTGTATTTTTAGCTCTTAAAAATGTGCTTATGCCTTTAAAAAAGTTTAAAATATGACCTACATTCAGAACATTGCAATTGGTTAAAAACAAAATGAAAATATTACAACATAAAAGAATTAATGTCACAAGTATGTTATTGGGGTGATGTGCCTTTGATTTAATTGGGGATACTTTTAGAAGGAAAATTTGTGTTTATAATAATCTTTGAAGAACTTGGAAATAAAATTTTTGCTGAATTCATCATTTCCCATAAAAAAAAAAGAAGACTAGTGTACTTCTTACTGGGGGCATAAATGTTCACCAACCAAGCATGAAGGCAGCAACAGCAGGCAGATGCACTAAAGACCAAGGCTGAAGGTTCTGATCTGGGGACAGGAAAGACCACTCAATGGTTAAGAGTGCTTACTACTCTAATGTCCTCTGTAAAACTGGGCAACTGCAATCTTAAATAGAGAAAAATTTAGTGGCCATAAATTCCTTTAATCAGTCACTATCATGGGAAGTTTTTATTTCACCTTCCATTTTTTTTAATAGATAGTTTTGCTGGGTATAATAGTCTTGGTTCCTGGTTGTGGTTTTGGTTGTTGTTTTGTTTTCCTGATTTGGATCTCCAGAGTTCAGTTCCCAGCACCCACACTGAGCAACTCACAACCGCCTGTAAGTTCAGCTCCAGAGGCCTCTGACACAATCTTTTGGTTTCCACGAGCACTCACATTCACAAACCCACAGACACACACACACACAGAGGCACATAAAATTTTAAATTAAGTATTTTAAAATAAGGAGGAGGAGAGTATAAAAGCTAGCTCTAATGTCAATGGGATCCCAAATTTCATCCCCATCTCCTCAGCCTGACCCTGGGTTGTCAGCCATGGGACTTTCTAGACAGTTCACACGGTGTAAACCTCTCTACAAGTTTACTGAGCATCACCTCAGGTTTTCAGCTCACAGCCTAGGAAAGAAAATTGAGTCATATTTTTGCCCAGAAGGAAGAAAATGACTGAATTTTATTAGTGGCAATTGGTCCTCACAGAAACATTATCTCGGCAGGCAGGTTCACTGCCCTCTGCTCCAAGCTCAATGAGCAACTGGAAACAATGTCTAGCTGTGCTCTGACCACCGGCCCTTCCACCAGAAAACTGGATGTGAACCCATCATCCTCATCTTGTTTTGATGTCACATGCTCAGGAAAACCTCTGTGACCTCCCATGCGTCACCAGACCTCCCTGGTTTATTAAGTGCCATTCTTCTTCATTATTGTGGTTTGAATGTAAAACACACACAAACATACACACACACTCTCTCTCTCTCTCATGTGTTTGAACACTCAGTCCCTAGGAAATGGCGCTGTTTGGGGAAATTGTTGAATCTTTCATTGGTGGAGGAGCCCTGCTGGAGGAAGTGAGTCACTGGAGGCAGGCTCTGAGGTTTTAAGGCCCAGTGTCACTTCCTGTCCGTTATTTCCTGAGTGTGGCTATCATGTGGCCGCAGAGCCTCCTGCCACCAGGCCGTCCCTGACTACTGCCATGGCTTCCCCCATCATAATAGACTCTGTCCCTCTGTAATTACCAGCTAAAACAAACCCTTCCTCACATTAAGTTGTGTTTTCACAGTGACAGGAGAAGTAACTAAGAAACAGAACAATTTGTGGGGAGGGGCAATCCACTGTCAGAATCACTTTCTAGAACAAAAACACTCTTTATCCATTCAGTCCAGTGTCCCACAATCCCGAGCCTCCCACAAAGGAGCTTCAATGAAGAAGGGTACCATGGTCCCAAACCTGTGAAACCAGGATCTGGAATAAACTTATTTATGATAACTTACTAACCGAGAGAAGAAATATATTAGGATCTGCTTAAGAATCAGGATGGTGAGCCAGGGAGATGGTTTGTTAGGCAAAACATTTGTTGTGCAAACATGAGGACCTGAGTTCAAATCCCCAGTATCCCCCTAAGAAGCCAGGCATGGCTGTACACGCACCTGTAACCCCAGAGCTGTGATGGGCAGAAACAGGAGGGTTGCCGAGACCTTGATGGATGTGAGTCAGTAACAGGTTCAGTGAGAAGCCCTGTCTCAAGGGACTAAGCAGAGAGTGACAGAGCAGGACTCCCAGTGTCCTCCTCCAGCAAAGGAGAGGGATTGGATCTTTATCAAACACGGACATCTATTCCTCTGTCTTCTCTTGAAACCATCAGCAGAAGGTGAGCAGCCCTGAGTCCACGTGGTAGCTATGGGCTGATTGGAGGGCATCCCCAGCTATACAGGGAAAGACTCTGTATCATAAAGGACCACCATGGCTCATGTTGCAACTGGTCACCTTCTGTCTTCCTGACATCAGCTTACCCACAGCAAGTGTAGGGCTATCTGATTCTGACATATCTCCTCCTCCTCCACCAGACTCTCAGCTGAGGACTCTGGTCCAACACTGTCATTATCCCTTGACAAGATCACCTTCCTGGATACCTTTTTTATTCAAATGTGCCAGGAAGCCCTTTGCCATAAGCAGTCTCATAACTTAGATTATCCCACTGGGGTAGGGGAGACACACCCCTTTGCGCTTTGTTAATGAAAAATTCAGGAGACGGATAAAAATAACTCTCTGAGAGGAACAGACTGTTAAGGAGTTCCTGGAACTTTCAGAATGACAGGTGGCAGGCTTCCTTGCCTTCAGAGGAAGGAATTAAAAGAGTGTAGAGAACGGCCACCATCAGACTGTGAGAATTTCCCAGCACCACCCTGTGGGTGACTAGCCCAGTAGTAGCCCTCAACAGAAACGGCTCCTCTTCAACCCAGTGCCAGCATTACACGTGGACACTGGACTTGGTTTGTCTCCAGGTGGTTCAGCTGTATCCTTTCCTTAGGAGTCCAGACTACTAGCCAAGAGCCCATTCAAGTGGTTGAGCAACACCGTTCAGGGAGAAGCAGATGATGGGTATGATTTAACAACAAAAACTGAAGACGTGGTTTCAGGAAGCCCTGGAAAGGTTGGTGTTAGGGATGTGGCTGAAGAGGTGACTGTGGTGGGGTTAGAGTGCCCAGTGTGCAAGCGTGAGGAACTGAGTTTGGAGCTGAGCGCTCACACAAGAAGTTGGGTGTGGCTGTGGCTATACACGTGTAACCACAAGGTGATGGGGCCTGGAGACAGGGGGATCGCTGGGATGATATTTCTGGCTGCCAGCCTTGCTCCGGGCTCAGTAACAGACTCTGTCTCAAAGAGACTAAGAAAGTGACAGAGCCATGGTCTCTTATAGCCTCTGTGCAACACATACATACAAACATATGAATGTATACACACACACACACGCACGCACGCATGAACGCATGCATGCATGCACATGCACACACGTCTTAAGTCACCAAGACTCAGGGATGAGAAGACGGAGCAACAGTGCATGCCACGGTGTCTACAGTGCCACTATTTGAAGACAACTTAGTGCCTCCATCTCCCTACTATCATCTCTCACTCTGCATTGCCCCACACAGACTTTAACTGAGTTCTAATGGCTCCAGACATACATGTCTCTTGACTCTGACTGTCTTGTTCCACTGGCTCAAACTCACTGAAGCTGCCTCATGCATCAGGCCTCTACCTCCAGGTTGTCACATGTCACCAAGCACCTTCGTGACGCATGCTCGGTGGAGCCCCAGCTCTGCTCAGCCCCAGGCAGAGCAACTTGGTCTCCTCATCACATCTGTATTCATACCCAGCTCCAGATGCTCTCATCAGATCTTCCTGGACATCCGAGCCTCTGCAGCACATTAAGCCCTTCCTCCAACTTGCCACTAGAGATCACTGCCAAGCTCCTCCTTTGCTGGCCTCTGGGGGGTGTAGGAGCAAGTCTCTGGGTATGTGCCTTTTCTCTTTGAGCTGTCCATACTGAGAGCATAGCAACTCCTGTGACCCTGCAGGGATCCCTCCCAGCTGCTCACACTCTGGCTGGAACAGTGTCCAGATACAAGAGCTGCTGTGACCATACAGACAGCGAGGAGCAGCCTGAAGAGCCACGTGACTCCACGCACCCACCAGAAACTGTGTCATGCAGATTGTCTATCGATGTGAGCTGGGAAGAAAACTTGAACCAGACACAATGGAAAAAAACAGAACAACGCCGATGGGAAACTAGAGTCCCTGGGAACAGGAGGTGAGGGATAAGCAGACAGAGACATTTCTTCAACCACCCCCACCCATCAGCTCCTGCCACCCCCCTGCCCATGTTTTGTCATCAGAAGGAAAGGATTGCAAACTCCTGTGACCACAGAAAGGCATGCTGCTCAGAAGGGCGAGCTGTCCCGGGGCAGAGAATCAGGTCTGGAGCTAACAACCAATATCTGTTGCAAGCTGGGGTTGCAGCCCTGCTCCCAAATGCGGGAGGTCTGGGTGTCTCTGGGGAGGGAGGGAGATGGACGCAGGGAGATGGAGCTGCCTTCTGGGTTAGAGTTGGTCGTGAGTTGCTGTGTACGCACTGGGAACTGAACCTAGGTCCTCTGCAAGAGCAACCAGTGCAATTTCTAAAACTCCCACTATGTGTCCACCTCGGAGGACACAAAAGCAAATGTTCTACATTCCACCTTCAGGGAACACAGAGTGAATGTGGGGCAGACTGAGAATAGATAGGACACTCAGGACCCACAGCAGGGCACACGTGAAGAAGAATGCAGCGACTTACAGGTAGAACATGAAAAAAAGAGGCTCAGAAACAAAAGCCTTTACCTCCATCTTCCCTGTGAGGCTGAAATCTCTTCATACCATGGCAAAGCCCCACGTATGGAGAAAGCAGGGTCAGATACCAGCCCCAGAGATGAGGTCCTGACACCAGCATCCCCTGTAGCCCATGCCCCTGGCTTCCAGGTCCCTTGTGCAGGGAGACATGTTTGCACTGCTCCCTAGGACCAGTATAGGGAGCATCAGAAAAGTGACAGGAGCACACGGCTGGAGGTCAAAAGATACAGGCTTAACCAAACGGGTCTGGAGATTCACCCTGGCCACCTCTCTGGAGACAGAGGCTTCCTCTAAAAACCAGAAGCATCTTTGGCTCCTTTCCACCTTGCAGAAGTCAAATGGGTGCAGGTCTGCTGAGGTATTGGCCAACCCCGACGCTCAGAGTTGTTGCTTTAAAAGTACAAGTTGACTCATCCAGATACTCCAGGATGTGGTCCTTGGTTGGCTGACCACGTTTGAATAGATGGCCCCACACTCATGCTTATATGGGTAGCACTAACTGGATTCAGTAGGCTATTTAACAAAAGAGAGAGAGAGAGAACATGAAGTTGGGAGAGAGATTCGGGATGTGGAAAGAGGGCCCAGGAGAACCTGAAGGAGGGAAAGGGGGTGAATATGATTGAAGGACATTATATGCATGTGAGCAACTCTCAAAGAATAAATAAAATACTGCATAAGGAGTAAAATAAAATAAAAATAAAAATTGACTCCTTATGTGCACATTACTAGTTCCAACGTGGTTTGTAGCTGCTCCAAGAAGCCACAAACTGTATCCCATGGGCTGAATGTGGCCCACATTTTTGTGACTAAATCAAAATCTCCTCTTCCCTCTCCCCTCTCCCCTCTCCCTCTCCCTCTCCCCTCTCCCCTCTCCCCTCTCCCCTTTCCCCTCCCCTCCCCTCTCCCCTCTCCCATCTCCCTTCTCCCCTCTTCCCTCTCCCCTCCCTCTCCCCTCCCTGTCTCTCTGTCTCTCTCTCCATCCCTCCTCCCTTCCTCCCACTCCCCAGTCCCATGTACCACAGGCTGGCCTAGAACTTGATATGTAACTGAGGATAACCTTGGACTCCTGACCCACCTGCCTCCACGCCGGGATTACAGGTGTGCACCCCCATGCCTGTTTTGTGTGGTACTGGGGATGAAGGCAGGGGCTTCACACTTGTTGACAAAGCACTCTTTCAACAGAGTCACATCCCCAGCCCGTGACTGAGGCTCACACACAGTCAGACTCATCCACACACCCAGCTGCTGGGGCTCTGTACCGTGAGAGATGACTGCGAAAGCCAAAGCATTGTCACCTGGCCTTTCTTAGCAAATCGAGTTGAGCCCTTCTCCACTCTGAGTCCCATCCCTCCAATACCAATCACCCTGGGGAGGAAGTCCAGAAAATTCCAAAGCACTGATAAACCCTCTGATATGGAAGAAACGCAAGCAGCAGCCACTTACAACTCACTGGCCACAAACACAGGCCCTGGAGCTGCAGCAGCTCAAAAGGGAATCTACCAGGGTGACTGTGCCCTTCATGATCTCTCCAGAGAGATGTTCATGTGTGGAGGTGTGTGCTATGTGATAAGTGTATGGTGTGTGGTGTGTGTGTATGTGCATGTGGTATGTGTGTGTGCATTATGTGGTGGGTGTGTAATGGGAGGCGTGTGCGGTGTCTATATGTGTTTCTATGTGTACATGGTGTGTGTGATGTATGTGTGTGGTGTGTGTACGTGTGTATATGTGTGTGGTATGTATGTTGTGGTGTATATGTGTGGTATGTATGTATGTGGTATGTGTGGTGTATGTGTATGTGTAGTGTGTATAGAATGCATGTGTGTGTGGTATGTGTATATGTGTATATGTTGTGGTGCGTGTGTACAGTGTGTGTGTATATGGGGTGTATGTGTGGTGTATGTGTATGTAGGTGGTGTGTGTATGTTTGTATATGTGTGTGGTGTGTATATTGTGGTATATATGTGTGCTATGTATGTATGTGGTGTGTGTGGTGTATGTGTAGTGTGTGTAGAATGCATGTGTGTGTCTGTGGTATGTGTATATGTTGTGGTGAGTGTATACGGTGTGTGTGTGTGTATATGGGATGTATGTGTGGTGTATGTGTATGTGGGTGGTGTGTGCATGTGTGTGTATGTTGTGGTGTATATGTGTGGTATGTATGTGTGTGCTGTGTGTGTATGTGGTGTGTATGTGCGTTGTATATATGTGTGGTGTATGTGTATTACTGTGTATGTTGTGTGTATATATGTGTGTATGAGTGTGTATGGTGTGTATATATGTGTGGTGTGTGTATGGTGTATGTATATGTGTGGTGTGTGTATGTGTATGTGTGTGGTGTGCGTATAGTGTGTGTGGTATGTGTATATAGTGTATGCTTATGTGTGTGGTGTGTGTATAGTGTGTGTATGTATGGTGTGTGTATGTGTGTGTACCCATGTGTGTGCATGTGCTGTGTGTGTGGTATGTATATATGTGTGTGTATGGTGTGTATGTGTGTGGTATGTATGGTGTGTGTGTGGTGTATATGTATATGTGTGGTGTATGTATGTGTGTGTACACATGTGTGTGTATGTGCAGGTATTCTTCAGATGCTGTCCACATGTTTCTGAGACAGGGTCTCTTACTGTCCTGGACTTCAACAAGCAGTATAGACTGCCCAGAAAGCTTCAGGGGTCCATCTGTCTGTCTGTCTCATCACTGGGATTACAAGCAAGCACCACCACACCCAATGTTTTTTGGTTTGAGGTTTTTGTTTTGTTTCTTAGGTTTGGGACATTGAACTCAGGTCTCCTTCACTGACTGAGATGTCTCCCCAGCACCATACCCTTTGTTTTAAAAAAATCCCAGGACCCTTGAAAATCATCTATTCCAGAAGACCCATGTGTGAACGGCAAGGTCTGGCCCAGTGAAGCTACTCAGGGAACTGAAAAAGTAATAAAGAACAACCATGCTTGGTATGCACATGTACAGAGAGAGAGAGAGAGAGAGAGAGAGAGAGAGAGAGAGAGAGAGGGAGGGAGGGAGGGAGGGAGGGAGGGAGGGAGGGAGGGAGGGAGGGAGGGAGGGAGGGAGGGAGGGAGAGAGAGAGAGAGAGAGGGAAGGAGGGAGGGAGGGAGGGAGAGAGAGAGAGAGAGAGAGAGAGAGAGAGAGAGAGAGAGAGACCACCCTGCACTCCCTGCTTTGTTGAAATTATTTTCTTGTGCAAACCCCAGGCTTACCCGAGCTGGTAAATCTCTCTCTGCCCTTCAGGAAAGCCTGCCCTTCTCCCACCCCCCACCCACCCCTGTGCCTTCCTGGACTGATCAGAATTACAAACCTGATTTTCTTTAGTCACTGAGCCCAAGCTGTGATTCCCACAAATGTCCCCAAGTATCAGGCTTTACCACCATCAGCCTGCGGTTCCCAAGGTGGCAGTTACCCCTGGGTTTTATTGGTTCTCAACTCCCAGACCCTCCCTCTCCATTCTCTCTGATCCCTGCTTTATTCTCCCTTCTCCACCTCCTGGACTGACATCCTCCTACTTCATTGTCCCCACTGTTCAAACGCACAGAGGCCGCCCCCACGCAGACCCCCCACCTCCCAATTAGGAATCGCTCCAGAATCCCCTAGGACCATCAATGGGTGGCTGTTGCCTTTCTATTAAACTCAAAGTACTTATTTCTTTTAATACGTAAGGAGCCTTCTGTGTGGATTGCTCGGGGGCTTGGATGGTGAGGTGTACTCTCAGTTTTTAATGAGTGCAATTCAGCATCGGATCATTCCAACCTCTGCACTGAAAGGTCTCTTGTTAGCTTCACAGAGGGGAGAAGTGTCAGCGCATGGCATTGAGACCTTGCTTCTTAACCCAGAGCTCTTCCACGGTTTCCAGCCTGATTGGAAACAAGCGCCCAGCGCAGTGTTTTATAAACTCCTTAAGGAAGATGGAAGTAAAGGCTCGCATGCCCTCAGATACTCCCACACGGGGCAGGAGGATGGTCTCCCTTTCTTTCCTCTGTGTCATGTTTATAGACAGAAATGTTTTCTCTTTTCAGCAACAAAGAAAAGAAAACCTGTTATCACAAACAGCCTATATAAAAGACCTTCAAACAGCACCCAGGGCCCAGCTCCCTGGTGACAACTGATTGCAATACTAAGGGACTGCTCACTCTTGGCACCCTGGCTAGCAGTGGAATGTCACGAATAAACAGAAATATTCCACATGCACACACACACACACATGCACACACACATGCACACACATGTGCACACATACACCATCTGGATTAGATGGGCACCCCCTCCATCATCTCTCTGTGCAATTTCTGACACATATAGACTCAAAGTGGAGAACTGAGCTGACAAGAACTCAATGTCTATCAGTGTTCATGTTTTACACTTACCATTCTATTCTAGATGCCAGATTTTTAAAAAAGCTGCCATGGTTTTTAATGGCAACTTGGCATTTATAACAGGGCATTGATCTACATAGGTGGGTCTGAGCCAGAGCCCCCCCATCTCTGTTCAAACAAGCCCTACTTGAAAGCTCCATTCAGCTCTCCAGGGCCATGTGCACGAGGGAAACAATAATACATTGAGCACGGACAAGGGCCGTCTTCTGTTAAGCCTGGCCCTGTTCCTGGAGAAGAACATGAGGACAACCTGCCCAAACAGTGATTAACAAGCCAGGGACAACCCAAAGGGCACTGTGATTGGCCATGGCATGGTGACAAGCAGAGTCAGAACACACCATCCTAAGAATCCCTGCAACTCCTGGGCTTTGGGGACAGTCACCTGCCCCCACAAAAGGGGCAGCGTTCAACAAGCTAATGTGCACTGAGAACCTCCAAGGATAGAATGTGAATGAAGAATGTAAAACATGAGGTCCTGGGGCGGGAGGGATGGCTCTGTGGCTAGGGAGCTTTTTCGCCAAGCGTGAGGACTTGAGTCTGAATCTCCAGCATCCATAAAAAGCTGGACATGGAGCATGTGAATCCTAAGAGCTCACTCACCACTGAGTCCAGTCCGAACACTGATATTTTTGATTCAGATGATGAGGCAGAGTGATGGAGAAAAACACTCCCTACATCCTTCGGCCATCCAAGGGCATGAGCAAGAGCTAAGGAGCCCACACACTCAGGTGCATGCACCACACACACACACACACACACTCACACACACACTCAAACATACATACTCACACACACTCAGGTGCATGCACCACACACACACACACACTCACACACACTCAAACATACATACTCACGCACACTCACACACTCAGATGCATGCACCACACACACACTGTCACACACACTCTCTCTCACACACACACATATTCATACTCACACATACATACACACACACTCAAACATGCATACTCACACACACTCTCACACACACACATATTCATACTCACATACATACACACACTCGTATGCATGTACCACACACAATCACTCACGCTGTCACACACACTCACACACTCTCTCCTCTCTCTCTCTCTCTCTCTCTCTCTCACACACACACACACACACACACACGAAAAGGAATACAAAGTCCCCTTCAAACACACATGGTCACAGAGCCCTGATGCTTCACAAAGCATCTCTGACCTGACAACTGGGACACACAGGAGTGACATTCTGCTCTGCCCTATGATTTTCAATGTTTGATTTAATTTCAGGTTGAGGGTCTTGGGCAATGCTGAAAATGATCCTGGAGATCAGACAGACCTCTCATGACAGTGTCAGAAAAGCGTATGGGTTGCAAGTAGCCTTAAAAGAGAACAGAGGGATGCCCTCACTTTGAAGATGGGGAAACCGAGATTAAAAAGATAGGCGCATGGCAGGCTGTTGGCAGGCGTCAGCCCAGGCTATCTCCCCAGAACAGTGCCTATGATAACTGATGTTATCACCACTGGAAGGGGAAAGAAAAGAACATGCGAGAGAAACAAAGGGGCAGAAGACAGTATCTCCTTTCAGAAACCTACAAAACAATTCACCAAATGCTCCTGCTTAAAACTCATACCGTCAGTGGTAATCCCTTGATGGTTGATACACTACTGATACCCCGTTAACTGCTCATAGTTCAACCAAGATAATAAAACCTTTCAAAGGATCAGCTGACCCAATGCTGTGTTCCCTCCACTGTGAGCCAAAGCAAATCCTTCCTCTCTCAAGTCATTTCAGTCACGTATTTGGCAGAGCCAAAAAAAAAAAAAAAGGTAACTAGTCCACTTGCAGGCCACACACATGTGCACACATGCTTGCATAATCACGCCTGAATATGCATAAATGTATGCATGCACAGCCACACACATGTGCATACACATGCACAAATGCATATATGCATGTTCACTCACAGGTGCATATGCACAGGCGCATCCATAGGTGCATGCGTGCCCATGAGCACCCATATCTGCATGCATGCACACATACACACCCATATATGCATGCACACTCACACAAATGTGCACACTTATATACCCAGGTGATTCTTGGTTGTTCCAAGCTGACAGCTAAAGCTAAGTGTCATAATGCCAGGCATGTCTTTGCATCTCTGTTAGACCCTAGAAAGGGGGGCTGGGGAGAAGGCTCTGTCAGTAAAGCACCGCCACTCAACCATGAAAACCTGAGTTTGATCCCCAGCACTGGCACAGAAAAGCCGGGCACAGCAGTGCACATCTGGAACCCCAGTACTGCGGGAAAGCGAGGCAGGCAGATCTCTGAGACTTGCTGGCTAGCCAGTCTTGTGTGATCAGTGAGATGCAGGAAGAGACCCTGCCTCAAAAAATAAGTGGGAATCATCTGAGGAAGTCACACCCAACATTGACCACAGTCTCCACAGGCACCCAATCACACGCGCGCACACACACAGGAACACATACACAAGTGCACGTGCGTACGCGCACGCACACACACACACACACACACAAATCCAGTGTACAGAGATGAAGAATGAGTCCGAGGTACCTGCCATGGGAAAGTGTTCCTGAGACAAAGGTGAGAAAGTCACCAAGGTGTCACAATGTTCTTCCCCAGGCTAGTCAGGTGACTCAGCTATCAAAATTCATCAACATGCACATTCACTATGCATGTGTCTTATTATATTAAAATTATACCTCAAAATTTTTCATTTTTCATAAAAGCAATCACAGAAGAAAAATTACCTCAAGAGGAAAAAAAGTTGGATTGACAGTAACTCCTCGACAGAAACAGTATAAGCCAGAAGACAGCATAATGATATATTCAAAGTGTTGAAAGAAAATAACTGCCAACTTAGATTTCTATTAAGCAAGAGAGATACCTTTCCAGGATTAAAAAAATAATAAAGGCATCTCCAGACAAACAAAAAAATGATACAATTTACCTGTGACAAACACCTTTAAACAGAGCAGGGGAGGTACAGAAAAGCAAAGCCAGATGGAAGAGTGTGGAGGCAGAAAGAGAGTGAAGGAAAGGCTGTGTGTGTGGTAAAAATAATTAGCAATATCTTATAATCTTGTTTTATATCTATTTTCCTTAAGTGTATATGTGTGCCTGTGAATGTGTGTGCACCACATGAGTGCAGTGCCTACTGAGGCCAATAGAGGGCAGCAGAACCCCTGGAACTAGAATTACAGGCAGTTGTGAGCCACCAAGTGAGTGTTGGGAAGTGAACCCAGTCTTCTGCAAGCCTGGACTCTAACCGCTGAACCACCCCTCCAGCCCTGACACTCATGACTGCCACCAGTTTCTTTTTGGATACTATTGACATGGCAGACATTTGGGGTGGGGGTGGAGAATGACCTATACATGTTGGAATACATTGCTGGCTGGTTAGAGGTCACAGCCTGCCACAGCCTGGCAGCTTTCTCTAAGCTTGGCAATATGGAAACTCCCTCCCTCCCCAGCAAGGCTTCCTACTCTCTACCTGCCCTTATCTGTAGAATGTCCTCAGACCTGGAAGACTGATCTTAACTGTCTCTAAACCAGATGCCTGTCTCTAAAACCAGAAGCCTGATTCATCTTTAGCTTGACCCTTGACACGGATCCTGCTAAGATGACTTGTGCTAGGAACTCTGCTATAGGACCCTACTACCACCATACCAAGCCTTGCGATAGACGGATGCCACTTACTGAAAATTAGGGTTTGTCCCCAGGCTCCCGGATCCTATATATTCCTTATACTCTGGAATAAAATTGAGTTGATTCACCAAAATCTGTCTCCCGGAGGGCTGTCTCCATTCGTGCTCACGGGCCCCGTACAAAGCTTTCTGTCGCTGCTTCTGCTTCTTTCCCCTCTCAGACTGATGGCCAACAGGCTGAGAGGGAAAGAGGACCCCACATACACACACATACAAATGCACAGACACATGCTTACACACACACACACACACACAGCATTTACAAAGGTATGATCCCATTTGTAGAAACCTGTGATAAAAACAAAAAAAAAGCACCTACACAAAGTGAAAATAACTGTCCCCAATAGAATGTAAGAAATGAGGAAGGAGATGACCACCAAGGTACCAGAAAGACAGCAGCTTAATGTTGTTCCACATCTGTTCCATTTCCCAGCATCAATGTGACCTTGCAAGGCTTTGAGACCATAAGGAATGAAGTAAATAAGGATGCTTCATATGAACATCAAGGCACGTCTCGGGAGGCAGATCTCTAAGCCAGCCTGGTCTACAGAGCGAGTTCCAGGACAACCAGGGCAATTACACAGAGAAAACCCATCTCAGATAAGGAGGTTTTCTTGGGCCGCATTCAACAGTATGCATCCGCAATGAGGCCCGACTCCGTCTTCCACAGCAAGGGGAAGAACTGAGAATTAATGAAGGCACCCCTCCTTTAATCCATGAACACCCCAAGCAGGGACAGTGCTTCCCAGCCCCAGCGAAGGCAAGCTGAACAAATTACCAGAGACTGGGAAATCCAACTTCATCCTGCCTGTCCTTCCCAATGCAGCTCAATTTCATGGTACATGCCACTTCCTACTTTATTGTCACTAAGCCACCAGAGAAAACAAATAGAATAAAGTCTACCATTGTTAACAGATTTTTTTGGGAGGGGGGAACACAACACATTTTTCTTGTGGTTTCAATGGGGTATTTAGCTCCAGTGGCAGCTGTTGATTTTTTTTTAATGTAAGCACTGCCAGCTGTGGTTATAAATGTTTAATTATAATCCTTCCATTTGAACTGAAGGTAAACCCACAAAAAGCGTTAGTAAGAACACAGGTCAAAAGGCAACCCCATCAAGATGAACGCCCCAGCTCCCTAACATGATCTGAAGCTGCTTCCCCCACGCCTAAGAGTCCTTGGGGAAACGGACAGGTGTGCTGGCTAGTTTTATATTGTTTTGACACAGGTAAAGGCATCTGAGAGGAGGGAACCTCAAATGATGAAAGGGCCTCTGTTTAGCTGGGAACGCTGCTTCGGCCTCACTTTCCCCCATTCCAAACCCCGCCCCTTCTCAGAAAGCCCACCAAGAGGCAGCTCCTCCCTCAAAGCTCAAGACCACGCCTACAGAGTATTTAAACTCCTCACACCCGCCACGTGATTTCTCCCCTACTTCCCTAATTTGCTCGAATTAAACCTGGTCTTATTAATTCGGTTTGATTTGGCTTATTGCATCGGCGGAGAAACCCACAACCGAGGAATTTCAAAATTCTTGCCAGTCTCCATAAGTTCTAGTGGAAGGCAAGCCTATGGAGCATTTTCCTAATTACTGATGGATCGGGGAGGGTCTAGCACTCTGTGGATGGTGCCACCTCTGGGCTGGCTGTCAAGCAGGCTGAGCAAACTACCCGAGCAAGACTGTAAACCACACCTGTCCACGGCTACTGCATCAGCTTCTGCCTCCAGGCTCCCCCTGCTTTGACCTCCTGCCTTAGCTTCCTTCCTGTGGGCTGTGATTCAGGAAGTGTAAGCCAAATAAACCCTTTCCACTCCATGTTGCTTTGGTCATGGTGCTCCATCACAGCAACAGAAATTCTAAGTCATCTGGTAATCGTGGAGAGGCCAGGTCAGAAGCAAGCCCCTAAGCAGATCATTGGCCCAGTAGCAGCAACAGGACACTGAGACATTGCCACCACTGGACCTATTAGGTGCCCTAGACCCTCATTCAAGTCTCTTACTCCCCTGCAGAAAAGACTCTCAGGACCAATCAGAAGGAAGAATTGCAACTTATGAAGACAGGATTTTGATGTAGGAGTAAATACAGAGGAAGGGTAGACACAGCAAAAGTACAATATACACCCAAGACATGGGTGCAGCATTCTCAACAGGGAGTTTCCTAGACTGGGTTTTGGTTTTTAAGACAAGGTCTCAGTCGGTTCAGGTTAGCCTCAAAGTCACTATGCAGCCAAGGATGATCTTGAACTTCTGATCCTCCTGCTTCTACCCACTGGGTGCTTTGATTACAGGTGTGCACTACCTAGGTGTTGGGGCTCAAACTGGGGGCTTTGTACATGGTGAGCAAGCATCCTATTGACTGCCCCATAGCCCCAGCCATGTAACTGTCCTAACAATAGCCTTGTCTATCTGTTTGGTGGCTTCTCAAGTTCAAGTTCTATGGTTCAAATGGGTTCCTGAAGGATGCTTATTTTGTTTTAGTTCATTTCATTTGGGAAATGAGATCCTAGGCGGATTCCTGAGATGCCCTGGACATGATTATGGACTGCTGAGATCACCAGGACCCCTGCAGGAGGAAATCAGAGCATACTGTTTACTGTTTGTATACTCTTATTGGTGGGACTCTCAGAAGGTTAGAGGCTCACAACCAGGAAGGGAGGAATGTTCGCTCACAGGTCAGACACATGGGCCTTAAGCTCCTTGCCATGCTAACATTTCCATTTCAAACAGCTCTGTGTAAAAGGAATATTGTCCCCTCCGGGCAAATACTGCCCCATTCCCTCTCACAGCAAATTTTATTAACCATTCTAAAAATTTTCAGCATACAGCTATTGACAAGCTTCCACCAACTCCAGGATGAGGGGCTCCCCTCCCTTCTCTTTCCGTGTTCCCAATTCATCTTTCTGGCCTGCCTCGGCCCTACTGAGGTTCACAGAAAAGAATATCCCATAATTCCTCCCTCCCCTGTGCAAATAGCATCCATAGCCAGAGAAAGGCCCAGATATATTTCATTTACAGACTTGAATCAGAAATTCAAAATTACCCTCAACTACATAGAGAGTTCAAGGGCAACCTGGGGGCACATGAAACCACATCTAGACCAAATATTTGTGTGTGTGTGTGTGTGTGTGTGTGTGTAAGAGAGTCATACAAACGCAGACATTTCTACATAAAGCTCAACTCCATTCACAGGACAGACTATGATTAAGACATCACTCAGAGAAAACACCTCCATGGGCTTAGCCTGAATTTCCTACCTCATTCTGTCCCTTCCTGGTGGCACAGATGAGAAACTGAGGCACAGAGGAAAAGTCAAAGGTTTGGGATCATGTGGTTAAATAAATGATAGGGTGTAGGGCAAGCCCAATTCTGATTACAAGGACCATAATCTTAAACTATGGAAGTCCCTAGAAAATTGCAGAAAAATCATAAAACTTACCCCAGACCCATGGTACTGAGGGCACTGGCTGGCTCAAGATGCAATCTCTTCACTGAGTTTCAATTTCCAAGGCCACCTCCCTCCATCTTCCAGAGGCAGGGAGTAGGAGACAGGCATGTGACAATTGTCTCTCCTAACTCCTTCTTGGCCTCAGTAAGTCCCAGCCAAGTTTCTCCATGAAGCCTTTGCTTTATTTACTGTCATAGAGAAACACAGACTAGACCTGGAATCCTACTAAAGGGTCTAATTTCCATTTGACTAATGGCATGGTTGGGGTGGGGCATGCTTCGGGAGACATTTGTCTTTTAAAACTCCTGCATTTGGATTAAAGTCCTTGGAGGTGGGAATCTACCAAGCCATAAAACTTCCTGGAACCTGCTATGTTGACCAGGCTAGCCTTGAACTCACAGAGATCCACCTGCCTCTGACTCTGGAGCGCTGGGGTTAGAACCGTGGGCCACCACTACCCCACCTGCCTCATTTGATTTCCACCATCAGGTACGAAATACAGAACTCCCATCTAGGCCCTATTTGACCTAGACACTGCTGGTTCCTTCTACATCACCCTGGGAAGATTTGGTGGTCCCAGCTTGGTGCCCTGAGGGACCAGCCTTTCTCCTACCTCTTTCCCATCGCTAACAAAGGGGCTGTGGTTAGCATCTAAGGCAGCTCTCCATTGTTTCCTTCTAAATGGAAACCTTTTATTTGCTTATCCATCATGGGGACAGGCTTCATTGTTGCAAAGAGAGGCGCTTTCCCATCTCTCTGGAAACCATCACTCTCGCAGCCCACCTTCCCACCCCCTTTGGATACGGACGTGGATACTAATGATGTTAATTTCAGAGATGCTCACAGGACATCTATTTTATGTCAGACAATGTCGCAGATGCTTTTCATGGGGAGAAAAAAAGTCATTTATTGGATCTCACAAAATATCCCTGTGCCTTGAAGTTGAAGAAACTAAAACAAAAGTGAAACAACCTGTCCGTGGATGGTGTAACTACAGATACAGTACTCCTAGAAGGAAGGGGTAGCTAACTAACACCTAGTCTGGGTTCTTTTGTTTGTTTGGGTTTGTTTACTTGTTTGTTTTTATTTGGTTTTGAGGGTGGTGTCAGTAGGGAGCAGAGGAGACAGTGGCAAACCAGACCCTGGGCTTCATCTGGAAAACACACACAAAGTGGGCTACCGTGACAAATTCCACATTGCCAGCTTCAAGCTTGTCCAGAAACTCCTGAAATTATGCTCCCAGTCATGTCTGTTCTTAAACTTTGTGTGTGAGTTCATGTGGGCACGGATGTGCCATGGCTTTCACAAGGATGGAGGTCAAAGAGCAAGCTTGGATAACCGTCCCTGTGTCCCACCTTACTTGAGACAGGGCCTCTCTATGTTGGCTGCTGTGAATGGCAGAGTACTACGAGCTCATCTCCATGGAAGTGATGAGACTGTGGACAGAGATTCTGTCCAAGGCTATATGGGTTCTGGGGGTCCAAACACAGGTCCTCGTGTTCCCGTGACAAGCACTTTACCCACTAAGATATTCCCCAGGCCAAGTCTGAACTTGAAGGGCAGGGAGAGACTCAGAGGCAAGCCAAATAAGGGGTGGTCTATGGACCAGTGACTCTGACACTGACACTGGCAACAAACCCACCATCATCACGTAACCACACTGTATCCCTTCAAACAGGACCAACAGAGGGACTGCCTTGACAAGCACTCCAACAGCCACAGAGGCTCATGCCTGTAATCCCAGCATTCAGGAGGCTGGAGGATGTCCATGAGTTCAAAGCCAACAATGGGCTACAAGGTGAGTCCTATGCCACCATGGGTTACACAAGACCCTGTCTCAAAAAAAAAGTTAACAGTCATATCTTTTCTTTGCAGGTCTTCAATCAAAAATGAGACAAGGAGCTCTGGCTCCTTCGTTAAGGGAAAACAACAGTGGCCCTAATGAGTCTCTCCTCACAAAAAGCTGTCAAATCCATCATCCCTGTTTTATTTTCTGAACGTGATTAAACACCACTTTCTTCCCTTTTGTAGCAAGATGCCAGAGACAGTCGATCTATCACTGTGTCTGATCTATACCGGCATCTGCTGATGTTAAACCACAGAGTTTCACATCCATCATTCCCTACCTGAATCACTCTTCAAAAAAAAGAGAGATAGAGAGAGAAATTTTAATTCTGCCTCTCAACAACAGTGGAATTAAATAGTGTGGGCTTTTCTCCCACAAAACACCAGCGATGGATCCTTAAACCCAACCAGAAGAACATACGCCCAAAAGAAGATGACAAGGATGGCCTTCTGGGAAGTTCCATGCCCGTGGATGCCAAATGACATTGGATATCCATCCAAGAACTGGAGTCACAGTTGTGAGCCACCACGTGGGTGCTGAGGAGTGAGCCCAGGTCCTCTGTAAGGGCAGTCAGTGCTCTTAACCACTGAGCCGTCTCTCCAGCCCTGTTGTCATTTTCCATCTTAGTAATACATTCACCATCTTAGCCATGGCAGTACATGAGTGCCGCTGGCTTTAAATGCTTTCCAGGGTGTGCAGTTTCAGGGATGTACCTTTTCCATCTATTTCTAGAACTTTCTCACCACCCCCAAAGGAAGCTCTGTCACTGCCCACCATCTCACCCCTCATACCAGCCTGGACAGGCACAACATGAAACTGCTTCCTATCCACATATATCTGCTTATTCGACACATGTCCATGACTCCTTTAAACAAAATAGGAAGACTTTTGCCTCATCTGGTTCCTTGTTCTGTAATTTCCTCTCTCTTCCTCTCTGCCTCCCTCCCCCCCCTCTCTCTCGCATGTGTGTGTGTGGGGCAGGGAGGGTCCTATGGATAAGAACCAACCCTTTCTCCCTTAAGTTGCTTTTGTCAAGGTGTTTTAATCACTGCCACAGGAAAACGAACTGAGACATGAAGGAGACAATTCTCATGGGTGTGGAGATGAATCTGAGCTAAGATGGGTACCAGAGTCACCAGTAAACATGACAGAATACTGGCTGGTTGATTCTACCACAGAGTGCCCAGGAGAGAAGTGTGTCCCTGTTGGCTTTAGGACAATGCACACCCAACAGTGAACCTTTGAAATACGACAGAAATGAAAGTGAGAGCCTGCCTCTGTGCAGATGTCCCACAAGTGAGGGCCTCACACTCCTGTGCCCCTTCTGCCAGCAGGCAACAAGCTGGAAATATCACAGGCCACGTTCTAACACTAGTCTTTTTAATTCCATGCATCTCCTTGGCTCTTCCACCCTTTGTTGCCCTCTAACAAAATAGAGCTTTCTCCTGGCTCCGCTCTCTCCCACCCATGTGATCATAGTGGCTATCTTCCAATTAAAACACGGCCCACGCCTGTGCCCCAATCACAAGCTGGGCCTGGAGCCAGCCTGGCTGAGCATGGAGATCGCACCTCACTCTGGCTCACAGGATTAGCAAAAGTAATTCCCCAAAACAGACTGTGCCCAGCCCACTCGCATCACAGCCACCCACACCCCAGGTTCTGCAGATCAGAGCACCGTGACCCATGTCGCAGAGCCAGAGAGGCACCCCCAGCCATGCTGTACCCCAGTTCTCCAGACACAGCTGTCAGGCACCACAGTGAGTCCATACAGTTATCTGGAATGAGACCCAAGTCCTAAGAATCATATGATGTCAACTGTCCATCCTCCAACAAGCCCAGTACACAGTTTGTGTCTCAAGTCATTGTCCATGCTAGCCAGTTATTGCCTCCCTCACCACGAGCCCCTCTACACCTAGTCACAAGATGCCTCAGTGAGGCAGCACCCCAAAGCCACCGTCCTGGAAGGCCCCAGTCTGTGAGGCTGATGGACCGTGTGACCACCAGGCTCGTTATAGTGAGGACACTCACTGAGAATGCTTAGTATGGTTCTTAATCTGCATTCCAGACTCTTTCCCATCCTCGGCCCCCTTCCATGGCCACAGTCCCTAGAATTCTTGCCCAGAAGATCAATGTCTCTCTGTCGAGGTACCCAGAGCTGGCCCATTTGTCCCTTTTCATTCTGGCCATCTGTGGTGGTTTGAAAATGGCTCCTGGAGGCTCAAATGTTGGAATGCTTAATCCCCAGCTAGTGGAACTGTTTGGGAAGGATTGGGAGGCATGGTTTTGTTGGAAAAGGTGTGGCCTGGTTTGAGGAGGTGTGTCACTGGGGCGGGCTTTAAGGTTTCAAAAACCCATGCCAACCTCCATTCCTCCTTTCTGTCTGTTATATAAAGCTCTCAGCTACTACTCTAACACCATGTCTGCCTGTGGACTAATGATTGTGGGCTAATCCTCTGACACTGTAAGCAAACCCCCAGTTAAGTTTCTTTTATAAGAGTTGCCTTGTGTCTCTTCACAGCAATAGAACTGACTAAAGCAGCCATATATTTCATGTATGCATGACTTGTTTTTTCCCGTCATCATCAGTAAGAAGGGGACTCTCATTATCAAAGCAATGAGCAGGGAGGTATGCTCCTTTTTTTTTTGGTTAAGTCTCAGAGATGATAACTAGTCATCTGCTTGATCCCCTGGGCTCTGTTCCTTATGGTGGCCAGAAGTTCTTCTTATAATGTAAGGCAGGTCACACTCCCTGGGCTTCAATGCCCTGCAGATGTGCCCAGCCTAACCTGAATAAAATCTAAAGTCTTTTCAGAAGGTACAAAGCCCTGGGAGGTTGCCACTCTTAGCCACCTTGCTGGCCAGGTGTCCCTACCCTTGCCCCTTTGCACAATGGTGTCCCTGACCTCTACAGTGACCCCTGGACATGCCACAGTTGGTTCATCTCTCCGTGACCCACCCCATACCTCGTCTGGGTTCTATCCCCCCAGAGAAGACCTCCTTCACCAACTCATCTAAAGGAACTTCCAGGTCCTAGGCAGTTCCTTGCCTTATTGTCCTACACACACACACACACACACACACACACACACACACACACACCAAAAAACAACTAAAAAACCCACCATGCTTTCAACTGGAGTCTGTCTATGAACATCAGGTAAGCTTCAGAGAGGAGACTCACCATGTCTGTGACAACTTGTCCCCAGACCCCAACCTGCTTTCAGCAGGTGGCCAGGGCTTCCAGACCTGCTGGTGAACCCACATGACACAGGAGGCAGAGGGGACTTTGGGAACTGGATGCAGTTCTGAGAATGTGTCCATCCTGCACAGACTACCACCCCAGCCTTTCACACCTCCTCTTCTCTGCCTGGAAAGTTCTTCCCCAGACCCCTGCATTGTTTATCGCCATTCTTCCCATCCCAGGCTAACAGCACATCCCCAAATAGGCCCTTCCTCCCAGCGTATCTCCAGGTGCCCGATCCCTCTCCCATCTCCTCAATCCCACAGTCCTGTTTCAACTCTGCCCCTCTTGCACCGTGACCCACAGGATCTGGAGAGAACACCTGATCAGCAGTGTGACATCAGAGTCCTCAGTGCAACAGACCCTGGTCACATGCTTCCTCAACACCAACCTGCAACTGGGCCCAGCCACTAGAAGATAAAAAAGCCTCTGTGAGGTTGTGGTGCTTCTAACCCAAGCATTCTTTGGCATTCATTTGCTCTCATGCACGCGTGCATGTGTGTATGTGCTCGTTTATGCCTGCATGCTTGCAAATGTGTGTAAGGGGGGATGCGCTGGAAGTGAACCCAGGACACTTGCTCACTGGTAGGCATTCTACCACTGAGATCTGAACCCTGGTTCCAGGCTTTCAGATAGGTGAGCATCTCTGACATTCATCTGGCCTTGGGTAGGGTTGCAATGGTGTGGTTGTGAAGAAACCCAAGGTAGTGTTTTGTTCATTCCATCCTCTCTCCCCTGTGGGCCTTAGAGCTTTGCTCAGCTGGGCAGCAAGGCTTACATCAGAATGCACCTTGAATGTGTTTTCTGGCCTCAGAAGAACATCATGGTTGAAGAGGTGACTCCGTAAAGCACTTGCCATACAATTATGAGGACCAGAGTTTGATCCCCAGAACACGCATGAAAAAGTGACACATGGCTACCCACTCAAACCTGTGCTCAGGAGGTAGAGACGAGAGGAGCCCTGGAGCTCCCTGGCTGACCAGCCAAGCCTAGTTCACTCTGTGAACACTCCACCCAGTGGAGAGGCCCTGTCTTGAAAAAGCAGGGTGGCGTACATCTTTAATCTGAGCACTCAAGAAGCAGAGGCAGGTGGATCTCTGAGTTCGAGGCCAGCCTGGTCTACAAAGCAAGCTCATGGACAGTCAGGGCTGCACAGAGAGACCCTGTCTTGAAAACTGACTAACCCCCAAAAAAGGCAGAGTGGAGTCTGCAGAGATGACTCAGTGGTTAAGAGCACTGTCTGCTATTCCAGAGGACCCAGGTTTGAGTTCCAGAATCCATATAGTGGCTCACAACCCCCTGTAACTCCATTCCCAGGGGCTCTGATATCCTTTTCTCCCCTCCAAGGGCACCAGGTATGCCCACTGTGCATAGACATGTATGCAAAACACTCATATGCATAAAATAAAAATTAATCTCAAAATAATTTAAAGTGGGGGCTGGAGAGATGACTCGGTGGTTAAGAGCACTGGCTGCTCTTCAGGAGGACCAGGGTTCAATTCTCAGCACCCACATGGCAGCTCACAACTGTCTAACTCCAGTTCCAGGGGATCCAACACCCATGGCAAAACACCAATGCTCATAAAATTTAAAACTAAATAAAAATTTTAAATGTAAAGCAAGGCAAACATCAGTTGAGAAAGATGTTTAACAAAGACTCTGGCCTCTACATGGACACACATGTGCATGCTCCAACACCACACACACACACACACACACACACACACACACACACACACACACACACACGGCAGCTATTTTCTGAGGTTTGAGAGCCTACTGACCAGAGTCACCCAGGAAGCTCAGTTTCCGAGCTCATGGTCTCCTTACTCATAGTCCCTGTCAACCTTTCATTTCCTTGGGCTCTCTGTTATCTGTTCCAAACACTTTCAAATTTGCTTACTTTCCTAATCTCTCCTCTGCTGGCAACGCTGGTGTTTATCTTGTGGGCTGTGCCTCTGCAGCTCATGTCTCCTCCCCATGAGCCTTCATTAGAATTTTTCAAATGAAGACCTTTTCTGCCCCCTCGAGAGAGCACGCTGGATCCTTCCCACACCACACGTTTTTAATTCTTATCACGGGACTTCAGGCAGTTTGTACATTACATCCTATTAAAAACCTCAATTCCACTTGAGGTTGTCACAATTCAGAGATTACAGTGTTCTGTAGGGTGTTCTGCCAGGGAGATATTCATATATTCACTTTGTTCGCCGGCAGACTCGGTGCGTGAGCCTGTATTTCACACCTCATTTGATACCACAATGAGACCGACGTATAAAAAGAAGCAATTATTTATTTAGATTATGGAATGGTTTCAGAGGGATATTCGATTATGTAATGGTTTTAGAAGGATATTCCTAGGTATAAACCGCCATGCTGCTGTTCTTCAGCCTGGAGTTGGTGGGGGGATTGAGGGGCTTGGAGGGGGTCGAGCATTGAGCATGAAGGAGGCATACAGAAAAAGTCATTCAGATGGGAGCGCTTCTCACTTACAAAACGGCCTCCTCTTTCCCATGTAGCATTTTTTAAATTTCTTCTGGAGAGAAAAAATAAATCACAAAACCAAACAATGACAACCACTTCTGAAGAATAGCCCGCTTCTTTCCATGTGAAACACAGGCACGAGCTGGCGAAGACGGGGCAGAGGGCATGAGGGGCTTGCTGCAAAAGCCTAAGGGCCTGACTTCCAATCCCCAGACTCCGTATAAACAGCTGGCCATGGAACCCAGGCGCTGTGGGGGTGTGGAGACAGGAGGATCATTGTGGCTTGCCAGCCACCAGCCAGATTCAGTGGGAAACCCTGTCCCGGGAGACTGATAGAGCGTGACACCCAGCATCCTCCTCTGGTCTCTATGGGCACACACAAGCACATATGCCACACACACAAGCAAAACGTAGTCATTCCGCCAATAGAGCATTTCTACACAATTTATTTCCTCAGTGTACGCCATGGAGACCATCATTAAAGGCCCAGTATCCCAAATGTAGAACTAGGAACCCCCCTCCCTCCAGCCCAATGTCAGAATCAGTAACATTACACTTACTGGTGTGCTTTAGTCTAAATCCTGTCACCACCAGTGTGCGTGACCTCCAAAGCCCCTCTGTGTTCCCACTCTGCCCAAAGCCCTTGGAGGCACTAATCCAAACCCTGGCTCTGAGTTGATGTGGGTGGACATAGGATCCAAGTTATTCCAAGAAGAGCCCGAGACAGCCATCCTGGGGCTTATAGCCAGACTTAACTAGGAAAAACAATTACTCCCTAAAGTGACCATGTGCTCAGAGGGACACTGGGAGTCCCTAACCACTACACTGCTCCCAGGAGGGAAGCACAGCCAGGGAGGAACCAGGGAGGGGAGACAGGTTGAGGGGCAAACTCAGAGTACCAGAGCCTCACTTCTGATGCAGGGAGATGGGCTCTCCCAATGCAGCTATAAGCACACCATCCCCCTGTGCGAAACAGAATAGAGCTACAGCCCTGGGCGGAACCCACCTTTAAATGGTGTAGCCACTGTGGCCACTGACTACCCTCTCTCTCCCCTCAAGCCCTGGAAAACACCAGAAATTGCCCACCCAAGCCCCGTCTGCACCTAGGCAGGGAGCCCTCTGTCTGTTGCCTAGATCTAAACCAAAGACTGGCTTTGGGGAGCAAGGAGAATCAGGAGACACTCCACTCCTTTCCAGTATTTAGATATTGCTGGGTGAACGTGTGATGCCTAGAAGAGCCGCAACCATCTTGCAGCCATGAGGAAACCAGCCGGAAGACGGCCAAGAGGCCACACGGAGCGCTGCTGTGTGAACAGCCACCTCTGTTTTGCTCTGTGAGACAGTGAATCCCTTTACAGCACCCGCTTTGGGGGAATGACCTGTGGCTTTGCAACTAGAAGCCCTTATGTCAGTATTAACGACTCGGGACCCAGGGTACCCAGCAGGCACATTCAGATACACAGGGAAGCCCTGGTCCTGTGATGTCACAGCTCACACTCCATTCTCCACACTGTCTGCCCCAAAGGGTGCGATTGATGAGTTTAGAAGGGGAGACATCACAGCCAACATCACAACCAACATCACACCGCCCAACCTGAGTCATTCCTCCTCCTTGGAGACCTTCAAAGGAAACACAATAAGGTTCTGGGGTTGCCTGGGGTCACATGAGAAGTGACAGCACGTGCTAAGCAAGTCCATGGAAAAGGCTCACCCCTCCCCCCAGCCTCCACCTCTCCCACTGCCCCCACTCATGGCGCATGCTGAATCATCCACGAGCCCCATGTGTCTCCTGGCCCCCAAAGAACCAAAAGCCAGCAAGAAAGAAGAGAGATCAGGACAATTTACAGTGACGAGTGCCGCATCGGCCAGGGCACTAGACGGCATCTGAGCTGATGGTGCACTCAGCAGCCACTCACCCAGCACTGCTCCTTGGCCCAGGGTGGGAGGCTGGCAGACAGACAGACAGACAGACAGACAGACAGACAGACAGACAGACAGACTCTCAGTAGGGGAACAAAGTGGAGGCAGAGACTGGATAGGGGCTGTCGAGTCCATCCCCATTCCCCCAGGAGTGGGCTCCACGCAGCAGAAATGGCTCATTTAAATAGCCAGAGGCCTGAGATGGTTCAGTGGGTAAAGGTGTTTGCCTCTTATGTGTGATGACTTGAGGTGAACCCCAGGAGCTCATGGGAGAAAAGATGAAGCAACCCCTGAAATCTGTCCTCTGACCTCTACATGCACCATAACACACAGACTGACAGACAGACACAATAATAATAATAACAATTTTAAAATGAGCAGTGAGAAACAATTAGCTGATAACCGTGAGCAACCCTGTTTGCTTATTAAAAAGAAAATCTCCCTCTGGCTCTTTAATTGATTCATCCCCCCCCCCCATCTCAACCTTCCGTTCTTCGTGGAAACAATGACAACTAGAGTAACAATACAGTGGTGGTCAGACTCCGAACTGTGATAAATGAAAGAGGGTCGTTTAGGGACAGGCAAGCCCACCATGCATTGTGCAGAAAGGATGGATGGTCCAGGCTACAGTGAGCCCTGCGTTGCCTGCACCAGGCTGGCGAGTCCGAAGGAAGGTCCACACACCATGCCACGGGTGTTACTCTGTCACCACGGGGCTCACCTGCTGTGTTTTTCCGGGTGGTGTCCCACGCAGGACAGGGCTGCTGTGGTCTGGGTACCGTCCTGCTCAATCTCCTCCTGCACCGCCCACTGGTTCTCGTTGCTCACCCGCACGGCTGTGATCTTCACGCCCGAGGCAGCCTTGATTCTATGACATAAGAAGAAAGTAGATGCGTAAGAAAATAGGGTTCTCCCGGGAGGCAGCCTCTGTACCATGTAAAGATCTCCTTCCCTGAGGGCTAGAGGGAAGGGAGGCTGTGAACAGCTTTCCCCTAAGACTGGTCTTAGGGACTGAGCAAGATGACTCGGTGGGTGAAGACACTTGCTGCAAACCCTGACGGCCCGAGTTCAGCATCCAGAACTTCCACAAGGTGGAAGGAAAGAACCAACTCCCTCAAGTTGTCCTCTGACCTCTGGACACCATCATGGTACAGGACCCACCTCCATACATACAAAACTTTTAAAAAATGTAAGAAAAAAATCCTGATATTTTGAGACAGGGTTTCTCTGTGTAGCCCTGGCTGTCCTGGAACTCACTCTGTAGACCGGGCTGGCCTCTAATTCATAGAGATTCTCCTGCCTCTGCCTCTCAGGTACTGGGATTAAAGGTGTGTGCCACCACTGCCCGGCTAAGAAAAAATGTTAACACTGATGTGTTCCAAGCCATGTGCGGTAGCTTCGATGAGGAAACACTGAGTCTGGAAAGCTGAGGCTGGAGAACTGCTACAAGTTCAAGAACAAGCTGGGCTATATACTGAGACCCTGTCTCAGCAACAAATTAGCAAATAAATAAATCCTGGACTTTTCACGAGTGCCACAGCATGTGGCCACGCACCTCCCCATTCTGTCACTGGCTTTGAAATTAATCATTTTGTGCACATTTTATCTTACTAATAAAAAGAGAGGCAAGGGTCAGCAAGATGGTGAAGACACTCACCAACATGCCTAAAGACCTAAGTTCAATCCCTGAGGCCCACACGGTGGAGGGAGAGAATAGGCTCATGCATTGCATCCTCTGAGACCCAGGGGTGCACCATGGTGCACACACTCAACACATAGCCGCTAAAACACACATGACCATAATTTTACAACGGGACGAGGAACGAGGAGATAGGTGAGTGACCATCTAAATGACAAGTGGGGGAGGGGTGGCGTCTGCACTGAGGTACCTGAGAGGGCCAGGAAGGGAAAGGAAGGAACCCCTTTCCCAGCAGGGTGGGCAACGTGGGTGACATCTGGGCACAAGACCCATCCTGAAGCCTGGCTCTGTCACCTGCCTTGAGGAATCTGGAGTGGACTCAGAGACGCCAAGCCCTACATGTCCGTCAGCTACAAAGAGGGGACTCTGCCGCCCTCTCCCTTTCTGTGGCCACCCCAGGTCCAGCCTGAACGGCACACTCCGGAGGCTCCAGTGTCACCTGTCTGCCACACACAACCCACTCCTGCATCTGATCGTTCTTCCTGCTGGAGTCTGGTCTTAATCTTGCCTTCCACAAAGCTTTTTTTTTTCTCAATACCATAACATCCTAGGAGTCAATTTATGCATGCCATGAACAGAGGCGTCCTGTTCCACCCCTGCCCTCCATCAAAGGAACAAGGGAAGAGAATGCTCCAGAACCTGTGTCTACATTCAAAGTCCTTCTTATTGACACTGCGCCCTCTGCCCTGTGGGTCCTCACTACTCTAACAATCCACATGGACCTTTCCCAAACATAAGGTGGCTCAGAGCCCTTCCATCAAGCCACTGGTGGTTGAATTCAAATACGCAAGTACTAACTACCCCCTGGAGACCTGACTGGGCTTCTAATCCCCCTCTGCTAAGCATCCTGGGCACTACTGTGAGTCTCCAAACAGAATCTAGCCACTCCCTTTAGATATTTCCTAGTTCTGATTCTGGGCAGAAAATTCTTCCCACCTCCCAGGGCAAAGTCAAGGTCTCCCTTCACCATAGGGAATCTATTTGTCTCATGAGGCTGCTCTAGGGGACAACAGACAACCAGCAATGTCCAGGTTATGGTAGTGCAACAATTATGTGTTCTCTCTCTCTCCTCCCCCCTCTCTCTCCCTCCCTCCCTCCCTCTCTCTCCCTCTTTCTCTTTTGTGCATGTGCACACACACACACACACACACACACACTTCTGGTTTATGCTGCCAAGCTTTGGAAGGATGCCCCGTCCCCCAACTCCTTCAGACATCTGATCCTGTTCAGCTCTCATGCAAGAAGCCCCATCCTACAATGAGTTCTCTCACGGCCACAGGGTGGCTGTTAAGAGATCCAGATCCCACATCCTCACCCAATGGGATGGACTGGGAGGAGCGGAGGTGGGAGGAACTGCGTTCAGGATGCAAAATAAATAAATTAATGTTAAAAAAACTACCGTATAAATATACTGGCTACTTTGTTTTGAATAAACTATGAATAAAATCCCACACTGCTGAAAAGGGGAAGGAAGAAAAAAAAAGAAGATCCTCTTTCTGAGAAGAAAACCCCTAAAGCCAGCTTTTACAGGCCGAATTTGACGGGTTTGTTTGTAATGGGTGAGGCTAATCCCACATTAAGAGGGTTTAAGAAGAAAAGGATGCTGAAAAGAAATTCAAGTTACAGCAGAAGAAATGCATGCTGGGTATTAAAAACACTTGTAAAGCCAAAACTGTTGATATGCTGCCCATCTCTTAAGCACAAGTTATGAAACTCTTCTTAAATTTCATCTTGGTCTCCCAACTCAATCCTACTTAACTTCAGGCTATATTTGTTAAAGCGATTTAAGCTCAGAGAACTTCAGGTCTTAAATATTCACTAACCTTGTTTTAACCAAAAAAAAAAAAAACACTTCAGGCTTGGGGATATTCTTAGCACTCGGTATTTTAAAACTACAATATCCAAAGCTATGTGGAAGAGATTAGTGACCCCACTGCTGTGGTGAGCTGGAGGTTCCCCAGGCTAAGCAAAAAGTTACCACCACAAAGTGTCCAGGAGGGTTAGCCAAGAGACCCGGTGACAGACAAGCACACAGGGAAGTCTTCCAGGGAATAAAGTTATCAAAGGGTGGTGCTTGGGGGCTGGGGAGAGGGTTCAGTTCGTAAACTGCTTGCTGCTCTTGCAGAGGACCCCGGTTGGGTTCCCAGCACACAGGTCAGTAGGTTCACAACCACCTCTAACTCCAGCTCCAGGGAGATCTGACACCCTCTTTTGGCCTCTGCGGGTAACTGCATGGACATGCACGTAGAGACAGGTGCCCGAATTCATCTACCAGGTATATGGAGGTCAGCAGAGGCAAGCCATCCTGAGAACCCATATTGAACGACAATTTAAACTCGAAAGATGGCAGATAAAAGAATCCAGATGATGAGACCTCTGAGCACCTGCTGCATGGGGCCTGCCGGGACACCCACAGAGCAGATGGGGGGGTCTCCCTCCTGTGCTCTCCACGTGGGTGCTGAAAACATGGAGCCTCTTAAGGAACAGGCAGATCTCTGGGAAGCATGGAGCTCGGCTCCAAGAACAGGGATGGGCAGGCTTTCTGTGCACGGGTATGAGAATCCCCAGCAGCACATACCCATTTTAGGGAGGTCAAGCAAGGTGGGCGCCACAGGGGGAAAGTATCCAAGTGCTGACCTTCCGCCTAAGCTAAGACTTACATTTATTTATTTATTGGTTGCTTGTTTGCTTGTTTGATACATGGTCTCACTATGTACCAGTCCTGGCTGTCCTGGAGCTCGCTATGTAGACCAGACTGGCCTAGAACTCACAGAGATCGGCCTGCCTCTGCCTCCCAAGTTCTGGGACTAAAGATGTGTGTCACCACACCTGAGTGTGTGTGTGTGTGTGTGTGTGTGTGTGTGTGTGTGTGTGTGTGTGTATCAGTATGGTCAGTGACACTCCCATCTGCGTTCTTTGTCATACAAGCCGACTGACTTTTCCCATTACTGTGACAAAATATCTCATAAAAGCTATTTTCAGAAAGGGGGTCTTGCTTTGATTTACAGGTTAAGGGCACGGTAGAAAGAGATGGATGCTGGTGCTCAGCTCGCTGTCTCCTTATTTTTCATTCCAGGTCCCCAACCCATGGGATGGGGCTACCCACATTCAGGGCAAGTTTTCCCACCTCAATTAGCCTGATCTGAAAACCCCATCATAGGTAGGCCCAGAGCCTTGGCTCCTAAGTGACGATAAATAATATCAAGCTACAACATTAACCATCACACTAAGCATGCCTGAAGGACATTACCTCCCCCAAATCTAACTCAACCCCTGCTCTTTGACCCTGAGCTAAGCATGCTGGGAAGTGGGCCCATCCTTCCTTCTTGAATTCTTAAACTGGGTAAGCTTGGGAATGTGCTCCCCCTACAACCCAAAGGGCTTTCCTGCTTGAAAATATGCCGTACTTGCTCCCCAATAAAATTCTCCACACTTTCTTTTCTGGGGAGAGCATTACTCTAGAAAAAAAAGCACCCATATCTTCCTTAGCTCAAGTAGCAAGCCTTTCCCCAAGCTTTCCTCTATTGGCTGTACTTGTTTGGGCTTTGGGCTAAGATGGGAACCCACCGCTTTCCCTCGTCTCGTGGCTCGCCCTAATCTTCCACCCTAGGAAGTCAGCCAGGATGTGCACAGCTCGGGACAAACCAGAGACGATGCCACATTTTCACAAAGAGAAGGATGGTTCTGAGTATCTCGGTGCCTCTCCCACAGAGATGCTTGGATATGAGTGGCTGCCTGGTGGGTGAAGCCCCTGGGAAGGACAGTTTACAGTGTGCCATATCATCGTGGCTGTGCCCACTGCAAACGTAGGTGCTGCTCTGCTCTGGACGGGGTGTCTCTGAAAGCAGACCACAGAGGTTCTACACCTGCTGGAAACTACATGCAGCCCTGGAGGCGGAGCAGTCCCTCTGCCCTCCCATGCCTCAGTGAAAACTCCCTTATGGTGTCTCCCCAACCAAATGATAACTGTCATAGTTCAGGACTGTCTTCTCAGACTACAAGTCCCAGCACTTCCCACACCCAGACTGACAGGGACTCCCCCCAATCATATCAGCTTCCTCTGGCTGTTGGAACAGGGATGGAAAATCTTTCTCTTATGGCCCTGAGGGCTAAATTCAGCTGTTAGCAAGGCTGATTTTTATGGAAGATCTGGGAGAGTCCTTTTATGTTTAATTATACATATGTGTGTCTGCGCATGTGAGTGCAGTACCCAGGGTAGCCAGAAGAGGGCGAGAGATTCCCTTGGAGCTGGAGCTGCCCGACTCAGGAACTGTGAACTGAACTCTGGTCCTCTGCAAGAAAAATGTATGTCTTAACTGCTGAGCCATCTCCCCAACCTCACAGAAAGGAATCCTCCCTATGCCTCTCTTGGTACCTTCCACACATACTTCCTTCTTCATGTTTCCCATAACACTAAGACAACCAAGTTTGTCTTGATTTCAGAGTCCTAAAAGTAGCATCCAGTGAGGGAAGCGGGCCCAGAACTTGTCTTAACCACTCTTCAATTCTGATCCACAACATAGGCACGTATAAACTCTCCTGCTGGGAGCCCCACACACAAGTGCGTGCACACACACACACACACACACACACGCACGCACGCACACACGCTCGCACGCACCCGCAATAAGATTACATCTTCAAGAACTCAGATCTTTGGGGCCAACAGAATACTGTGTGTCCTCCTGGACATTGATTGGTCTAAGGAGGAACCATGTGACCCAACCAGAATTTCTCATCACTGAGCCTCAGTTGATTGGTTCACAGACAGACATGTGGAGAGGAGTTGTCAGAGACCTTTTACTGGAGTGTGTGTGTGTGTGTGTGTGTGTGTGTGTGTGTGTGTGTGTGCCTGTCTATCTCTCTGTGTGTCTGTTTGCAGAGACCAGACACCAGGTGTCTTCTTCTATTACTCTCTACCGTATTCCTTTAAGATGGTCTATCTCTCGATGGTCCAGGAGAGATTGCTCAGTGCTTAGACCACTGGCTGCTCTTCCTGAAGACCCAAGTTCAGTTCCCAGCACCCACCACACAGTGGCTCACCAAGGCCTATAACTTTCCTGAAGGTCCAAAGCCACCTTCTGACTCCTCAGGCACCAGGCACACGAGTGGAAAACAAACATGCATGCAGGCAAAACACTTATACACACAAAATAAACGCAAGACTTAAAAATTAAGACATGCTTTCTCGCTGAACTTGAAGCACATCTTGAGGCTGCTAGACTGACTGGTCAGAAATCTCCTAGGATCCACCTGTCTCCACCCCTCACAGGCACCAACAGCCATGCTGGGCTTTTTACATGGAAGTTATGGATTTGAATTCAGGTCCCCAGGAATGCACAGCAAGCCCTCTTTTTGTTTGTTTGTTTGTTTGTTTTCAAGACAGTGTTCCTCTGTGTAGTCTTGGAACCCACTCTGTAGACCAGGCTGACCTCAAACTGGCAGAGATCCACCTGCCTCTGCCTTCCAAGTGCTGGGATTCAAGGTGTGCGTCACCACCGCCCGGCAACAGCAAGCATGATTAAGCCACTGAGCCATCTCCCTTCCCATCAGGCATCTTTGAGCCTAGCTTTCTTTCTACAAAGCATAAGTACTCAATGTGTCTGTCCTGTCTAGTTTTATGTCACCCTGACACAAGCGAAAGTCATCTGAGAAAAGGGAACCTCAATCAAGAAAAGGCTCCATAAGATTGGGCTGTAGAGCAATTTCTTAATTAGTGACTGATGGGGGAGGGCCCAGTACATTGTGGTTGGGGACATCCCAGGGCTGGTAGTCCTGGGTTCTATAAGAAAGCAGACTGAGCAAGCCAGTCAACAGCACCCCTCCATGGCCTCTGCATCAGCTCCTGCCTCCAGGTTCCTGCCCTGCTTGATTGAGTTCCTGTCCTGACTTCCTTTGATGATGAACCGTGATGTGGAAGTATGAACGGAATAAACCCTTTCCTCCCTAGTGGCTTTGATCATGGTGTTTCATCATAGCAATAGTGACCCTAACTAAGACCGTGTCTAACATATTCCTGAGAGTGAGAACAGTATTGTTGCAGAGGCAACAGGCGGACAGAGATTGTCTTCTGGACATGTATTTGAGCATCTAGATGCAGCCAAGAACTGGGGATGTCCCTCAGCTGTCCAGTTCTGTGAACCAGTGACTTCCATTAAGCCACTGCAATTGAATATTAACTGACAAAATCCATCCAGTCTCTAACATTTCTGCCATGCAGAGGACCAGTTGAAATCCATCACATGTTAACAGAGTCACACAAAAAGTTGGCGCCGCAATCCAAGGGCAAGAGGGGGGGATGGAGAAAAGGCTGTTTAATATTCTCTCCATCCTTCTGAGGAAAGAAAGCAAATATTAAATCAAGGAAATCTCTGGAAACAGTCAGAGAGCTTGCCTTTGTCACATCCATCACCTTGGTAATAAATATTAATAAACAAACCTAAGACAGAAAAAAATGCAATTCATAACTCAAAAGTAGCCTGACCTTTTATGGAATTAAACTCATTTTCTGTCAAGCCTGCTATTTGTAGAATGTTTCTGGTGACATGCATTTTCACGGATTCACCAAAGAACCTTCCATTGGGGTCTTTTACAGCTGCTCATGGGCCATAATAAGGTGTTTTCTTCTCTCTCAGACACACACAGGGGGTTCATTCACTCTGATGTGTGGGATATGTCCTGGTTAAGGATACCTGTCTTGGAGTGCTCCCCGTCTCCAAGACACACAAACAGATCAGCTTTCAGAACCTTGCCTACATCACACTTATTCTTCTACCAGAGAACTTTCTTCCAAGTTCTAGACCCACAGAGGAAGGCATACTTGAAATCACCTCTTAAGGATCCCACTGATAGGGCTGGAGAGATGGCTCAGTGTTTAAGAGCACATGTTGCTCTTACAGGGACCACAGTTTGACTCCTAGAACCCACATAGGGGATCAGAACCATCTGTAACTTCAGTCCCAGGGGATCCAGTGCCCTCTTCTGGCCCTTGTAGACATTTCACGCACATGGTACATATGCATACATGCAGGCAAATCCTCCATACATATAAAATAAAATAAAATACATCTAAAAGAAAAAAAGAGTTCCAAGCACAACCATCCTTAAAATATTTCTGGCTGGGAAGCAGTGGCAGGTGGATCTCTGAGTTTGAGGCCAGCCCAGTCTACAGAATGAGTTCCAGAATAGCCAGGGCTTCACAGGGAAACCCTATCTCAAAAAGCCCACCCACTCCCCCCCAAAAAAACAATTAAATGTTCCTGGCTGAACTAAGTCTCAGTCCACCCACAAATGCAAACAAAGCCACCCCGTGACTCTTGACCCCTTTCAGAAAGTGCTAACAGCCATGGAATGACCCGAGGCAGGAATCAGGCACAGGCCTCAACACTCACATGGAGTTCAGAGGACAACCCTCAGGAGACCGTTCTTCCATGGTGGCTTCTGGGGACTGAGTCAGGTCATCCAGCCTGTGCAGCTAAGCACTCATACAGACGGAGCCATCTCGCCACACCCTACGTCTCTACTTTCTAAGATCCAAATCTATTTCCGTCCTCGTCTGACCAGACTAACACTTTCAACAGTGGTCAGTGACGCCTCTCAAACCACCCCCACCCCGCACTGAGGGCTCCTGCCCTGGCACAAGGACAGAGAGGCAGATGTCATCCTCTGCTCGGACAGGGTGCAAAGAGCAGAAAGCAAACAGGACTCTTGTCATCCACCCACACGGCTGTTCCTAAGTATCATCATGGTGGCTCCCAGAGTCCCTTGGGGTCAGTGGCAGGATGAGGTAGGGCTCTGAGGCTTCTCCCACCAGGCTTGACGCCAAGAGAATTTTCAGAGGGCCACCCTGGTCTCTCTCAGGAGCAGATGCTTGAAGTCCCAGAGGTTCACAGGGTAGCCGTGGGCCACAGCATTTAGAATACAGGAGCTACTGGCTATCTCTGGGGGAATCTTACGCCATGGGTGTGGATGTGGCTGAGTCTCATTTCACCAACCTGCCTGTCCACAAGTGGGTTCTGCCACCATCATCCCTGATGGGGAATGTTCTTCTATATATATGTTTCTCTTATTGGTTAATGAATAAAACACTAATTGGCTGATTGGCCAGACAGGAAGAATCAGGATATAAGCAGGGACAAACAGGAAATCGCTCTCTTCCTTGTGGAGATGCTTAGCTGTCACCATGTGAGCCACCAAAGGAGTTAGAGGTCCAGACCCTTCTCCGGTAAGATAAGACCACGCGGAAATACTTAGATTAATAGAAATGGGTTAATAGTTAAGGCATAGCTAGCCAATAAGAAACCCTAGTCACCTGCCTACATTTCATAATTAACATAAGTCTTTGTGTGTTTTATTTGGTGCTGACACGGTTGTGGGACCAGGCTGGCGGGAAGAATCATCCCCAGCTTGGGCTTAGAGAAAGAGGAGTAGATAGCTGGGAAATCTGGGTGTGATGTCTACTTTTGTCAAATCACCTAGAAAGGGAGTCTTAATGAGAGGTTGTCTAGATAAGAATGGCCTGTGGGCATTGTCTCCATTAGCAGGAAGACCCATGCCCAATGTGGGTGGCACCATTCCCTAGGCAAAGGGGTTTCTCAACTAAGAGTGGAGAAATTGAGTTGAAGGCTATCAGGCCTGTGCTAGTCCAAGGCCTTCCTCTCTTGACTGGGGATGTGATGTAAAGGGCTGTTTCAAGTCCGTGCTGGCTTGACTCCCCCACAATGATGGACTGTGACCTTAAGTTGCTTTTAGCAGGGGTGTTCTATCACAGCAATAGAAAACAAAGCTAAGACACCGGGTCCCCCAGGTTCCTTTCCCACTGCCTATGCCACAGAAGCTAACTGTTTCCATGGATTCTGCTTCGGATCATCCTTTGTGTGGGGGACAAGGATTCCCTAAGCAGCCCAAGTCAGCCTTGAAATCATGGTGATCCTCCTGCCCCAACCTCCCAAATGTTAGGATAATAATGTACCATAAGTACAGCTACTTTAGATTACCTAGATGCCCGTGTGTGGGTGCACCTGCAGGCCAGCTCACTGACTGGAAACTGTGCCTGGGCATGTCTGTGAATGTGTACTGGCCTCGTTGCAGTGCTAATGTGACCTGTGATCCCTACAAGGATCATTCAGTGTCCCCATTTGATGACAGACTTCCTTCAGCCCTCAGAAGAGGAGAGGAGGAGGGTCATGGACAAGCTGGCTTCCTGTGAACCTCAACCTCAAGTTTGATTCACCCCCCCCCAGGCAATTCCCTCTGGACTCGTTGCATATGCCTTCAGGAAGTAGGAGTAAGCCACATTTTAAAGGGGAGAAAACTATAACAAGGGAAGTCGAAATAGCCCCTTTTCCAGAAGACTGGCCGCAGGCGAAGGTGGCTGAGCAAGGGGGCACAGACGGCCACCTCAGACTCAGCCAGCCAGTGAGTGACCCCTGAAGAAACAAACCCAAATGCAGCTTCCTCTGAGACCAATCCCATTCTTCAGTGAGAGCAGCGGTTCTCAACCTTCTTATGCTGTGACCCTGTAACACAGTTCCTCATGCTGTGGTGACCCCCCATAAAGTTATTTTGTTGCTACTTCATAACTGTAATTTTGCTACTGTTATGAATCATGATGTAAATACCTGATATTTCTGATGGTCTAAGAAGACCCCTGTGAAAAGGGTCATTCAACCTCCAAAGGGCTCACGACACACAGGTCAAGAACTGATGAGTTGGAGGGACACACACCTTTCCCAATCCTAGAAACCCTTGGATCATCCTATACCATTTTCACTTTGTCCCAGGTACCATCTGCATAATTACCTCCCATTTTGCTTTAAAACTGGCTGGCTTTATATTACCTTTTCTGGGGAGAGAGCGACACATCCACTCCTGCAAAGGAAACCAGAGCGGCCTCCCTTTCCAGAAAGAGAAGAAAACCCTAAAATAAGTACAATGCAAACAGAACAATGTTACTGAATTCCAGCCAGATGCTGCCGCCTGCCAAGGGCTCGCAGCCTGGACCGTGGGTTCTTGTTGTTCCCAACACAATAAAGCAACAGATGAGATTCGCAGGTGGCTGTGGGGCACCATAGACCATCCCCCTGAAGCACCTGGGATGGAGACACACAGACCCCAGTGACCAAAGACAAACACCTGTCCTCAGTAACTCTCACCCCCATGTGCACTCTGGGCACCACCTAAATTCCACTTCCCCAGGCTGGTGACTATGGTGGGCAAATGTTGGTGTATCGCCAACATCACGGCGGGACCTGCTAACTTTGGGGAGGAGGCTGAACTACGAAACACAGCCCTGATTCTGCATTGGTGCTGGGTCTCACCCAACCAGGCTGAGGCTTCCTCTGACTGCCTGGGCCATCACCATGGCAACATGAAGCTGCTGCAGCACAGTCAGTCAAACTTCCTACTGAGTGTCCCAGTGTGATGTGGGCTCCTTCAAGACCACAGCAGCCACCAGTTACAGAACAAGCCACCTGGGCTGCTAATTACATAACCTCTCAGGTGCCACACACACCTGCATCCTACTCCCTCCTCTCCTGTGACAATGAAGTTTCTTTTAGGCTCAAAAGCAGAGGAGGGCACTGCTCTGTTCCTGGCTGTAATTAACTCCAAAAGTATGTGTTCTTTTACAATGGAACAAACCTCTGTGTAGTCTCCTGGGGAGTCTCTGAGGTGGAGATTGATACTGGATCCTGAGGTTGATAATAAGGTGGGGTATAGGCTCTTCTGATCTCTGGAAATCTCAGCCCCCCCATCTCTGGGGTGTGTGTGTGTGTGTGTGTGTGTGTGTGTGTCTGTCTGTGTCTGTGTGTGTCTGTGTGTGTATGTGTCTGTGTGTGTGAGTGTGTATGAGTGTGTGTGAGTGTGTGTGCGCGTGTGAGTGTGTGTGTGTGTACCTGTGCACAGGTATGTGGGAGCCAGAAGTCACCCTGGGATGTTGCTCTTCAGGTGCTGACCCCCTTGTTATGAGACAGGGTCCCTGTGTGTGTGTGTCTCCCTCTCTGTCTCTCTCCATCTCTCTGTCTTTGTGTGTTTCTGCCTGTCTCTGTGTGTGCGTCTCTATTTTTCTTTGTGTTTGTCTCTCTTTGTATCTCCCTCACTCATACACAAACACATACACACATGCATGTGCACACACATGTGTACATACACGTGTGCACACACATGTGCGCGTGAACACATGTACACCCCACAAACACACTCGCACACACGTGCATACACACGCACACACACATGTACGCATACACACACATTAGCCTGGAACTTGAAGACCAAGCATGATGGCTGATCCTGGGTGTCAAGCTAACTACATCTGGAATCAACTAAACCCGAACTGCTGGGCCTTCCAAGGAGGGATCTTCCTGAAGATTTCCTGAGGCAGGGAGACCCACTCTACACCTGTGCTAGATCTTCTTGTGGCAGCTCAGATGAAGGGACACAGAGGAAGGCAACTTTGCTCTTTGCCTGTTCACCCTTACTCTCACTGGCAGAATCATCTGTCCTGTTGCTGTAGCTGGTATTAAATCCAGCTTCTTCTAGATTCCAACATGGTCTGAAAACCAGCAGCCCTCCAGGAATCCTCCAGGACTCCGGCACCAGACTGGGACAGCAGAGACACCCAGCCTCGTGGCCTGAACAGCCACCAGATTCGCAGCCTCCAGTCAGGAGACAGCCGCTGTTGGACTGCCCTGACTGCATGCCGAGTCACTCTAATAAACTCTCTTAATATACATGTTCATCCCGTCATTTCTCCTCCTTCAGAGAACCCTGACTAATACAGAGGAGGCCCTGGCTGACCAGTGAGTTCCACAGAGCCTCCCAGCTCCAGCTCCCCAGTGCTGGGATTACAATCTCACACCACCATGCCTGGTTTCTTTTGCACGGGTTCTGGGGATGGAACACAGGTCCCTTTGTTTGCAAGGCCACTCTCTTCCAATCCCACCTAGCGTTTGAGTGAGTCCTGTGTATTCAAATGAGCCACCCAAGACTGCATATTCAAAAGTGCCATCCGATACTGTCCATTCAAGTAAACAAAATGCCCTCTTGACCTCAGGTTGGCCCCACATGAGGCTGGTTCCCACACTAATTTCTCACCCACATTTATACACAGACGTGGATTTCTTTTTAATCTCAGCTCAACTATTCCAGTACACTGTGTCTTATCTAGATGCCACAAAATTTCCATAACAGCAGAATTTACATACAGATGGCAAATAAAGAAAGCTTGCCTGTGGCTTGGGCTGCGCGGTTCTTATGGTCAGAGGGTCCTATTAGGGCTTTATGAACCTGCTCAGTGACAGAACCTTCTACATGATCTTACAGATTGATGCCATGCAAGCCAGCCAGGCTCCAAAGTGAAATTAATTCTCAACTGTTCCTCTGCAATGTGAAGGCACCAAAATTGAGTTTCTTCTGCATGCAATGCTAGAGATATTTCTCATTTCTCATTCACTTCACAAATGATACTCTCCTCTCCTCTCTCTCCTCTCTCCTCTGTGTGTGTGTGTGTGTGTGTGTGTGTGTGTGTGTGTGTGTGTCTCCCGCCCTCCCCCATCCATTTTCCTTAACACCATACAATTGCAATTAGCCTATGGGGCACAGACTGATTAGTACAGAGACTGCCACATGGAAGTCAGTCTGGGCAAGGAAGAAGGAGAGGCAGCTTCTACAGAGCAAGATGAACTGGGAAGACCAAGTCTGCAGCTCAGTTCGTGGCCTGATGTGTTGCAGCCCTGCTCCGTAGATGGGCAGTATGTGGGTGTGTCTTGCTCTGAACTGCAAACATCCACTCTTGAAAGCTCCGTGTAATGACGGAGAGGACAGGGGTTAGAGAGGTTGGTTTAAAACGAAACAAAGTGCTAGGGAATAGCAAACATTTTACTGATGAAGCTGTCCCCCCAGCCTCAGATTCTTACCCTTGATAAACCTGTGTGGTCCTTGTCTCTTGCCTAAGAAGCTCTTCCTTCCATTTGCATCCATCCCCTTTGCCTACCCTCAAATTCTGCTCATCCTTCAGGGCCTAGCTAGCTGTCCTGTGGTACATGCATACACACAGAGGGGAGGAGCAGAGAGGGAGGGAGGGAGAGAGAGAGAGAGAGGGAGGGAGGATGGAGGATGGGGGTGCTGACTTCTACTCTGGCTTCAATCTGATCATTCAGTGGAGACATCAAAAAAATGCCTGCTTTTGTAAATATGTTCTATTGAAACCCATCCCTCTCTGCTTTCAGGCCACAACAACAGAGCTGAGAAATCATCAGAGGGACAGAAGTCACCATTGAGCACTTTCTAGAATGTCTCCCAAACCCCAGCGGTCACCTCACTTGGGTCTCATGTGAGGGTCTCACTATGCTGGGCTCTGGGCCTGCAGACCTCTCAGTACTTGGCAACCCCACCATCCTTGCACTGAGACATGACAGAACCCCAGAATGACTCACAGTGACAGAGAGCTGTCCCCAGAAGGGCCCCAGATGCCTAAGAGTATCTGGGAAGGTCTGATACTTTCAGCACATACCTGATACATGGTCCCCCAACTCCCTTTTCTAAGGCATTCACCAAACCATAAACACCTATCTCTTATAGACCATAAATGTCTCTCTCAAGGACCCAAGAGCCATTTCTTTGAAATAGAATCCTCTGGAAAGACAGGGCTCTGTCTCCCAGGCTCTGGGGATGGCAGACCTCTAACTTAGTCACAGCCAGCCAGCAGATGAAACTGGTTCCTCATCCACACCGCCACCCCCTAGCCTGATGTCACTCTGCTTCAGTTGTCTTCTCTACCCCCCCAAAACTGGCCCTGCTCCCATCGGAATAGAAGTCAGCTCTTTGCTCTTGGTAATCAGTGAATAAAACCCATCCTCACCACCTTAACTGGAACCGAACACAGGAACCTCTGGCAAACACTGGACAGTGATCAAGCGGCCAGCTCCAATTCTAGCAGCCGACAGTTCGGGGTTCTCCAAGAGCCAATTCTCCTCCCATCTGGTGTCACTACTTACCGGAGAGTGAACTGGTCCGCCATGGAGCCACTGGTCAGAGACACCAAAAAGGTAGCCGTGTCCCCTTCTCGGATGAGGTTCAGAGGAATGGAGAGAGCCACATTGTCATCGAGGCTCACCAAGGACCACCGCAGGTCATCCTGGGTGGGGTAGACCACCACGCTGCCGATCCTCTCCCGGGCAGGGAGCAGGTGCTGAGGCTCCTCCTGCTCTGAGTGGATATTATTCTCCCATTTGCCCTCCTCCTCCAGTGGGCACTGACCAGCCTCGTTGGCTGGATACAGTGCAAAGAAGAGCTCCATGGCCGTGCCACCCAGTATCGCCGGGATCTCCTCCTCGGGTTCCAGGTCCAGACCTGAGCTGAACCACTCAGGCAACAACTCCAGCTCTGCCACACACAGCCCTGGGGCCCCCTGCAGCCGGCAGCTGGCTGCCACTTCCCTGGCCTCTGGAAAAGCAAACATCTTGACACAGGGGAGATCATCCCCAGGGTCGCTGTCATCCCAGCCCATGCCAGTGACGTAGAACAGGGTCTGCACTTTGGGTCTGTTGGAGAAGATGGAACTGTCGAGGATGTGGGATTTGAGCCTCCAGTTGAAAGGGAACCTCTCCATATTTCCGAAAGGGGTGGGTGCGAGCAGGAAGTCCCAGGGCACAGTCTTCTCCACAGAGAAGGGGCCGTAGCTGGCGTTGATTGCAGGAGGGCTCTGGGCTCGGTGGATGAAGAGTGTGGCCGACCGGGCCTGCAGGCTGGCGTTGCGCATGAGGTCCTGGTTTGCCTCCTTGAGGAAGAATGCCTCTTCGGCGTCAGAGACTTGGAAGCTAGCTGGGAGGTAGGCAGGCAGCGAAGAGAACCTCTGCAGGCTGTCTGCGACACCTCGACCTGTGCACTCTGCACAAGAAAGGAAAGCAGGGTCAGGGTCAAGGTCTGTTCCGACACATGAGGAAGTGGATGAATACAGCGCCATCTCTGCCCACCATCCCAGCGAGGTGCGCCATGGGCACACAGCCCTTCTCCTCCTCTCATCATGGAAAAAGTCAAAGAAGCCTAAGAGTCTTCCAGCAAAGCCCGGTGCAGAATGCAAAGTAGACCGACTGCCCAAAAATCCAACAGTTGCCTTTCCGGAAGAGAAATGTTAACTCTTCCCATCAAGGGAAGCAAGCATAGGGAATGAGTTAGAAGTCCAGAACGCCGCTTGGTTTGCTCTTCTAACAGTGCATTCAGCAGCTGCTTTCTGTGCTCATACAACCCTCTCGGAACAGTGCGCCCAGCAACCTTGGATTCCTATCTACTTGGGCTACACTTACACACCTCTCTGGATAATGGAATAGGCTTCTCTCCCCACAACAATGACCAAACTTAGTTCCTATTCAAATATCTTCCCAATACATCCAGGTATGGAAAATGGAAAGGACAATCTCTCCTGGGCCGGTTTGGAGTGCATACACAGTAAACCAAAATTGTATCCTGAAGTAAATTTGGAGGGAGACTCCCCCCCCCCCAGTTACCACCTTATGCCTATGTACATCTAGGAGCATGTAAAGATTAAAATCAGATGCATCATGGGAAGGGACATGCACACACAACTAAACCTGTATTATTTTTAACGTAGTATGTGATGTGTGTGATTGTATGTGCCATGGTGAACGCATGTGGAGGTCAGAGGATGACCTGCAGGAGTTGGTTCTCTCACCATATGGATCCTGGGATGGAACTAAGGTCTTCACACATAGCAGAAAGTGCCTTTACCCACTGAACTATCTCACCAGCCCTAAACCTCTCCTTTCTATATGTTACCCAGTCTCAGGTACTCTGTTATAGGAATTAAAGCAGACTATCACATATGACCCTATTAGGATAAAACTAAGATTTATATATAGTGTATGTGCATGTACTTATACCTATGTGTTTATGAAACTCAACAAAGATTTTCTTTTGCTATTTACTATTTATATTCCTACTTCCAGTGTGTTATAATAACCAAATATTATTCATTAAATCATGTAACCCACATGCAGAAACAGGCTGTGTGTGTACTATATGTTGTGTATGTGTGTACATGCACGCATATGTGTTTCTGTGTATGTGGTATGTGAACATATGTGTATGTTTATTATATATGTTCATGTGTATGTAGATATGTACACATATGCATATGTGTTTGTGGTATATAGGTGTGTGTGTGTTATTTAGGCTCCACATATGACTGAAAACATGGCATTTGTCTTTCCAAGTCTGAATTAGAATCACTTCAGCAGATGAAATTTAAATTAGGATTTGCTTGAGTATACTTTTTTTTTTGCCTCTCCAAACCAGAAAATTGAATCCCAGGTGCATGTTCTGATGGAGTAACTTCCACGGGACCACAGTGAACAGGAAAAAATGTTCCCCTTTGGAGGGACCACGAGGGCACCTGGCCCTCCTGTGGTTCCCGTTGTATCTTCTCCTAAAATGCAGGCAATGTCCAGAGCAGGGTTTAAATTCTAATTTATTTAGAAATGCGGAAGAGGAAATCAAAATAAACACACACTTCCACATGCTCCGTCTTCCTTGTAGATTGATTTATTCCTTTATCTTTCACGTCACTCAAAACATTGGCTCACGAGGAACCTAAAGCTGTTCTTTTCTCTGTTGTAGGCAAAGCCTCCATTTTACCAGACACATCCCTATGAGGACTCACTCCTGTCCACCATCAATCAAGCAAAATGTAATATAAGTTTTATCTCACCGTCTCTATGGGCATCCATAGACATCCACAGCTGAGCCCACATCCTCTCCTCCAACCAGATAGTAACCAAACATGCTATCTTGGTTTAGGAGCATCTATGAAACCCTGGGGCTGTCCTGGGACGCACTCCAGCCCTGGCCTGAGAAGCTAACATTCCTCCCTCCAGTTCCAAAATGTCATAGAGAAGTGCCATTGTTTTTCCTGCCTTCAGGGAGATGAGCCCGTGGGTGGACTACGATATGAGGCCCTGTTTTCTTCAGGAGCTTATTGCCATCGGAAGGCAGGAGACAGGCACTGAGAGCAGGAAATGAGGAAGGTTTCAGGGAGCTGGCAGAAAGGACTGCTCATCATGGCCTCCATGGGAGCCAAAAAGTCAAGCCCAGGTTCAGAGACAGCACAGGGTGTACCGGGAAGATGCCGTGGGTCCTGGTGCTCTGATGCAAAAGAGGCGAGTGCAGGTAGCTCTGAGGCAGTCCCAAAGAGAACTCGTGTTGCCGCAGAGGAGGGGATGAAGGAGCACCCATAATGAAGTAGCTAACGGGGTGCTGGGAGACCCAAAAGAGAATGGCTGCATGCCACGTGCTGTGATCAGCTACAAACACCTTCTGGACATGGGTCTCGGCCATGACTGGTAGGACCTGAAGCTGTGGACCCCAAAGCCAGACTTGCCTATAGCTGCGGTGATCCACAGACCTGGACAACTGTCTCTAGGAACACCACCACCAGCCCTATCCAGGAAACAACCGGCCAGCTGTGTGGCTGCAGGTTACCTGCGTGGACAGAGGTAGAGGGCGTTGCTGCAGCTGAGTCTCTCTTTCTCCACTTCCCACAGGCAGCACGGGCATGGAGAGCCAGGCACAGAAAGCTTTCTCTCCAGGGGCCCAGCCTGGCAGGTCCTTCCAAACCACCAGTAAGACAAACTCCTCACCAGTGTGTCCAGTGGTGACCCTCACCTTCTGTTGGTAACCCACCGGCACCCGAGTAGCCTGGGTGTAACTACACATGTACAAGTCTCATGGTCATGAAGACAAAACCGAGAAGGAGGTCTCTGTGAGCTCCAACATTAGTTCAGGGATGCAGGAAGCACAGTCTCTGAAGCCAGATTTGTTTTTCTCTTTTCCAAAAAGGATTCAAGTTAACATTGGTCAGAACACTACTGAGCACTGAGTGGGCACCGTGTGTATACTCATAACGTTGACTAGTCAGGGCAGAGACAGCCAGCCTTGTGAGCCAGTCTTGAAACATAAACCAGCTCATCCACTGAGTGTTAGAGGTGAGTGCATGTTACAGCAGCAAAAGCAAGATAAAATACAGAAAACTAAGGGCAAAGGAAATCAAAAATGCAATCACCATCACCACAATCATCAGCACCATCATCATCATCACCACCTCACCATCAGTGCCATTATCACCATCATCATCAACACCGCCATCATCAATACTGTCATAGGTATTGAAACTATCGCCATTATCGCCATCATAGGTCACTGAAACTCATATAGAGAATAAATGCCCAATGTGGATCTAACCAAGCAGTCAAACTTCAGGCAGAGTCTTGCCACCAACCACTCTTGGGCTGCCAGCAAGTAACTCCACCAGCCAACTGCACGCGGAAGGTAACCAAGCCGGCTCTTAAAAGCCCACACAGTCCGTGACACGAAAGCAAGAAGCTCAGTTCTTTCCATAGGACCTGGAGGGACACACCACAGCACTCACACAGTACACTGACCAGACTGAATTGGCGGTCCTTCGTGCAAGGCAAGCAACTCCACAGGGGACAAGGTCACTGGCCTTTCTGTCACCATGGCTCCCCAGTATCCCAAGGTATAATGTAGGCTCGCCTCTACTCTCACTCTGTATGGTGCTTTGAATAGAAATGTGCCCCCCAAAGATTCATGTGTTTGAATGTCTGGCCCGTAGGAATTGGCGCTATTAGGAGGCGGGGCCTTTTTGGAGTTAAGTGTGGCCTTGCTGGAGGAAGTGTGTCCTCTGACCCCCACACATGGGCCATGGCATGTGCACAGCACCCCTCCATCCACAATGACTTAATTAATTAAAAAGGAGAGTGAGCTGGGTCCCAGCATCCGTGTCTTTCTGCCTCCTAACCACAGATGCAACGTGACCAGCTGACTGAAGCTCCTGCCACCGTGCCTCCCTGCCCCCACGGCGGGCTGCACCATCGATTGCGAGCCAGAATAAACCTTCCCTGCCTATGGTTTCTCTTGTCATTTATTTTTGTCACAGCAATAAGAAAGCAAATAGCACACATGCCATCAGTGGCTCCTTGAGGTCTGGGCAGCTGTGGCCCCACTCCCAGAAGACCGCAAACCACGGGGCCCACGCTTAACGTAAACAGCTGCCGTTAGCCAGGAGGAAATCTGAGACGGATGACAGAAGCCGAGGGCCGTCAGGCCCACACGAAAGATTCCCATGGAGTAGCAGATGTAGAAAGGGCCTCATTAAGTGGGTTCTATAGATCTCCTCATGACAGTAGTTTTGGCCTCCTATAACACTGTCAGCTGCTAAGCAGTGGGATGTCTTCAGGACCTCATCCTAATCTCCATTGATATTTATTCTAAATCGGGCTCCTTGGAGGTATTTAAGGAAGAGAGACACGCTGGCTAAATGATCCTGACAGCCCTGCTGCTGTCTGGTTAGATGAGGCCCACAGGGGGTGGAGAGGTCCCTAGGCAGGAGGCGCTGTGCTACCTGTCACTCCCGTACATACTAAGACAGTCTCCCTCTGTGTCACTTCCACTCGCCGGCCATGAGGTGACCACGTTAAGCCACTTGCCATCACGCAAGTCTGTGGGAGTGTCACACAGGGAGACACTTAATTTGGACTTCTCGCTAACTGAAACAAGGCTCCCTCCCTTCATTTGTTCATTACTGAAATAAAAACTGATTGTTTGGGGGCTCAAAAGATGGCTCAGTGGTTAAGAACACTGGCTGCTCTTGCAGAGGACGTAGGCTCTGTTCCTAGCTCCCATATGGTGGCTCACAACTGTTCCAGGGGACCCAATGCCCTCTTCTGCCCTCCATGGGTATGGTGCAGATAAACCCACACAGGCACACATATACAGATACATAAAAAAGAGTAAGTAAATAAATTAGTAAATTTTTACATGGTATTTAAGGCTATTATGATTCTTGTCACACAAGCACCCATATAAAAAGCCAGGTGTGATGGCTCACACCTATAATCCTAGCAATCAGGAGGAAGAAGTAGGAGGGTCTCTGGGGCTCAACCACAGTCTCCAAGTTCAATGAGAGACTCCATCTCAAAAACAAGCTGGGGAGTGATTGTGGAAGAGGCCTAAAGGTAACCTCTGACCTCTGCATGCGTACACACACATCACACACAAAATGATTCTCCTCCATTTCTTATTATCTTGTATGTGCATATATATGTGTGCACATGTATGTGCCACAGCAAGTGAGTGGCAGTCAGAGTACAGTTCCTTCTACCGTGTGTATTGTGTTCTGGGGACGGAACTCAAGCCATCAGGCTTGGTGGCAATTACCCTCACCAGCTAAGCCAGCCCCACAACATGATTCTTTCAAGTTGCATGGGTCTTCACGGGAGTTAGAGCTGAAGTCAGTCAACGCCCGCTTCGGGCTGCAGGTCCAGCTGCATTCAGCATTCCCAGCACCATCTCCCCACTCGTTCACAAACGTCCTCCAACAGCCCAGTGGGTGGATGGGCTGTGATGGGTGTGTTGAGCAGGCTACACGGCAAACCCAATGACAAAGGCGCACTGGCCAATGTCTCATACACATCACTGCAGATGACAGACAATGTCTCATACACATCACTGCAGATGACAATGTCTCATACACATCACTGCAGATGGCAGACAATGTCTCATACACATCACTGCAGATGACAGACAATGTCTCATACACATCACTGCAGATGACAATGTCTCATACACATCACTGCAGATGACAATGTCTCATACACATCACTGCAGATGACAGACAATGTCTCATACACATCACTGCAGATGGCAGACAATGTCTCATACACATCACTGCAGATGGCAATGTCTCATACACATCACTGCAGATGACAGACAATGTCTCATACACATCACTGCAGATGGCAGACAATGTCTCATACACATCACTGCAGATGGCAGAGGCAACCTCAGAGAGTAACCAAGCACTCTGGCTGACAATGGGATTGTCAAAGACTGGACTGGGCAGGAACCTGAAGGGTGTGGGCGTCTGGCCTCCGAGTGTGAGTGTTAATTCCTTGTGCTTGAGGCCACCTATTCTGTGCTCATTTGACACGAGAGGCTTATTAAAGAAAAAAAGACCTGCACATGACATACACATAAGCAACAAGTCACACTTGGCAGCTGGTTCGGGGTCCTAGAGCCATTCACAGGACCAATTCCCAAGGCACTCTGCCCGTTTCCAAAACAGGAAGCACACAAGCAATGGATGGCAGCAAGGTGAGACCACAGCCTCTGCCTGGGGAAGCTGCTGGGGAAGCTGCTGCAGAGCTCTGCAGGATCCCTACGGGAGACAGTTCAACCACGTGACCTCGGTGGTCCAGCGGCCCAAAGCTTCAAGCTGCTCAGAGACCCTCCCCATAGGGTCTCACTATGTCTCCCTGGGTGTCCCATGACTCGCTATGTAGACAGCCTGGGCTCAGACGTGCATAGATCCTCCTGCCTCTGCCTCCTGAATGCTGGGATCAAAGACCCAAGCTACAGAGGGACTTCCAGTCAGGGAGAAGACAAATGTGTTTTTTAAAACCGGGAAGGGGAGGAGGGAAGGGTTGGGCATGGTAGCAAGCCTTTAATGCCAGCACTTGGGAGGCAGAGGCAGGAGGATCCTCTGTGAATTCAAGGCCAGCCTCGTCTACGGAGTGAGTTCCAGGACTGTCTCTGGGATTTCGTTGAATGCAATGAAAGAACATACAATGTGCCTCCTTAAGGGACTAGTATCATTTTGAGTGTGGCCAGGTCTCCGAAAAGGGGACTACTGCAGCACTGGTTAGAGTTGATGCAACTTGGCCATTTAGTAGCCAATGGGTAAGATTTGGTGCCAACGGCCAGTGAGATGGCTCAGCAGGTAAAGGTGCTTGGAGCCAAGCTTGACATTTGGTCCTTGGGACCCACACCTTGGGAAGAACTGACTCCTGCAAGTTGTCCTGGGACCTCTACTGCTACATTGTGGCATACATGCCCCATACACACAAGGAAGTTAATGACAATAAATGCAAAAAACAGTAGTCAGTAGTTGTAACAACAGCATAGTAATAACAACTAGGGATTGTTGCAGACCTACTGTGTGCCAGTGCATTAACATGGTTCCTATGTGCTCTAAATGTGTTTATAGGCACTATACACACAATAAAAATAAGTGCAAAAAGGGAGCGGTCATAGTAACAGACAACTAGGGATTGTTACAGACCTACTGTGTGCCAGCAGCTGTTCTAACTGCATTAGCACAGTTCCTATGTGCTCTAAATGTGTTTGTAGGCACTGAGTTTCACACATGTATTCCTTGCACAACCCTATAAAGTACCCACGTTATTTCTCAAATTACTAATATCAATATGTGATTGCCACGTGAATTTGTCATATAATCCTAAATCTTAAGCGATGTGGAAGTGGGAGCACAGAGATGTCAAGAAACTAATCTTAGGTCACACAGCAGGGATGGGGATGGAGCCAGCCTCCTATAACTGGTTCCAGATCCTAACCAAAGGAAAGAGAAGCTCCACAGATGCCTTTAACTGATCCTATGACCTCGAAGTCTGTTGGGAAAGAACCTATGAGGAGGGCAAGGAACAGACGCGTCGGCAGGAGCCACGCCACAAGTAAAACCACTCCGTGTGAAGAATCCTAGAGGAAGGAAAAGTATTTCCCCAAAACCCTGCAGTCCCTTTTCCTGGAACACGTGCAGTCATGAGCTGGGAAGGAGGCGGACAGGCAACACCAAGCAGGTGCAGGCCACGGGGCAGCCCTGGCTGCGTGTCCCTGGCTGCCCTGACCAGGCTCACAGGACAATACCGCCACCTGCTGGTCTCAACTGTCAACACAGAGCGAAGCAGGCGCTAGGCCTGGCTTGGGAGACAATGAATGACTTTGGAGTTGTGGGGCTCTTGCCACACTACCCTGCTGCCCTCCCACAAGCCTTTGGGCGTGGTACAGCAGACCTAGGAGTCCAGTCTCCCCAAGTCCCTCCCCCAAATCACAACTTGGTGGGCTCCAGGAAAAAGGGGTCACAATCCTCAGACTAGGGACAGGCAAGCAGTAACACGGAGCAGGTCTCTGCCCTGAAGACTAAAAATCTTCACCCAGCAGGGGAAGCACCATGCCCCATGTCCCTGACCTAGAGAGATGCCTGCATTTGTCACCAGACACAGGGCCTTGTGGTGCGCTGAAGCCATGGACTTGGGGGTAACAGCCACAGACAGCAGCAATGGCAGGGATGGTACCTGCTTCCCTCAGTCCACACCTCTCACCCCAGAAAGTCACAGAACACAGCAGAAGGCATCTGCCCATCACAGTCCCCAGGAGAGATTCTGTCTGCTATGTCACAGATATCAACCTCTAGGGAACTTATTTCAAGCCCAGACTAAAAACTGTCCCCTGGGTGCTAGAGATATGGCTTAGTGCTTAAGAACCCTGACTGCTCTCCCAAAGGACTGAGTTTAATTCCCAGCGCCTACATAGCAACTAACAACCATCTATAATTCCAGTTCTGTGTGATCTGGCGCCATCTTCTGGTGTCTGTGGGAAATGCACACAAGTGGTTATCAGACATAGGCAAAGCACCCACACACATAACATTAAATTTCCTGATTCTCCTTTAATATGCCCCCGGTGTGCTGAGGGGCCCCAGGAGAAGGAAACCTTTAAAAGCTATCACCAAGAGAGATGAGCACAGTCTGTGTTAGCAGCAGTGGGTGACTTGAGCTAAAGTCGCCAGGGCTCTGGTGGAGACAGACGCCATGTCCAACCTGGGCAGTATGGTGGTCATTTTCCAGAGACCTTGGAGCTGAGCATGGGGCATAAGTCTTGACCCCCATTCAGATCACGCCCCATACTGACCTCCACACCCCACACACACAAAACAGTATCAAGCTAATGTTTACTACACAGTTGCCAGTACAACGGGACATCAGAGCAGGCTCCTCCACTTTGAGCTCGTTCTTCTTTATTGAAAAGGGGTCAGCAAGAAGGGTGTGTAGCTTCTGTAGTCAAATCTGAAGTCCTGGAGTGGACAGCTCTGAGCCTGAGACCACTCCATCAAGGCAAGAGAGCATAACACACTCGAGTCCTGTGATGTTCAAAGGGGTGGGAAGAGGCCAGACTCCAAAATCCAGAGTCCTTTTCTCAACTCAGGCGTTTGTAAATTGCCTCTACCCTGGTATCTGTTTCTTTTCTCTCCCTTTGGGGAAATCTTGGTAGTAAAGGGGACACGTGATCCCCCCCATCTGGGTCATTTTTAGACCTGGCAAGATGTTTCAGTGGGGCAAAGGTGCTTGCTGCCAAACCTGGCCTCTAAGTTCGATCCCCAGGGTCCTACAGGGTAAGTTGAGAAAAACTACTCCTGGATGTTGACTCTGATTTTCATACTCATTCCATGGTATGGATGTCAACACACACACACACACATAATAAAATTAAACATTAGGAACCAAAACGAGGGGGGGTGCCCTGCCTTTCTGCCTGGCCCCCCCGGGACACGGCACATGGCATGTCTGACGTAATGAGGACTCTAAGGCTTATGCAGGCAGGATGCTAGCTCTGCTCTGGAATCATGCTTTTTCTGTGCTGTCACTCATATGCTCGTGGAATATGGGGAGAGTGAGCAAGAGGCAGCTGTGTCCCTAGAATTCATCCACAGCACCCCATGCACCAGATAATAAGTGTGGGATGGGGACCCAGGCTACGGTGTCTGCTGCCGATCAGTACTCTGCAAAGCTCTCAAAAGGATATTGCAGGCCCCGTGATAAAAATAAAGTACAGAGGAGAATTACCTGATACTATATGGTAGTGCAAACCAAACTATATATACAGAGAGAGAGAGAGAGAGAGAGAGTAGGCATAGAAAATGCATCTGTATGCTTTTCCATGTGTAAAATATCTCTAAACACATAGGGAAGGGTGCTAATATTGGCTGACTATAAGGAAAAACAGTGAATAAGGTTGTATAGGGTATGCTTTTCTTTATACTTACTTTTATAGTCTGAATTAGAACTATGTGCACGTATCATGGGTTTAAACGTGTGAGCAGGTTTGCCAGCATATTCTTTACACACCACAAAATGTACCCATGTAGTACATGGATACCACTGCCCCCACCTAGCATGGACCCTGGTCAGCCTCTAGCCTGGCTCCTCTCACCCGGTGCGATTACCTGCAAGTCCCTCTATTCTACACGGGGCTTACTGTAGCTCACCCTTGCAGGTTATGGTCCATCCGAGCAGGGAAGTCACCGTGACAAGAGCTTGAATCTGCTGGTCACAAGACAGCCACAGTCAAGAGCAGAGGAATGAATCCTGTCTGCTGCTCACTTGCTCTTGGTTAGATATCTTCTCTCCCATACTCTTCACGGCCCCTGGGGAAGGTGCCTTCCACGATGGACTGCATTAATTAACAATCAAGATAATCCCCCGCAGACATGCCCACGGGCCAACCTGATCACCTCATGAGGTGACTCTGGGGCTGTGTCACATTGACAGTTAAAACCAACCAGCTCGCACACCACCTCTACGGGCTCAATAGGATGTGCCCGCCCGTGCCTTTGCCAACTGATACACAGCTGTGTTGCCTCCAGTTTGAGATGATAGTGGACAGCACTGTCAGGAACATGTATACCCATGTTTTCATTTCTTTCAGACACATTTAGAAGTAGAAGGGCCGGGTCCTACGGCAGAGGCACATTGCTAGATACCGCCAACTGTTCTCAAAGCCTCCACACCATTTTACATCCCAACACCCACCAAGAGGAGCGCCATTAGGCTGTGTCCTTTCCAATACTATGTCACCACTGTTTGTTTTAGTCACTCCATCAGTTTCAGAGTGGTATGCTAACCCTTGGTTTGAGTTTGCATTTCCCTGGTGACTAATGGCATGAGGGCCTAAATATAAACATTTGATCAGTAGTTACACTACAGACACAGAAAAACCAGGACCTCCAGGTTCTCTCCTCAAAATCAGACAACCCTGAATCAGCATTCTGTGTGCAGAAACCCTTCGTCTCCTCTCCCAGGCTCCCGATTCCTACTCTGCAGGGTAGCACAGCACAGTATTCTGAATGTCAGTGGGACCACTGGTGACAGCCCCCAAATCAGGCACATCACTACTTCCCAGCTGGGGTGCTTTGAATGAGGAATGTCCCCCATGGGCTCATGTATTCAAACATTTGGTCCCCAGCAGGTGGTGCTGTCTGAAGAGCTTATGGAACCTTCAAGGGGTGCAGTCTTGCTGGAGGAAGTATATCACTGGAAGTGGGCTTTGAGAATGCATATCCTTCCCCTAACTTCCTCTTCTTTCCACGTCCTGGATGTAATTGGAGATGAGGTCTCCCAGTTTCCTGCTTTGGCTGCCATGCCTCCCTCACCATGGTGGACTCTTGCTGGAACTGTAAGCCCCAATAACCTCTTTTTTCTATACGTTTCCTTGGTCATGGTTTTTATCACAGCAACTGAAGAGCACCGAGTCCTGGCAACTTGAGCTTGTAACTGAAAGACTGTGTGTATCTCCACTAACCAAGGTGGGCATCCCCTGCATCCCCAGGGTCCCTAGATACAAGCAAGGCCTGGATCCAGAAGATAAAGTCAATGAGGTCACAGCAGCAGCTCATGGTGTATTTAAGTGTATTCATCTCCATTTAAGTCAGGCAAACAGGCGGGGCTCTGCTGGTTCTCCATCCACAGAATCTCCACTGCAGACGAGGACAGGAGGGGTCCTCGAGCACTTTACGCAGTAAACAAATGTCCTCTTCTAACTCAGTTCCCCCCACCATCCCACCCCAGCCATCCCATTAGGCCCCTCTGATGCCCTCCACATCCTGCAACAGGCCAGCTCCACCTGCTAATGGAAGCCAACTGTCTTGAAGCTGGCTGGTAAATCTTATTAAAGCAATCTACTCCCTGAACCCAGATTATTATAGCCACCCTTATGGTAGAATAAAAATTAATTTTCCCAGCTATAATAAGAACGATAAGAATGAATCACTTGGGACCAAATAAAGATTACAATTAGCACCAGCAGAATAAATCAAAGTTTAACGTGGGCCAGCTGTGGATTTGCTCCTATTTTCTCTCCATCGCCTGTGAAAGAATCTGCAGAGACTAGCTTCCCTCGTGGGCCCTGTACACCCAGTGGCTGTGTGGGATTCCTGGAAGGAAAAGATGGGCGGCTCAGAGGGCACAGAGGCCAAAGAATCGGAGGCGCTGTGGTCAAAGGCTTGAAGGATGTGGTGGCCAAAGGCTCGAAGGGTGCAGAGGCCTTGGGAGAGTCCAGGGAAGGGAGAAAGGATACTGCTGAGAGCCATTCATGCTGTGGAGACAAGTGGCCTCTGTCAGGTCCCTGCAGACCTGTGCAGTCACTGAGCCACTCAGCATAGGTGCCCCTCCTGGGAGCCGGGCCCAGCTTCTCCCTGGGACTTCCTCTCTTCCTCCTCCCCATCCTCCTCTTCCTCCTCCCTGCTTCTCATCCTCCCCTCTTCCCCTCCTCCCCCTTGTTATAATCATTATTGTCCTCCTCCCTTCCCCCTCCCCCTGCTTCCCCCTCCCTTTCATCACCCTCTTTCCAGGCTTCCTCCTACCCCTCTTATTTTTCCTCCCCCTCCTCCTCCTCTCCACAATTCAGATGAGTCTCACCTCATTGACCCAGAGATTCAGTGAGGCCAATTACAACCCACAGCATTTCTGTTTGAAATACTCATCCATGGCTGGGAGATCACTCAGTCTGCGCTAACCACTTAAGTCTAAGGATGTGAGTTTGATCCTCAGGGCCTACGATAAAGGCAGGATTGGAGTGCAAGCTGGGCATGGCTGGAAATCCCAGTGCTGACAAGTGGAACCCCAGTGCTCACTAGCTGGCCAGTATAGACCAATGCCCAACTTACATGATCTAGAGAAACCCCATGGGTGCCTGTCAGGTAGAGGCTGGGAAGCTCCAGGTGACCAGAAGCACGCCTCCACCTGCAGCATGCCTCCACCTGCAGCATGCCCACCTGTGCCCACGCATGGCCACAGGGCTGTGCGTCCTGACTGTAACCCTTCTGGCAGCTCTGGGTGTAACTGGCATTCCTGCTCTATGTGGAACCCGAGTCATGGAGATATCACGACACTCCACGGTCACACAACAAGGCCAAGCACCGTCTAAAACCTGAACCCAACTGGTCATGCTCCTGCCTCCACACTACACTGTCCTCTGGGATGTGGCTTCCCAGTCATCCCTAGGGACTCTCCTTGGAAATCCCCATGGGGAGAAGCCAGGCTAGCTGTGACTGGTGGACAATGGCTCCAGCAATCACCTGAGGACAGGATCAGCTGAAGAGGTGGGTACCCCTCCCCAAGCCCCTGATCTGTACAGTCCTGCCCTGTACATTCCCTGCCTCGTTCCTAGAGTTGGTGAGCTTCGCAACCCCAGGGAGAGCCTTCCTGAGCCACTGGGGAGAACCCAAGCCACAACCCTCAGGAGACCCACCATTGGAACCATACCTAAGCAGCCTGTGTGGACGGCAAAGCAGCCAGCAGCCACCCTCACCCCTGCCCAGGCTCCCACGGGACACCAGCATCTCGACCGCACAGGCAGCGATGCCAACCAGAGCCACAGTGCACAAAGGAGACATTTCTCAGCTAATTTTGATTTTAATCTCTGAAAGAAGTGAACTGCAACCTGGGTAGTCATTAGCAGAGAAGAAAGCACCTCTCATCCCGACTCCTAGCCCTGGAATCCGCTGGGAAATGACCGTGGCAGCTTCACTAATTTGGGCTGGAAGAAAAGATCTTTGTGCCTCCTGGGCAAGGTTCACGACCTTGCTCCCTTCCCAAGCTTCCCTGGGTGAGCCTGCCAGGCTCTGGCTCTGGCTCTGGGAAGAAACGGGGGATGCTGAGCTGCTCAGGAACCTCTGTGTGCAGAAGGTGCCCAATCAGTGCAGAGCAAGATGCCCTCAGGGAAAGCCCTACCACCTCTGGGGCCTGAGGTGTCGCTTGTCCCTGTTCCTTGCCCTGGGCAGAAGGCATTTTCTGCTTGCAGATGAGGCTCTGGGCAGGAAGGGGAGAAAGGCCTCCCAGCTGCTGTCTGTGCTGATACCAAGCTCAGCAGAGTCCCCAATTACAGTGTGCAGCCTTCACTATTGATTTTTGTCAAAAGACCCGTGTGTCCCAGCAAGTAAGACCTTGTGCAGAGTTTCAGGCGCTCACCTGGGAGGGAGCGGGGGGGGGGGGGGTGAGCGAGCTCAGCTGGTAAAGGTGCTTGTCACCAACCTGACTGGTGACCTAAATTCAGTACCTTGGAACCAGCATGGTGTTGGGCAGAGAACCAAAGCTCCAAAAGTTAGCCTCTGGCCTCCAACGTGCAAGCCCCTCTTTTCTCTGTGTGCAGGGATGCTCACTGACACCGGATTTCAGCTGCTTCCGACTTTCTACCTGGACTCAAAACCCGTGGCTCTGCAGGAAGCTTCAGAACCTACTGCTCTCCACTTGATTTTTTTGAGGCAGGTTCTCTCACTAAACCTGAGGCTTGCCGACTCGGCTAGAATGGCTGATCAGCAAGCTCCAAGAATCCTCCCAGCCCCCGGCACCAGGGATGCACAACCATGTCCAGTTTTTAGATGGGGGCTGGGGACCCAAACCCGGGTCCTCACACTTGCACAGTAAGCACTGAACCATCTCCCCAGGCCCCAGAGGGTCTTTTTATTGGAGCTTCTGGAAGCCCTGGAGACTGGCGTGCGGCATTAAACGGCCCCAGACTCTGGGACTCGGTATCCGGCTGCAACCATGACGTCATCCTTGGTTTTTAAAATTGCTCCACACACACCTGACTCACAGAGACACAGGAGACCATTTTGCAAATCAACAAGCCCATTAGCAGATGGACAAGAGGTGCCCTCGGAAGCCTCTGCCATTAGATAAGACCCACATCAGATGCCAAGGGAGGGAGAAGGGACAAGGTGAGGCTCTGTGTGCTGGCTACTGTTGCCATGGCAACGAGGGGCCGCTGGGAGACAGCTCCATGGGCCCCATGGCCAGAGCTTCTGGAACAGAAGGACTTGGCTTCCATCAGGGTGGGGCTTGGTGGATCTAAGACAAGAATTACCGGTACCTGGGGGTAAACCCACCCTCCTTCAGAGCTTCCTCAAAGGCTATCTACCTCAGTTTCCTCTTCTACAAAATGTAAAACGTAAGGCAAGACATGTGTGGTGGGGGTCCAGGAGATCACAAGGTAATCCAGCACCGAGGAACCCCCAACCATTCTGCTGCGGCACAGACAAGACCCACACAGCCTATCTTGGCTCAGGTCTCTCACCAAGAAAGACATCACGCCGAATACACACATGAGGCCAAAGGCAGCTCGACACCCTGCCTCAAAGTAAACTGAAATGTTTTAAGAGATGCGGGTGTAGCTCCACGGTAGAGTGCGCTTGCCTGGCATGCACAGGGTCCTCGACTGGAAGAACAATGGTAACTACTATCCACTGAATTTGGAGCTTGGGTCTTCATGAGGCCTCCCCACCGTTTAACAGTGAGCTTCCTCTAGCGTGTCAGGGAGAAACACCTGGCCTCCTGAAGCCATGTTCCTAGGATGCCTCTGCAGGTAAAGCCGCTTGCTGCCAAGCCTACCCACCTGAGTTCAATCCCCAGAGCCAGCACAGCGGTGGGAGAAGAATCAGAAAAGCGACTCCCTCGAGTTATTCTCTGCCCACCACATTCGAACTGTGGCGTGGATATGCCCCCATCTCCAGCCACTCACACACAAAATGAATGCCTGTAATTTTGGGGGAAAAAAGTATGACAGGATGCTGACTGTACAGCCTCTAGAGTCCTGGAGGAACCAGAGAGAGAGAGAGAGAGAGAGAGAGAGAGAGAGAGAGGGAGGGAGGGAGTACCAAGGCTCTGAGGCATCAAGAGAAGCAATCGTGAGGCATCAAACATGAAGGAAGCTTTAGGTGGATGAATTGCAGGTGCAAAGGTCCTGTGGCAGGACCAGGCTGGGGGTTTCCAGGGACAAGAGGCCAGGGGTGAGTCATCAGACAGGAAGTCTCAGACACCACGGGGAATCCCCACTGCTGTGGAATATTACTTTAACTGTGAAAAGATGTCTTACATTTGCTTATGTTGTGGAATGTTTAACTATGTAAAGATGTGTTGCTTTTGTTGATGCTGCATTTGTTGAATTATGGAAAGATGCATTGCATTTGTTTCACCTCGACTGCCTGAGGCACCTGATGGGTCTAATAAAGAGCCAAACAGCAAGAAAGGACAGGCAAGGCTGGAGGACAGACAGAATAAACAGGAGGAGAAATCTAGACTCGAGAGAGAAAGGAGAGAACAAGGAACATGCTGCAGCAAGAAACCAGGCCAGACGACAGACAGACAGACAGACAGACATTGAGAGGCAATTAAAGTAAGATATGCAGAAGAAAGGTAATAAGCCCTGGGGCAAAAAATAGATAAAGAGAAACAGGTTAAGGTAAAAGAGTTAGCCAGAAATGTGCCTAAGCTAGGCTGAGCATTCAAAACTAATAGTAAGTCTCTGTGTCGTGATTTGGGAGCTGGTTGGTGGCCTAAAAGAAAAACCCTGGTACACCCATTCCCTGTCCCATATGTCCCAAATGAAAACGGATGAGTGTAAGAAACCGAACTGCATACGGCATGCTGGCTCAAGCCTGTAAAAAGATTAAAAAAAAAAAACTCTACTCCAGTCTTAGGAAACCATAATAAAGAATTAATGGCCTGAGACCCATGGAATCTCACTCAAGGTTTCCCTATATGTCAAGACTTCTTAGATCATTAACTTTCAGCAGAAAACCCCGCCCCCTAGCTCCAGAGCACATGAGTACCTGTACACACTGACACAGCTAAGTCCTCTTAGTTTGGGCTCCTAACTCCCAGAGACTTCTGTGATGGGCACCTCCTTGGTTTCTCTTCTGTCTCTGTGATAAAATACTCTGACAAAAATAACTTGAGGGAGAGACGTGTGCTTCAGCTCACAGTTCAAGTCCATCACATCAGGGAGTCAGTCAAGACAGCGGGCAGGGGAGCTCGCTGGGCAGCGGTGCTTCAAGCCGCTCAGCAACAGGAGCCAGGGAGACGCAGGCCAGCCAGCGCTCAGCTGGCTTTCTGTGTTTTACACAGCCTGGGGAGCCCTACCTAGGGAACCGCCCAGCCTACAACAAAGGTAGATCTTTCCACAGTCCCTATCGACCCACCGGCCAGGTGATTCCAGATCCTAGATTCTACATTCTATCCTGTTCAGAATCAACATCAACCATGACAGACCCCAAGAGACCCACATCCACACAAGCAAATCCAGGCACACAGAAAGCCCATTTCTAGGTCATACCCACTCACTTAAGACCCACTCACCCCACCCTTCAAATGTTATCATTACTCTCATCCCCCCCCCCCCCATTTTAATCCAGCATTGGAGTCCCTGAGAGGCTAAATAACTCACCTCGTGGTCACACAGTAAAGACTTGAACCCCAGCCAGCTGATTTTACAACCCAATACGGTCACTTAGCACAGGTGGCTACCGAAATTGGATGCTAGGACCCAAGAGCCGAATGCTGAGTGTTATCTCATCTAATAAACATAAATTTAAGGCAACAGACTTTTAAGACTCAGCTCTCTACCTGGAGCAGTGGGGACACCATCAGATCTACTTTTTTGTTTTACATTTTTATTTATTTAGTAGAGGGGAGGGCGGCGCCATGACACGGTGGCGGGGGAGGGGGATCCGAGGACAATTTGCAGGAGTCAGTTCTAGCCTGCCATCACCAAGCCAGCAGGCTTGGCAGCAAGCACCTTTACCTGCCGAGTCATCTTGGCAACCCCGATTCACCACTGTTCTGTTCTTTATGCATTATTGTTACTGTGCATGTGGTGTGGGGGGAGGGGTGGGTGCGCCATGGAATATATGGATGTCGGAGAACCACCTTACAGAGTTTTTCTCTGTCTCCTTTACATGGGCTCCAGGAATACAACTCCGCTCATCATGTCTGCGCGACAAGCTCTCTCCCCACTGAGCTATTTCACCAACCTGGATCTACTTTGTCTAGACAGAGACCAAGCCTGTATTGAGCTGGTGCAACTGAGCTCCAGGTGGGATTAAAATCCCCAGCAGGTTTCAAAGCATGAAAACTGATGAAAAAGGAAGACAATGCAGGAGCTAAGAGCATTTACTGCTCTTAAAGAGGACCAGAGTCCAGTTCCCAGCACCCACATGGTGGCTCACAACCACCTACAACTCCAGGAAATCCAATGCCTTCTTCTAGCCTCTAAGGGCACCTGCACACACATGTACATACACACACACACACACACACACACACACATTCACGCACAAAATTTTTTGGTTTTTCGAGACAGGGTTTCTCTGTATTATTTTAGAGGCTGCCCTAGAACTCGCTCTGTAGACCAGGCTGGCTGGAACTCACAGAGATCTGCCTGCCTCTGCCTCCCGAGTGCTGGGATTAAAGGCGTGCGCCACCAACGCCCAGCTTAAAATGAAACATTTTTAATGAAAAAGCCTTATACATATGCCAATCTCAAGGGAAAAAATATTGAGTATACTTGCTTAACTAAAATACTTTTTTAGATTTTTTTAAAGATTTATTTATTGGTTTTGTTTTTACATGTTTGAGGGTTTGGCTGGACATAAATCTGTGCACTATGTGTGCAGTGCCAATAGAGTCCAGAAGAGAACATAGGATCCCCTGGGGCTAGAGTTACAAGGTGGTTGTGAGCCACCTTGTGAATGCTGGGAACTGAACCTGGGTTCCCTGCAAGAGCAGCCAGTGATCTTAACCACTGAACCATCTTCCCAGCCCCAATAAAATACATTAAATTCACTTCACCTGCTTGATTTGCTTTGCTTTGTTTTGTTTTGAGATAGTCTTACACTATAGCCCAAGCTAGCCTGAAATTCACAGTCCTCCTGCCTCAGCCTCTGGGTACTGGGATAGAGGCACGAATTACCCTTCCTGGCTTCTTTTCACTTTAGTAACTGGCTGTTGGGAGAGTTCACACACAAAGCTCACTTGGAAGTTTTGATCACACTGTTCTGAGTCATTCTCTCCCTTCAAGGACACACAATTCATTTAACCTGGGAAGAGACAAACCTCTCTCCCTCTCTCCCATTTCACAGAAAGTAAAACCAAGTCCATCTTTCACAAGCCTGGGGCACACAGTCGCAGTGAGGTCAGACTCAAGCTTTGCCATTTGAGATTGCCTCCTTGGGACAGGGTCCCAGAAGTGAAGTCACCAGATACACAATGTTTTGTTCCATGCACCCCTGGCTTGCTCCCAGCAACCAATATGGCCAGCAGTGCAGGCCACTGTACCACAGCTCAGAGGACCATGGCCACTGTACCACAGCTCACAGGACCACGGCCACTGTACCACAGCTCACAGGACCACAGCCACTGTACCACAGCTCACAGGACCACGGCCGCTACACCATAGTGCACAGTATCTCCCAATGCATCATGTCTCATGGAACTACAACCATTATACAAAAATAAATAAAAACAAAAGAACACATGACTCCCCTAAGCACCCTTCTTTCATGCCCAGCAGCCTGTCAGCCACACCTCAGTTCTCTGAGGTGCCAGAGTTTGGCTAGCCATGTGAGCACACTCCTACCCACACCGGTGAGTTCTGAGGCAGTTGCATGACACAAAGAAAGCCAGTGAGAATCTCTGTCACACCTGCTGAAGGAAGAAGTAGCGAGAACCTCATTTCCATTACAAGCTATAAGGATGCCACCAGTTTGGACTGACACAGGCCACTCCTTCAAAGGGCCACCTCAGTGAGAAGCCAGCCAGAAGATGAAGACCAGAAGTGACCAAGCCCTGCTCTGTCACTTGAGAACCTGGGTCCTACTGTGCTTAAAGTAAGCCACCCCAATTTTGCCATCTGTGAGCTTCTCTCCTGGAGTCGGTGTCAAGCTTCACATTGGGTTTCGATGTTTGGGGTGGGGAGGTCGTTTGTTTGGACTATTTTTTTCCTCTTTGAGATTTATTTATTCTGTTGTGTGGGTGTTTTGCCTGTATGTGTCTATGTGCGCCATGCACAGGCCTGACACCCTCAGAGGCCATAGGAAGGGAAGTGGAGTTAAAGATGGCTGTGAGATACCACGTGGGTACTGGGAACCTAACCCAGCTCTCTGCCTGAGCAGCAGGTGCTCTTAGCCACTGAGCCACCATGTGTAGGTTCTAGCCCACAGCTGTCCTCTCATTCCACACATGCATCATGGCACAGTGCACAGGTATGAATGTGCAGGTGCACACACACGTGCAGGTGCACACACTCACTAATAACAATAAAACACAGACTTTTTTTTTTAAAGAATCTGTAACCGCCACATTGAGAGCATTAGTGCCTCCTAGACACTGCTTTAGACCAATACAGTCCAAAGAAAAGAATTTTTTAACCTGACCTCTTGCAGGAGGCCATAGCTACGAAACCTATAAAAATGAACCGCTCCACATTTCACTCCGTTCATAAGTTTCAAGCTCCCATTGTCCATCCCTCTGTTGCGACCATTTCAGAAGCAAAATGGAGACTCAATTGTTCCTAGGCAACAAATTATATACCTGCTGGGGGAGAGGGAAACTAGAGCATGGACTACAGATAGAAGCTGGCTCCATCCCTCCTTACAGCTGAAGCCGCGTCTATTGTGGAGTGCAGGGCAGTCTGAGCGGTCAGCTTTCCCCCAGGTCAGACACACGCAGCCCGCGAGCTTTCTAACTGTGATGTGTAGCATAGGCCAGGACTTCTGCAAAGGGCATCCAGTCCAGCTTCAGATGTGACACTCATTCTGCATGGATGTTTGGGCGTGACTGTGGCCTCATGACTGTGAGTGGGCTCTGGGGAGGTTCCTCCAGGTTCTCTGGGTTGTAATAGCCTGGCTGGGGACCCACAAGAGGAAAGTGAACCGAGCGCCTGGCCTCTTCCCACAAGGTGCCAGCGTAACAGGCTCCTGCTTTTAGAGCAACTAAATAAACCCAGAGCTGGGGAGATGGCTCAGCAAAGTGCTGGCCACTCAAACATTAGGACCACTCACATTTAAAAAAAAACCCACAATGCTGGTTAGAGCCTACAATTGCAGCACTGGAGATACAGGAGGATCCCAGGAACTCCGTGGTCAAAACAAACGCTGGACAGTGAGTGAGAAAGACATCCAACATTGACCACTGGCCTCTGTGTGTGCATAGGCATGCATACACGTGTGCAAACACACACACGCGAGAGTGCATGCATGATGAAAGTCTAGCCCCTCTGCCTTCATTTGTGCCTGTCCCCTTTATGCTGGGCCATCCACCTGTCCCTGCATCTGAACGTGTTAATCACTTCAGGAGTCAGGAATGCAGAAATTCCTAACCAGTCCCATTCTAGTCTGAAAGCACAGAGATTGGCCATTGTCCTAAACCTGCAGTCAGCCTGGTTTCTAGAACAGCGAGTCTCCTTGGCAGAACACAATCCACTTCTCACACTTACACACACAACGGTCTACATGGAGAGGCTGCACCCTGGAACGCACCAAACTTGAGAAGCAGCCGGCTCCCCTTAAGTCATGACTGATAGACTATCAACTGGACCATCGTGCAGGCCCAGAGCTGAGACAGAGACCGCTGGACTGCTTAGCCACATGTCCCTCCTGCCCCTGCCCTAACCCTTCTTCTGATTAACAAGTACCCCGGAGACAAGCATGGAGTGGGGGCAAACTCTCTCCCTCTTCCTTCTATGTGCTGGCTAACTCCTTACTTTGCCTACTAACCCTGCTTTTGTCACTTTAATTGGTGATTTGGGACAGACGGCCAAGCATGGCCTAAGGGGGCAGCTAGGACCAAGGCTTGTGCTCTGACTCTCTGGCCACACTAAGGACATACACACTGTGACCAAGGGATAATCTATCTCAGAACCTCAAGAAGGGCCCAAAGAGGGGCCTCTGCTACAGTGGCTACAGTGTCAGAAAGTCTGTCTTCGTCTCTCCACATCCTGGTGGCTGGAGCCTGGATGTTTCCTGGAGCCATGAAGACTTACTTGGGAGAAGCTGGGTGACCCTGATCAAGTTATTTGATCTCCCTATGCCTCGGACTCTATAAATTCAGATTACAAAATGTACCCATTTCACAGGAGGGCTGTTTTCAGATGTGGTTGGGTAAATATTGTAAAGCACCTAGAATAATTAAACCTGGAAAATAACAGGCATGTGGCCAGCCAGACACTGCTGTCCTGAGAGACGCTGCAAAGCAATATGGTCCTCCTGATACAGAGCTAGACACAAGTAAAAATCCCCATGCACATAAAATTAACAAGCCGTTTTTTACCTACTTAAAAAAATAAAACCATGAACGTAGTGTGAGAAGGGTGACGGGGTTCGGGCTCTCTAAGAGGAAAGGAAATCTCTATGGGCTGGGTAGAAAGTTCTGGAAGGTACAGATTATGGAATGAAACAAAATGCAGAGTGTATATACCATTCAGTCCCTAGGGTCTCCTAGAAGAGAAGGCTTTGGCCCTGGGTTTGCCCCAGCTTCTCTAACATCCCTTCTACAGAGCTCTAGGGCTGTGAAGCCCTAACTTCCAGCCAGGATGAAGAGGAAGCGTTCAGTTCCCACCCCATCTTCCTGAGCTGGGTTTCAACCTTCTACCAACACTGCCTGCATTTTCTGCTTAAATGTCAAGCAAGGCAAGAAGCATCCCCAGGGGCGAGCTGGAAAACGCATTAAAGACCTTTGCTGATTTCTTAAGTATATTGATCTACATGTATTTTAAAAGTGTGGGAAAATGGTACATTATCACATAGGTGCTGGATATTGCAATCATTTAAGTTATCTTCTGGAGACTACAGGAGACAACGTCAAATTATGCTCCCCATAGGTATCCACGTGTTCATCCCCAAGCTTGTGGGCCTGTTGTCTCAAGTGGTTAAAGGATTTCCAGGGCCAGGAGTAATGAATGGTACATGCCTTGGGAAACAGAGGCAGGAGGATGGCAAGTTCAAGGCCAGCCTGGGCTACATAGCTTGATTCTGTCCCAAAATACGGAAAGGGGATTTTTTAAGTGTCATTGTAATATTAAAGGTCTCAAGGTGGGTGGGAGATTATGTGGAAAACTCCTAAAGAGAATGTGTGTAAGGATCATGTAGCATCCTTCACCAGCAGAGAAAGAAAAAGACACCAGGCTGGCTCGGTCAGTAAAGTGTTTGCTCTGCAAGCATGACATCTTGATTTTGTTTCCCAAAGTCCATGCAAAAAGCCAGGTGCTGTGGTACAAGTTTGTAATCTCAGACCTGGAGGGAGATGGAGACACATGGATCCCTAGAGCTCAGTGGCCAGGTAGCCCAGCCTATTGGAGGGCCCCAAGAGATCCCATCTTGAAAACAAGGTGAATGGGAAGTTGGAGAAACGGTTCAGTGGCTAAGAGCACTGAGTGTTCTTCCAAAGAACTGGGGTTCATTCCCAGCCCCCACATGGCAGCTCACAACCATCTCTAACTCTAGATGCAGGGGACACAGCACCCTCTTCTGACGTCCATGGGCAATGTGTGCACATGGTGCACACGCAGGAAGCAGACACACACACACACACACACACACATGCACGCACGCACACACGCACACAAAAAACAAAAATCTTTCAGCAAGCACTCGCTAATAAGTCAGGCTCCCTCCACACTGCCAAAGGCAGCATGGCCATCAGCAGGGAAGAACTCGGGCTTTGCCGTCCAGAGTAGAAAACTGCAGAGAGGTTCACTGGGCGCAGCAGTGTGTGCACAGGGCTGTGCTGCATGCCCTCAGCAGAGCCAGGCACACGGAAGGCACTCAAAACACCAGGGACTGAGTCAGCAAACAGAAGCTCACACCTGCAAGTAGAGACAGCTTCCTGGGAGAACATCCACAGGTAGCCTGCGGGGAGAGGCCAGGAGGCTGGGGAATGGTGGCGGTGGGGGAGAAGACCCTATTATTTCATTTGTTTTTGTGAATCAATTGTACAGAGTAGGGATTCCACCATCGTGTTTCACTATGTGAACACAATACACACCAGCCATTCCCCTCCACCATTATTCTACCCTACTTTCCTTGGCTGTACCCCGCTATCCTCTCCTACACCCCAATAATTCTTTATTTTCCCCGTCCTGCCCACACTCCCTGTAAGTCAGCAGCTATCAACCTTCCTAATGCTCTAACCCTTTACTATAGTTCCTCATATTGTGGTGACCCCAACCATATGATCATCTTCATTGCTACTTGATAACTGAAATTCCGTTACTCTTATGAATCGCAATGTAAATATCCGATATGCAGGATATCTGCCATGTGACCCCTGTGAAAGGGTCATTCAATCCCCCCCCCCAAAAGGGGTCGTGATGCACAGATTGAGAGCCTCTGGTAGGCACACACTGGTTGCCTTTCTGAGCCTGGCTTATTTCACTTAAAACGAGGATGCCCAGTCCATCCATCCTCCCGGAAGACAGACGATCACACTGTGTCTGTAGCTAGTCTAATTACCAGATGTTTGGATAATGTGAGTCTATTCAGGGAAAAACAAAGCAAACAAACAAACAAAAAACAACCAGGGAAATAATGAGACTAAAGCCTCATCTATGGGACATGGACACCATGTTCCTATGGGTGACCACTGTATCCCTAGGAAAAGGGGGGAGGGGTTCGAAGACTGGGTGGGGTGGAGGGGAGGTGGCCATAACCACAGGTAAGGGGGGTGACCCGCTGAGTCCCAGCCTGGAAGCTCTGGAGACTCTACACCCTTCCCTGGGCCTTGGTTTCTTCATCAACAAAACGAATGAGTCATTATCAAATTCTGCCCTAAAACCCTAGAAACTTCCATCAGTGGTAAATGTTGTTCAGAATTAAATCATCTCCCCAGACCACTCCACTAGGGTCTCATGTCTCCCCAGGCCACATTGCCTGTGCCCCATGTCTCCCTGAGACAGGGAATGGACCCTCCTGATTTCTGCACATACCAAGACTCACAGCCAACAGCTTTGGCACGTTCTGCCTCATCCTTCCCGGGTAATTTATGGCCTGGATGTGGCCCTATCGACACTTCATTACAGAGACTGACAGCCACAGTAATTACGCCTTTCCACAGCCAACTCTTCATCCTCTGTATCTTCCTGGTTCCTATCACGTCTGGTCCTTTGTCAAGGACAGCTGGGCATCTTCTGGTCACGCCCCAGCTAATAGGCACAGTCTAACAGAGGCGACTCCGGGTTCCTCGTTGAACTTTCACACGCTGCAAACATATCTCCAGAATATCATGTGAGACATACCCAGCGGGGGTTGACATAGACCCCAGACTTGGCTCCTAAGGCTCAAAAAGCGTGGCTGCAATCTGACCCAGAGGGCATGCCGAGGAACCGGCACCTGCTTTTGGAAAAGGGTATCCACGCCTGCATGTGACAGAAGAGGCTTTAAGAGCCAAGTCCCCTGGGATGTCTAAAACAGGGGGCTCGTGGGAAAGCTGCCCAAAGTGGAATTGCACCCAGATGTTAAAGAATGCAAGCTGCTGCCCAAAGTGGGGGACGCTAGTGTTGGGGGCCCCCTGGACTCTGGGGTTTTCCAGGAGTGGATGAAATGCACTCACTCTCAGAATGTAAGGGACAAGGCGGCAGGAGAAGAGGAGGGACATCAAAGGCTTCCTGCCTGGAAGCCAGCACTTACCACTAGGGTGGCCTCACATGGCCTGCTCAAGAGTTCCTGGTGACTCTTGGTGCTACAGCAGGAGTCTGAGGCTCAGAGGAGCCAAAGGACTTATCTAAAGCCACACTGCCCTTGCGCGGAAGTGCTGGGAGCTCTACTATCTCTAACAGACTTCAAACCCTGGTTTCTCTTAACCCCACCCCCACCGGCCCCACTCCAGCCGGGCTTCCTTCCAGCCTCTCCGCCGGGGCATCTTCGTTGTTTTATTTGAGACAGGGTCTCTTGCAGACCAGGCTAACTTCAAACCCACTATGTAGCTGAGGGTGACCTTGAACCTCCAACCCTCCTGCCTCCACCTTCCAAGCGCTATATTTTTAATTTCTCCTGGATTTTAATTCTATGGGACAACATTTCAAAACTCTTTTCTTGCAGCCTTACCTAACTAGCCATTCGTGCAGGAGCCAGCCACAGCAAGGGTGAGCAGGTATGGCCACCACCGGCTCTCACCTGCCTCTGCCTCCTCCTCCTCCTCCTCCCTCCTCCCTCCTCTCACTCCCCTCCTAGCTGCCTCCCACTTTTCCTGAGGCTGCTAGGCAGGAGCCTTCCCTGCAGGGGGCTGGTCGCCCAGGGAGACACTTTCCCCCTCTCCACCCGCAAGGCCAACGCCAGCCTAGGCTCTCTGCGGCATAGCTCCCCGGGGTGTTCCCGCCCTCTCACAGAATTGCCTTACTCTCTAGTGGAACAGTTGTCATGGAAATCACTTCTTTTGCTCTGAGATTTGAGGGTCCAGGACTTTTTTGTTTTGGTTTGGTTTGGTTTGGTTTGTTTCTCGTTCTCAAAGAGTCACTAGGCTCCCCCACGCTGGGCTCCCCTCTCCTCTCCTCCCCGCTGCCAAGCAGCAGGGAAGGGGAAGTTCTTGGTGCAACCCTCCCAGACGCACCTGCTAGCCTCCACACGCTCCCAGGAGAGAGCCTCTCCCTGGCTTCCTGGTGCGCTGGAGTCACATGATTGCTCTGACCAATGAGATGGCAGCTGTCTGCCTAGGCGCATCCCATGGAAGGTGCAGCCCTGCCTCTGCCAGGACCCGATAGCAGGCGAGGTTGGGGAAACCTAGCAGCCCTCGCCCCTGTGATGGGGCAAGGAGGACCCAGCAAGCCCGGGATGGCTCTTGTCCTTTGAGGCCGTGGAAACTCAATTCATTTGTGGTCACAGGTGGCCAAGCTGGCGAGATGGCTCGGTGGGTAAGAACACCAGCCCTTCTTCCGCTGTTCCAGAGAACCTGGGTTCAGCCCCCAGCACCCACATGGAGGCTCACAACCATCTGTAACTCCAGGTCCGGGGAATACAGTGCGCTCTGGTACAGATAATTCATGTTGCCAAAACCCCACACACATAAATAGTTCAGGCTACTATGATCTCCAAGAAGACTCCAGGCCCCAGTCTGAGGAGAGCCCTGGGCTTCGGGCAGCCAGCCCAAGGTGCCTCATATCTGCACTCTGACTTAGCTGTCTTTGTGCATTAGTTTTTCTCATCTATCAAATGGTGACAGAAGTGGCCTCTAAGGGTGATTTGAGAGAATGGAATTGGTCTATAGAGACCAGGCGTGGAAATACAGGCGTGTACTTCCAGCTACTCAGAAGGTGAGACGTTCAGGGGCTACCTAGACTACAGAGTGAGGTCAAGTCTAACCTGGGCAACTTCTCAAAGTATAAAAGGTAAAAAAAAAAAAAAAAAAGAGAGAGCTGGGGGTGTAGATGCTTGCACACGATAGTGTGTGAAGACCTGACTTCCATCATCCCCAGCATGGAGGAGGAGGAGGAGGAGGGGGAGGAGGAGGGGGAGGAGGAGGAAGGGCCGTTGGCTGAGGAGGGAAGAATGAAAAGGAGGAGACGTGAAGGCGTCTGGCAAGACTAACATTAACTTAGGACAACCATTCCACTGTCCCTCAGTTCTGGGGGCTTAAAGTCCAAAATTAAAGTGCCAGCAGGACTGTACCGCTAGAGTGCTGGAGACGGGCCATCCATCCACCCCACACCCCTGTCCCTCCTTCTAGGTTCAGACTGTCCCTTGGCTGGTAGATACATCACTCCCGGCTGTCTTCATCTTAAATAAGGACACTATCACGATGGATAAGGCCCTACCTTAAAGGCGTTGGCTTGCCTGGATTGCAATGCAGAGACCTGGGGCTGGAAGGTAGACCCTAGGCATGTATGTCCTCAAAGAAATTCAGTACAGCCTGGGACACCGCAGTATAACTCCCGCCTCAGACCTTTCCAAGTGTGTCTCTTCTTCAAAATCTACCTCACCCAGCTGGCGTAACAAGAATGGGGGCAGCTGCACCCCTGCCTGTCTCCACGGCCCCACCCGTCCACCACCCTCTTGATGACGGGAGCCTCGGGCACATCTGTGGAAGGCCAGCGACCTCTCAGCTCTGAAACCACCACTATCGTGCCAGCTGTCAGTACAGCCACCAGGGCCTCTGCCAATTTGACAGACAGTGGCACCAACAGGGTTGGGTGGAAGCCAAAGGCTTGCTTAACTGACAGCCCCCCTCCCCCAAGGACACAACCCACCACCACATCCATTCAAACCTCTCTCACTTCCACCCACAGAGAAGCAGCATCCTCCGCAGAGCCTCCCCGGCCTGCCATTCATCATCCGTGACGGGGAAGCAGCACAACCCTGGGTCATGGCCGTCACTCCCTTCTGAGGCCGTTAGGATGGAGCTGGACAGACAGCTTCTCACCTGCGCTTGGCTTGAACCAGCCTCTGTCTGCACCGATCAGAACTGAGGTCTGAAACAAGCTTGGAGGACAGCTGTCCTTACCCACTAGAGTCTCGGGACACTGTGGAGGTCAGGGCAGAAGCCAGTGGAGCTGTGGTCAGAAGGATAAGATCTGTGCTGTTTTTCTTTAGGCTTTATTCAGACATCGAGGCAACACAGACAATGTGCTCAAATAAAAGAACGCCAAACGGTCCCCACCACCGCCTAGTTCTTATTTCCAACACTTTAATTGCCAGAGTCAAGCCCCCGTGGGTGCTAAAAGAACATTTGTCAATTTCATTGACATTTGCCTTAAAAATTTTTTATCCAAAACAACAGGCAATCCCTGAAGTTTGGAAGCTGGGGTGAACATCTGCTCGACTCCTACTCATTCTTCAGAACCCAATTCAGAGCAACAGCTCATCTAGGAAACTTTCCATGCCCTCGGCAGGCAAAGAGCATCTCCCTAGTAACCTGTGAATCTATCCCATCGTGGCCTCCTTGTCACTCAGGTTTGCTCTGTTCCCTTTAACAGTGCATTCCAGGTGTGACACTGAAGGGTCTCGGGGAAAGTGCCGGAAGGGGGTTCCATAAGCTGAGCTCAGGTTAAGCAAGAATTCAACCCCACAAGGATGAAATAAAAAGGCTAGGACTGGCTGGGTGGTGGTGGCACACTCTGAAGACAGAGGTAGGTGGATCTCTGTGAGTTCAAGGCCAGCCTGATCTACAGTTCCTGGACAGCTAGGCTACAGAAACCCTGTCTCAAAAAAAAAAAAAAAAAAAAAAAAAAAAAAAAGGACAAGGGAAATTGGCCAGTAAAGTACTAACTGTGCAAGCATGAGGACTTGTGTTTGAGCCCCTGAACACAGATAAACACTGGGAATGTTGTTCACATCAGTAACCTCAGCATGGGGAAGTAGAAACAGGTGATCCCTGGGGCTCTGTGACCAACCAGCTTAGCCCAATCCATGAGCTCGAGGATGAGAGACAGAGACCCTGCCTGGAGAACACCATGCAGGGTGATTAAGGAAGACACTTGACGATGACACCACACACATGCGCACAGGTATTTGCACACCTGTGCACATGTACACAGGTACACAGATACACACACACAAAAGAAATAGAGGGGAAAGCTAGACTCACAGATGAACCCTACAAGTCACTGATGGGCTATGGAGGTGATGATGCCCCCTGGAGCCCCCAGGCTGTTGGGTGTGGCATGGCAGAATGCAGGTGACAATGTGTCTTCCATCAGGCTCTCAGCCAGTTCCCACAGACAAAGACAGGCGGACGTGAACAGCGATATCAGCTGGCACCAGTTGTATGCCTGTGAAGTGAATACGGGGTGTTGGCACCAACTGTATACCCACAAAGTGAACCCTGGAGGTTGGCGCCACCTTGCCCAGTGTGCAGCCGCGTGCAGCTCGAGAAAGGGAGGGGTCACCACTGAGCCTAAGAATAGAGGAGTCCCCCAGACACTTCACTAACGACGAGAGGGACCGCATAAAGGACGCCGAGATGACAACCCCGCGTGTGTACAGTTCACAAGAAGATGAGAGCAATTCAGGGGTGAAAACCTAGAACAGCAAACGAATGAGGACCACCAGACTCAGAGGGGCTCCTCCTGGGAAGGGATGGAATACGGTTAGGGTAAGCGCACAGAGGGGGACTTAAAAGAAGAAGAGACACACAGCAATGGTCCCAACGGGAGCCACCTTTAGAGAATAGGACATTATCATGCTAAGGGAAAGAGAACACACAGTGGTCACCACATACATGTCACCCTTTTACCACTAATGCCAGAGTCTCACTCTGTACACCAGGCTGGCCTTGAATACACGGAGATCCACCTGCCTCTGCCTCCTGAGTTCTGAGATTGAAGGCGTGTACAACCAAGGCTGGTTTCTTTCTTTTTTTTTTTTTTTCTTAACTAAGAAGACTAGATACCTGGCCATCCTAGTGGAGTTGTATCCCTGACATAAAGATTGTTTTGTATCAGTTCAAGCAAGTAAAATAAACTACACATGTATATGGGCATCCGTGCACAAATCCAAATCATGAAGAGCTTCTGGAACATTCTGTGGGGAAGAGCATCTCCCAGCTGTCCATGAGACCCTCCCTGACCCTCTGCATCTGGCTGCATTTGAGATAAGAAGGACATTCAAATGCAAACAGATGAGCTGAGGTCTGTTTAGAACATTCTAGAAATGGAAGTACCATCAGCAGTATGGGGGCTAACCAGCCCAGCAGGGCGGCGGTGCTCAATTAATCCTTAATGTGTTTGGGGGGCTTTCTCCGTCTTGCTGGGTCATTTACTAATGCAAGGACTCGCTCCTTCCCTCTGCCTTCAGCACACCCATCACCATGGAGACGAGAGTGACTCAGAGATCATAAATAAAAATAATCCAACTGCACACGCCACCACATGCCACCTGGATGCGATGCCAACCCATTTTTTTTCATTCTGAAAGCTCATGGGAACTTGAATGACGGACATCTCCCAAGAAACAGAAGCCACTGGGCACCCACTGAGAGCCAGGGTGACACCCAGGTACATATGTACTTCCCACTGACTCTGACCAACTGCAGGGGAATGGAGTCGTGTGTGTGTGTGTGTGTGTGTGTGTGTGTGTGTGTGTGTGTGTGTGTGTGTGGTGCTGGGCGGAACCCACGGACTCATGCATACTAGGCAAGTGCTCTACCACTGAGCCAAGTCCTCCTCAGCTCTGTTTTAACTTTGTAATTCCAGAAAAGTCTCCCTAAGTTGCCTGGACTGGCCTCAAACTCTCTATATAACCCAGACAAGCCTTCAATTTATAATCCCTACACTTACACCTCTGCCTCCCATGTGACTCAGAGGACAGGCGTGTGCCACCAAGCTCAGTTTGTCAATATACTCTGCTCTGGGAACTGCTAGGGGCTTGTCCCCGCCCACCTGTGAGCATCAGAGCTGGTCCCTCACCAACACAGGAGCTCCCTGACTCGGCACGCGAGGCCTGTCCTTGCCAGATGAATCCAGGTCCCAATAACTGGGCACCCAAGAAGAGGAGGTCCCACAATCACCAAGTCCTGCCCTCCTTCACCCTCCCCCATCCTGGGCCTACAGAGCAGAGGTTGCGTGTTTGCAAGTGAGCCAGAACTGAGCTGGGGCTGAGGGCCACAGGCTTGCTGGAATTGGCTTTATCTTGGCTTATGTGTGCCATTGGCTTCTATGTATGACTTTAGTCTGCTTTGAAAATAAATGTATTTAAGTAAAAGCAGGTGGGGGTGCTGGAGTTGGAAGCAGGGTTTTGCACTCTGTCACTCAGCTGCTCCCTGGCCCACTCTCCACCCCTTTATTTTGAGGTAGAGTTTCCCTCAGTTGCTCATGCTGGTCTTGAACTTATGATCCTCCTGCCTCAGTCTCCTGAGGTGTTGGGATGATGTCAGGCCTGGATCCATTTTTAAATATATTTTTTAATTAAGATTTTTTTTGCCGGGAGGTGATGGTGCACGCCTTTAATCCCAGCATTCGGGAGGCAGAGGCAGACGGATCTCTGTGAGTTCGAGGCCAGGCTGGTCTAAAAGAGCTAGTTCCAGGACAGACTCCAAAACAATACAGAGAAAGTCTGTCTTGAAAAAACAAAAATGAACGTGTATGAGTGTCCCTGCCTGCATGTAGCCTATGCACCACATGAATTCCTGAAGCAAGCAGAGGCCAGAAGAGGATGTCAGAGTCCCTGGAGCTGGAGTCACAGGCAGTTGTGAGCTACCTAACAAAGAAATGAACATCAGGTCCCTCTGCAAAAGGAGTAAGTCATCTTAACTGCCGAGCCATCTCTCCAGTCCCTAAATAGGAAAATGAAATAGCAGGAGAATACTTCAAATGAAGAAAAATAATTAATTGGTTTTTTTTTTTTTTTACGAGACAGGGTTTCTCTGTTTTGGAGGCTGTCGGTCCAGCCCGGCCTCGAACTCACAGAGATCCGCCTGCCTCTGCCTCCCGAGTGCTGGGATTAAAGGTGTGCGCCACCACCGCCCGGCAGAAAAATAATTAATAATAATAATCATGAACTCAACCTAGGGGAAGCCAAAGTGGAAAATGGAGTAACTGGGACCTTATGGCTCCTGAGAGCTGTGTGATGGCCTCAGACATCTCTGTCCACCTCAGGTGAGCCACCAGCAGCTGCCACCTGATGAATCTAAAGTCTCACTCCACTGTACGTACAAAGGCCGAAGACCCTCGAGCCCGTCACACATCCCTGGATCTCCCTGTCACCATCCCCTCAACGATATAACCAATACTCAAGAAAGCAAAAGGTGACCCTGGACCCACGACCAAGGAAGAGCATTCTCCCAATGACCCACCTCCTCCAAGGCTTCACCTCCTAAAGGTTCCACAGCCTTCATAAAACAGCACCACCTGCTGGGAACCAGGTGTCCAAACACCCAAGCCTGTGGGGGACACTTCACATCCAAACACATTCAGTCAGTAAAGGATCCGGGACTGGGATTTAAAGCAACTCCAAACTTAGTTATTGGGTGTTCTGTTTGTGATGGTTAGCCTTGACTGTCAATTTGACACACCCAGAATCACATGGGAGGGGGCTGCAGTGAGGGATGTCTAGGGAAGGGTAACATGTGGGCATGTCTGTGGGGAGCTGTCTTATGTTAGCTGATGTAGGAAGCTGAGGTTTGCCCCCCCCCACTGTATAAAAGCAGAAAATGAGTTGACGGTACGCGTGAGCGCACTCATGCGTTCTCTCTCTGCTCTCCACCGGGAATGTGATACGACAGCCACTTCAAGTCCTGCCTCGGCAATCGCCACACTGATGGACTGCAACTAGGAGATGTGAGCAAAACTAAACTGTGTCTCTTCTATGTCACTCTTGCTGGGATGTTTGGTCACAGCAACAGAAAGGAAACTAGGACACCGTTTGCATTTCACTGCGATAAAAACCACTCTAGCCAAAGGCTGCTTAAGAGAGGGCAATGGGTTTCATACCTTTATTTTAACTCACAGTTCTGAGTTGCAGTTCATCACGGTGTGGGGGGTGGGGCGTGCTGGGGAAGGAACTCAAGCAAAAAACTTGGATCAGAAATCACGGAGGATGCTGCTTGCTGGCCAGTTCATAGGCTCATGCTCAGCCAGCTTCCTTATACAGCCCAGGGCCATCTGCCTAGGGATGGTACCACCCAGAGTGGGCCAGGCTCTCCTACATCCACTAATGATGACGACAATCCCCCCACAGACCTGCCCACAAGCCAATCCCTACCTTTCCAGGTGACCATAGACTGGGTCCAGTTGACAGTCAGAGCTAATGGGACAGCCATTATTCTAGGACAGCGAAGTGCAGAGGGAGAGGTGGTTTTGACAGGGACCTCTCAGCAGAGACCTGTGAGAGTGAATACCTATGAAGAGTTCAGGAATCTGGTGATGGCATCCGGATGGGGGGGTGGGCAGGGCTCTTACTGATGTGTGGGAACACTCCAATGAAATGTCGAGTGCAAACAGCTGCCATAGCAGCGGTATCTGAGTCTTCTCACCGGGTACGGTGAGTGAGTGGCAGATAAGCACTCCAGCGCTGCCTCCTCCGCCAGCCAGTCAGAGCCTCAGTAACAGTCACGCAGCCACAGAAGTCAAGGATAATTGGGAATTATCAACTTGACTTTTAGAAATTATAATAATTACTTCTACTGGAGGTGCAAAGGAAAAAAAAAATACTTGCATATTGTTGGAGGGGATGTCAACAGATAATCTTTCTGAAAGTTAGTTTGGCAACAGGGATCAAAACATTGAAAAATATTCATTTCCTTAGCCCAAGACGTATTCTCCCAACCTAAGCATTTATAAGAAATAATAAGGAGGTTCGTTGCAACATACCTAAGGCGTTGAAACCCAAAAATGACATAGATACTCAAAAATAGAGGGCCAAACGAAGTGCACCCCTGAAATGAAGCACCACACAGCCTTCAAAAATCATACTTGAAGAACATTTAAAAGAAGGAAAGTGGCCAGAATATCATATGGAATAAGAAAAAGGGTGCGTGAACCTTCAGAATTATGAAAATCATTGCAGGAATGTGAGTGCATGTCTGTGTGTTTGTGTGTGTGTGTGTGTGTGTGTGTGTGTGTGTGTACATGTGCACATGCCTACAGAGGTCACAAAAGAGTGTCTGACTGATCCCCTGGAGCTGGAGTTACAGATGTGCTGGGAACCGAAATTTCATCCTCTCCAAAAACACAGTCAGAGCTCTTAACCGGTCTCTCCTAGTCCTAACTCTTAGTCTTTGCATGTTTCTATAGTCTCCAAATTTTCAATAGTTCTCTTAAAATCAGAGTCAGGGGGTCCTAAGAGTTTGGCTTTTTAACATTCTCTGAGTTTGTTTCTGTATGCCAGGGAACATCTTTGGCCTGTGGCTCTGTTGAAGTCAAGAGTCGCAGGGAGGATTGGAACCAAAGCTAGACTGATTAGCACCATAGAGTATGGGCTTGCAATACCGCCGACACCCACCAGGAGGCGGTGCCACACACAGAGCTCACCTGCTGGGTGCTTGATTTCACTCCCTCTCTTTATAGAGCCCTGTTGATCCCACAGTATGAAGACTAAAAGCAAGGCATTTTCAGATCTCTGCTGGGTACTTCCCAGGGACATGTAAAGAAACATCTATTTGCTCCATACCGAGAGTGCACCAATAGATCAAAGAAAAGATTCTGTTTATTAGATGAGTTTATTCGTGCTCTTTACAGAAGCATGGGGGACACCAAGGCCGCTGCACTACTAGAAGTCCCAATGCATCTGTTGTTCACCTCATTTTCAAGCTCTGGAGTGGAGAAGTCGGGTGAGGAGCCTTCGAGGGTACCTCCTTCTCCCTCCATGTGATAATGTAATCACAACTGCTCTCTGATTTTAGATGGGGTTAGTCACGTCCAAGCCTGAGGAAAACAGCCACAGCACAGTGCTCCAGCAACAAAGCGTGGGCTCTGAGCTGCCCGGGCAACGGAAGGAGGCTTGGCACTGACTGTGCGCTCTCACCCAGGAACCAAGGGCACACACTGGCAAGGGGCCACCTGCGATGAGACAGCGTGTTTCCATCCATCAGTCCTCAGAGCCGTGTTGGCGCCCACCGTGTACCAGGCCCCAGAAATACACAAAGGACTGGATAGAGTGCTCCGGCCGAGCACTGAGCAAGGATACAGTGTGCCCATCAGAGTCCGGGAGGCGGAACCATCCCGGCCTGTCAATCAACGGAGAATGGGTGGAATCCCTGAAAACAGAGGTGTGGTGATGCGGTAAACAGCAACTTCTACCAGTCAAAGCAGGATGTGCAAAGGGGGGGAAACCAGACTGGATGGAACTAGAACTCAGCATGCAGTCTGGCTCTAGGAGTCACCTTATTCCCTTGAGACAGGGTCTCTCACTGAAACAGAGCTAAACTGGCAGCCAGCAAGGCCCAGCTAGCCTCCAGACTCTCTGCCAACCCACAGCAATGGGGCCGCGGATGTGCATGACCACACCCAGATATTTTTCCCCGGGGGTGTTGGGAATTTGAACTCAGGGCATCCTGCTTGCGCCATGAGCACTATTACCCACAGAGCCGCCTCTCCAGCCTCCACACGTGTGTTTTCAATTTTTATCTTTACTACACAGTCATGCCATGGTGGCCATACTCGGAAGATGTCCTGTACATCGAATGTGTCCACACAAACTGAAGTGGCCACTGCATGGGACCACTGTCCCACATGCATGCAGACCATCATGGGCTGTAATGTCACCGCTGGGAGCATGACTGGGTGTGGCTATGGTAGAATGTTGGCTTTACCTCCTTCTCAGATGTCCTGTTCTACTTCCTTCTAGTCCAAAACAAATTACCAGCACACAGTCAGGCTCTACTTGGGCAAGTTGCCATAGCAAGCTCAAGAAGAGGGACCCAGGATGGGGAGACAACCCAGTGGGTAAAGCGTTTGCTCCAAAATATGGAGACAGGGTTTCTCTGTGGCTTTGGAGGCTGTCCTGGAACTCGCTCTGTAGACCAGGCTGGCCTTGAATTCACAGAGATCCGCCTGCCTCTGCCTCCTGAGTGCTGGGATTAAAGGCGTGCGCCACCAATGCCCAGCATAAATAAATATTTTTTGAAATATTAAGTAAGGTATATTGTGATAGAGGAAGACACCTGTAGCCAGCCTGTGGCTTCCACAGACATGTGCACACACATGCACAGACCCACATGAATATGTACATGCACCACACACACACACTTACATTTTCAGTGGGGTCCTAAGGGTTACACTATACACAATCTAATTTTCAGAGCAAATGCAGGCCTGGGAGTCAGCGGAGAAGCAATAACTTACCCTATGGCCCCCTACCATCTCCTCTTCTCACTGTATAGAGGGTGAGAGAGAGACAGCTCAGGACCTCTGGGACCCTGATGAGACAGTATCCCTTTAGGAATGGTGGAGCTGGAGGGAACTTGGAACTTGGGTGGCACTGCCCGGGTTCTATATGCTTGTACACCTTTCTCGAAATTTACCATCCCATGCTGAGACCACACAGTTCCTGAAGCCCCCACCCCCACCCCCTTCAGAGCTAATCCCTAATACAGATGGCGTGGCTGGCCATCAGCTATTCCATGCTGCTCTACACACTCTAGGAGACCTAACGTGACTGCCTAATTCCCAGGTGCCATCAACTCTCCTTTGGTCTAAGGAAAGTGACAGATTTAATTCATCTTGGTTTAGGAAGCAGAGTGTCCTCCCCGAGCTGTCTTGATGAGCCACTGTGCTTAGGAACCTGGGACACAGGTAAAGAACTAATTATCACACAGGATCCAGCTCTCTCCCTCTTTAATCTCCAAGAAAGAAAAATGTCATTTAAATGCATCTGCGCCAGGGAACTAGAAAGGCCGCCTGCCTGGCTCCACAAAGGCCCGGAGTTTGTCACCTTGTTTCTGTAGCAAAAAATAAACACATAAATAAATAAGAGAAAGAAGAAAAATCATTATTTCCTGGCACCAGTGAAGGAAGGTGAAGCCATGAGTAGACCTGGAAGTTACTGGAATTCCGAACAACAGCACTGAGTAGCCGTACCTGGCCCGAGGCGGCTGCCAAGCTTCTAAATGCTAAGTGGTGAAGCCAACCCGAGGGAACCGCCAAGGAACAGTAAATAGACTGAGAGGTGGATCGCGGGCCTGGGGTCCTGCACAAGGCGGGTCTGGCTTCCAGGCTGCAACCACGGAAACAAGCAGAAACTGCAGGAGCCACGGAGGACCCAATTTAATTCCATCAGCTGCTAAAACATTCCAGTTCCCTAGCTAAAAAGGTAACGAAAGTTCCGAACAGCCTCTTCTAAGCAAACCCCCAGCAGCGGTAGCGGCAGCGTGGGAAGATTGCCAGGGTAACAAAACAAACAGTGCACCAGGAGATGCAGGAAGGATGCTGATCTTAGTTTCCCACTGCTGTGTGATGCCCAGGAAACCTTTGCCCTCTCTGAGCCTCCTTCCTTTTTTTTTTTTTTTGTTTTTGGTTTTTGGTTTGTTTGTTTGTTTTTGCTTTTCAACTTGATTTAAGGTGCTAACTTTAAAGTTTTAAGTGTTGAATAAATGAAATATTTCTGTGTGTCAAACTTCAAAAGATAGAATGATCTTTCTTCCCTTCCTCTACTCTTGTTGCCCCCAAACTCCCAAGAAACAACCTGCATGATTGGATTGTTTGTTTTACTTTTAAAAAAAGATTTATTTATTTATTATGACAACATCTTGCCTCCATATATGTCTGCACGCCAGAAGAGGGCACCAGATCTCATTACAGATTGTTGTGAGCCACCATGTGGTTGCTGGGAATTGAACTCAGAACCTCTGGAAGAGCAGCCAGTGCTCTTAACCTCTGAGCCATCTCTCCAGCCTGTTTGCTTTACTTTTGAGGCAGGGTCTCACATAACTAGACTGGCCTCCATTGGTTACATAGCTGAGGATGACCTTGAACTCCCCATCCTCTTGCCTGCACCTCCAAGACTAGCTTATGCAGTGCTGGGGATGGAACCCAGGGTTTTATGCATGCCAGGAGAATGCTCTCCCAAAAATCCATACATCCCCATCTTGAGGTCTGGCTTCTCTTGAAACTTAAAGCTTTCAAGGACCCACCCCCAATGACCCTCCCACTAGACCTCGCAGCCTTCCAATGACCTTTTTTCCTTAGCCTAGGCATCCAGTGGTCTAACCTCCTCTCACTAGGCACCACCTGCTGACGGTTCCATGCCTGACACTAGCCACTGCCTGGGGACTGTTAGCTTTTGTGGGACACTCAAGATCCAAACTATAGTAATAATCTTCAACACCATTGACACTCATTTTCTAACTGAAAGACTATGATGGTCAGAAACGGCAGAATGTGACAGCCATCTGCCTGACACCTTGCCTGGCCACTAATAACGGAGGGTTGGGGTTCACATAGGGAGCACACTGGGTCATTCTGAAGCTAACACAAACTCCAAATGCCCAACGCATTAAAAGAAATCATAGATGTCACACACACACACAATGTCAGATCGCTTTGTTTTCCCACTATGTGGAGTAAGAAGGCCTTACCCCAACCCAGGCTGACCTTGAACCCCAACCCAGACAGATGGAGGAAAATCTCCAGAACAAAAGAAAACAATGAATGGGGGGTGGGTGGGGAGGAGTTGGCCAGGCATCTCCATGCCACTGTTTTCTAGATGCTTCTGTATGGCTCTTGCTTTTACCAAGCACGTCTATTCCACTCAGGGGAGGCAGAAGGTGCAGACATTATGTAAGGAAGAACAGAACTCAAGCTGGGGAGATCACTGTCCCCACCAATGTGAGACCTGTGAGCCCTTCACCCCCAAAGCCACAGGCTAATTCTTGAGAGCAAAGGCGTTATTTGGAAGAGAGAAGGAAAGAGTGGTTTTAAGTGGAAAACTGCTGGGTAAAAGCCTCCCCTGCTGGGAGCTGCTCAATTCATTCATTAAGGATGAAACAGACTCCAATCTAGAGCATCCCACAGGGGCAGGAGGCTGGCTGACTGTCTCTCCAAGGTGCTCCCAGAATGACTCCTCAGAAGCCCCTCCCTGAATCTTAGCAGGATCCTGGGTCAGAAAGAGATGCCTGCAGGGATCAGAAGGCAACAGCAAATGAAGTCAGGACCAACAGACACTTGAATATTAAACTCACGGGGCCACACTTCCCCTCTGTCCTGGGGACACCATTCTCTGGAAATACCTTCAGTCTTGGACAGAGTTTGGGGAACAGAGAACGGCTTGTCTAGCCTGAGGGAAGCTACAGGGGAGGGCTTATTATAAATGGTAACTTGGAGGAACAGCTTTGGAAGTGAGGATGCAATGCTTTGCATAAAGGGGTGCATACTAGCTCAGTGCACCCCACATCTGTGGGACTATGAGGCTGTACCTCATAGCTTTCCCTGCTTCCACACACACCCAAAATTGAAGTACTTGGGAGCAATTGTCCAGTGGACTCATTTTTCTCCCCCAGACAATCCTTGAGCAAGATCAAATGCATCTCTGGTTTAGTATGAGAGGCATCATTCTGCAACTGATGCTGAAAAGGGCTAGGGATGAGGATAACAGATTATCGGAGAAAATGCTAGAGGCCTATCAGTCTGCTCCCTGACCTTCCTCTGGTTTGAGAGGCACTCGCAGCTCCACGCAGTGTTAAAACCCATGAGTAAAGTATTTGCCGCATAAGCATGAGAACCAGAGTTTGATCCCCAGAACTCATGGAAAAAGCCAGGCAGGTTTTTAATCCCAGTACGAGGTAGACAGATAGAGAACCATTCCTGGGGCTCACCAGCTAGCCTGCTTCATCTGTCAAGTCCCCAGTCCCAGTGAGACCTTGTCACTGGGGAGATGGCTCAGCAGTTAAGAGGATTTTCTGCAAAGGACCCGGGTTCAGTATAGAGCACCCACATGGCGACATACAGGCACCTGTGACCAGTTCTGAGGGATCTGACACCTTTGTCTGGCCTCCATGGCCTCCTGAACATCTGTGGTACCCAGACAAAAATGCAGGCAAACACTTACACACAAATAATACTTTTTAAAGGTGGATGGCTCCTAAAGTTCACCTGGCCCAACAACATGTGTATGATGATGATGATGATGATGATGATGATATAAAGTGAATCAAATAAAATCTGACTTTATGGTACAGCTAATTACAATCTGATTTCCCTACACATGGAGAGGTAGTATGCTGGTGACTTAGGAACTGCATTCAGTCTTGAAGTCTAGGGTATAAGGTCATGGTGTATATATGAGCTCATGTCCCAGGAAATGCCACCAGTGGGCTCTGTGCTGGCTAGTTTTCTATCAATTTGATATACAGTAAGAGTCATCTGAGATGAAGGAACCCCAACTGAGAAAATGCCTCCATAAGTTACAGCTATAGGCAAATCTATAGGGCACTTTCTTAATTGGTGATTGATGGGGAGAGCCCAGTCCACGGTGAGTGGTGCCATCCCTGGGCTGGCGGTCCTGGGTGCTATAAGAAAGCAGGCTGAGCAAGCCACATGGAGGAATCCAGTAAGCAGCACCCCTCCACGGCCTCTGCATCAGTTCCTGCCTCCATGTTCCTGCCCTGTTTGAGTTCCTGCCTTGTCTTTCCTCAACAGACCATGATTCAGAATATAAAAGCCAAATAAACCCTTTCCTCTGTGGTGATATATTATTTATGATTTATTAAAGCTTGCCTGAGGATTCAGAAAGAAAGCAAAGTCAGCCACAAGCTATAGAAGCCAGGTGGTGGTACACACCTTTAATCCCACCACGTGGGAGGCAGATGGATCTCTGTTAGCTCAAGGCCGCACTTAGCTACAAGAGATACATCCAGTCCTAAAGAGAAACTGATCACACACCTTTAATCCCAGAGCTTGTAAGAGGTATTTAAGACAGGAACAGGGTCTCAGAGCTGGCATTCATTCTCCAACCACATTGAGGATAGGAAGACATCGGAGTCTCAGGGTTCTCCTCACATGCTGAGGAGAGGCAGAAGTCTGAGGTTTGGTGGATCCAGGATTGTCTTTCAGTCTGAGGTAGAGTAAGGGCTAGTGGCTGGCTGCTTTACTTTTCTGATCTTCAGCTTGAAGTTTGAGCCCAAATATCTCTCTGGGTCTTTTATTTAACATGCTACATTCTTCCCCAACCTGCTTTTGGTCATGATGTTTCATTGCAGCAACAGAAACCCTAAGACACACAGCTTCTCTGTGTCCCATCAGACTTTGTTATTGTTTTTTGAGCATCTGTTGTACCATGGTGTGGTTTCCAGCTGATACTTTCATTCAAATCTGTGTATGCTTGCCTGTATTCTTCTCCATTGCTTCTCCTTTCTCTTTCATCCCTCTCCCAAAGTTGTGTGTGCAGGCACATATACATGTGTGTGCACCTGTGTGTGTGTGTGTGTGTGTGTGTGTGTGTGTGTGTGTTGTGGGATATTTGTATACTGTGTGAAGGTGTATTGCTGTGATTGGTGTAATAAAAATCTGAACAGCCAATAGCTAGGCAGGAGGTACAAGCTGGATTTTCAGAGGAGAAAAACGGAAGAGGAGAGAATCTAGGTACAGAAGAGATGCCAGGAGATGCAGAAGAAATTGGAGGTACAGAATGAAAGAAAGGTAAAAAGCCATGTAGAACACAGACAAAAAATGGGCTAATTTAAGATATGAGAGCTAGTTGAGAACAAACATAGGCTATAGACCGAGCTTTCAAATTAATAAAAAAATCTCCATGTCATTATTTGGGAGCTGGCTGGTGGGACAGGGAAAGACTCATTACATATATGTGCATGTGTATGTACATGTGTGTGCATGTTGGGGTGTGTGTGTGAGTGTATGTGAATACTGGCATCCACATAGGACAGAAAGCACATGATCTCTCCATTGGACAACAATGTCAGAACCACTAAGGCCACCTAGCACATAGTTCCCATGCAGTAGCATCAGATTTACACAGAAGAGGAACATGGGGACCCCATAAATGTTGTCCATGTCCAGTGCCAGATGAGGCAATGAGCCTCAGGGATCCTCCCATCTCTGCTTCCCCAGCACTTGGATTACAAGCACATGCTATATTGCTAACCATCAGTCCCTGGGAACCAGTCAGGAGATCCTGTAGTAAGCTCAGTCCAGAGTCACTAAACAACCACTCATGTGCTGCCTCTTACTTCCTGGAGACAGGCATGTCCACATGTGAAGAAAAAAAATAAGTGCAGCACTGAGTCCATAAATATGCAGGACTAATGATCTCTTCCTGGGGCCGTTATCCAGCCCGTTTGTCTTGGTTTCTCTCACTGAGTAACGGGCAGATATCAGCCCCAAGGGACTGATTATAGATTCCATTTATGAAGGGTTCCACAGATTGAGCTCCATCCCAGTTATTAAAGCATTTTTTCAAACCAAGGAAAGAGAATTTCATATAAAAGACCAACGGCCATGAGTGACCTCACCATTAGGTTCCCATCTGATCCCGTTGACAAACTCCAAGCATTCAGAAGGTTGGTCACATCTCTGGCTTCTGTCTAATTACCTCACCTGTGATTATTACTGCAGCCAAAAACATGATAAGCAGGAGCTATCTGCCAGACAGCCCACCGCCCCTCCGAGATGCATCACTCCGAGGACATTATCAGACATCAACTATGTGCCTGCTGAACCCTCAAAATGCAGTTTCAAGACACAAGAGGTGCCTGCTCCCGTGGGAGACAGAGCACTGAGAACAGACAGTAAGATCATTCCAGAACATGGTAAAGGCAAAGAAGAGAGTTAAGCTGATCCCACAGGCTGATGGGAAAGAACCCTGACCCTTCCTTTACCTGGACTTCGATTGTTCCTTCTTCCTGTAACCCCATGTACACTCAGTTTGCATAGTGCAAGGTTGTTTCCCTTCTGATTGGCTGAGGTATTGGGCATCCATTCTGATTGGCCGAGGTGTTGGGCATCCATTCTGATTGGCCGAGGTGTTGGGCATCCATTCTGATTGGTTGAGGTGTTGGGCACCTATTCTGATTGTATTGAGTGTTGAGTCTCATCAGCCAAAGTTTTGCTGCTGATTGGTCTATGCCTCCTCATGCATTTATTTGTTAAGGATACAAAGATGCCCTGTGGTCTGAGCCCATACCACTGGATCTCCCAAGGGCTTCTTTTCCTCATTCAGAATTCAGATGTCATTGTGACCATGCAGAGAGGCCTTTGCCTACCATCCAGCCCAAGAAGCTGCCACACTGTAGCCATCGCCAACCTCCCTGTTTCCTTTTGTCTTTTCGGCAGGTGTAGATTCCAGGACAGTAGCAAAGCTACCATCCCCCATCCCATTCTCCTCTGTCCTGAGGTTCCTACCAGCAAGAGGTGGGGTCTGTGTGTGGCTTTCTGGGTGCTTTGACTGTTAAAGTACATTTGTTCATAGGTGGCTAAGTGACTGGATTCTCAGCGGTCACATCACTCCCCTCCCACTGGTGCCTAGAGGGCGCCACGCTGTAAGAAAATCCAGTAGCAAACAGAAGTCACATGAAGACACTAACTCTCCAGTCAACCTAGCCCAGGGACCAGACATTAATAGATCAGGCTTTGGTGACTTGGTCCCCTGCAACCTCAGAGCCCTCCAGCTGAGGTACAAACACACTTTTGACCACACAGAATCTAGTGGCAGCAGAAAATGGTTGCTGTAAGGCACAAAGTTTGGGGGTGACCTTCCCAGTAGCACATGATAAACACAGGCCTCCTTACCATGAGGGTCACCTCACCTGCTGGTCCACTTCCTGCCCAACCCCCACAGACCTGCCCAGTGACTACTTCCTGAACAAAGAGGAAAGTCGTAGTAGAAACATGGACAGCTCAGAGCTGGTGTCAGTATTGCCTTTGCTACTTTCTCACAGCATTAGGAAGAGGAGGAAGGGGGTGGTGACCATCCCTGCTTCTTCCCACGCAGCAAGCTGAGCTCTTCAAGGTCCGGAGAAAGATGGCAGGACATGACACAGGCATCACGTGACCCTACTCACTGCTACTGTGAAGTACAGGAGTTGAACCTCTGCATGCTTTTTGTTTTGTTTTTGTTTTTGTCTTTAGATTTTTGTTGTTAATTGTCTGAAATGGGGTCTATCTACATAGCTCTGGCTATCCTGGAACTCACTGTGTAGAGCAGGCTGACCTCAGACTCACAGAGATCCACCTGCCTCAGCCTTCCAAGTCCTAAAATTAAAGGCATGTGCCATGATGCCAAGCTACAGGATTTATTTGTTTATGGGTGTTTTGCTTGCTTGTATATGTCTGAAATCACCTGGTACCTGCAGAGGTCAGAAAAGGGCATCAGATCCCTGGGAACTGGAGTTATGGTTGCTTATTGAACCTAGTTCTCTGCAAGAGCAACAAGTGTTCTTTGTTTGTTTTGTTTTGTTTTCTTCGGCAACAAGTGTTCTTAACCACTGAGCCACCTCTCCAGTCCCTTCTGCATGCTTTTTAAACACACAACCAGACGGCTTCCACCTCAAAGATTATGGTCAACGGTAGAAGCATGAACCCTGCCTAGGTGAAGCTCCTAGTTGTCCCCCTGCATCAAAAGAGAGTTCCATCAAGCCTTGTGATCCAGGAGCAGCGACAACGCCCGCAGGAACATGTCCTTCTAGAACCATCCTCTTGTCGCTCCTTGTTGAAAGATGATGTTTCCCCCCAGACATATTATGACTCCAGAACACCTCATCCCACCTGTCTTCAAACCACTCCGTGAGGCAAAGATTAATAAATAAATTAATTAAAAATAAGTAAGGAGTAAACAGGAGGGAAAGGGAAGAGGGAAGGTCCCATTTCTTGTTCATCAAACCTTGGACTCCAGGAGACACCCAAGGATGGGCTGTTTCTACTAACTGTTGAAAAAGGAATGCCGCTTTGATATCATAAGATTGAACCCAAGGGAGAATTATTAGCAGATTTCTAAAGGGGGGTCCCTATTGGTGGATGAGCGAATGCGCTTGTACTTTCCCATTTCATTAGAAGACTTTTCTGTGGGTTTCCAACAGTCACCTCTAAGTAGAGTTAGACCAAGAACTGATCACTGCCTGAAGCTTATGGCACAATCTTGCCATCCCTGTGGGCAACAGCGGCTCCCCAGCCCACGCACCCACCCACACACACACACACACACACACACACACACACACACAGAGGTGGGGGGAGCTGGCTCTGCAAGCTGCCTCCCCTCCCACCCTACCTTGTTCTGAGCTGGGATGACAGGAGACAAAGGTGGGGATGAGTCTGAGTTCCACAGCCCCCTCCGGGATACAGAGTGCCGTGGTTGCATGCCCTACCACCACAGAAGAGGGGCTCCCCATCAGCCTGTGTTTAAGATGTGCTGCTAAATCCCCCAAGGAAAGAAAGGGGGCAGGCATTTCAACAGGAGTGAGATTCCATCTCTGGTCCTGAGTGCTCCAATCAAGGATAGGGAAGGTGCCTCTGACAGAGCCACCGGCTCTCAGGTAGACAAGGAAGCTGGCTAGTAACTCTGCTGCCTTCCCAAAGCCTGGAAGCCAATAGGCATCAAGTAAATCAAATCCAAGCAACCCTCTTAGCACCTCCTGAGCAAATGTGTCTGGAAGCTGCGGCACCTGCCTTAGAGTTGCCCTTCTCAGCTGGTGTGCCTTTCTGGATTTTTCTCTCCTTCCCCATTGATCACAAGCTCCCTTCGGGAGCCAGGCTGGGTGAAAACAGAGATGAGACCCTAATTGCATAAAAGGGAGAGGCTACAAGACATTTATTTTATGTGGTGAGGGACACCCATGTCAGACACGAGTTCAAATCCCATCCCACTGCTTCTTAGTAAAGTGACCCTCAACACCTTCATCTTTCTGACATTCCAGCCCAGGAAAAAACAGACAAGCTTTTGTGGTTATTGTGAGGATAAGAAATGAAGGGGTGATGCTGGGTGGTGGTGGCGCACACCTTTAATCCCAGCACTTGGGAGGCAGATGCAGGTGGATCACTGTGAGTTCAAGACCAGCCTGGTCTACAGAGCTAGTTCCAGGACAGCTAGGGCTACACAGAGAAACAAAACAAAACAAAATACATATATATATATATATATATATATTGAGAGAGAGAGAGAGAGAGAGAGAGAGAGAGAGAGAGAGATGAAGGGGTGGAAGGGTGGGCTTCACCCAAACACACAAATTATTGGCATTGGATCATAGATTTTGGATAGGCAAACACCAGTCAGGCTTCATTTGCAACATAGCCCAGCACAGCCCAAAGGTTCTTTGGGCACAGACACCTGTTACCACCACCACAAACACCACGTTACAGAAGGACCTGGCTCTCGGAACAGGATGGGAAAAGTGACATGACAGAAATCCAAGCACTTAGGAAGCTGAGTTAGGAGGACCATCATGAGTGTGATGGCAGCCTGAGCTGTATGACTTGAGCCTGTCTCAAGAAAACTAAAATACAGGGGCAGGGGAGACGGCTCAATGGGTAGAGAGATTACTGCCAAACAAAGGGGCAGATCCCCAGCTCTCCTGCAAAAGCCAAACACGGAAGCCCGTGTCTGTAATTCCAGAATGGGGAAGTGGAGACAGGGGGAGCTCTGGAACACACTGGATAACCTGCCCAGCCAGTCAGTGAGAGAAACTGTCTCGGAAAAATATGGTGGAGAGAAATACGGGAGACACCTGCCGGCTAACAGCAAGGCCTATCATCCACAGCACGAGTACATGAGCATAGGCAGAAAACAGTGTAAGGCACACAGAGGTGATGGGGGAGGGGTCTACCTGGAGAGGGGCAGATGCCACCTCCGTCAGCAGCCGTCTCCTCTCCGAAGCTCCTTCAAGATGACAGACAAACCTCAAAACCAGACAGCTTTGAGCCCCCTGGGGGAGCAAGGCTGTGCCCTCTCTTGGCCTTGCATTTCCAACAATGACATCAGAATTGCCACCCATCTCATCACAGGTCTCAGGACCCAAAAGGGCCTCAGTCCTCAGGGTCCCCCCCTCCCCACTGCTGATCAAAGCTGTCAAATTGCTTCTGAGTGGGCAGGGTCCTGAGTGACACTGCCAGGAATGACCAGAATGATAATGCAGGGCTCTCTGTAACAGAGAATTACATCATCTGTTCTCCCTGGCTCTCAGAGTAAACGGACTTCCTACAGCACAGGGTGAGAAGTTGTGCCTTGAGGACTCTATGCCCCACCGGCACAATCTCAGCTAATAGATCAGCTTTCTAGAGAGTTCCATGTCAAGATGATTCCAAGGAAAGCCTAAGAGCCCCTTAGCCTTGTGACTCAGTGGTCCTCAGAGTGTAGATCTCCAGCCAGGGGCCTTTGGTAGATATTTGCTAAAAAATAAAAACCTTGGGACCCCAGTCCTACCCCATCACAAAGCCTGGGCTGGGGCCCAACAAAAAGTCCTTGGGGCAGTCAGACACTTGTTCAAATATGGGAGCCACAGGTCAATGTAAGCACACACAATCGCACCTCACTTGTCTAAAAGATCATTTCGAATCCTATGGTCAAAGGTTGGGAATTGGGGCTGGAGAAACAGATCAACGCTTAAGAGCACTTGCTGCTCTTACAATATCCCCATTGGATAGCTCACAAATGCCTCTAACCCTTCCTCCAAGGGATTTGGCTCCCCCTTCTGGCTCTGTGGGCACCTGCAGTCATATTCATGGGCACGCATGTATACACACACACACACACACACACACACACACACACACAAAATGAATAAATAAAAATAAATCTTTTTTATAAAGGTTGAAAAAAGGTGACACTGCTACTGGTCCCTTATCAACATTAAAAAAAATAACAACCCTGGGGAGGTGGTGTGACTCCTTCCCCAACTGCTCCCTGGGCTACGTTGCTCCAAAGAACAGGGCTAGGTGAATAGTTAATATAAGGTAAAGTTGTGGCTGCGTTCCCCAAAGGAGCTGGAGGTGAGTGCAAGGGTTTCATTAGCACAGACACTCTGGCCAGCACCTTGGAGAGAGACAATGGCAGCAGACAGGGGACACACAGCTGCCATGCAGGCCTAACACTTAGCTCCAACTTCTCCCCCTCCCACTCCAGCTTCCTTCCTGCCACAGACCACAGCCCAAGGTGTACGCCATTGCATAAACTAAGAGCTGGATCGACTGGTGCATCCCTCTAAATGGAATAGATAGATTGCCTTGTAATTTAGTAGCCTCCCGTGGGGTACACTCAGACAAAGCCATGGGCACATCCAAACACTGTTTTATGCATCTAGCAGTATAAGCACTATCAAATGCTATATAAATCCAGACCCAGGTAAGAAAGTCAACATCGTAAAAGACCCGTGCGATGCAGTAATTGATGCCCCTGGTAACCTCCCGAAAACACAGCAATAACTCAAGTCAGGTGCGGAGACCTCCTCCTCAGCCTCTTTCCCCAGATAAGCTATGGTGAACTTTAGACCGCACAAACCAGATCCCCAGTTGACACTCCAAAAGGGCTACTGAGTGCTTATTCAGTTAGACTCTGTGGCTTTGTCCCCAGCAGTGCCTAATGGCCCTGCCAAAGGAAAGTAAGTCCAGTGGCCCCAGGACTACACAGTCATGGCCTGGACTCCCATGTGTACAAGTGACAGCTGCAGGTTTACATCCCTGGTCACCACCTCTGAGTTCTGCATCCAGAATACAGACCACACCAGCTGGGAGTTTACTTCAACTAGGCTTGCATGCTGGCCTTGCCGAATCTATGTGTAAATCCAGAGTCTTGAGGAAGTACTGTCCTGAAACACCAGCCACTCCGAGCTCTCAGCAACAAATCACAGGAACTGGCTTATGTGAGGAAGGCAGGTAGCTGGTTGAGGAAGGAGACAGAGAAGAGAAAGGTCTAGGTTTGTCTGGTTTGTAGAGGGGGAGAGCATGTTTCCACATCATCCAGCCAAAAGCTCCCAGACAGATTTTGTCTACAAGTCAGGCTCATCCCTGAACCAAGACAATGGAGATGCTGTGCTCTGATTGGGCATGGAGTGCTGTGTTCTGATTGGTCAGCAAAAAGGTTATACTCTGATTGGTCCAGGGGGAAGTCCTGTTTTCATTGGCCAAAAGAGAGGTTTTCTGATTGGCCATAGGATGCTGTGCTCTGATTGGTCAGCAAAAAGGCTAGTTTCTGATTGGCTATGATCTTATCTCTGATGGGTCACCTGCCACCCAGAGACAGGCATGTGAGCCTCCCCTGATTCAAATGTGACCACTGGGAAAGAACCCAGGAAACATAGAAAGGCTCCAAACAAAAGGAAAAAAATCTTAAGAAACATCTTCCAACAGAGTGAGGACAGGTGGGATGGAGAAACAGAGGACGGTTAGAATCATGGGGAACTCCCAGAGATCCCCCCTGAACTCATGTTGCAAGGTTCATAACAATGCAGAGCCTTCCACAGGAAGCTGTTACAGTTTGGGTGTGAGCATGTGAACATGTGGGCATGGCCGTAGCTGACATCTTCTTCAGAGGACCCTTGTCTCATCATAAATGCCACAGCTTAGTGGGAGCTGGAGAAAGGCAGCTGGAGGTAGCTGGAGGATGTAAGTCATCAGGGGTGTGTCCTTGAGAGGCTGCCTTGCCCTGACTCCTTCCTGTGTTCCCTCCCTGTTCACGTCTACCAGGATGTGAACAACCACCTCTACCATAAGCTCCAACCACCATGATGTTCAGCCCAAGCACATGGGTCCCTCTGAAACCCTGAGCCCAACTTCAGTCCCTCTCTGTAATCTATTGGAGCTTGTATTTTTGTCATAGGAACACACAGTAATAGAACACTATTCTAGGCAAATGTCCATGAAACTAAAAGCAGGACAGAAAGTTTTTTTGTCTGAAGATAAAAGGTAACAGGTTTTCAACAAATAAGGCTTTTGACCCTGAACAACCCCTTAACCTCAAAGATGAACAGCTATGGACACGGAGACAGAAAACTGAAAACTGCAATACTTGGACCTGTGCTCTGATGGAAGAGGTGGCCCTTGAGGTAGTGACTACCTTGTTACTGGGAACAACCAAACAGGAAAGAGTATGCCCATGTTAGGAGAGAATCCCTTTCAAGTTCCCTTCACCTGCCTCAGTACCTCCTAGAAATATCCATCCCAAGCCTGCCACAGTAATGACTTAGGTGATAAATCCCATCCCTTCCTGCTCACCCCAGCCCACTGCCTCTACCCTACCCCTGGGCTATGACTGTGATTAAATGCTGAAGCCCCAACCAGTGTCACAGCCAGCGCGCCAGAAACTCCTAACAAGCAGATGATGTCACGGTGACAGATGCTGCCAGACGGTGAAATCCATCACGTCTGTCCACGAGAACAAAGAACGAGAGGGAATGCGCTGTGCAGGACAGGCGGCTCCAGTTAAGAATCAAAACATCTCTCTGGTGAAGAAAGGAGCCCATAATGGGACAATCAACCGCTGGATCTGTCCACACGGCTGAGGCTGGGATCTGGCTGCCTCTTTAAATGGCAGCACGCATGAAGATGCGAGCCTGTTCCCAAGCCACATGTCTGGCATGGGCATCCATGCTGAAGAGACTGGGACTCACTTAATAAGGGCTTTTGTAATGTCACTGCATGCACAGAAAACAGTGCCGATCACAGACAAACAGAGGCACAGCGGATGTGTCACCATGACTGCAAACCTCCAGGAATAGCAGAAATGCTGTTAACTACTTCCTCATCATTGGGACCAAATACCTCACAGAAGCAACTGAAGAAAGGAAGGACAGTTCGTCTTGGCTCCCGGTGTGAGGTGTATTCCATCTTGGTGGGGAAATCACAACAATGGGAGATTACAAAGTGATTCTCCCAAATCTCTGGGATCAGGAAGCAGAGAGCTGAGTCAGAAGACCCTGTCTACAACCACCGAAAGGTCCGCCCACTAGTGGCTGTCTTCCTCCATCTAAACTTCGCCTTCTAAAGGTTTCACGTTCTCTCCACAGTGCCATCTGCTGGGCACTGGGTTTTACAACACAGAGGCCTGTGGGGGATAGTTCATGCTCAAAGCGTAACAAATGCCAGACCCCAGGGAAGAAGGAGGCCACCAAGAGTACCAGGCCTGATGTGGAAGAACGTGGGGGCTCTGGAGAGCTGTGCCGAGCTGGGCAGACCTGCATGTGATGTAGTTGGAGCTCAACCTGCATGTGCTTTCTAACTTTCCACGATAAGTCATCGTTCTCCCATGGGAGCTTGGCAGGGCCTGTGAAATGTCTTTCTGAGCCCTGTAAGACATCAGGTCTGATCACAGCTTCTGTCTCAAGGCAGCTGGTGGCTGGGTCACATGCGGTCAGCCAAAGCCACATCTCTGTGGGGCATCTTCTGCTCCAGATACCGGGGAACCGACAGATTTTTTTTTCTACTCCTGAGACTGGGTGTTTTGACAGCCACAGCTTGGAGATGTTAAACATGCTGGTCAGGATTTGGTTGCAAAGAACAGAGACCACCTTGGGCCAGCAGGAATAGAAAAGAGTTTCTCAGAGAGAGCGGAGGGGAAATACACAGGCAGGCAGGCAGACACGCGCGCACACACACACACACACACACACACACACACACACACCTTAGAAATGACCATTATACCACATTGCAGATTGGAACACTAGGGAAGACACTATCCCTCATATAAGGAAGCCACCAGCTACACCAGGAAGTTGCCACCATGGGCACCAGCTCAAAAATCATGCCACCAAGGCCACCATCTGAAGGCTACCACAACAGGGCCACAAAGGTAGACTGCCATCATGGTACCAGTACCCAGCATCATCCCTGCTGGGGTGCACACAATCCACCTCTCCCTCCACCCTTCAAAGTCAGGCATGCCTCTGCCAAGGCTCCTGGCTTCACCTCATCCCCACCAAGAACACCAAGACATGCTCAGTGGTGATGAAAATACCATCAGGAAGGAGCTGCTGTCCTCTTGCGCCTATGAAACGCAAGTATGCTGGTTAACTCTAGTCATCAGCTTGATGCAATCTAGGGTTATCTAAAGAGAGAGTCTCAAGGAAGGATTGTCTACATCAGGTTGGCCTGTGGACGTGTGTAAGGGGCATTATCTTGATTACATTAACTGAGAAGCAAAGGCATAGCCCACTGTGGGTGGCAACATTCCCTGGGGGGGGCGGGAACGGGGACGGGGGGGGGGGGACCTGAACTGTATAAGAACAAAGAAACGGAGCTAAGCACAACCGAACAAGTGAGCATGTGTACCTTCTCTGTTACCCCTTCGTGACTATGGGTATATGTAACAACAATGTCCTCATGCTCCTGTCACCATGCCTTCCCCATCACAGTGGACTCCCCCTCCTGAACAAGGAACCCAAATCAACCCTTTCCCCCTGAGTTGCCTTTGACAGGATGTTTTATCACAGGAGCAGAAAGAAAACTAGTATAAACTAGTCACTATGAGAGTACCACATGCCTGAACATGGGGCTCACAAAGAGAAAAACAGATCCAAGAAAGGAAAATAAATTGCTTTAGTTAGGATTTCTATTGCTGTGAAGAGACACCATGACCATGGCAACTCCTAGAAAGGAAAACATTTCATTGGGTTGCCTTACATTTCCAGAGGTTTGGTCCAGCATCATCATGGTGCCACATGTGTAGGCAGACATGGTGTTGGAGAAGCCGAGTGTCCTACATCTCACCTTGCAGGCAACAGGAAGTGGTCTGAGACACTGGGCATGGTTTGAGCATATATGAGACCTCAAAGCCCACCTCCACAAATGACACACTTCCTCTAACAAAGGCACGCCCACTCCAACAAAGCCACACCTCCTAATAGTGCCCCTCTCTTTGGGAGCCATTTTCTTTCAAACCACCACGGAAATGGTCTAAGCCTTAGCCCCTAGATCCATCCATGCCCAATGCTAAAAGACTAAACTTTTTCTTATGTCAACCAAAAGGGAAGATTTTTTTCTCTCTTAGTTTCCTTTTCCTACAACCAAAAGAATTATAAGACTATAACCTCCAAGGCCAGGTAAGCTCAATCTTAAGTATGATATTCTAGCTAGTATGAATCAGAGAACACACACCTCATCCCTGGGTGGACTGAATCCACCACACATAGAAATCTCACACTTCAAGGGCTGAAGAGATAGCCCAATGGTTAGAGCACTGGTTGCTCTTGCAGAGGACCTGGGTTCAGTTCCCAGTACCCTCAGGGCAGCGGACAACCACCTATAACTCCAGCTCCAAGGAATGTGAGCCTCTTCTGGCCTCCTCACCACTGCACGTATATGCGCATACCCACTCACAGATACAAGCACAAATACATATGAAATTAGTTAAAATAATAAATCTTTTTTAAGGGAGATGTAGAAATCTCACACTTCTCTCTTAGGATCCAAGCCCCACATCTCCCTCTGCCTATTGTCTCCCTTCCTGCCTCTCCTATCAGACACAGACATCCTAAAATGCTGAGACTCCAACTGTCTCGTCCCAGAAGGGATTCAGCAGGTCGTTTAAGGATGTGTGTCTTTCATTTTCTATCCCAGCTCTGCCCAGCATCACAACCCCCATCAACTTTTCCCATCTTTTCCTATTTCTCAGGCTCCCAGAGTTTTCCTAACAAAAAATCTCTCTCAAGAATCAAGCCCAAGGAAACATAGCCACCAGGCTTTTAAAAATAGCTATTTGAATTCGCCGCAATAACAAATACAAAATAACACAAAATCAACACCCAACACTCCTGGGGATTCACGTTAGCAGAACAGCCCGGAGCTTGAAGGAGAAGGAGTTGGGGAGAGAAAACTAAATTTCACTGCGCAGTGAGAGCTGAGTCTGCTTTGAGATTATTTCCACAAACAGGCGGCCACGTGAGAGGAAACAGATAATGTGCTCCCGAATCCCCCGGCATCCTCACCCTCCACAGCCAGGTCCTTTACAAGGAAAAGGCTGACGCCCCAAAGTCAAATGAAATCAAGCTTGGTTTGAAAAACAAATACAAGCAGGTGCTCATTGCAGCTCAGGCTGTGGGCGTGTTCTCAGGGGAAGTAGGTCCCTGGGATGGTAGCACTGGGTTCCTCAGGACTAGGGCGGGACAGCTGAGGGCAGTCATGGCTGCCAGTATGCTCACTTAGCGACATCCATGCAGCATCCAATGTAACCATGAAGATACTCAGTACATAGGATGCAGAAAGGAGCACAGAGACATGAGGGTTACACTGCAGAGGTCCCCACCAAGGGGACACTGGTGCCAAATAAGTAGCCATCACTGGCTGCAGGCTGAGAATGAGGACATGTCTCAGCAATAGAGCTCCTTCCTAGGAACCCCCAGTGAGGTCAGGGGGCGTGGCTCAATGGTAAGTGCTTGCCTAGAATTCCCCAATGAGGGACTGGGGCGTGGTTTAATGTTGAGTGCTTGCCTAAAATCCCCCAGTGAGGGGCTGAGAGCATGGCTCAGCAGTAGAGCTCCTGCCTAGAATACCCCAGTGAGGGGTTGGGGGTGTGGCCCGATGGTATTTGCCTAGGACCTTACCCAGCACAACAAAAGAAGAAAAGGAAAATCTGAGATCACACCAATGAAGGAGATGAACAGGACACAGAGGGACAAGCCACCAAGCTCACTGGGTTTTAGTGATCCAGAACAGCCTATGTGAAATGAAGACATCAAGGCATAGGCTGGGGGACCCATGGGCAACTGGAAGCAGTGGAGGCATCAAAGCCATTCAGAGCCCCCTGAAAGTCACCTGCAGCAGGGGTCGCAGATTCTGAACACAGTTCCCCACTAGAAGCACCTGCTGCTCTGTCTGGGTTCCTACCCAGAAGCACACAGGGCTGGAAGCAGGAGAAAGCAGAGAGTTGGCAGCCCCTTCCCGCAGAGAAGGACCTGCAGAGAAGTCTGTGTGTCAGCTGCCCTGCATCCTTGGACCCCAGAAGCCATGACATCAACCAGTTGCTTAGGCATCCCAAGCCCCAACTGTCTCTTCCCTCCCCTTCTCCACTTTCCGCTCCTTGTCACGGTGCCTGCCACTACCCACAATACACTGCTGCATGTAAGTCTATGTCTCAGCATATGGGGACCAAAACTCTATAGCCGTGGAGAGATGATGAGAAAGGAAAGGGCTCTCTGAAACCCTGCCCCCAAGGCTTTCCAAAGGGAAGAGAAGCCATGCTGGGACACAAGGCAGGTCACAGGAGACATTAGCCAGGACCAGGCTGGGTGGCACGTCTGTAGCTCCCTACATGAGAGCAGGAATCATCTGAAGACAGTAGAGGTGGGAGGCAGGGCCCAGCTTCCTCTTTGGAGAACTCAGGAGCCCCAAGCATCCATCAGTAGATGAATGGGCAATCAGCATGTGGCCCACGCTGTCGTGGAGCGCTACTCAACCACTAGCAGGAAGGAAGGACAGCTGTGTGGTACCCAGAGATGAGCCCCAAATGTTCCATTACATTCACATACTCCACAGCCACACTTGTAGGAGATGTCTCCAGTAGAGCAAATCCGTGCAGAAGCAGACAGTAGCCATTGAAGGCTGGAGGTGGGGACAAAGGAAGGGCTTGTCAACCGGACCTGGAATCTTCTTAGTAGGTAAGACTCCAGGCACAGCTCTGAGGGGTTATCTAGACCAGGCTAGCCAAGGAGGGAAGGCCCACCCTAAATGTGGACAGCACCATCCCATGGGGTGGGGGGTCAGGACCGAATACAAAGGAGACAGGGAGCTTAGCACCAGCATCCATCTCTCTCTCCTTCCTGTGGAAGCCACGTGACCCACTGGCTGTCTCAGGCTCCTGCCGCCATGCCTTCCCCATCATGACTGACTGACTGACTGTACCTTCTGTGACCTAAAATTAACCCTTCTTTCCCAAAGCAGCTTGAGGCAGACATATCGCCATGGCAACAAGAATAGTGACTAACGCAGGTAGAGTCTGCACAGCGTAGGAACCACACACAATGCTGTTGCTTCTCACTATGTAAGTTCACCTGGGAGATAAACCGAGCCTGTCTCAGCGGGAGGTGGGGCAGCCAATGGAAACTTGGAGAGGTCAGGCGGTTGGCAAGGTCAGCGGAGATGGAGAGATGGGGACAGACCCAGGTGGCCCTACAGGCTCACTGTCTGGCCCTGCCAGGCCCCAGCTTTGGCAGAACACCATGTGCAAGGCAACCACTCCCTTTCTCTGCTGCCCGCCCTGGGATGAGCGTCCCATTCACAGGACCACAAAGGCATTGCCACCCCGGGGTCAACCCCACCACCGTCCATAGGAAGTTGCAGCCTCCTGGGCCTGCGGCCTGTCATTGAAAATGAATCTGATCTGGGTTACCTGAGGAGCATTCATTCTCCCCACGGGCTCTAGGAGCAGGCACCTTGGAAAAAGTCAGAGAAAGCAATGGGGAGGGGGACATTCGTCCGCCGCTCACCGCAGGCCCCACCCTCACCATGACAGCCCCCATGCACATCAGAGCCTCGGGTGACATGCAGGAGTGACATGCTCGCTGTGGAGCAGAGTTCATCCCGAGGTATTTTCTGATGCTTTAAAAAACCACACAGGACCATTGAGGGAGTGGCTGACCCCTCTGGACACTGAAGGGAACCCTCTGATCGCGGCTCCTGAGCCTCCCACACCAGCCACACACTCAGCCCGGGTCTCCTCTCCTAGGTTAACGCATTGACCAAAGACAGGGACATCCAGAGATGTGTTTGGGACCATCGGATCCTCCACATTCTGGAAGGGCCATGAGGAATCTGAGCCGTCCACCCAGCAGACTCATCAGGAGACTGAGGCATCTAGCCTTCTCCAGACTAGAATTTGTCAAACCAAAGGAATGTCCATCGGCAAGGGAGGGGACAAACAGCAAATGTACAAGTTCAAGGAGATTACCTGGCATCCCACGGTGCTGCTCCCCAACTTTAAAACTGAGTGCGCACGCGCGCACACACACACACACACACCAAGTTCCGCTCATGAGGCAGCAGATTCGAAAATAACAACACCTCGCCAGACCCAGACACAGAAAAGAACAACAGAACAATTTCACTGAATACTTCAATTAATTAATTGCCCAGAGAAGCCAAGTTCTTGTCCCTAGGAGCGGCTTGGGAGCTATTTATATATTTATGATGGGGAAGCATGCAGGGTGCAGACTTTGAACACTAACCCTGTCCTAATATTTACAGAGTGTTCCCGTCTGCCTTGGCGGACAGGTGTCAATTCTATATTTGTGACAAACTTTTTCCTGGTGCCAGTTTATAATTTGTCTAATCAGGAGGTGTTTATTGCTGAGAGCTCATCTGGAAAATTCCATGAGCCGAGATGCTTTTCCGTGGATCATTTCTGGGGTATTGGAGGAAAAGTAGAAATTTAGAAAAGTTGCTTTGTTTGTTTCTAAAACAAACTCCTGGCCAGGTGTTGGTGGTACACACCTTTAATCCCAGCACTCCGGAAGCAGAGGCAGACGGGTCTGTGAGTTCAAGACCAGCCTGGTCTACAGAGTGAGTGCCAGGACAGCCAGGACTATTTGGAGAGACACTGTCTCAAAACACAAAAAAATAAGAAGTGCCCTTTCAAGCCAAGCATGGTGGCTCATGCCTGTAATCTCAGAATTTGGGAGGCACAATCTAGAGCATGGGACATTCAAGGTCACCGTCAGCTATGGAGTGAGTTTGAGGCCAGCCTGGGCTGTGTGAGTGAGGCCTTGTCTCAAAATAAGTGATGGGTGGGAGGGTTTTAAGCTTTTCTTTCCTTTTTACTCTTTGGTTCAGAGACTGATTTCAAACCCTGTCCTGGGCTCCTAGATTTTAAATAGTGACTGTGGCAAGGGGCTAGCCAAACACACCCTGGTTCTTAGCCCAAGAGGCCATGTTGTTTTCCAGCCCCAATTTAAGTGTTTATTTGGGGGAAGCGGCAAGTCACACTGAAAAAACAAAAAAGTTCTTTTCCCAATAAAAACAAGAGCCACATTGATTGGGTTCCTCTGTTTCTTATTGAGAACACTGTGTCCAAGTCTTTCTACATGGACTGTCCTGATTTGCTTCTCTGTTGCCGTGATTAAACACTGACCAAAGCTACTTGGGCAGGAAAGGGTTTATCTGGCTTACAGCTCATGGTCCCTTATGAAGGGAAGTCAGGACAGGAATACGAGGCAGGAACCTGGAGGCAGGAACTACAGCAGAGGCCATGGAGGAACGCTGCTTGCTGGCTTGGTCTGCGTGGCTTGCTCTGTTTTCATACACAACTCAGTACCAGCAGCCTAGGAGCGGCACCACCCACAGTGGGCTGGGCCCTCCGACATTGACACTGAAGACAATGGAGGGAACATGGCCCAGCTGGCACCTGCATAGAGACTCTGGCCTCACAGCAGGTCTTTGACAGACTGTTGTGTCAGCCACAGAAAACTTACAGAGAGAAAGAGAGAGAGAGAAACTGGTGACACAGGCTGGCAATTCTAGAACTAAGGCAGAAGAGTGGAAAGTTCAAGGCCAGCCTGGGCCAGTTTGGAAGAGTTTGTCTTAAAAGCAAAACAGACCACATGGAATCCCAGCTCCACAGTATAGCAGAGTCTGGCCACGCATATCTGAGAAGGCTGGGTAATTTCCCAGTTCCTGTGGCCAACACCACAGTGAGGGAGCCCAGGCCTGCATCAGCCTTGATCTCAGCCACACAGACCTTGCCTTCGTGGATACCATGGGAAAAGCTACTTTGTTCTGCCTTGCATGCCGGCCTCACAGGTAAGATTTCTTTAATAAAACATCCACAATGAGCCATTCAAAAGCAGAAAGTAAGAGACCTAGAGAACTAGCCCAGAGGGTTTAGAGCACTGGCTGCTCTTCCAGCACCCAAATGGAAACTTACAACCATCTATAACTCCAGTTCCAGGGGACCTGATGCCCTCTTCTGGCCTCTGAGGACACTGTTTGCACACGGTGCACAGACATGCATTCACACATTGCTAAAACAAAAAGAATGTTCATGGAAACATTTTTCACGAGAGCCACTCAAATGCTCATGAGCCCAGGCATCTGTATTCAACAGACAATGGGTGAATAACATATGGTATGCCCATACAATGAAATATTATTCAGCCATGAAAAGGGAAAAAGGTGCTAAGAGCTGACACATACTGCGATGCAATTCAATGAAAGGCCCCAAACACAAGGAAAGTATTACATGGTTTTGCATCTTTGAAATGCCTGCAAAAGACAAAAAAAGTGGATTCCTGATTTCTAAGGGCTGGGAAAGGAGAAAAACAGTGACTGGGAGGTTTTTTTGATTTGAGTTTTCAGGCTTTTTTTTTTCTAAACAAAGTTTCTTTGTGTAGCCCTGGCTGTCATGGAACTCACTCTGTAGACCAGGCTGTCATCAGACTCAGAGATCCACCTGCTTCTGCCTCCCAAGTGCTGGAACTAAATAAAGGCATGCACCACCACACCGGTGAGAGTGAGTATTAACGGATACAGTTTTAATTTGAGTAGTGAGAATGTTCTGGAACTGTTCAGCAGTGAAGGCTCCACCTGTTCAGCAGTGAAGGCTCCACCACTCTCATTATTTCCATCACCACTGACTCGTGTGCTTTAAGAAAATTTATACAGTGAATATGCCACCAAAAAACCAAAGACTACTAGGACTTTATCTTTAAAAGACAAAGATCAAACAAATAAGTCTGTGGTCTGCTGTTTGACAAAAAAAACAGGAAACTCTAACCACATCAGAAATAAATCGCATTATCTAATGTGACTAAAACACATGGACGAGGAAGAAAATGAGGGAGGATTGAAGACTCAGTACAGCACAGGGCGAGCCACAGCCAAACTACACCGTAAGAGACTGTCTGTAAATTCAGCTCTGGGCATCCTAGCAGCAAAGGGGACAAAGGAGATACTCCCCAACCCCAGACTTTTCATGAGTTCAGGGACTCAATACAGCAAGACAGGGGTTTCCCCACAATCTGAGGTTTACTGAAACTGCTGCAAGAGTCTAACATTGAGGGGGATCGTTTAATCCCACTAGCAAAATCGTTTTCATCCTTCTTGGACTTCCGTAAGACGATTGGCGGGGCACAGGTTTTTGCTTAACCGTCTCAGAATGCCGTCAGTCTTCCCAAGGTCACGGTGAATCCTTTCATATCCGCATCATGCTATTTTAGACCATCCATTAAGTGGGCAGAAGGCAGTCGATTTCCCATCCTTCAAGTGATAACCGCTCTGGCTCTGAACGCCCCTCCTGCTTCTGTGGGTTTGCTGTGGTTCCGGCCGTTTCTTAACAATCCCTTCCTGCTGCCCGCTGTTTCTCAACACACTTAGCATCTGCTTTCTGGTCTGCACTGAGTTGACAGCGTCGCTGAATCTGCAGTTCCTGCCGGATCCTTCCAGCAGGGTGGACTACTGATAAGATGGAGGGGGGGGCAGATGCTCCCTTCTGTCCTTGACCGGAGAACTTTCGAAGTGACATGTGTGAGTGTTTGCAGTTTCCATCATTCTCGGGGGAAGGGGCAGTAATGCCGTACACATCATGCTGACAGAAGCACCCTACAGTGACAAGCCAGTCCTGACCCTAAACCCCCCCCCCAGGCTTAGAACGACATGCAGAAACTAACATAGATGGTCACTTTGCTTACGAGTTTTTTATGTCGTGATATTTTGAATGCCAGACAATGTCCCAGAAGCAATTCCAATAATATTCAGATTGTGAGGAATCCCCATGTTGCCACAGGAGATCCTAAACCTATGAAAAGCCTGGGTTTATTTCCTTAGTCACTTTTTCTACCAAGATAGCCAGGACTGAACTGGCAACCAACTGCTTACATACGTTTCTGGCTCGGCTCACCCCACCCAAACCCATCAATATGGGCAGAAACCTCTGAAGCTCATGTTCCCTTAGATTGTTCACATCGTATACATTTGGTCACAGTAGTACACAACTGACCAACACCTCTAGATACTTCAGCCTGGTGTCTTGACAGCCACTTGTCTACCTAATGCAGGCTGTCCCAAGGGCAGCCTCATGGGCTCCCTAACAGGGTGGCTTCCGCGCTCTGAAGTCCCTAGAGGGCCCCGTGTCTCAGCTGCTTTTTCCTGACTTACGTGGCCCCGCAGTGTGCTCACCAGCAGTGTGCTCTAAGGGGCCGTTCATCACGTGACCTGACAGCACTATTCCTTTTCAGTGCTGCATTATATTCCATCATCTAGACCACACTGATGATGCACTCATCAATGAGTGGACATCTTTTGGCTACCTACCGTAAACAAAGCTACCACGAGTATTTGTGAACTGGTTTTCTTTTTTGTTTGTTTGTTTGTTTAGGCATACAAACCTAGGCACGACATTACTGGCTAATGCTAAATTTAAAAGGAAAAAAAATGCCAGCTTTGCAAGCTGCAACAACACCCCGCTCTGATCCTTTCTTGGGTACAGATTAGGAAACATATGGATTCCTCAAGCTTCACCAGCAGCCCTGGAACAGCTCACACTGACCTTTCTGTGGTTTTATAGTCACAGTCTTGGTCCAAGACCAACCCTGAGTCACAGCTGACAGTGAGGGAGATGGGTTGGTGATGTCTCCCTCTCCCCCACCCTGAATGCCAAGCTGTGGGTGTCTGAGATGTTTAGATTTCATTTCTGCACAAGAAACTGAGACATCATTTAGCAAACGCCACGGGTCCCCCAGAAGGGAAATGGTTCTAAGAGCTCCATGGAAGGACCAAGTGGCAGAATATTCAAAGCACTGAAATGGGCCTCTTTTCCCACTCGTGGTGGGGAGGAGACTGGGGAGTGTCCTTTATTCCTCTTACTGTATTTTTCAGTTATTTAAATAACAAATGTGCCAGGCGGTGGTGGTGCAAGCCTTTAATCCCAGCACTCAGGAGGCACAGGCAGGTCTCTGTGAGTTTGAGGTCAACCTGGTCTGCACAGCCAGTTCCAGCACAGCCAAGACTACAGAGGAAGACCCTGCCCCCACTCACCAAAAAAAATTTTTTTAAATAACAAATGCACAGAGCACAAAGATTTTTTTTCAAAGTACAGGGGACATGAAGTCACCTCCCGCCCTTGCCCCTCTCCCAGGAGGAATCTGCCATTGCCAGCTTCACAGGAACCCCCCAAGTGCCCCCATGTGCACATGCACCCCCACCCTATTCTCTGTGACGGCCATCATCATTGTCTAATCAGGACGGACTGTCCACAGACCTCTGCTACAACGTCTACAAAGCGTGAGGCTGCCTCAGTAGGACGCTGAGTTCTAGGAGCTGATGCATCCGTTTTGACAGACCCTGCCGAGGGTGTGACACAGAAATGCGATCTAGGATAAAGAGGAAAACACTGGGCCCAACCGCACGTGAGGGAGCTGCCTGCCACTGAGAATCAGCTCTAAGAGGATGGTTTCAATCATCAGGTTCCAGAGCCCAGAAAGGCTCAAAACTTAAATACTGACAACCCCGTTTTTTTAAAAAATAGGGAAACTGGCTGGGTGGTGGTGGCGGCGGCGGCGCACGCCTTTAATCCCAGCGCTTGGGAGGCAGAAGCAGGAGGATCTCTGTGAGTTCGAGGCCAGCCTGGTCTACAGAGCGAGTTCAAGGACAGCCTCCAAAATAATACAGAGAAACCCTGCCTTGAAAAACAAAACAAATAGGGAAACTGAGGCTCAGGGAGCTGAGTGACCAGTCAGATCCCTGCTGAACCAGGGATTGAGGTTTGCTGGTGGCTGGCCCTCTGCCCACCTCACCCCAGGTATCCGTTTGTTTGATTTTTTGAGACAGGATTTCTTTGTAGCTTTGGAGCCTGTCCTGGAGCTTGTCCTGTAGACCAAACTGGCCTCCAACTCACAGCGAAACATCTCTGCCTCCCGAGCGCTGGGATTAAAGGTGTGCACCACCACCTCCCAGCCACCCCAGGTACCTGGAATCTGTTGTCCGCTGGTCAGGCTACGACATCCACATCTGTCACTGTGGCCTTGTTGGAGCTGATCCAGCACCACAGCAGCCCATGCTGCTAATTACAGTTCACGAGAGCTCTTCCAGATAGAAGCCAGCCTGTCCCACCCTATCACAGTGGCAAGGGGTGCCTATGTTACAAGCTGGGGTATTCCCGAAGCTTCTGTAAGGGGCAGTGGTGCAGGTAACCTCCAGCTTGGAAAGCTAGACTCACAGCCTGAAGCCACACCCCCCACAGGCACACAGAAGGAATGACCATGCCTTCACCAGCTTCCAACTGCAGTGACCACATCGCTGGGGACATCCCCCACTCCTATCCTGGCCCAGAAAAGGATTCTTGAGTCCCTTCCCTGAAGACTAATCAGAGTGAGTGAGCGAATTAATTGAATAAAGGAATGAATGAATGACCAGATGAGGAGGCAGTTAGGGATGGTTCCAGAACAAGGACGGAAGCACATTTGCAGGTATCAGCTATCACCTATAGAGCGCTGTTGAGGACCACCTTCACTTTCTGCAGGGAGGCACCGTCTTCTTGCAGAACCAGCGGCAACTGTGCTATTTCTAATGAAACCAATGCCATTTACATCCAGGGCACAAAGGCAAACTCCACAGAGAAGCCTGCTGGGTGTCTGAGACTTTGCTCTAGGAAAATGGCTGCTCAGTCCCAGAGACAAAGAACGAGAGTCTTCAAGGTCCCAAGCAGGACCACACAGTGGTCCTAGGGAAGGGGCACAGTGAGGATGGAACGGATGCCACCCTTCCCACCCTGCTGTCAGACCCTGGCACATCCACCTGTCCTTGAACCTCATAGCAGAAAGGACAGAAAGGGACCCTGCCCCCCAGCAACCCTGGGACAGTCCCCTTGGCTGTAAGCTCTCCTGAATAGGAACAAAAAGGTCCTGCAAACCCTCTGTACTGCCCTGGCCTGCAGACACCCTCATGTCCGCCATCTTCGGCCTCCTTCCCCACCACTGACCCCCACACTCTCCCCATCCCTCATGTCCCTCCTTTCATAACCGAAGCAGAGACCCAAGCACACCCCCCTCCTCTAAGCCCCCCACCCCCATCTACTCTATTCTGCAAACATTTGCTTTGTGCGGTTTGGTGAGCTTAGCACAAGAAGGGAACCCAGCCACCCTAGAAAGGGGGTCCCCCTAAACCCAGGGGGAGGAGGTCAGTGTGGAGTATGAGAAGCTCCAGACTTAGGACCCCAGAAACAAAGCTGAACGGGGTCCACTTAAGACCAGGAAAGGATCCCTGTCCACAACCACAGGGCCACAGAAGGGGACTCCCCCTTCCCTCAACACCACCTCAAAGACACCTCAGAGTGGGGAGCTTCCAAGGGCTCCAAGGCATCATAAAATCCAAGACCCTAATACATGTGGAATATGATACAGCCCTGAAGAGGCTAGATCACACACCATCTAGGTAGGAACTCAAGGAGCCAGTCACATCACATCACAGTCAAGGGCAGGGTGAATAAATACATTCTTGCTTACTTTTAAGTGGCTTTCACCTCTACACTCCCTAGCAAATAGTGCCGCCCACAGTGGGCTGTGTCGGTTAAGACAACACCCCCACACACACTCAGAAGTGTGCACAGACCAATCTGATCTAGACAATCCCTCATGACACTCTTCCTGAGGGACTCTGGGTTGTAGCAAGTTAGCCATTAAAACCAACCAGCACACCTATGCACACGCCCTCGTGCATACATGGGTGTGCATGTCCATTGAGTGAAGCCAAGACTGCACCAGAGGGGTGACCTCCAGTCCCACAGACGACAGTCACCCTGAAAGAACTCAGTGCTGCTGGCCTGCTCCTCTGGAGAGAAAAGCAGAAATTCTGCATTTTTACATTAAGTCTTGGCTCAAAAATGATTACAGCCGTCTGATGCCCCTGGGCGTTTCTGGTGTTGAGATACGACTTCCCTACCCTGGAGCAGACGTTGGCAAAGGTTCCTTCCCACAAGGCTTACAAGGCGTTGGGACTTAGGATACCCACAGAGAGCCTGGCAGATCACTGGGGTTTGAGAACCTCCCACCCTACCCCAGGTGTTGGCCAGGCAGCTGAGAGAGACAGACAGCGCACAGAGCACGGCTCACCTCTGCCAGTAAGAGTGCGCTCCTGCTCAGAAACAATGAGCCCAGGCCCCAGGTGAAATTCATATTCTAACTCAAGTTCCTCGCCTTGATGAAGGCTGCGGCTGCCACCTTGGAATGCCAACAGCTCAGAATGAAGCCCTGGGGAGCAAGCGTGAGAGGAAAGATGGGGGTGGAGTGATCTGAGAACCAAGAACACAAGACCACTGAAGCCCAGGCTAGCGGCTCCCCCAAAACTGGCTGAGCTCCCAAAGCGTGCGGCAGGAGATGAAATGCCCCACCCAGACTGCTTCCACAGGTCAGCCCAGAGACTAACTGAAGGCTCCTGAGCTCCTTCAAGGACCCAAGGAGACCTGTGCCATCAAGAGGACCAGGGAACCAAGAAACAGAAACAGGGGTTTGACAGGGTCGAGCGGTTCACCCCTCCATCACCCATTCACAGCCTTTCCAGCAACTCCAGGAGCCAAGAAATTCTTCCTCCGAATCCACCCTTCTGGATCAGAGAAAGGTCGGCAGATGTGGTGTAAGGGATGTAATGAGGCCCCGCCCAACACCATCCTCCACACAGCTTGGAAAGAGGAGTCCGGGCAGGGATGCTGTGATGAGTGGACCCTGGGTTCCCTCCCCACTGTCACACACACAGACACACACAGACACACACACACACACACACACACACACACGCGCGCGCATGCGCGCATGCTGCGCACGCGCGGCTGCCCAGCCCTCCAGATCCTTCTGCCAATACACGTAGCCATTTCTTCTTTGTGGGAAGGTCGGTCGGTGGTAGCTAGGCCACAAACAGACTCCTCAAAGAGACAGAGGGAGGACCCAGGAGTCCCAGCCATCCCACTACCTACCAGATGAAACTCCCTGAGCCACACTGTCCCCAGCCACACCTTCCCTGAGCATGCCCCCTCACAGCCACGCCTCCTATAAAACCCCTGGTTGAAATGTGATTGCTATTGGGGTAGAACGAGACACCCACCCCCCACAGTGGAGAGAGTTCAGGGAAGCCATCACTGTGAGGGCTCCACCCCACCCTAGAAGGGACAGCTCCTTGTTATTGACTCCTCAAGTTCCCTTCATTATTTTCCAGGACTGGGGATGGAGCCCAGGGCCTCCAGCCTGCTAAGAAAGCTCTCTGCCACTAAGCTACATACAGCCTTTGTGTACTTTTTATCTTGAGTCATGCAGAGATCTCCATGAGTTGCCTAGGCTAGATTTGAACTTGCAATCTTCCTGTCTCAACCTCATGGCCTTATAGGTAATCATTGAAAAATGAACATGTTGGGGTCAGCAAGGGGTTTGCAGACGGCTGGGAACTGCAAAGATACTCAGATCTAAAATGATCCATTCGGGGATTGGAGAGATGGCTCAGCATGTAAGAGTACTGGCTGTTCTTCCCAGCTGGGAGTTCAATTCCCAGCATGCACATGATGGCTCACAACCATCTATAACGCCACTTCTAGAGGACCCAACATCATCTGGCCTCCACGGGCGATGTACACACACGAACATACACACATTCTAGCAAAACACCCACTCATTTAAACTGATTAGGTTTGGTTTTTTTTTTTTTAATGTAAGAATGGGTGGAACCTATAGGCTCTAAGGGGCCCTGGAACCATTTTTAAATTTTCTTTCGAATTTTTTAAGATCCACCCAAATCAGCCAGGAGGTTGTTGTACACACCTTTCACCCCAGCACTCAGGTTGCAGAGGCAGGCTGATCTCTGAGTTCCAGGCCAACCTAGTCTATAGAGGGAGTTCCAGGACAGCCAGGGATACACAGAGGAAGCCCTGTTTCAAAAAAAAAAAACTTCAAAAAAAAACTTAGTTAAAAAATTTTAAATAGAAAAAAAAATCCACCTAAATCATGCCAGACAGCCCAGCACCAGGCAAGCTGAAGCAGGAGGATCTCAAGTTCAAGTTCAGCCTGGGCTACATAGTGAGGCCCTGTCTCAATAGATAGATAGATAGATAGATAGATAGATAGATAGATAGACAGACAGACAGATAGATAGCAGCAGGGCCTCCCTGAGATTTGCTGGCCTGCTGAAGTCCCCATGAGCCTCGAGGTACGAATATCAATAGTGTTTTCATCTTTGACATTCAGAGCCAACCACAAGCAGGTACAGAGACTGAGCACTTAAGAAGCACTTTTGATTGACAAAGGGAGGGGAGAGGCATGAAAGAGACTCTTATATCAGTCATCACTGGCAGATGGCATCTACTTCGCCTGACAGTCTTCAAGGAGGGGGAATAGGCAAAGGGAACGGGGTGGCTAAAAATCCACACACGACGTAGCCCTCAGTGAGCTCAGACCTGGCTGGCACATCAGCTAGACCAGCTCAGTGGAGCACATAGTGCCACAGCTAGGGCCAGGAGGAGAGGCCCAGGCCACTGGGAGACAAAGCCATCTGAGACGCTTTACCTGAAACTTGTCACAACTTCCTGGTTGCAATGGGAACACGATTCAAAGTGAAGAAAGAAAAGCAATTAGGACTCAGGGCTAGCCAATGGCTAGGGGTGTGAGGAATTATCAAACTGTTGCTCCCCAGGACCTCTTTCTGTCTTGGTTTTCCTTTGTTTGTTTGTTTCTTGTTTGTTTCTTGTTTGTTTGTTTGAGACAGGGTCTCTCAGTGACTAGGGAAGCTGGAGACACCCCCATCTCTGCCTCCCCAGCACTGGGAGTTACAAGGACACAGCCACCATGCCAGCTTCTTACAGGGATCCTGGGGCTCAAACTCTGGTACTCATGCTTGCACAGCAAGGAATTTACTGGCAGCAATGTCCCCAGCCCCAGAGCAAGGGCAAGGGCCTGAGGATGATGACGGACCACCATGGGCACCATGGGCAAGAAATGAAGCTCTGGGCATGGGCACCCCCAGCAGACAAGAAGCAGCCAAGGAGCCAAGAGGCTGACCCTCTCCTACCTGGCTCTCAAAGGAGCCCGAAACCCTGATGGTACCTAAGACAGCCTCCAGCCCCCAGCCCCGCCCAGCTGTGGGAAACCAAGAAATCAGTGTGAGCTGCTTGCAGTGTTTTCTTCATGCTCATTTGAGTATCATAGTGACAGGGACACCTCCCACAGGCTCCAGACACAAAGGCAGCATCAATCCAGAGTGTCGGCAAGCCTCTGGGGGCTGATGCTCATCAGCCCAGCCAGGCTACTGTCCCTAACCTTGACCCAATCCTTGAGGCCCAAGAAAAGGGACACTCTAATTGGTCAGGTACAGATCATGAGCCCACCCATGAGAGGAGGGAAAAGTTAGCAACACAGAAGCCAGAGTTTTGGAATGTGGGGGATGGGACAGGACTGGGGTTCCTCAAAGAAAAGTCAGTATGGGCTGGTATGTAGTTCAGTGACAAAGCACCTGCCTAGAATCCCCCAGTGAGAGCCTGGGGTGTGGCTCAGTGGCAGAGGATCTGCCTAGAATCCCCCAGTGAGGGACTAGATTAGGGGTTTTATTCTAGAAGAAGGGAGAAGTGACAGACAACCTGTCACAGACATTGGCTGTCTCCCTCCCTGACCCCTCTTCCTTCAGCACTGCCCTTTCATTCCCTCACTGGGGCCCACAATACCAGTTCTCCACCCGAGGCCACCCCACCCCTCCATATTCACAGACAACACGCAACACACAGCATCATGGGTTTTATATCAGCACCCCTGGAGCTAGAGTTACAAGTGGTTATGAGCCACCTGATGTGGCTCCTAACCAAACACAGATAGGTCCTCTGGAACAGCAGCAAGCGCTCTTAACCACTAAGCCAGTTCTCCAACCCCTTTTCTAAACTTTCTGTGCACTCTCTGTGGTAGTTTGAATGTAATCGGCCCCCATAAGCTCATAGAGAGTGGCACTTATTAGGAGGTGTGGCTTTGGTGGAGTGGGCATGTCCTCGTTGGAGGAAGTGTGTCATTGTAGAGGTGGGCTTTGAGGGGTCTCCTATGCTCAAGCCACACCCAGTGTCTCAGTTCACTTCCTGTTACCTTCAGATCAAGATGTAGAATTTTCAGCTCCTTCTCAAGCACCATGTCTGCCTGCACGCCGCCATGCCCCTCCGTGATGATAATGGACTAAACCTCTGAAACTGTAAGGCACCCCAATTAAATGTTTTCCTTTATAAGAGCTGAAGACACTGGTGATGGCATCTCATCGCAGTAATGGAAACCTTAACTAAGACACTATATGAAGTAGCCAAAGCCCATGTGCAAACACGGCGGGGAGGGGGACTCGCAGTCCAATAGCCTGTCCACAAGGGCAGCCAGGGTCCGTGAATGGAGTCACCTCCTGGCAGACAATGGCCCTGTGAGACAGCGACAGTACGCAATCAGCCCTTCCTCCTCCCCCAGGCAGCCCCACATGCAGGCTGCCCATTGCTTTCTGAGGAAGCACCCCGTTTCCAATACCAGCTTCAGGGGTGAGTTTCTGGCTGGCCAGACACAGCATTCCACACCCTGGGAATGGTCCCTGATAGTGAGTGGGGCAGAAGAGGGTCCATGTTAGTCCAGATCAAAGCAGCCCTGGGTTCATGCTCATAAAAAGACAGTTGACTTCTTACTGGCCCCAGGACAGGCCAGAGCTGGCTGTGGCCCACTCTGTCATCAGGGAAAGCAAGTCTAGGTTTGAATTAAGTTGGCAAAGACGAAAAGAGAACTCAAAATGGGGGGAGGCAATTATTAGGATGGTGTCAAGCACCTGGATCCATCCACGCCTGAATCATTTCCACCACGCACGTCCCATGTCTGGTTTTTTGCAGAGTCCAGACTGGAGCGGTGACATACCCCCGCATTTGGTGTGCCATCTCCAAGAGTACACCCAGAGTGTCCGAGTTGAAATTTTGAAATATCATAGGTGTGCGTGTCTTTAAAATAATCCAGCAAGAATAAACAAACACGAGGTCAAAGATGAGCTGTGTGGCTAGGAGTCACTGTGGTCAGGGCTTGTGCTGCGGCAGCAGCCCCCCGAGGGGGGTCTTCTGAGCTGTGAGCCATCAGGCTGTGCCTGCAGAGTAAAAAATAGCCTACACATGTGCTACTATTTTTAAAATGTTACATAAATGCTACTGTAATTACCAGACCCGCCTTCAAAGGCTGCTGAATTGACAGCCACTTTCGATCAATATGTTGTTCTTTTTCCACCAAGAGACACCAAAGCAGCCATTGTCCTCACTCCTGTGCTGGATCATTTCTTTGACGTTAGAAAGGGTCTCTTGTTCTCCGCAGTGGAAGTGCCCCTGAACACACAGAGGATGGCCTGCCTGGCTATGTAAGGCAGAATGCATCTTTAAAAAGGACAGAGACTAGGTGGTGTCCTATTCCACGTGTCCTACTCCTATCACAATTGCTGGACTCCCATGGTACTGAAACAGTCCATAAGCAAATAGGAAGGGCCTAGTCCCAATAAAACTTTATTTACAAACAGTAAGTGGAGGGCCAAAAGCAGTCCATGGGGCCACTGTGTACTAATGCCTGCTTTAGTTTTTTTTTTTTTTTTTTTTTTTTAGCATGCATTTTCTGGATGTTAGTTCCAAACTACATATGTAGAGGTCAGAAAAAAAACTTTTGGGACTCAATTCCCTTCTTCAATTATGTGAACTCTGAGGATTGAACTCAGGTTATCAGGCCTTGTAACAAGCACCCCCACCTGCTGAACCATGTCACCAGCCCAAATGCCTGGTTTAAAGACTACAAAAAATAATAAGCAATATGTGAAGATCCAAGGCCAGCAGAGGGTTGGGTGGATGGCTTTACACATCTCTGGCGTGTCATGGGAATTGCTGGAAAAATGGATTTGATCAGCACACCACCTTTTATCTATGCAGCTACTGAGAACCCACATCTGCTGTATGATGCCAAAACAGCCATACCCACCACACAAGCAGAATCTGCCAGATCACAGTTAAGAACCAACTTGTACCCTACACCAGCTTGCTCTGGTGTGGGGGGGGGTTGTTAAGAGAGTAGCCAAACCTGGATCCCCACAGTTATCATAAGGATATTATCAAGAGTTGATCCCATTTATTGAGAGCCAACATTGTGTGTCCTGTCTCATGAACCACCATGACTTTACCCTCCTTGCTGGTCTATGCTCGATGGTTGTTTTAGTTTGTTGGTTGTTGATTATTGGTTTGCTTCTTTTGAGACTGGGTCTCACACAGCCCAGGATTAGCCTGGAATTTACTATGCAACTGAGGATAGCCTTGAGCCCCTGTTCCTCCTGCCCCCACCTCCAGAGTGCTGGGGTGGCAGCTGTGCACCACAACGCCCAGCTTAGTTTTTTTTGTTTTTTTAATTGTGTGTATGTGCACCATGTGAGTGCAGGTGCCAGTGGAGGCCAGAAGAGGGCGTCAGTTCCCCTGGAGCTGAAGCTGCAGGCAGGTAAAGGCCATATGACATGAGTGCTAGGAATCAAACTCAGTCCTCTGCAAGAGAAGTAAGCACTCTTAGCCATCTCGCCAGCCCCTGCTTTGGCTTCACACACACAACTTTCTCTATGTGACTCTGGCTAGAAAAGCAAGAACCTGGCACGCAAGTGAGATTCTCTGCGGAGTCTGTCATTTCACACGCGTGGGGCCCAGTTTCGCCCACACTGACAGACACACACAGTCAGAGCACAGGAAACATGTTTGTGCCGGTATGTGCAGGTACATGTATGTGCACATGCCTGTAGAGCCAGAGGCCAACCTCAGGTGTCATTCCTCAGGTGCCATCTACCTCGTTTTGGGGACAAGGTCTAACACTGGCCTGGAGCTCACTGTCCTCTGGTCCCTGCTTTCCCAGTTCTGGGATTCCAAGTGCGCACCACCATGCCCTGTTTGCTTTAACATAAATCCTCAAACTCCGGTCCTCAAGTTTGTAAGAGAAGCCCTTTGCCAGCTGAGCCCACCCAGGGAAACATTTATGGAAGAAATCTAATCAGTAAATCCCAGGATCCATTTTTAAAATGTGTCCAGTCTTCACCGTCATTTGCCTGGGCTAATACAGTAGCCGCTGGGGTCTCCAATCTCTGTCCTCCTCACATCTGCCAACTTCCCCATCACCAGAGGCCTTCTGAGCCCTGTCACCTCCTGACCTCATTTCCCATCCTTTCTTATTTATTTGTTTGTTTATTTATTTATTTTTGCAGCAGTGTGTTATATATGTGTGTGTGTGTCGTGTATGTATATGTGCACACATGTGCCATGGTGCATGCTTGGAGGTCAGAGGTCACATTGCAGGACTCTGTTCTTTTCTCCCATCGTGTGGACTCTAAGCAAGCATAGGTGCCCACCTTGGCAGCAAGCTCCCTTACCCACTGAACCATCTCGACAGCCCTCGTTCCCCACTCTTGTCCTTTCCTCACTTGGACAAACCTGGCTGGCTTCCTTTCTGCTCTTTGTCCCTGCAAAGCACATTCCCACCCTGGGGCTGTGTGTCTTCCCCAGGTCCCCCACTGTGATGGATATTCTTGGCTGCCCACTTGACTACATCTGGAATGGACTGCAATCCAGAAATGGAGGTGAGCACATCTGTGAGAGGCTTTTTGCTTGGTTTGAAGTAGGTGAATCCACTCCTAGTCGACACCTTTGAGGTAGGAAGGCACACACCTTTAATCTGGGTCATACCTGCTGGAAGCCTGTATAAGGACATATAGTAAGGAAGCTTTTGCTCTTTGCCTGCCTGCCCTGGACCCCGCTAGCACGCTCATTCCTGCGCTGGTATTGAAGCCTACTCATTCAGGATCCCAGTGTATGCGTAAGACCAGCTGAGACATCTAGTCTTGTAGCACAAACAACTGATGGATTCGTGGACTTTCCACTCACAGCCAGCCGTTGTTGGATTAGCTGGACTGCAGTCTGTAAGTCATTTTAATAAATCCCTTTAGATAGATGGATAGATAGATACACAGATAACAGGTACATAGATACATAGACACAGATAATGAGATAGATAGATAGATACATACATACATAACATAACATAGGTACATAGATAGATACATATATAGATATAGATTAGATAGATAGATACACAGATAACATAGGTACATAGATACATAGACACAGATAATGAGATAGATAGATACATACATACATACATAACATAACATAGGTACATAGATAGATACATATATAGATATAGATTAGATAGATAGATACACAGATAACATAGGTACATAGATACACTGATACATAGATATAGATAGACAGACAGACAGACAGACAGACAGACAGACAGACAGACAGATAGATAGATAGATAGATAGATAGATAGATATTCACTCTATAAGTTCTGTTACCCTAGGGAACCCTGACTAACACACCTACCTAGCCTCCCCACTCTCCTCTTTAGACCTGGACTCAGGTGCCACTGTTCAAACCCACTGAAGATGACAAACCATCCTCGCCAGCACCCTTATCTGCAGTGTCTCCTGCAGAGCCTCCTATGAGGAAGCCATGTTCCCACTAATTGATGGTTTAATGCCTGCTGCCTTCATGCCACAACCCAAGTCAGGGACCTCAGCCTGTCACTGGTGTCACTCATCTCAGGAAAGTGCAATAAGAATGTGTCCAAATTCCTAAGAATATGGGTGAGAGGTGAGGCAGATTGGAGGAAGACTGTGAGGAGGAAGGAGAGCAGCAGCCACTTTATAGCCAGAGAAACTGAGTCTCAATGCAGTCCAGGTTAGATGAACATTTTCCATACTTCCCAGTCACTGCATGTGTGTGTGCGCATGTGCATGCATGTGTGTGTGTGCGCGTGTGCATGCATGTGCTCATGTGTGTGTATCAGGACCTTACTATATAGCACAGGTTATTCTGAAACTAGGTAGTTCAGGCTCTATTTGAACTTGCAGTGATCCTCCTGCCTCTGCCCCCTGCACACTGGGATTACAACGGTGACCCACCATGCTGGACTTCAGATCTCGAGTTTCTTGTGTGAACCCCCAAACCTGCATTATTAACAGCACCTGCTTCTCAAACGGCAGCAACTAAGAGGTAAGGTCTGCTGGGGAGATGGTCACCCACAGGTGGCCAGGGGGAACTGGGGCCATCCCCACACCCCAGCGACCTGGCTCCCTAGCAACCCCAGGAGCACCCACTGAGAATGGCACCAGCACACAAGGACTCCCAGCCGGAGGACAGGAGCCCAGGGCTGACCCTGGCAAATGATGCTCACAAGCCAACCTTCCCCAGCTCAGGAGACTGGACCAGCCACCAGAGTGAGTTCTCCGTGGGTTAATTCAGACTAAAGCTATGAGACTCCAGGCTCACAATCAATCACCCTCAGTCATAAACCTTGGTGAGCCCGACTAGACCCCATTGATTTCTTATGTAACTATTTTGGGCCTTGGGGCACGGGGAGAGGGAGGGCATACATCAACCAAGGAACCTAGCATCAGGGAAGGGGTTTGGTTCACGCACCCCAGGGGGAGAACGACGTGGCTGCCCAAAGAGAAGGCATTGGAATTAACGGGAAGGACGGGGCTTCCCTCTCCTCCCCAGACAGGGGAGCGTGCACCCAGCCTTGTGTGGCAGCTACAGAAACAAGCGCTTGCCTCTCCCTGTGTCTCTCTCTCCGTGGCTTTGTTGCCTGATTCTGAGGCTGGCAGCCCCTCCCGTGAGACTGAAGCAGATCTTTTGTCCCCTGTGGCATCCCAAGTGCCCAGTGACGGTGAGTATGTGGTTGTTGGATGAGGAGGTAGTGAGTGAGTGCTGAGCGGTGAGTGGACAGACACAGCTTCTGGAGCCTTTGTGTTCCATGCGCTCTACAGAGAGATGCCAGGACCCCGTTCCTCGGCCTGGAACCCTTCTCCAAGGTTGGTTCTTTTTGGTAAATTAGGTCTCAGGCAAAAACAAACAAACAAACAAAAAAACCAATCTGTCACCTCTCCTAATACGTGTCTACAACGGTCAAAGAGCAAAAATAATTTAAATAAATAAACAAATAGTGAAGTAACTATGTCAGAGAAAGAGGACAGAGACCAGCAAGATGACTAAAAGAACCTGCTGCAAATTCAGTTCAGTCCCAGGGGCCCTCGTGGTAGAAGGAAAACACCAACCCCTGTAAGTTGTAAGTTGACCTCTGACCTCCACACATGCACTGTAGGACCACACATGATAGATGGTAGACACATTGATAGATGATAGATAAAAAATAATATAGAGAGTGCACTCTCACCTGAACTCTTGGGGAAGGGTCTAGGCCCTGCCCTATATGAAATGACAGACTATGCACACCCCCATGGAGGGCCTCACCCTCCCTGGGGAAATGAGGGGATAACGGGGGGGGGAGAGCTCGGGAGGAAGGGAGGGAATGGGAGAGGGACCTCTGACTTGTGAAGCAACCTTGTTTCTTATCCAAATTTAAACTGGAAAATAAAATTTTTAAAAAATTAAAAAAAGAAAAAGAAAAAGAAAAAGAAAATAATACAGAGAAAATAAGGAAGAAATTTTATTTACTTATTCACTTTATGTATATGAGTGTTTTGCTTACATGCTTGGTTCCCAAGGAGGTGGTGAGCCTCCATGCAGGTGCTGGGAATCAAACACGGGGTTTTTTGCAACAACAAGTGCCCCTAACCACTGAGCCAACTCCCCAGAGCCCAATTCTTGTTTAATATGTGAAGTGTCTTGCCTGCACGTATGTCTGTGTACCACATATGTGCCCAGGGCCTGTGGAGGTCAGAAGATGGTGTCAGAGCCCCTGGAACTGGAGTCACAGACTGTCTTACTACTGCATCCGGTTGACCGCCCCAGGAGCATCTTTCAAAAGTGTTGCTTCTACCAACAACTCTCATCAGATCCATCCCCAGTCAGTCCCCATCAGACACTTCTGTTGGTGCATTCCTGGGCTTCCCCATCATCATCCAGTCTGACCGAGCTCAGGGAAACAGAGCAGGCTCCCGACCAAGGAGGTACCATCAGGGCAGAAAAGTCATGAGTTTCAAGGAAGAGATGCCATTCTGCACACATGGGCTGTGCTGTCCATCCCTAGGATTCTCTGTGCCTAGGTGTCCCTACCTGGGATATATCCAATCTCATCCCAAGAGCTGCTCAAGAGCCTCAATGAAGTCTTGCATCAAGAAGCCCCTTGGTGAGCTGGGTATGGTGGTGCAATTCCATATAGCCTCAGCTCTCAAGTTCAAGGCCAGCCTCAACTCTATGCAACACCCAGTATTATCTTTTAATATTTTATTTTTATTTATGTGTGCATGTGAGTGTGCCCAAACATGTGTATGCCACAGGTGTTGGTGGAAGTCAGGAAAAGGCATTGGTTCCCCTGCAGCTGGAGTTACAGGAAGTTGTGAGCCAGCCAACACCGGTGCTGGGAACTGAGCCTTGGGGGTCCTCCAAAGAACAGAAATTTGCTTTTAGTAGCTACTCTGTCTCTCCAGCCCAAAGACACAGCATTTTTTAAGCTGCTTGGTGGATGGCTCCTGGCTTGTGGCTCTTGTCTCTGTAGCTCTGCCTATGGGGACAGCCTCACTCCTGTAAATTTATCACAAGCCTTGTGTTTACTGGGAAGCCCCAGTCCCATAATGAGATCCTTAGAGAAGTAGTTCAGGGCCAGTCTTCCAGATGGGGAAATGGAGTTTTGGAGAGGCCAAGGGGCTAAGCCAATACTGCCAATATCTCAAACCTGAACGGAGGTACTGACAGCTCCAGTTGAGAGGAAGGAGTTGGTGGTGGTGGTGTGTGCATGTACGTGTGTGTGTGTGTGTGTGTGTGTGTGTGTGTGTGTGTGTGTGTGTCTATTTACATATGTTTGCAGGTACAAATGGTGACCAAAGGTTACTTTGGGATGTCATTTCTCGAGTGCTATTCACCTTGTGTTTTTTTATTTGGTTGTTTTGTTTTGTTGTTGTTTTTCGAGAGGTCTCTTGCTGGCCTGGAATGCACCAAGTAGGCTAGGCTGGCTGGTCAATGAGCCCCACGGATCCTCCCGTCTCCACAGCATACACCACTACCCCTGGCTTTTTGATGTGGGTCCTAGGGAACTCACCCAGATCTCATGCTTAGAAGCCAAGAACTTAACCAACAGAGCCTTCTACCCAGCCCCTCAACTTTGGTAGAGCTTGTTGTTTGAGTCAGGGCCTCACTGCAGGAGCCCTGGCTGGCCTGGAACTCACTATGGAAACCACACTGATCTTGAACTCACAGAGATTCACCTGTCTCTGCCTCCTGAGTGCCGGGTTCAAAGGTGTGCACCACCACACCCATCACCAATTTTGTGTTTTAATTTTTTTCTTTTCTTTTTAGTGGCAAATGCTCATTGAAAATAGTAACGGCTTTCATAGACATTTTCAAATAAGTACATCTGTGCCTCGACCACACCTACGTGCCCTCCCTTTTCTCCCCTCCCCCCCATAATTCCCATTCATCCCCACAGACTCCCTTCTACTTTCTCATACCACATGGGGTGTGACTTTATGTGCCCATATAAAACCTATGACTTAACGTGTGCATATAAAACTGAGGATCTACAGAGGAGAGGAAATAAGTGATATTTGTCTCTCTGAAGCAGACTGATTTCACTTAACTGGGACTTTTTTTCCTCCCATGCCAGCAAGTAAAAATGAGACAGCCATTCCAGATGTCCCCAAAGGTGGCCAATATCTCCATGGGGAGGGGGGGTACAACTTCCTTGCCTGCTCTGTCTTCCCCAATACCAGGCACCTCTGCGACCAACAGCGGGAGCTTCCACAGAGCAGACTCGAGACGAGAAAAACTCCCACCAAACAGAATAGCTCATGAGAGGCACAACTTTCCCCTTGGCAAGAGACACAGCCCTATGTTCCTAGGTCTAAGCCAACACCAAAGACCAAGAACTCAGGGCCTGCAAGAGGCACCTCTCTGGCTTCATCTGCAAAATGGAACACAGAGGTGCCTACCCCAAGAGGATTGTTGCAATTGTTGCAAGTCAGTGACGCCACAGTTAGAAAGGGCTCAGGGTAGTCCACAGGCAGAGCCAGCCTATGTCACTACTGATTCCAGGACACCTTCGAGAGGAAAAACTAGAGGCTGTGGAGATGGCCTAAAGTGTTTACGGGCAAGCCTGAGGACCTGAGTTCAATCCCAGGCACCCACCTAAAAAGCCAGGTGCAGCAATGCACTCTGTAACCCCAGCACCCCAGAGACAGAGGATCCCTTCGGCTCGCTGGCCAGACAGTCTAGACTAATTGGTGAGCTCCAGATCCAGTAAGAGGCTGTCTCAAAAAGCAAGGAAGAGTGATCGCCTGATGTTGACCTCTGACCTCCATATGCATACACACAACCAGTAGGAGCAGAGAACAAGAAACCACAAAGGACCGGGAGGCAGGTATGCACGCACGCGCGTGACAATATTTGCCCTTTATTTTTTTTAAAGCATTATTTGGGAGGGGTGCACATGACATGGAATGCAGATGGAAGTTGCGTGGCTTAGCCCCCCTGTAAACATCTTCACCCACAAGTATAAATGGAAGCCCTCGCCCACCTGCAGAGGCGCGTGCTCTCTGGTGCTCCTAGCAGAAAAGGCTCGTGGAGCCTGCCACACAGAGTGCGGCCCCGGGAGCTCCCACTCGCATCGGCACCCGCACCCTTCTGACTCCTGTGCCTATTTTTCAGGTTGGGCCCCTTTCAGTCAAAGGACTGTGGTTGTCAGAGCCTGGGACTCCTTAAGTGGCAAACGCCTTAGCCAGCAAAGCGCTAGGTGTGAGGTTAGAAAGTCCAGGGCAACGAGCGGACTGAGTTTTAGTCCCACACAAGTTCACACCTTCTGCCTGGCCCCAGCATCCCGAACCTGCCGCTGAGCTGTGCCCAGAAACGCCTTCCTGCTCTGGACCACTTCCTCCCCAAGAGCTGCGGGGGGGGGCACCTAAGCCCCCCCTCCCCTCCTCCTCCTCCTCACAGACCAAGGGCCATAGCCTGCGGGAAAATGGACTCTCTCCACCCTCCTCAAAGGACCTGGAGAGAAAGGGCTACCCGGAACTCTGAGAAGCAAACTCAAGGGCTTTACTGGCCGAGACCACCCTCCCAGACTCCGAGCCAGCAAATGAGGGGCTTCTTTTTGTCCGGATCATGGCAACCGCTGCGCTCTTTGTTGGCTCCAGTCACCGAAGTGGAGCTCCTGAGGAAGCCCCGCGCTTCCTGGTCCCTGCCACTGGCGGGAGGAGGGGCGCCAGATGATTTACTCTGGGAAGGTCCCCAATGCCATTAAATCACTGGAGGCTGCGACAGAATTAGCATTTTCCCCTACTCCCACTTCCCCACATCACAGAGCCACCCCTTCTCAAGACCCTGTGTAATGAGAAACAAATAGACCACTCGCCACTGCACGGGGACCGGGCAAGGCTAAGCCCTGGGACTTGCAAGCCAACAGCGCCGTCCCTACAATTGCAAACTTGTCACTAGCAAGGCTCTGGGAGGGAGCACCCTACCCACCCCACTTCACAGACAACCCCCCCCCGAAAAGCATCAAGGGTCAACAAAGCAAGGCTTGTCGATTTCCCCCAGGGGACGTGATCTGTAACTACATCACTAATTTCCAAAGCCACAGCATGCATAAACATCGTTTGAATGATGGGGCCCCCTGGTCGCTAAGCCGGAGGATTTGTGCTGACTCCAAGTACAATTCCGTATGCTTCAGCCCTCACGAGGCTCCAAGAAGTCCGCCCACCACTCTCCTTCCCGGGGTAACTGCCCACGCAGAAAGGGGGCACAGGCGACAGCGCTCGCGTGCCATGGGAGCATCTCCTCAAAGCTGAAGTCTCCCAAGCCCCTCTCCCAGGATCTCAGCCAGTCCAAGGTTGGTCCAGAAATGATCTGGAAAATGCAGCCAGTTCTAGACGAAGCTGGTTAACTCCCAACCAACCAAGTGTAGGCAGCTCTTTCAGGAACATCACCCCTGCTTTGGAGCTAAATATAGATTTAGCAAACTGTGTTCTCTTTATGTCCCTGGTGAGAACCGGTGGAAGGCATAGGCGACCAAGGACCCCAAGCATGGAAAAACTCTGCCTTGGTGGCTATGCTGACAGCGTCCTCAGAGGGCTAGGGATGGGTTCCCAAGGATGGCACATCCTCCCTCCCACCACAAGCCGCTCAGAGCCATGCACAGGCTTTTCCGTGGCTGGGTGGGGCTGGACTGGGTGAGGGGACTCGTTCGGGCACAAGACAAGAGAAAGGCAGCTTCCTCCTCCAAGGTTTCCCAGAACCGCTCTTGAACACAGCCAGGCGAACGCTGACCCCCATAGAGAGAGAAAATAGCCACAACACTGCAATTTTCAAGTCCGAGGGACTGTGCACTTTGGCAAACGCGTCTCAGGGCTTCCGCTCTGAGGAAGCGGCCTGGACCCCGTCAGTGCCCCACTCCAGGCCGCAGATCAGTGCCAAGAGCCAAACAGCTCGCGGCTGCTCATTAACCACGCCAAGGAAGAGCTCTCCACTTTAAGACCAGTGCCATCCTCCCGGGGCCCAGCCAAAGCCCAGGGCCGGCCACTATCTCTCCAAGTGGAAAGTCTTAGTAAATATTTGGGGTCACTTGAGGGCATCTGGGAGGAAGGCAATATTTACTTTTTCCCCATGCACAGTCATCCTTATAAACAAGTCGGCATCCAGGCTTGCTCCTAAGTGAGACCTCACCCAGGCAGTCAGAGCCGCAAAGTTAAGGTTGCGTTTTTTCCTTCTGCATTCTGGGTATCTGTGTGGTTGGTTGATTTAGGAACCGGGAAGGAATGCTCTCGGTCTAAAGCTACCTGCTCCCAAAAACGTGTGTTTTAAAGGTCTGGGGAACACAACCCTCGCGCGCACATGAACATGGCTCGTGACTGTCGCTTCTTCCCAGCCTTTAGAATTGTCTCCACTTGCCTCGGGTGGAGGAGGGGGAGGTACTGTCATTTTAGGATAAGCTTCCTCTACAACCAACATGTAGCAACACTGAGGTGGCCGAGCTGAGCCAGCTCCAGCCCAGGCTGCAAACAGCAAATACCTAGCTATTCTGACTTCCCGGTTCGCGGGCTTTAGGCGACAGCTGCGCTGGTCCCAGCCTGGAGCTCGGCTCCCCGATCCCGGGGCAAAGGCTTTGAACATCTACACGTTAGACATCACCAGATGCCTGCACGAACGACCCGGGGTTGCTGAACCATGCTCCCGGATCCTGCCGGCCCACGGGTCAGAGCGCTGGGGTGACCTGCGCTTCCAGGGGGCGAGCGGTGGGGTCACCTGGTTGCCTTCGGGAGCCACTTGGGGGAGTGGGTGCCTTTAGGAGGCTGGAGACAGAAGGACAACCAGGTGCGGGAGGGACTATGGCCAAACCAGACATCGCCGGCCGAGACGACCTCCAGGCCCCGCAGGTGTCCAGGCAACAGGACAGCGAGCGGTCCACGGTCACTGGGCCACGACATCCCCCGCAGCCCCCGGGGCCCAGGTGCCCGGCCGAGTGAGGAGGGGAATCTGGGGAGCCCTGCCTGTGGCTTCCGGAGCCCCAAAGGGATGCGAAGGGCAGCTGGGACTGGAGAGGAGGCAAAGGGGACGCGCGCGGGGCTTGGGCCGCCCAGTGCTTCCCAGCCCCGCCAAGAGCAGGAGGCGGCGGTCGCCCGGGACTTGGGACCCAGGCAGCAACTTTGCGCGCGGGGTCGGGGAGGGGACGCGGCCGCGTTACCTGCGCAGCGGAGCGCGCTCAGCGCCAGCAGCAGCCCGAGCGACGCGGCCGGGGCCCGCATGGTCCTCCGGGGAGCCGGCGCCGGGCTCCGCTCGCTCCTGCGCCGCCGCCTCCCACACCTCTCGGCTCCGCGCTCGGCCGCCGGCTGCAGACGGCGCCCGGGATCAGCGCCCGCCCGCCCTGCACTTGGCCCGAGTTGCGCGGCCCCCGCCGGCGCCGCGGCTCCTGCGCCCTAGCGCGCGTCCCATCCCGCCGCCGCCTCGGCCAGCGCCAGCTGCCGGCCGCCCCTCAAGCCAGCGCGAGAGTGAGCGAGCCGAGCAGGGAGGAGGGGAGGGAGGAGGGAGGAGGAGGGGAGCAGCCAGGAGGAAAGAGGAGGGAGGAGGACAGGAAAGGAGGAGGAGGGAGAAGGGGAAGGGAGGAGGGAGGAGGAGGGAACGGGAGGAGGAGGAATGGGGCTGGAAGGAGGAGGATGGAGTTGAGAGGCGAGGAGAAAGGGAAGGGGAGGGAGGAAGAAGAGGAATGGGGTCTAGAAGGAGGGAGGAAGAACGCACCCGGGGATAGAAAATGATAGAGAAAGGGGAGGCGGGAGGTGCCCCTCCCCTGCCCCAGGGCCAAGACACCAGGCGGCCACCCAGCGGTTAAGCAGCGGGATGTGCCACTCAATCCCAGGGTAGGGGGCAGGGCCGCAGAGGCCTGTGGAGACCAGAGCAGGTAGTCTCCTAGGGACAGAGAGACAGCGCAGAGTGTTAACTGGGTTCCCAGGGTGTGTTGGGAGTGCAACAATGGGCGTCCCCGAGGTCGAGAGGCAAAGCAACTACAGGAGGGCTCGCAGAAGACGAGTCTGCGAGGGACAGATTGCGACAAGGCACTTGATGGATGAGGTGCGGCCTGAGGGCCCTCAAGAGTGTCTGCCAGCACAGGGCAGACCAGGGCTCTCGTAGGGTGCTGGGTGTCTGCAGTGTGTTAAGCCCGTGCTACGAATTCCCCACCAGGGCGAGTCATCCATTCGTCCACGAGGTGAGCCAGGCTTCAGCCAGCATGGAAATGCAGTCGCAGGTAACAGAGGCCCAGAAACTACAGTCCGTCTGGAAGCACGGCTCCTAGGCGACAGGTTGAAGCAGGGACTTCTCTAGTCACCCTAAGAGACCCTAGAAGTTCCCTCCACCAGGCTGCAAGGCCAGTTGCTGTGGAGTCCGCCTACCTGGGTCCTGCTCTGCCTACCTCATCACACCTGCCACCAGTGTCTAGTGCCCCGGCTTTGGGTGGAAAAAACAGGTCAAACTTCAAATCGGTGAGCTGGGGTGATGCAGACTTCAGATCAGTGTCCTTAGCTGAGAACACAGCTCTGCCTGTAGAACCTAGGGCAGCCAGAACTCAGAAGCCTCAGTTTCCCAACCTGAAACACCATGGAAGTCCTGGCTACCTCTAGCTGGTGTCCCCAGTAATACTCAGGAAACCCCTGACCTGATCCGCCACCAAGGACAGCACGCACCCTCACGCTCCCCGGGGCAGCCATTAGCACTGGTGTCTGATTTCCCTCCAAGGGCGGGCATCGGAACACTGCAGCCTTCCCAGCTGGTGATGGGGTTGGCAGACCCTGCTTCATTAGGAGGGGCTCATTAGCCCAGGAAGAAAAGAGCAAGAAGCAGGTGCCTGGTCCTAGGCCAGGTTGGTTACCAGGAAGGAATTGGGCTCTGCCTTCCACGGGAGCCTATGTCCTGGCCAAGGCGCTCCTGGAAACAGCATCAGCGGCTGGAGAGCGGCTTCTCCCTGGGTTTGGAGAGTCTATCTGTCCCCTGTCAGGGACTGTGCCTGTGGGGGTGCTGCCCAGCCTTGGGACCTTCAGTGTGTTGCTCCTGACACCCCCCCTCACTTCCTCATGAGTACTGCTGAGTTGAGCACCTACTGTGTGCAAGGCCTAGGCTGAATGGTGTTGGCTCAGAAAGGAAATGCAACAGGCCCGCCTCTCCTGAGGATCAGGGGGGTAAAGGGCAGCCCCATGGTGCAGGTACCTCAGGCTGCAAACACAGCCGCAGGAAGGCCATGGTGGACTTGAACGGGAGCTAGGATCTGTGACCCAAGAGAAATTAATGTTATAAAAAAGGGGGGTCAGGACAGACTTTGATGATCCCCCATGGAAGGCCTCACCCTTCCTATGGTGCAGATGAGGGATGGGATGGGGGTAGGTGGGGGGCATGGGAGGATGGGAGGGAGAGGGAACTGGGATTGATATGCAAAATAAGATTGTTTCTAATTTAAGTTTAGAAAGGAATAAGGGGGGTCAGGAGTGGTTCTGTGCCTTCATTGGTGGAGGGATAGCATGGCGGAAGGCCACAAGCCAAGACTCAGAAGCTCCCAGGTGTGATAGGAGGCATCAGCTACCTTACCTTCCCCCACACACTTCCACTCAGAGGCGCCCCATCACGCCCAGAGAGCCCCGTTGTCTATCCTGGGTAAAGCTGGACTGGAATGCTCTCTCCGACTGACCCTTGTAGGTGATGATTTAACCCCACAGAGAGGAAGAAGGGGTCTGTTTTGTGAGATAGCAGAGAGAGAGAGCTGCTGTGTGACTTTGTATAAACTCCCACCCCTTTCTGAGCTCCCTGAGAGTGGGAGCTCGGCTTTGGCCTGTGCCTTCACTGGGTAACTATTTCTGTATGTTAGCCAAGCCTGGGTTTCAGACGGTGTTCATGGAAATTCTACGTAGAGGAGGGAGGCCTGGAGGTCCCAGAAAGGCCTAGGAGTTGACAGTATAACCAGGAAGCCCCATAGCTCCCTTGGCAAATCTGTCTTTTCACTCCTACCCAGACTCAAACCGCTGAGTCTTGCCTCCAGCCTGATGGCCTGGGAACACCAGGCAGGGCCCCCAAGGTTCTGTGCACACGTGGAGAAGTTGAGGCCAGAAATGACACGCCCCCGCCCCTGGTTCTGTAGTATAGGGAGGGAGAGCTAGCCTGGCCCCAGGTGTGGCGCTCCAACTATCCCTACCTAGAAGGTGACTGTCCTGTCCCGATCCTCCCAGGCCTGCCTCTAAAGAGCCGCCCCCATACCCCTAGGCTGCGATCAAAGAGCAACATTGCCATCTTGTGGCCATAGCTGACACTGCGTCTCTAAGCACCACAAACGCTTGCCTCAGGAACATTTGTATAAAAGGAATAAAAAAATGCGCTAAGAGCTGAGCGTTGGCGGCAAAAGCCTTTAGTTCCAGCACTCGGGAGGCAGAGACAGGCGGATCTCTGTGAGTTCCAGGCCAGCCTGGTCTACAGAGCGATTTCCAGGACAGCCTCCAAAACAATACAGAGAAACCCTGTCTCCAAAAACCAAAAAAAAAAAAAAGAATGCGCTAAGAGTCCAGTATTTCGGGTATTTCAAGATCTCCATTACAGGATGGAGAGAAGGCCCTCTTTTCTTTTCTGAGGTGTTTCAAGCCTCCGATTCCTCCTGCCTTCTCCACCTCTAGAATGCTAGGGTGACAGCCTTGCACCTACAAATGTATGTGGTGTTCTGGATCCACATCCCAGCCTCTTTCCTGGCTTTATTCTACAGAGCTCTTGTTACCACTCCCCGCTGGAATGCCACCTTCTATTCATCCGTTCTATCTGAGGACTTGGCTAGACCAGGTTTCACACACGCCCCCTCCCCCCAGTTCATAGTCATACACAATAATAGCTTTTTTAAAAATTGAGACAGTGTCTCACTGTGCAGTCCTAGCCGGCCTAGAAAGTACTATGTAGACAAGGTTAACCTCAAACTCACAGAGATGGGCTGCCTCTGCCTCCCAAGTGCTGGAGTTGAAGGTGTGAGCCTCCACATTGGGAATACTGTGTGTGTGTGTGTGTGTGTGTGTGTGTGTGTGTGTGTGTGTGTGTGTGTGTTCAGAAGGGATTGGAGGTTCATGTAAAGGCCACATAAGAAATGTGCATGCATGGGCACGCATAGTGGGGGTGAGGTATTTAAACAGGAAATGCCTTGCAGCCCCTCCCCTGCTCAGCAGCAGGACAGAAGGAGTATAAGAAAGAGTAGGTCGGGGACCTGGAGGGATGCTTCAGAAGTTGAGAGCAGTGCTGTCCTTCCAATGGACCCATTCACAACCATCTGTAACTCCAGCTTTAGGAGGATCCGGCCCTCTACTGGTCATTGTGGGTACTACACACATGTGGTGCACAGTCAAAACACCCATAAATACATAAAATAGTGATTTTAAGATAATTAAAAAGAGTCAGCAGTGAAGGCACCCCCTGGTTGGGACTTTAGAACAAATTAAGATGTACTATAAAGAGAACTAGGCTGATAGTCACGCGTGAGGCTAGAGTGTATATATATACACACTCAAGGTGGCAGAATCTGCATTGTCCACCTGGACCACCGGGATGGGCTCCCTTCAGCAGCCTTTCAAATAGCTGCGCACTTTGCAGCCCTGGCCTCGCCCACCCAAGTGTAAGCTAAAGAAAGGGCAGGGCGAGCAAAGGCTCCTCTCCTTGACTGAACGAGCGAGCGGCAAAAGTCCTTCTTGACGCCTTGTTGAGTGAGGGTGTGAAGGGAAGGGCTCTGGTAACCAGGTCCGACGGTGCCCACCACCAGCTGCGGGCGGCAGAAAGCAAGACAGACCCTGACGTCGTCAGCCACCATGCCACCTGCAGCAGGGCTGACCCCACACAGGCACGCTCTGAGATGATGACGTCATCTGCTGCCCACGCCTCGCGGCCCGAAGCAGCCTGGGTGACAGACACAGGATCGGGGAGACCCCTGAATGGACGGTCAGCCGTGAGTACCTAGCTCCCTGCAGAACAACTCAGAACGTGCGTCAAAGGGTGGAAGGAAAACAAAACACAAAAGAGCATCTTCTATTGTCTTGACTTCCAAGTAGCTTTCCAAATCGCCTGTTCCCAACAGAGATCCAAGACACAGGCACTGAGATAGCAAAACCTCGGGCCCAAGCTGGAGAGTCTTAGCGTGCGCTCCGGCCCTTCTCCCTTCACTCCGTATCCACCCCGCCCCAAGTGAGGGCATCACGTGACAGCATCGCTGCCCCCTCGCTTCTGCCAAGTTCTCTATTCCGTTCAGGGCGTGTCTCCTGCCGCGTAAGTATTCCTCTCTAGGTGACAATTTGAAGGACGCATGAGGCCCTGCTCTTAGAGTAGTCCTTGTTCAGCTTAATCAGTTCCCCTGAGGCGAAAGGAGGGGCCACCTGCAGCGTTTCACTGGTTTGGGGCTGGAGTTGCAGAAGGAGAGAGGGAGGGGAGAGAGGAGACGAAAGGGGGTGGGCAGACGGCCCCGTGGGTAAGCGCACTGCTGTGCGGCCATGAAGCACCGAGTCTGAATCCCTGGCACCTGCGTAAAACTCCAGATGTGACCACCAGTGTCTGTAACCTTCCCATTGTGGGGCAGAGACAGCTAGAGAGCCTAGCCCAAAACAGGGACGTCCTGTTCATAAGAGTCCCTGCCTCAAGACAGTAAGGAAAGTGACGAAGGACACTTGATGTCCTGCTTCAGCCTTTGTGTGGGCAAATGCAGGCAGGGACACGCGCGCGCGTTGACTGTGCTGTTTTACTTGTGCGTGGTCAGCCCTCGGGGGGTGTGGCAGTGCGTGGTCAGCCTTTAGGGTCAGCCTTTAGGGTGTATCTGTGGGAGCCCAGGCCTCAGCGTGCAGCTTCAAAGCCACACTGTCGGGGCAAAGCACCAAAGCAACTCAGGGGTTGCCCGATGCAAGCCCATAAAGATGGACACATTCAAATTCCCACTCATTCGTGGCAGTGGCTACTTCACGACTCCAGACCCAGCTTCTCTGCCTCCTTGAAACCCTGCTTGTGAGCCTTAGCCTTTAACGGTGGAGCTACATCCCAGCTCTTCCACTAAAGATCCCCGCAGTGGGTATTAGCTTGTTCTCTACTCCAAATATGTATCAAGATGTTTAGAATGAAATTTGCATATTTTGGGAGATCATTAACACCTGCAATGTCATCATCTAATTTTTTTTCACTTTTTAAATATTTATTTTATGTGTATGAGTGTATGTGCACTACATATGTGCAGTACCCATAGAGGCCAGAAGGGGGCACCAAATCCCCTGGAGCTGAGGTTACAGCTCTTAACCTCTGCTGCCACCACTGCTGGGGTTGCTGCTGCTGTGGATACCGCTGCTGTCTTGGTGCTGGAGGTCTACCCAAACCTGGAATGCACTAAGCCTGTGTTCTGAGTATCTTGCCAGGCTCTCTCACAGCGTTTGAATACAGACCCTCTGGAGACATCTAGCATCCTTCTGTCTGCACCTGGGGACTGGAGCCTCAGGACACCACGGGCTTCTCCCATCTGCATGCCCTCTCTCTTGACCACAGCTGCCTATGTACATTTTAATTAATTTTCATCCTGCATGAATTCTATTTATTCTCTCTTCAGGAGCACTTCCTGTGGGAAAATGAGAGGGCATTTAGTGTCACACCAGTATTCGTGCTAATTAGCTTCTAGGGTGTGAGGAGCCCACAGCCCTGTGGTGATTCAGGAAGCAATCCTTCAACCCAGATCAGGGTGGGGAGACCTTGGTATCGTCTGTGGAAGGAAGGAAGGTGCTGGACTCCTGGGGTCTCAAGTGCTCTTCTGAGAGAACCCAGCTGTAAGCAAATGACTTGTCTTATCACTGCTTCTAGCCAACAGGGAACTAACTGTGAGTTTCCTCCTGAAACTCCTGGCCACAGGACTCAGCAATACCATATTCATCATGACAAACCCCTGAGTGAGGACTTGGGGCTTGCAGGGTCTGTGGCTTCAGAACCAGCTGGTGCCTGATGCAGAATCTTCAAGGTTCACTCAAAGCTGCTTCTCAGCAGTAGAAGAGCAGGGACTGTTGTCAAGAAGTAAGGTCACAGGGATGATAAAATGACCAAAAAGCCTCCTTGAGGGCGTCTGGCTAAGAGAGCAGAGCCTACTGAACACAAATAAATCTCTCTTGACCTTGATAATGAACTCTTACTGCAATTGCCCCTTTAGTGTTTACTTTTCCTTAAAATAGGCTAAGATGTTGAGGTCTGGGGTGATTATACTCCCCAGCTGACAGCTGTTAGACCTTCCCTGGTGTTTAGGGGTTTCCTTTTTTTTAAAGGTGTGTGTGTGTGTGTGTGTGTGTGTGTGTGTGTGTGTGTGTGTGTGTGTGTGTGTACATGAGTGCAGTATCCACAGAGGCCAGAAGAGGGCGTCTGGTCCCCTGGAGCTGGAGTTACAAGCACTTGTGATCCATCAGACATGGGTGCTGGGAACCAAACTCGGGTCCTCTGTGAGAACAGTAGCTCTTAACTGCTGAGCCATCAGCGCCACCTTTGGGATTTACCATGAGTAGAACTGGTTGAGCTAGTCACACAAAGAGGAGAGGGTGGACATTCGTCTATGTAGTGGCAGAGGCGGTGGCAGCCACACCACCGGCAGTGGCAGGAGGGGAGCTGGAGAGTTCCAGGCAGTACCTGGGACAGATGCAAGGAGTTCGGAACAGAGGTGAGAGCAAAAACAAAGATGGGCAGAGGAAGTGAGGAGGAAACGCGTAAGGGTGGAAAGTACAGAAGCCACAGAGGAAGGCATGCGGAGACAGATTAGGGCTCTTCATGTCCACAGGGTGAGAGGGCACCAGCTGCTTCCCTCAGAAAGAAGAATAATGGAGATGGGTAGCGGTGGTGGAGCATGCCTCTAATCCCAGCACTTGTGAGGCAGAGGTGGGCAGATCTCTCTGAGTTCAAGGCCAGCCTGGTCTACAAAGTGCAGTCCAGGACAGGCTCCAAAGCTACACAGAGAAACCCTGTCTTGAAAAAAAAACAAATCAAGCCAAAAATAAATAAAGGAAGGAAGGAAGGAAGAATAATGGAGATTTGTGGCACATGGCCACTCTCCATTCTAGTCCTGCATCTGTGTCAACCCATATAAAGCAAGGTCATCCCCACTGGCCAGGGCTCAAACCATGGCCTTGAACCTACAAGTATAGGGACAAAGAGGGGCAAGGGGTCTCATAATAGAACAAGATCTCTGTGTGGCACTATAATGGTAACTGACCATGTCAGCAACAGTTAGCAAAGCTGCCTAACAAACATCCTGGCTCAGCGGCCTCAGGAACACCTTGTTTGTGTTTTCACGCCTGCCCTCTGATAAAGGGTCAGCTGCCCTAGGCTGGTGTCAGCCAGACATTCCTGGCAGCCATGAGGACTCCAGGATCCCAGCATCTCGTACTGTTCAACATAGCACAACGAACCTCAGGGGGGCAGGTCTGGGCACAACAGACATTCCCACAGACCACCAGCATCCTGCCCACAAATGTCTAATTGGCCAAGTGTGCCAAGCACCACAAACAACAGAGTGGGAGGGAAACGCACCCTCAGAGAGAGGAGCGGCAACGCTGGCCACGGACAGCGTCTCTTGCAAGCCGCCACCACAACTGTTTCCAGCAAAGAGCATTGGTCCTTTCTCAGTTTTAAGGTACATTTAGCGTGTGTCTGTGTGTGTGTGTCTGTGTCTGTGTGTGCGTGTATGTGCTCATGCGCATGCACACACACTTGCCACTGCACAAGAACAGAGGTCAGAGGACAACTTGCTAACGTCAGCCTCCTCTTTCTACATGTAGGTCCTGGGGACCGAACAAGGTAGTTGGCCTTGTCAGCAAGCACTTTCACCTGCTGGGCCATCTTACCAGACTCCAAGGATCTTTTTTTTTTTTTTTTTTTTTTTTGGTTTTTCGAGACAGGGTTTCTCTGTATTGTTTTGGAGGCTGTCCTGGAACTAGCTCTGTAGACCAGGCTGGCCTCGAACTCACAGAGATCCGCCTGCCTCTGCCTCCCGAGTGCTGGGATTAAAGGCGTGCGCCACCAACGCCGGCTTCCAAGGATCTTTATTCTGAATGGCCAGTTGGAATTGAATCTCGCTTAGTATAGAACCAAGGAGAGGCATTTGAAGAAAACACCCATTTTTGTCACCAAGGCCAGTGACACGGGCTGCCCCCACCACATCCCTCTCCCCTCCCAGGATGTAACCCCAAATTGAACTGTTTCTGTAAACAGGTATAAAAGGAACCCACCAAGGGCTGGAAAGGCTGAGAGAGCATCTGCTGTGTGAGAGTGCAGAGTAGGCTCCTCGGGAGCCAGGACTCAACCTCGCGAGGCACACAGGGTGACTCTTTGCATGCCTTCCCTTTAGTTCTAAAGGTCCAACCCTGTGCCACAAGTGTCTCCGTGACTTCCGCAGAGGGGTGTTTGATTCATCCCAGCTCTACAAACGAGGACAGCAGGACTCAGAGATGTCAAGAAAGTGCATCGAGATCACACAGCTAGGCACAGTGTCCTTTGCACTTTCACTCTGGCCCTAGCTTTCTCCCCAGCAGGAGACACATCTCCCTGCAGCAGCCAAGCTTGGCTCCTGGGGCTCTCAATACAGCTCACAGGAGGGAAAAAAAGAGGCTGTAAACACCAAATATAACCACTTGAGGAGCCGACGGCAGGGCCGCAGACAGCGCTGCAGACAGCCAGTTACATAACAACTGCTGAGGTTTCCGAAACCATGAGGCTCAGCGCAAGGCCGGCTTCCCTAAGCGCTCATTCGCTCTTCTTCCACTCCTTAGACACACTTGTTCTGCCGCAGGGACCCGCCCAGCATCACCGTGGAGTCCTCAGCCATGTGAGGCCGGCACCCGGGGCAGGAGACAGGTGGCCGCATAAATGAGGAGGAAGCTATAAGAAGAAAAATCAGGGTCAAGAGTCAATAGGGGTGTTTTTAGAGAGGGAGGGGTGGCTTAAGCAGGATAGGGGCAGAAAAGGGGACATCAGCATCTCAACAGAGAGCAAGGAGGTCCAGCAGCAGAGGTCCGGGCGTTGGTGGTGCTCGCCTTTAATCCCAGCACTTGGGAGGCAGAGGCAGGTGGATCTCTGTGAGTTCAAGGCCAGCCTGGTTTATATAGCCAGTTTCAGGACAGGTTCCAAAGCTAGAGAACCCCTGTCTTGAAAGACAGAGAGAGAGAAAGACAGAGACAGACAGAGAGAGACAGAGAGGGAGGGAGGGAAGGATCAGCAAGGCTGGGGGCAGCCCTTGCAGGGGCAGGGGCAGAATGTGCAAAGACTCAGCATGAAAGCGGCCCATTGGAGATACACGGCCAAGAAGAGGCTCTGCAGACACTGGACATGAGGAACCGGCAGACTCCTGCCCCTCACCCTCAGGGCTGGGGCAGGACGTTATGTGGCCTCGTATGACCCAGGTGAAAACCAGGAAAGCGGCTCTGTGACCCTCAGAAGACCTCGAGTTATCACTGGGTGGTCCAGCTCACATCTGGAATCCCAGCACTTAGGAGGTTGAGGCCTGGGGAAAGCTGTGGGTTGGAGATACTGAGGCAAAAATCAAAACAAAAAAACAACTCCAGATACCTTCTGGAGCCCCAAGTGTGAAAGACTCAGGCCAGGGACAGCACCTGCCAATGGCTTGGAGGACAGAGGGGACAATGGGACCAAAAAGCCCTCTGGACTGAGATGCAGCCCAGAGGACAGTCAATGGGAAAGGGCACCTACACCCCAGTCTTGGTCCCAGGAGAGGCCCCTTTTCACCAATTGTCCTCTCTGCCTAGAGAACCCTTCCTTTGGGTCACACATGGCTGGCACCTTCCCAGCCTCCAGGTTCCCCTAGCTGACCACCCAGCTGTTCCTCTGCCATCGGGGTTTCATTCTTCTCCTGGATTCTGTTATGTGGTCAGACTCACGTACAAATGGCTGGCGAGCTTGATGTGTGAGCTACACATCACAGGGACTGTGCTGCTGGTTACTTCCCGGTCCTAGAAGGGTCCTGGCCTGGAAAGATACTCAACAAAACAGAAAGATTGGAAAATTCCTCTGATGGGCTGCTGGGTGTTTTGATTTCTTCCACAGGGAAGGGTGGGGGAGAGGGAGAAAGGAAAATGGAATAATTCATAGAAAAATTAAAATCTGAAGACAAAGTGGGGCGTGCATTTGCATAAAGACTAGCTTCCGATTTTTAATGTCGCCCACCTCCACAGTGAAGGTGGCAGCCACCCAGGCAGGGCCGGAAGTGGCTCAGCCAGCCATGTGCATGTCACAGGGGAGTCAGACCCCTCCCGAGGAATCCTCAACCATCCCAAAGCAGTCTTGACGCTTGCCACGTCATTTATGCACAGCTAAGTTCAACCTCAAACACCTTTCCGGTTCCCTCCTCCTCATCCATCCAGGGCAAGAAAGCTAAACTGCTGATTTACCCAGATTCCCCTGCAGATCTATTTCTGGACCAGAGATTATCTGCAGACCCCAAAGAGTGCAGACACCTGATCATGTCCCACCTCCTCTTCCTGCTTTAAACAAAGCTTAGGTGACTAGAACCACAGAGGTCGTCCCGCGATCCTGGGAAGACCAAGAGACTCAAGAGAGTTATCTGCCTGGTCCTCAGATGATTGAGGGCCTAGCACGCAAAGGCCCTGAATTCTGTCTTCAGTGCCACATAAACTAAGCATAGAGCAGGAGGGTCAGGAGCTCAAGGTGGCCCCCAGCTACAGAGAAGCCAGCCTGAGCTACATGAGACCCATCTCAAACACACACAGCTAACCCTGGCCTGACTCCTTCAAAGCTTTTGTGTCCAGGCAGCCAAAATCCTGAGTTTCTACCCATTAGTGGAGGGATGTGACGGGACATCATGCTAGCAAGGACCTGACATTTCTGACTGTACTGGTTGGTCCTACCCCAGCCTGTAGGATGAGAGCCAAGCCCGGAACTCTTGTGTGGCTCCGCCTCAGAGACGGCTGGCTAAAAATAAACCCGGGGTCTGAAGACAGAACATTTAAAATGACACTGTCACTTTGACAGAGTGGCCGACAGAGCCACCATGAACAGACCTCTGCCTCCCACGAGGAGAGCTGAGACACCAGGATGGAAGAGGACAGGTAGGTGGGAAAAGACAGGAAGGGCTGCCTAGCCAGAAACCCCGGCTCAGAACTCCCATAGCACCCAGCACCCCGTCAGTCCCCATATTGCTGTCATGAACTCAAACAGTCAAACAGAGGTGCTGACCCCCAAATTCAATTTGCAAGATCAACCACGCAGGAAAGTGGGACTAATAGAACTCTTACAGCCTGAGTCAGAAAAGAAAGCAACAAATTATGGGACACAGACTTTGCAAGAGCCTGGATTCCCACAGGGGTGAGCGAGGCACAACTGGATCATTTGGCGCACTGGTAAAGGGCACTGGTTGCTATTGCAAAGGACCCAAGTTCAGTTCCCAGCACCTACATGGTGGCTCCCAACCATCCCGAACACCAGTACCAAGGGATCTGATGCCCTCTTCTGGCCTCCATGGGCACTGCATGCGTATGGTGCACATGTATATATATATATATATATATATATATATGCAGGCAAAGCGTTCATGCACATACAATAAAAATAATAAGTCTCAGCCGGGCGGTGGTGGCGCACGCCTTTAATCCCAGCACTCGGGAGGCAGAGGCAGGTGGATCTCTGTGAGTTCGAGGCCAGCCTGGTCTACAGAGCGAGGTCCAGGACAGCCTCCAAAGCAATGCAGAGAAACCCTGTCTCGAAAAACCAAAAAAAAAAAAATAATAATAATAATAATAATGTCTCTTTTGAAAATGGGCTGGCATATAACTCAGTGATATAGCACATGAGGCCCCAAGTTTCATTCCCTACACCATCAAAATAAATAAATAAAACAAAAAGGGGGAACAAAAAGAAAGACCCACAGATACATCCAGGGTAGAAACATAAAATCGTGTCGATCCCTAGAAATCACACAGGAAGACCGACTCAGAGCTCCCACCTCCACAGTGCCCCATCTCCCTCTGGGAACCTGTGGGGGCATATGTGACACAACGGGGTTGGGGAATCAGATGGCAAAGGGGAGAGAAAATGTGGCCACAGGGATGGCCAGGGCTACAGCCACCAAGGAGGCTCCTCTAATAGCAGGAACAGGCTGGGAAGGAGGCTCTCCCAGAACCTCTAGGAGCCAGCCCTGTGCGCACTGATGGGACCTCCTCAGGCTCTGACCTCTGAGCTAGGAGCCACTGGTGGCTTCAAGCCTGTCCCAGTGACCCATGGGAAACTGCAAAAGGTCCTTCCAGGCTGGGCATTGGTGGCACACACCTTTAATCCCAGCACTTGGGAGGCAGAGGCAGGTGGATCTCTGTGAGTTTGAGGCCAACCTGGTCTACAGAGCGAGTTCTAGGACAGCCAGGGCTGTTGCACAGAGAAACCCTGTCTCAGAAAACAAAAACAATACAAAACAAAAGGTCCCCTCAGTGCTCAGGTCCCCAAGCTCCCCGGCAGCACAGCTGGTGGGGCTCAGGCAGCCTGACCTTTCAGGAAAGCCATCGTTCTGTTGACAGAGGCACAGGAGGCCAGGCCTCTGTCACTTACCTCTTTCCACAGGAACACAGAAACAACACAGGAACATGGTGGGAAGGCTTGGTGGGAACAAGCCAGATGATACCACCAAGCATCAGGTAAGACAGCCAACCAGGAATGACAGGGCACAGCATACAGAGGGGCTGGGTGCTCCTGTGTCCTGAAGATCAGCTGTGATAGGAAAGCTACCAAGGGATGAGCTGGGGTCTGTGACTAGCTGGCACAATCCACCCAGTCAGGCCTGGGTAGCAGGGAGGTCCAGGGTGTGGGGAGGCCCAGACACTGACCTAACACAAAGTAGGACCATTGCTAAACACCAGGAGTGCAGGAAACACCATTATACAACTGGGCTAGGACACAAGATTCCACAGCGCAGCCATGAGCTGACATGGGTACAGCCAGCCACACATGGGTGTGCAGTCGCCTCAGAGAAACAGAAGTCTCCTGTGCATGTACAGGTGTGCATGGCACAAGTTTATTTCATAAAATTCTTCATAGCACTTTTCCCTTATAGACTTAAAATCCAGGACATTTTCAAAAGGTTTTACATTGTGCTCAGTTTAAAAATATATATATACAAAACAATCACCAGGATTTGCGACACACGCTAGATGAGAAGCACCGTCGAGTCCTGACGACCAAGCCTGAGACTCCGTTTACAAGTGCAGAGGACAGTTACAACAGAAAGAGTCCAGGAACTAAGAGACAGCATGAGGCCATCTCCCTCTGAGGTCAGGCAGCTCCATCCCTGAAGGACTCCAGGATCCCAGTATACACCTAAGCAGTGGCACGGGTGGCATCCAGGGGTTCAAGTGCCCCCCCAACACCAGATCGTCAATTACCTTTAAAACATCTGACCTGTTCAAACACTGTGTTATCAAGACCCAAAAATGGGCAAAGACACTCGCCAGCAGAGGGCACTCGCCACAGCAGAGAGCTCTTGGCTGGCTGGGTGTCACTCACAATTCCCTAGAATGGTGTTCTGGCCATGGCAGACAGTATATGAGCCATCAGCCCAGGGGTCCCAACAGCCAGCTGTGAGGCGGTGACAGGCACGCTGGGCCAGGTGCCCTGGCTTCAGTCAGCTCTTGAGAGGACAGTACAGCTGAGGGAGCCAGGCCAGTTAAGGACAGGAGGTATAGGTGTCATTTCACCTTCACAGAGCAAGATGGGACAGTGGGCTCATGAGGCTTAGGGCCACATCGCTCCTCCGGTGTGCTGTCACCAAACGCCCCTGCAAGGCTGTGTGCCGACCGTGCCGACCTACAGCAGCAGGGCTGAGCAAGCCTCGTGCGCCCTTGTAGTCTCTGAAGGCCCGGCACATCCTGATCCCCACCAATGACTCCGAAACAGGAACGCTATTTCCGAGCCCGCGGAATGTGCAGTGCCCAGGGCCATCTGGAGCAGTTGCTGTCTCTAAGCGTCCCTAAGTTCCATCACGTGCACGGCTGGACGGTGTGCGAGCCGTCGGCTCAGAAGTCCTGCAGCTCAGGGATGTTGCGGTACAGGTCCAGGGTCTCGGGGTTGGAGAAGGCCCCCCGGTGCTCCACAGCCCTCCCAGCCATCACCTGCTTCACCGCCACCTCCACCTTCTTGCCGTTGAGTGTGTACTGTGGGGAGGCAGGAGACAAACAGACGTGTGTTTAAATCGGAGGCGACACGGCCCAGCCTCGCCTCAGGTTTCTGCCCACATTTTCTTCCAGAAAGACCCATGAAACCAGATACACGGTGGCTTCAAACACATGCCACAGCACCTGCAGACACCGGAGGGAACCTATTGGAAAGGACGTCAGAAGCAAAGCTGACACCATGGGAACCTGCCATGTGACCCCGTGCCTGTGTCAAGATCACATGAGCATGTGGGTGTGTGTCTCCAATGCTGTGCACTGCACCAGACCCACAGCCAGGAGCCCTGGAGTGGGCACGCCAGGTGCCACATGGCCCCTGACCAGAGTGACACCACGCCTGCCTCAGATGTCACCCCCTCTGACAGATCTCCCCTGTCCCTGTGCTTTCTTCAGATGTGAAACAGACCTGTCCCTGGCCAGAAGGCTGTCAGGAGGACCAGGCTACTCATTCGCTCGCACACGCTCACACTCGCACACTCACTCATACACTTGCTCACCCACACACTGATTCACTCGCTCACACACTCACACATTCTCACCCAGTGTGCACCTCAGGCTCTCTTCCTCCCCACCCCCAGGTGGCTATGAGGACACAGCCAAAACTTTCCCAGGCAGAGGGAAGGCCGCCCAGGTGGTACTTAGTCAAGACATGGCTTGACTATTCCCAGCATGCCCCCACGAAGTCTCACCCAGCTCAGGCCAGCTGAGTCCATCTCTGCACGTTTGCTCCGTCTGCCCAGGGAGCCCCCAAGCCGGAAGCCCAGTGGCCCCCCTCATCTAGTGAGCAGCAGCCTACAGGCATGGAATGGCAGCCTCACAGCAAGTATGGATAACTGCAGCTCACACACTCGCACACATGCGCACATGTGTGCACACGCATGCCTCTATTCCCCACTACAAACGCAACTGAGCTAGAATAGGGCGCCTTCAGAGGCCCCTTCCCCAGGACCCACAAAACCCCCAGCATGCACACCTGCAGCCCCCTTCAGAGTTCACGCTCCTACAGCTGTCTGCAGGGCATACTCGGGCCATCAGCCCCAATATGGCATCCCACGGAAGCCGCTGAAAATGCCATCGTGAGGGAGAAGGTGGTTGCTAGGCAACATGGTACCCATATAGAAGTAAGAGCAAGCTGTAGTCACCCCGGCCTTCATAGGCCCAGGTCAGAGACAACCTACCGGAATGCCTCGAGTCTCCAGGATGAGGCTGGGCACATGGCGTGCCGACAGACCAAGGCGGATGGCATCACGGATGCGCTTAACGAGGTCAGGCTGGAAGGTGTGCCCAGACACCATCTTCAGAAACAGGACCACCCGCTCCTCTCCATCCCTGTTGTACTGGGGGACACACAGGCTGTCCTCCACCTCGTCAAAGGCTTCCACTGTGGAAGCAGAAAGGAAACAACCTCACAAGAAGCTCTCTACAGACCACCATGCCATATCACCAGTCAGAAAGGGAGGGCACCGGGCCACCCGGTGTGAGGGACGCCTGCGTGAAGGTGTACGTCATACATACTAAGATGTCGCTGACGGGAGAAAGGGGCCAGGCATGGGAGGAAGTGAGTTCAGGTCACTCACCTGGCTACACTGACTGGCACTACCTGAGGCTCAGATCTCATCAGCATGACAAAGGAGGCCATCTCCCCAAGAAGGGTGGCTCTGGGGCCTGGGCTAGGACCAAGTGCCTAGGCCAGAAGCTCTGGTGTCCTGTACAGTGCTGTGTGACCTTCAGCATTCACACACCCTCTCTGTGCCTCTGTTTCCTTACCCAGAAAGCAGAGATAAGATTAACCAATGCTCTGAGCTTTCTCTGAAGATGTAAACCTGAAGAAAGGTCAAGGCCAAGGGGCCTTCACCTTTCTGAGGTTTTAGGAGGTACCAGAGTATGGCCAGAAAGAAAGGCATGCATGGATGTCCACCCTTCCCCACGACATGGATGTCCACCCTCGCAAACTCTTTGGGAATCAGGATCCTGGTGCCCGTGAGGCCACCCTGGACCCAAATGAGAGCAGCAGAAGTGCACGAACCAATGTTGTAGATCTCCGAGCTGCCAAAGCGCACTCCGTTGGGGTTGAGGGTGCCATCACTGCAGAGGCAAGAGGCACATGGCTAAAGCATGTGGTGACGGCCATCCCTCTTAGCAAGTGCCACGCCCAACAGTAAGGCTCCTCCCCTAGCAACCAACTGCTCCCTGCTGCCCTCTGACCTCTCACTTCACAGGACATGTCCCCCATGCCTCAGGGGAATGGCAGGAGGAAGGGACACCTCACCTCCGGCCCAGCATGACGATGCCTCCTGTCTTAGGATTGATCCTGCAGTAGTCGCCATGTGCCCAGATGCCTACAAGAAAGGCGGGACAGATGGTGACACTAACGGATGGACTAGGTAGGATACACCCAGACAGACACCTGAGGCAGGGACAGATTTCCTAAGTTCAAGAACAAGTAGTGCATGGCTGATCAGGCGCAGAGGCCAGGGAGGGGGAGACAGTGAACTGCATGCGTCAAATACGGTGGCACCTGCCTGTGACCTCAGCACATGTGACTGCACATATGTAGTTTACACAAAAGGGTGTTAGCAGTGTCTGTCCACCAAGGCTACTTGTTCCAATCGAGGCAGGAGGAACCAGAGCCACAGAGAGCAGGGGCCTCTACAGGGCAGCCTGACAGGGTGAACTGCAGTGATAGCGTGTAAGGGTGGCGTGGGTGGCGCGTCGGGCGTGAGTCAGCCTGCTGCACAGCAGCACCCTCCTCTGTCTCCAGGCCTCCCTCCAGCCGCCACTTCACTGTGACCAGCAGACAAGCCCCGGACAGAGGCAGGCAGGCAGCCCTCCGCCCTCCGCCCTCCGCCCTCCACCCTCTACTCTCTACTCTCATCCCCTCCGCCCTTCGCCCTCTGCCCTCTGCCCTCCGCCCTCCACCCTCTGCCCTCATCCCCTCTGGCCTCATCCCTTGTCCCTCGTCCCTCTCCCTTCTCCCCAGAGACTCCTGTGGCTCTCAGCACAGTGCTGGTAGCTGGAGGCTTTGAAAGCAGAGGTGAGTAAGGGCCAACCGAACCCAGCCTTAGATCTTAGGTTGTTTTCAGGCCGACACTGATGAGATACTGAGAGCCACTGGGAGCTGGAGAAGCCAAGCCCTAGCCAGGTGAGGTGCGGTGCCAGCCTGCCCCCGCCTACCAGGGAATTTGGAGAAGTAAGCCTTCCTGTACTTGCTGCCATTCTCGTCGTTCCAGAAGTGCGTGGGCTGGCAGGGGATGGGTTTGGTGCATACCAGCTCGCCACTCTCTCCCCAGACGGCCTTCCCTGGCATACGGGGAGAAGACAGCCTGGAATACTCATGACCACACTCTGGCATATGCTCCTACTTGGGACACAATTTTGCCGTATGCAAGCAAAAGTGACCAACCCTCCATGTGCACCGTGGCCTCCCTGACAAAACCCACATACAGCCTGGTACCCACCCCCTGCTCTCACGGCACTCCATCTCAACACCTACTTCTCCAAAGATGGGGTCAGAGGCGTATGAGTACAAAGCCACACCCCTGGGAAAGGACAGTGCTCTCCGTGGGAGAGCCGCCACTCCCGTTAGGGAGATGAAGAATCATCACAAGCAAGGGACACATCTCCCTCCACACCCCACAAAAGTCAGGGAGCCACTTACCTTCCTCGTCCCAGGCTTCCACGGCCATGCCAAGGTTCCGGGCTTGAATCTCACCCTTGTACACAGGGATAGATGAGTTTTGGCCCATGAAACAGGAGATGATATCGGTGCCACCTGCAAGCAACCGCAGAGGACAGGTGACCCTCAGGAAGAGGTGACCCTTGGGGACAGGGTTCCCTGTCAGCAAGATGCATACCTACCTGGACAAACACCACTCCCTTAGACACATGCCTGGCAGCAAGGGCTCCCTTGCACAAACACCACTCCCTTAGACACATGCCTGGCAGCAAGGGCTCCCTTGCACAAACACCACTCCCTTAGACACATGCCTGGCAGCAAGGGCTCCCTTGCACAAACACCACTCCCTTAGACACATGCCTGGCAGCAAGGGCTCCCTTGCACAAACACCACTCCCTTAGACACATGCCTGGCAGCAAGGGCTCCCTTGCACAAACACCACTCCCTTAGACACATGCCTGGCAGCAAGGGCTCCCTTGCAGAGACAGAGAGAGAGAGGCAGCAGTGACAGAGACTGGACCCAGCTCTATACCTGCCCCTCTGCCTGGTGATGTCCTCTCTGACTGAGCCTCCCTACCCAAGGACTCAGCAAATGCTCCCATCTGGTCACATGAAAGCCCAAGACTTAAGATAATGAGCCTCACCTGAGGACACTCACATAACACACACCTCCCCACAGACACACATACACATCATGCACAACTCACACAGACACATTCACCACACCACACCTGGACACACACATACACGGGAGCACAGCAAAGCCATCTGCAGCACGGTGGGGTTGTGGATTCCAGCCAGGGGTCCTGAGGAGATGCACAGAGTCCATGCAGACACCCTGATCCTCACACTCGGTATCCAGATGCCCCCAAACCATGCTACAAGGATAGCCACCGCCTCCTCCAGGTACAGGCAGATGTGGGGAGGGCTGAGCCACGTGAGTGTGTCTTCTGTGAAGGCAGAAGGGAAGACTCAGCCTAGGGGCTCTGTGAGCTGCTTCTCCCCAGGCAAAAGCTCTGTCTTCTTTATGTCCACCCCAGGTCCCGTGTTCGCTGCGACCACCAAGGTTTGGATCAGGCTCACAACAGGAACGGGGCAGGGCCTCACCAAGAAGACAGGCCAGGTCCTGACACAGACCAAGCCAGCCAGAGACACTCAGGCAGCACCCAGGACACCCCAGAGACCCATCAAGGTGAGCAGGATGCACTGCAGTCTCAGGAACAAATGGACCAGAGGATATGAGGTGCAGAGAGGCTGGACAGTAATGGGGCTGAGGAGGCCCTCACAGAATCACAGATGCACTGAAAGAGATCTGGAGACAAGCCTAGCCAGCTCTGCAAGTGTTCACACCTTTGGACAGAACCAAAAGAAACAGAGCAGCAGGAAGGGCAGAGGGCCAAAATCATGATGCTCTCCCTACAAGAGGCTAATTTATAGAGAAGAGACGTGATCCACAGATTCCTGTAACCTGTCAAGAGCCACTGCCAAAGGAAATATGATGCACCTGAAGTCATGTCCACAGCAGCCCTGCGCGCGCGCGCGCGCACACACACACATACACACACGCCCACATGCATACATGTTCAACCTTACACACATGCCCTCACACTCGTGCATCCAAACACTCGCCCACAGAGAACATCTGACCAGAAACACATCAAGAAAGGGACCTTTCTTGTGAACCCTGAACTGCGCGCGCGTGTGTGTGTGTGTGTGTGTGTGTGTGTGTGTGTGTGTGTGTGTATGTGAGGGGGTGTTTTGAAAGAAAAGGCCCCCAAAAGAAGTGGCACTATTAGGAGGTATGGCTTTGTTAGAGTAGGTTATGACCTTGTTAGAGGACGTATGTTACTATGAGAGTGAGCTTTGAGGTCTCCTATGCTCAAGCTACTCCCAGTGTCACAGTCCACTTCCTGTTCCATGAATATTAAGATGTATGAATGCCATACTTCCTGCCACAATAATGGACTGAACCTACGAAACTGTAAGCAAGCCACGTCAATTAAATGTTTTCTTTGTAAGGGTTGCTGTGGTCATGGTGTCTCTTCACAGCATAGAAACCCTAACTAAGACAGACAGCCCAAGGATGCCAGACGAAGGATTTGGAACTTGAGTTACAGGTGGCTAAAGCCACTCAACATGGGTGCTAAGAAACCGAACTCTGGTTTTCTTCAAGGATAGCAAGTGCTCTTTAATCCTACAACCTATCACTCACCATACCACTGCTATGACACTCCTAACCACAGTGCCCATTACAACTTCCAAGGGCCACCCCACACCTCCTTTCCCCTGTTCCTCTGGGAGCCACTGTTTTCAGCCCTACCTGAGATGGAGCCAAGGAGCACGCTGCTCTTGACGCATCTGTACACATACTCGTAGCTCTGGGCTTTCAGCGGTGAGCCAGTGGACAGGATCGTGTGGAGCGTGTGGAGGTTGTGAGTTTCCACTGGGGGTAAAAATGACCAGAGATGAAGCCAAGCCCACTGCCCTCGGCTACACTCACGTGCAGGACACAGCCAGAATGGACGTCAGCTCCTGGGAATATGGACTGAAGGGCCACTCACCTGGCTTCATGTCCTTCTCCTCCAACACTGACAGCCACTTGGCTCCCGTTCCCAGGATGGTGATACTGTGACACAGGTGGGACAGAAAAAACGCTTTCAGGCCTCCCGCGGGGCCCCAAGGCTTCCAAATATCAGTAACAGACTCCAGCCACAGCCTCCCATCTCCTGCACTCTTGATTCAGTTCTAGGCCTGCTCTATCCCATCACATCCTGGTCCCGCAGGGATCCACCCGGAACAGAGGCCTGGCACAAGCAGAGGCCTGTGACAGTGACAAGTGATCAACTCCCTCCAGGGGACAAAAAGCACTCACAGTGAGGACTCCCATGCAGGGTTGTCTTACTGCCACATGGCCCTTGCAGACGGGTGGCTGATTGCCCTATGTCCCAAGATAGCAAGCGCAGAACTCTAGCCCCATCTTTAACCAAAATCACCACTCCTTAGGTTCACCTCAATAAGAAAAACCAGTCCTAAAGGATCTGGTCCGAGTCTGGAGCATTAGAGCTGGTGGTGCCCTCTGCTGTTCAGAAACTAGTACCACAAGCTAGAGTCACTCCTAGTTTATGGACATGTTTGAAAAGCTCTGAGGCCCTAAGGATGCCACCAGCCTGCTTGCTGATCCTGGCCAGTGCCTCTGGCTACAAGGTAAATGGGTTTCTTCTTTTCTTTTTTATTGCACTTTTGTTTATTTTGTCGTGGGGAGAAGGGCACACATGTAGAGTTCAGAGGACAACCTTGCAGGTTCTGATCTCTCCTTTGACCACGTAGGTCCTGGGGACTGAACTCAAGATTATCAGGTATGGCAGCAGCAAGTACCTTCACCCACTAAGACGTCTTGCCGGTGCATACTTAACCTTGTCTTAGTCTCAGGACTGGTTGGGATGGGACATCCTACCCACTACCCATCTGCTCGGCACCTGTGTCTCTCACTGCCATTGAGAGCTGCACAGTCCCAACCTAGGGATGAAGTCACACCTGCCATGTTGGGCAGTAAGGAGGTACGCTCCACCAGGGAGCAGGTGGCGCCTGACAAGACCACAGCTTAGTACTGGGCACAGACTCAGTGTGTACACCCTGCATGGGACCAGCCCACGGGTCTATGGGCACACCGACTTCGTACATGTGCATGCACACACCTACAGTTCACACTCATGTGTACACACATGCACATGTAATCTTATGCACACAGGTGCACTTTCACATGTGTACACGCACATATAAACATAATCTCATACACATGTATCACACACCACATTGGAGCTTGAAGCCTCAATGACATCCATTCTCCTCTCCATCCCTCTTCTGGAAGCTTCCCCCACTACACCCACCCCACACCAAAACCTTTCTCTTCCTGAAGCCTGGCTAGCAGGTACCAAGAAATACAATTAACCTTTGGCCAACCACAGTCTCACTAGGAAACAGACTCCTCATTAACACTGTGAGCCATGTGTTGGAATTTAAATAGCATGACTCTGGCCAGACAGTTTTATGTAAAATGTTAATGGCCGAGATTTAAAAACCCTAGCAGTGGCCAGTTCAGTGGGTAAAGGTGCTTGTCATCAACCTGACAACTTGAGTTTAATCCCAGGATTAAACTCCCAACAAGTTGTCCTCTGACCTCCGCTTGTACACCATGGCATGCACACAGTCACACACACAATAAGTAAGCGTTAAAACGTTTAAAACAAAAGTCACGAGCAGCTCCTTCTGCTTTCCGCACAGTGGTTCCAGCTGGTGACTGAGCAAGGCAGAGCAGTACTGCTGGCAACACAAGCCTGAGCCTCCATCACTGGCGATGAGCTCGTCCACCAAGGGCTGGTGGAACAGGGTGTCTAGGGGTGGGTCTCTATTGACAACGTTTCCATAATCCCCAGCCACCAGGAGATGCTCAATGCTGCGTCCTGTCCAAATGTGACCTCTGTACCTTAGGGCTCCCACTAGCATCCACCAGGGGGAAGAGAGTGGGTTAAGGCCACAGGCAGTCGTACCTCTCAGAGGCCACAAAGTACCTGCAGTGTAGCTTTGATCCCTTGGGGAAGACTACAGCAGACAGCTGGACACGCTGTCCCAGGAGGACTGGCCTCACATTCCACATGTGTGCCTGGCTGCACGCACCAGACTTCTCCAGTTCACTCGGGCCCAGGGACACCCTACATAAACAGCCACCTACACCTCAGTCCTGCTTGATCTGAGATGCCCTGGAATCACACAGGCTTAGGAATAAGACCAACAGCTTGTTCACAGTGCTACACTGATCCTAAAACCTGTGTTCCACGGAGTACACAGAAGAACACAGTCACCACTCAAGGCCAGGGTGTGACACCAATTGACTGACAGTCATGGCCACTTTACCACACAGTCAATCAAAACATCACCCGGACTCCTTCAATATATACTTTCTACTAAAAGGTAATTTAAGTGAGAATTTAGAAATAAAAATTAGCAAGGAATGGAAGAATGAGGAAGGAAAAGAAAAGAAGGGCAGACATCCGAAGGCTGTAACCCAGAGGTGGAATTCTTGTCTCACACATCAAGGACTGGATTCCATCCACTGAAGCAAAAACCAAGAGCTAACCCCACTCCCTTGACCTCTCAAAGTTCCCTCCCATCCTGAGGACCAGTCCTCACTCCACAAGCAACAGGCTGAGGGTGGGACCTGTCTTGACCTCCGTCCCCTCTGCTTCCAGCACCCTCCGCACCCTTTCAAACCAAAAAACTGCGAACTCTTGGGCAGAAGCTGGGATGTTAGCTCTCTCTGATGCTGAGCCTCCCCAGCAAGTCAACAATACTGACAGCTTGGGTCAACCGAGCAGGATCCGAGGTACCTACCCTATCCTGTCCACAAGGTCCCACAACACATTGGGTGTCGGGACCAGCGGAGAGCCATCATACAAGACCAAGGATGCTCCTGTGGCCAGGGCTGACACCATCCAGTTCCACATCATCCAGCCGACCTGCCGCAAACAGGGAGACCAGGTTAGCCAGGCAGAGGTGCTGGCCTGGAATCCTAGCACTGAGGGCAGTGGGGGGAGGCTGAGGACTGCAAGTTTGGGGTCAGCCTTAATTACATTATGAAACCCAATCTAAAACAAGCAAACAAAAAATGTCCTAAAAGGAAAGACACAGGCAGACCCACTGTCTACTCCTCCAACCACTCGGGGGAAATCTGGGCAGATCTGGAACAAAAAAACCAAGGGGGAGAGGAATTCCGGCAGGAATCTCCAACCTGGAGGGCAAAGGGGCACACAAGCTCCCTTGCATGGACCAGAGGGAAGCCTGGGCAGACCTGCTGGGTAACTGAGTGTCACCCAGCACCCTAGAGTTAGTATTGGGAGATGGGGACATACAACTGCAGCAGAAAGTCAGGGGTTCAAGGCCAGCCTGGTCTACAGAGTTAAGCACCATCTAGCCTGGACAACTCAGCTAGATGCTATCTCAACATGAAAAAAATAAAGGACTAGGGATGTGGTTTGCTGGTAGAGCACTTGCCTAGCATGTTTGAGGGCCTGGGTTCAATCCCAGACACTAAAAAAAGGAAACATTAGCCAGAACAGACACACCACCCAAGAAACACTGCTAGATCCTTTGGAACCTCTCCAGACTGGACAGGAACACCCCAACTCCCAACTCAAGCTCTGGACTCGTGTCAGCACCCCGTGCTGCTCCAGGCCACATCCACCCGCCATCCCCTGTACCACCAGCCCCAGGAAGGGAGCAGAAGGCCACGGGACACACCGTTGTGTAGTAGAGCAGAATGTCACTGCTCGTCATGTTACCATGCAGTACGTGCTCCTTCAGGTGCTGGATAAGCGTGCCCTGCGGAGAGAGGGAGGGCAAGGCATGGGTGAGACACACTGTCCCTCTCCCCTTCCCTGAGGAGCCAACTGGAGCTCTCTGCCCTCGGGGTCAGCTTCGGTGTCACCCTGCCATCAGACACCCTAGCATCACTCAGGAAGTCCTAGTACACCCCATCCACCCATGAGCTCTCCATGCCCATCCCATCAGGGACACCATCAGAGACATACTAACTTCAGGAAGAAGAGAGGTGACCTTCCCTGAGATGCGAGAGAAAGCTCAAGGGCCAAGAGCAGATGTGTCCCTGCATTTGGGCTCTCCTGGGAGAAGACATCTAAACACAGAGCCCAGAGACACCGTGGCAGAGGGGACCACTCGGGACACCTCCCACACACCCTCCGCTTTTGGTTTCAGTATTTACTAGGCAACAGTCCCAGGCTCCAAATCCACGATGCACCAGTCTAGGAAACACCCTCCCCAGGCCTGCACCTGTTCCTCCTGCTCCCCCAGGACGGGTCAGCACACCCCTTACCCTGCACATGTACATCCCCAGCAGCCCCGGCTGGAGGCTGGGGTGGGGGGAGCGTCTTTCTCAGAGCTGAGTCCAGATAGCAGTGTGAGTGCCCATCACTCCCCCCTCAGCCTTGGTCTTCCTGTCTCTATACTGGGGCCCCTATGAGATCCTGAGGGCAGACTGGGGATGCCACCCTTTGATGCCCCTGGAATGATCAGCTCACTGCCTGGGTCTGGCTCACATGTGTGAGCCCCAGGCTTATAAGGAGGCTCACGGACTATGGAAGAGCCATGCAGCTGGCACAAGATCCCACCTGTCACACACCAGACTCATGTCATACACTTGAGAGAAGGCCAATTAAAGGAGACCCTCCATCCAAAACTGCTGTTGTTTGAATGAGAAATGCCCCCATAGGCTCACAGATGTGAACACTTGGTCCCCAGCAGGTGGCGCTGTTTGGGAGGTTATGAAACCTTCAGGAGCCAGAGTCTTGCTGGAAGAAGTATGTCCCGCCCCACTTCCAGTTCCCCACTTCCTGACTACTTGTGTCCTTGTTGCCACACCTTCCATGCCCTGATGGGAGCTGTAAGCCAGGGTAAGTCCTTGTCTCCTCTGAGTTGTTTTTCATTGGAGTATTTTACCACCGTCACAGACAAGTAACAAACATGTCAGTGGCGCACGCCTCTAACCCAGCACTCGGGAGGCAGAGGCAGGCGGATCTCTGAGTTCCAGGTCACCCTGGTCTACAGAGTGAGTTCTAGAACAGTCAGGGCTACACAGAGAAACCCTGTCTCAAAAAAGAGAGACAGAGAGAGAGAGAACACAGGGTTCAGTAGAAGCACCTCCCGGAGGTTCTCCTTCCAATCGTGATGGATCTGTAAAAGAATGAGAGTCTTCCCAAGAGCTACACCGCCATGCACCTGTCTATCACCCTCGGGTTCTACGCTCAAAACAGCATCGCTGTTCTCCTCCATGTCTACACCCACACCTATCCTTTGCCTGTTAACAGCCATGCTGACTGTCTTCCTTGGGGGAGGTGACACAGTAGCACGGTTCTCTGGGTCTCAAACAAGAGCTTCTTCTTTTTTTCAGTGCTGGCGATGGAGCCCAGGGTACACACATGCTGGGCAGATGCCTCACCGCTGAGCCACAGCCCTCGCCCTGACTAAGTTAAAGGAAGGACTAGGACACCGCTTTCTAAGACACTCCCATGGATGTAGGAAGCCTAGCAACAAGCCAGTGATGACCTCTGACCCTGCACACCAGGGCAACGCTCTCCTCTCCCCCAATCTGTGCTCACCTATTTTCAAGGCAGAGAACTCCCTACCATGCACAGTGCACAGTAACATATGCCAGCGATGCCAGTGTTCACAGGCTGAGGCACAAGGATTGCCATGTTCAAGGCCAGCCTGGGCCACACAGTCAGACCTTGTCTCAAATAACAATAAAAACAAAAGAGGGGAGAAGACTCTCAAAACCAGGCAAGACACTTAGTCAGCTCCCTGGAGACACAGGGCAGGCAGGGTGAAGACAGAGAAAACATGACTCCTCCTATCTGTCCTTCCTAAGGCACCAATCAGAAAGAGTGGTAACTCGTATGCCCTGGTCCATGGCCCAGGCCCACCAGTGTCATAGAAAAGAAAGCAGACTAAGGCCTGGGTAGCTCACGAGAGGACACGAGAAGGCCACTGACCAGGCAAGGAGTGAGGCCGTGGGAGAAGCCAACCTCCGAACACTCGGTCTTCAGGCCCTGCCCCCAAAAAGCGGGTGTCCCGCCCGTGAGCCTCCAGTCTCACAGCATAGGAGGCTATCGGTGAATCGCTTTTAGCATAACCTAGTGGCTTGCGAGTGTCTAGGACCACAGCATACAGTAGACCTCACGGGCCACCCGGCTCCTGCTGGACTCCACACACACACCATAGGCAGTGAGTCCCCTGAAGTCACACCCTTGCAAGCCTGATGGGCTGACACACTGTCCTCTTTCCTGTTTGCCTTCTGAACTCTCTGGACTCACGATCCCGTGGGCCCACGACCTGCAGAGGCAAGGTGGCTGGCTCACAGAGTGCCTCCTCCTCAGACTACAGTGTGCTCTACACCACCTGTAGCCTATCACAGCCAAGAAGGCAATGCTCCATTGCCCTGGGCCAGTTCCGAGTCTCCTGGAAGCATGCCACTCAGAGAAAAGCAGTCCCTTGGGGACTCTGCAGAACAGACTTCTCTGATGACTGTTAAGACCAGCATAGGAGGACTGGAGTGATGGCTCAGTGGTTAAGGGCACTGGCTGCTCTTCCAGAGGTCCTGAGTTCATTTCCCAACAGCCACATGGTGGCTCACAACCATCTGTAATGGGATCTGGTGCCCCCTTCTGTCCTGCAGGCATACCTGCAGGCAGAACACCATATACAGAATAAGCAATAAAAACATCATAGGAAAGCCACCTACCCCAGCAGAGTGCACCATGCACTTGGGTGCTCCTGTCGTGCCCGAGGAGAACATGATGAACAGAGGGTGGCTACAAGGCAGCTGTTCGAACTCTAGTTGAGGCGCCTGCGCGCCCGTCCCGCTTGCCAGGAAGTCATCCAGGAACACACTGACAGGAAATGAGAAACCAACAGTGAGCATTCCAGAATGCCAGAAGAGGCCTGCTGATTCTGCCCCCAGAGAGATGCGGCCCAAGATCCCTCCTCATCTACCGTGAGGGCCTGGAGCACTGACTCGGCTGGTATCCACGGATGCTGCCTGAGTATGGAAGAAGCCCTGTGCCTGGGGAAAGGAAGGGTCAGACTCCCAAATTGAAGGTGGCTAAAGGGAAGTCATTGAACACGAAGACTAGGTGCCAGCGTTTCTTGCACCAAGGGTTGGCTCTTTAGAGACAACCCCTCCCTGCCAGACAATTCCCTGTACACTTGAGGGAGCCTAGCTCACAGCGAGCCTATCCATTGTCCATGGACCCCAGGAGTAGCGTGGACCAGTCCACTTCCTTGTTCACACTGCACCTCCCGATGAGCAGCCTGGGACGGGCAGAAGGGCACAGAGGAACGCAAGATAACTGGCCCAAAGCCACCACAAGCAAGTATGTATCACCCCCATCTATTACTTCCTGGGGCCTCCAGCAGCCGTGTGTAAATATCTGACCTGGAATAAATACATCTAACCCACGCTGCTAAGTTCTGCCCTGCATCAACCCACAGCCACCAGAAGCCACAGAACAAACGGGAACAGCAGGTCTCCATTTTCTGACAAATCAAACTCTCTCTTCCAAGCAAGGAGGTGGGATGTCATTAAACACAGCAATTTGCCCAGGCTAATGACACTGAAACCCACCCCGCCTGGCATGAGAAGACATGCCTCAGAGACCAGGGACAGGGAACAGCTTTTTAAAAAGATATCCAACATGGTTCTGACAGCCGCACCCACATACCCCTCCTCTGAAGCCCTGTTCTGTGAAGTGCCGGTCTAATGGACACTTCCCACAGAGAAAAGCCCTTTCTTTCAAAGGCGCCATAAATCACAGTAAATAACCATTGCTTTTGTTTCTCTCCTAAAAATGAGAAGACCAGGGGAGGCTCTGCCCTGCGTGTGCTCTCAGGACCAGCAGCTCACTGTTCGGGTTTATCTGTGACAGCCAGCAATCTTAAGAAAACAATGGCAGCGGCTGGTGTCTGGGGTCGTGTGAGGGGACAGACGGCTCAGCGTTATACAGAAAGACCAAGCGGTGGATGGGGCTCTCCTGACCACCTCACTTTACATCGGTTACTGAGAGACAAAGTCCCTGGCTTTCCTCCTCGCCTCTGCACCGTGGCCTCCTCAGACACACCAGGGCTAAACCTACGGTTACATGAATAAGACCAGATCTCCTCCATTCGGCTGTAAGTTAGGTCAGCAAGCTGCCTGGGTCCAGAGGAGCAAATACCTGGGTGGGCTCACAGTGGACTCATACACAGCTATGGTCATGGGTGGCTTCCAGGGACAGAACCCACTGGCCCTCACAGGGACACACTGTCACCCATAGCTAACTATGAAGTGTCCCAGCACTGACCTGTTTAATTCAGAGGGGTGTACCATCGGCACGTAAAGGACAGCAAGAACACAGACAGGTGAATTGCTGACATGGGGTAACAGTCAGCTGGGATCAGAACTCCAACGGGAGACTCTTTCTTTTAAAGATTTATGAATGCTCTGCACATATATGCCAGAAGAGGCATCAGATCCCACTATAAATGGCCAGGAACCACCATGTGGGTGCTGGGAGTTGAACTCAGGACCTCTGGCAGAGCAGTCAGTGCTCTTAACCACTGAGCCATCTCTCCAGACTCTTACGGCCAGGTCTTTCTTGCCACACTGCACTTTGCCCTCCGTATTCTTCCCAGGTAGCAAGTGCCCTGTGAAGGACAGACCTCAAGGCCAGCCAGGAGTGCAAGAAATATCAAGCATGAATCTTGTCTATCAAATATTATAAAACACGTGTTTGGTACAAAGAATTCAAATCATGCAAGTATTTTAATACCCACCCACCCACTAAAACCTTTGTTTACCCAGACTCCTACTGTATTGGTGACCTAGGGCAGTAACCCTTTTCTCCTTGAGCAATGGCATTCCTCCCTTCCTCCTCTATTTCCTGTGCACCAGAACTTTCCAGGCTAGTAAATCCAATGAGACTGTGAGGTCAGAACCCAGCCAGTGGGGGGGAGGACAGACACCACCTGAGCTTCCGGCACACACCCTCTACATCAAAAGTAAAGTTTGCCTCATCGGGACACTTGGGGTGGAGCGTTTCTTTGCACCCTGACTTATTTCTAACACAGGCAACCACCCCAGACCTCACAGAGAAGCAGCCAGGCAGCTTGCAGCTCCCAAGTACTTCCGTTCCCTCCTGATGGGTGGACAGGCTGTGTCCTAGCAGCCAGCAGTCCCCACCCACAAGTATGTCTCATCCTCTGAAGCAGACCGCACCTGTGGAGGTCAGAACACACGCTTCACATCCTTCAGGGCTCCAGACAGCACCCTCAAAAATCAGGGAGCCCAATGTCACTTGTCCGCTGCCTGTCTTGACCCTCTCCTCACAGTGGTCACAGGGTAGGGGTTGGGGAGGGCTGCCATGTCCCCACCGCCCCTCCTCGCAGCCTCAGATTTTAGCCTGGGAGGTGGGGAGAACCTGCCAATAGCATGAGCTAAGGCTGAGGAAAAGATCCCTACAAAGGTAACCAGATCCCTTCAAGTGTCCCCAGAAGATCAAAGGGACCACAACAAAGACAGACACCCTTGGCCAAGCCCACTGACAAATTACCTATGTCAGAAAAGCAAAGGGACCGGGCGGTGGTGGCACACGCCTTTAATCCCAGCACTCAGGAGGCAGAGGCAGGCAGATCTCTGTGAGTTCGAGGCCAGCCTGGTCTACAAGAGCGAGTTCCAGGACAGCCAGGGCTGTTTCACAGAGAAACCCTGCCTCAAAAGAGAGAGTGGGGGGGATGGAGACGGAGACGGAGGGGAGGGGAGGGGAGGGGAGGGGAGGGAGAGGGAAAGGAAAGAAAAGGTCAGCGGCAGCCAGGAACAAATAACATTGTTTCCCAGTGTCCTGGGGTATGAAGGTTCAAGAACCCCTTAGGATTAAAATCTGCAGATCCCTGACCCATCTGCAAAAGGGGGCAGTGCTGGACGGTGGTGGCACACACCTTTTCTAATCCCACACTTGGGAGGCACAGTCTGCTCTACAGAGAAAGTGCCAGCAGGATGGGCTCCAAAGCTAACATAGAGGAAATCTGGGAGAGGCGGGGATGACGCAGAGCAAAAGGACATGCTCCCAGCCTTAAGTCACCTCTGGAGGACACACAATAGAAATGCTGTGTAAACAGTGGCCCTAATAAAGTCTGCACATGCTCAGGACAGATGCAGGTGTTTCCCAAATGTTTCCCACCTGTAGTCAGTCTTACCCACAGATAAGGAACCACGGATTCAGGTTAGCCGCACACACTATGCACATCCATGTCCATCTACATAGCATTCACATGTAAGTACAAACCTGCGTGTGCCGCATGGGTCACACAGGTGAGCATGCCTGTGCACACAACGTATGTAACACCAGCCTGCTCTGCCCAATCCAGGAAGGCGGTCCTGGTGCCTTCCCGGACCACCGTAAGACAGGAAGGAAGCTGACCGTTCCTGCCATCTCATCGCTGTCTGGTCTGGAGAGATTCAGTATGGGGGCCTCCCACGCTCCACACCCCAATGAGGGTTTCCGCTAATGGCTTCCCCACCTCAGATACACGGACCTAGTCTGGAGAGTGGAGGCTCCTCACCTGTTGGGGATCTTGGAAATATCTATCTTCTCCCTTGGGAAGACATAGGGGATCAGCACCACTCTCTGCAGGTCAGGAAGTCCTAAAGGAGGGGCGGACAAGGTCAGGCCCAGCTGTCGTCTGCGCATGCGCCCAGGGCAGGACCCCGAGTACCTTTCACAACTCGCTGCAGCTTCTCCAGGTGCCCATGCTCCTTGCCATTGTAGACAACAGCCTCCACTGAGAAGATAAGTTTTGGCTGAATTTGAGAAAACCGGTCCAGGACACCCTGAAAAGGAGAGGATGGGTCATCGGAAACCATAAATGCAGTAGGGACAATGTCAGTGTCAGTGCTGAGCAATGCCACTTGTCCTCGGTGCTTGCAGCCAATACAGGCTGTCCATGCAAACTCCAGCTACATCCAGGAAGTCATGGCTACGCCAAGGAAGGCCTCAATGTTAAAAAAGCCCAAAGACTCGGAAACATGACCTAAAACAGAAAATGCTCCCACTGCCCCAGCAGAGGGCCCTCACTCCACAGCTGGCTTCTCACCACTGCCCTCCACAAATGTATGCCTTGCAGAAGGGTGCAAGGTTTTGTGAAACCTCGATGAAAGAGGAACCTGCATCCTCCTGCAAGTGTTCTCATTCTCCTGTAAGTATCCACGCTGCTCAGGAAGCCCTGGTTGGAGGAGCAGGCTTACCCACAGAACTGTGCACCACACAGGGAATCCACAGCCCAGAAAGGGTAGCCCTTTTCTACCTTCCGTACCCACAGCCATGGGACCCCTGCACCGCCCCCAAGGGGAACAGACCAAAGCACCAGCCATCATCACTGTTAGCAAGGCCAGAGATGCAGGGGACAGCATCTTAGACTTCCTCAGCCTCTACCCCATCCAGGATGCCCAGGAGGCCATCATCACTGCTAGCAAGGCCAGGAAGGCAGGGGAAGGCTCCACACCTCGGCCTTCGGTGCTTCTGCCAGCAGCTGCTCAGAGGACATCTACAGTGATACCACACAGAACAGACAGGGTCCCCACTCCCCACCTGGCTGCAGGCCCAGCCACCTGCAGAGGGACCATTAGGTTAATTAGGGCCCTAAATGTGACTAATTAGCTGCTCCAGTGCTCAGTGTTTCCAGACCTCCCTGGGTGACTCTCAGCAGGGAGAGGAGCTGGCTCAGCAGGAATCAAAGGGGGGGGGGGGGGGGGTGACACAGCTCAAGGTGCCCACCCCCCCCACACACACTGACTACAGCAGCATCCCCTCAGCCTGGCAATCTGCCCCTGCCTGTCCACCTGGAGCTCTGAAGCACCCTAAGGCCTGAACATTGTGAAGCTAACGGTTCCGGACTTAGCTTACCTCAATGCTGTCATTTTCCCAATCCCACACTGATGGACAGGGCAGAGCCTAGGCACAGTGGGGTCACTCCACCTCCCATGGGCCGGCCGGGCACTTGCCAGGAACCCACGTGGGTCCCCGCTCTCCCAAAATATGAACAAGACTGAACAGCCTCAGAGAATCAACTTCTGGTGTTGTTGCTCCTGGTTCCAGTTCTAAAGGAGAGTCCACAACGCAGACATCTCAAAGAAGAAAGGTGCAGGCAGGGCCCTGCTGCTCATGCCTGTCAGCCCAGCACTCAGACCGAGACGGAGGATCAGGAGTTCATGAGTTCAAGCTCAGGGTGCGCTCAGCCAGCAGTATTAGCCTGACAGCTGGAGTTCAATCCCGGAAAGGACAGAACTGACTCCACGAAGTTGCCCTCTGACCTCCGCATGCATGTTGTGTCACGCATGCCACACAGATGCAACATACACATACACAGCTGTTTCAAAAAATAAGAATAAAACTTAAGGGCAGGGCGTGGTGCACACATCCATGATCTCAGCACTCAGGAGGCAGAGGCAGGCGGATCTCTGAGTTTACGAGGCCAGCCTGGTCTACAGAGTGAATTCCATGACAGCCAGAGCTGTTACACAGAGAAACCTGTTAGAGGGGCAGGGAGTACAATTTAAAATGAAAAGGAAAGAATTATACTAGTGGATTAGTATAATGTAAAAATTATTAACTTTTATAAAAGCACTATATAAAAAATAGTAAAACCTAGTTTTCCCCAATAAAATAAAATTCTTGCCAAACCTGACTGAGAAGAGAGCCATGACTGGAAGTCATTCACACACAGCCCCTCACAGTGCAGCAAGCCATGTCCAAAGCGTGGCTATCACCTCAGAGCACCTCTGACTGAGGAACCATCACCACCTGACTACCAGTGAGCTATGTGTGTAGCACTATGAGGTCTCGCCTTCACAAGAGAAGTCTCTGTGAGGGGCTGTCAGGCCCAGCGGTTCACTGGACCCCACTGTGGTGGTCTGGTCAGAACAGAGGGGAAAGGGAGCCTCCCCTGGGGTGATGAAGACCCAGTCTTACTGATCCACTCTTCCCTCCCCCGTATGAAAGTCCTTTTTGCACCCAAGACTCTCCCAGGACAGGACATCAGGAATGACAGACCTCTCCATTCTCCATCTTTGAATAAATCTCAGTCCTCGCCAACCCTTGCCTCCCTGACACTGGCTTTTGAGTGGTGAGCACCCAGGACCTGGTGTAGTAACAATGGTTCCCTACATCTGTCTCCCTCCAGCCTCATTCACCCCAACACTCCAGGACCCCTGGACCTCTGCAGCACAGACACAGGGGCCTGTCCTGGTCTTTGCTATGGGAAGCGTCCAACCCCACAAACACATGAACTCTGGGCCTGCTCTGTGACTGAGACAGGAACACGGATGGAGAGCCCTTGGTTAGGTGGTAAGGAAATGGCTGTCAGTAAAAACACATAACAACGTTGAAGCCCCCAATCTATAGGCATGCTCTAAGCTTGTCACAGTCATGCCCTGTGTTGACTCTCATGGTACCAGGATTGGGGTACGTTACTGAGAAGAAGGACTGGCTTAAGAACTTCGAGCAAGCCAGGCGTTGGTGGCACATGCCTTTAATCCCAGCACTCGGGAGGCAGAGGCAGGCGGATCTCTGTGAGTTCAAGGCCAGCCTGGTCTACAGAGCGAGTTCCAGGACAGCCTCCAAAGTCACAGAGAAACCCTGTCTCGGAAAAAAAAAAAAAAAGAACTCCAAGAACCTCGAGCAGAGCATGCCAAGAAGCCCGAGCAGAGCATGCCAAGAAGCCCCAGCGGCTCCACTGGGACTGCAGCCTGACCCTGAGGTACCCGGGCTCCCAGCTGACAGACTGCCCTGCTAGAAAACACACAGAATAGACGGCAGGACAGAAGTGGGTGCTGAAGCCCCGGACAGATGACATCAGCACCTGGAAGGGGACACACCGGCAGGCACGGACCAGGGGTGGTGTCTAACAGAAGGAAGAACAAGTCTGCTAGAAAGCCCAAGGTCAGAGAAGCTGAGAAGCTAGCCTGGGAGGGTGTTAGCAGGTGGCAGGGCCTTCATCTCAGAGGATCATCTCCATCTACAGCTGGCCATAAGGAAGACCCGGCGGGCAGAGGCCTGAGGTCTCCCAGTCTCGGTGATAAGGCCTGAGGTCAGACATCGAAGAGACACCCTCAGTCGTGGTACTAGTACTCAGACAGCAAAGACAAGAGGCATTTTCAAATCAGAGTCTGTAAGTCACAGCTGAAGCTCCCCTGGCCAGGCAGGTGAGGCAGAGAGTTCAGAGCGTGTGAGGGAACAGGAGGCCTGCTGATGTTCCCTAAAGCTGTGCCAACTGCCTTCTGCTACAATGAACACCCCGCCACCATGGGTCTGACCTGAGCCAGTGATTAGCAACCAATCAGGTATTGAAACCAGTGCTGAGTCACACAGACGGCCACCCAGAGTAAAGACAGTGACTGTCCTACTTACACACACAACACATGCAAGCGGCTGAAGTGTACAGCGAGAATGAGGGCAGCAGGCTGTTGGCTGAGCCCTGAGCACGTGGGTCTCAGAGGGTGGCCTCCCTGATGTCTCTAAAATCACCACCAGGTCAGAAGCAAACAGAAAAACCCAAAGTGCCGGGCAAGTTCGGCACTGGGCGGGTCACCTCCTGTGGGGCGGCAGCCCACATGCCCACACGTGTGTGCTCCACCGAGCACAGCAGAGCAGCGGTGCTAGGTAGGCTGAGACAGGCCAAAGCCGGGCACCATGGTGCATGTCAGGGGAGTGGACCTGCTCCCTGCTCCAGAAACCCCTCCCGGCTGGTTTTTACCCTGAACACGGGTGGTCAGTGTCGGGTAGACACAGCCTGAGCAGCAGCTTCAACGCGTTCGGGTCTGTCCCAGGCCACGGCTCCCAGGGAACAGGTGTGGAGATGAGCAGACAGCAGGCCTGCCAGAGGATGCAGGGCCCTAGGCCAGGGGCCAGCAGGCAAGAAAGGGGCGGCCCCTGAAGCCTTTCATGAAGATGCCATTTATTGTCCCAGGCCATAGCTGCCAGGTCCCCTGCCAGGCAGCTGCAGGCTTGCTTCCTGTGTAAGGCAGGGGAGAGGAACAGTGAAAAGAGACTCTCCCTAGAGTCTGAAGCTGAGTGGCTAAGCACAGAATAGCAGCAGCCTCCTCCCGTCCAAGACCCTGAAGGATGGAGGGCACAGTGGCAGGGCCCTGCTTCCCCCTAGTGTCCACGACACCAAACAAGCATTACACACCAGCCAGCAGCCAGCAGCTGTGACTCCAGAGTGCAAGACAAAGAGCCAGGAAAGCCACTCACTGGAAGCCAGGCCTTCGGAATCACAGGCCTCTGGGGGTAACATCTGCCCAGGGGAGGGTACTCCAGTTCACTAATGGGCACACCCCCACCCCCACCATCAGAAGGCCAATTCTGGGGCTCTGCCTCGGGTCCACAGCCCCCACACAGGTCACCCAGTTCTGATGACAAAGTACCCTATCCCTCCTAGTGAACAAGAGACACAGTTAAGAGGGTCCCAGTCACACAGGCCTCCTTGTCCTCTCAGCCCGCAGGTGCACTGAGGGTCCACATCCCAGGCTCTAGATTTAGGCGGGCAGCCTTTCACCAGGAGGTCATCTGCCTCCTTACTCTTGGCCACCTTCTGAGGGACGCAAGTTGAACAGCACCCAGGGCCACCTTGTTAGAACCACCCATGAGGACTTCATGGACACTAACTAGCTCATAAAACCCCACGGTAGACCCCGGGGCTGGTAGGCACCCGTGGAGTTTCAATCTAGGCCAATCCTTGCTGATCCCAGACAGCCCTGGGGATGTTTCTATGCGGGAAAGGGCACAGGAAGTGGAAAAGGACACGCAAGGGACACCTCAGCTCACTGGGCCATGGACCAAAGGGAGAGGACCTAAGCAATCAGCACTCCTCCTCCCGAGGTGATGAGATGGGACCTCTAAGGCCTTTGTCAAGAGAACATGTCTTAAAGTTGATGTGAGTTTATACGTTCACCCCTGAAGAATGAGCCAGGGAGCACACCCCAAACTCAGTCCACGCTCTACCAGCCCAGCACCCAGACCAACCCTCAGCTGCAGGCCACATCAACTGACCGGGCCTAGGTCAGAAGCAGCTGGCACCAGGAGAGCCGGTGGCATGAATGCCACGTGTCCTCCTATGGTACACCTCCTCCTGACACTTGTGAGTCCCTGAGTCCAGGGCCCTACTGACCTGATGACTGTGGTCAAAGCAGGCTTTCCTCAGTTCAGCCGCGTGGGCCACACAGGACACACCCTGAGCACCACGGGTGCTCAGAAGGTCAGAACAGACATTCAGGAAACCCTCAGAGTCCCTAAGTCCCAGGCAGAGAAGGCAAGGTGACATCGTGACACCAAACCAGCAATAACTGCTGCACACACCACCTAATAACCACACACGCCACCTGCTAACTGAGAAGCGAGAACCAGCAGGCAAGAAGGAAACAAGAACCAGTTTGTTAGTAAACTTAAAAACAAGGTCCAGGGCTGGAGAGACAGCTCAGAGGTTAAGAGCACAGACTGCTCTTCCAGAGGACCTGGGTTCAATTCCCAGCACCCACATGACAGCTAACTGTCTGTAACTCCAAGATCTGCCACCCTCACACAGACATACATGCAGGCAAAACACCAATGCAAAGAAAATAAAAAGAAATAATAATAATAATAAAGGTCCAGGTCAGGTGAGGTGGCTTATGCCTATAATCCTAGAACTTGAAACATGAAGGCAGGAGGATTGCCTCAAGCTCAAAGGCAGTCTGAACTACAGAGTAGGGCTTTGTCTTTAAAAAGAAAAAAATTAAACTAAATGAGTCAAAACCAGATCCCTGTTCATTCTGGGTGTGTGAGGCTGTGTGACTCAATCTCCAGCACCACTGGCAAGAACCAACTCCTTACAGCCTTCCCCTCCCTCTTATGGCTGCCCAGGGAGACAGTCAGAGCTCAGCTCAGCCACAAGCTCCAAGGGGCTGACCCCACCAGTGGTACCCTCCAACAGGACCCCAACTCACATTCACACCAAAGTCTGGCGAGGTGGAACTCCAGATGGCTCCAATACTGGCAGCGGCCAGCATGGCCTCCACGGCATGGGCACTGTTGGGTAGATAGCCTGTGGGAGGGAGGGGAGAAAGCCTTGGGTTGAGAAGTCAAAGCAACAGTCTTCCAGAAGCTTCCCGAGAGGCCTCAAGCATCTGAGGAACAGACATGCCAGCATGTCCACGCACCATGCCTCCCTAGCTCATTCTCCACTTGAGCCAGAGGGACCCCTACGGCCTCCGTAAGCAGCGCTACCCTGCCCAGCTCTTCTCCCTCACTCTGCTCACTTCATTCAGCCGCGCACGCGCTCCAAGCTTCTCCCTCCCCAGGGCCTTTGCACTAACTGCCGCACTTGAGCACAGCTACACACGCACCCGCCTCTCACACTCGGTGCACACCTGTCCTTCAGCTCTTACACGGCACTTCTTCGGGGAATCTGTCCTTAAGCTACGCACTGGAGAGATGGCTCAGCGGTTAATCACAATGACTACTCTTCCAGAGGACCTGGGTTCAAATCCCAGCACCCACATGGAAGCTCACAACCATCTGTAACTCTAACATCTAACACCCTCACGCAAACACATATGCAGGCAAAACACTAATGCACATAAAAGTAAATAAAGTTTTAAAAAAAGAAACACAATGGCACTTCCAGAGTTCTTTGCCAGCCTGACCATATGTGTACCACCTATTTAATATAGCAGGTTCTCGGGTGAGGGCAAGGACCTCCCGTCTTCATCTTTGCTTTGCCAAATGAGTTTCAGCATGCTCCACAACCCTAAGAAATGTGCGTCTGGCAGATGGGTGGGTGGAGTGAGGACCGGTGAGCACACGCACAGAGGTTGCTGTGTGTGAACCTTTGGGGCGGGATGAGTAGAGGCCCCATCACCAGGAAGGTTGGCGTCACGCAGGGAGGCAGAGGACCTCTGTGGCTGGAAGGACCACCTTCAACAAGGCAGACAGGACCAGCGCTCCGGGAGAAAGGACTCAGCACAGGCCTTGGGAGAAGGGCCATGGCCACGTGCCCACCAGAGACCCCGTAATGACCTTCTCCAGAGAGGCACAACAGTTTGTACTCTGCCTCCCTAAGCTTGTGTGTCCTTGATGGTCCATTGGCAGGACTCAAACACCGTCCCCTCACCCTACAAGAGTCCGCTCGTGCCTGACAGGTGGCAAGCCCACTGCAGAAGCGTTCATTTGCTTGTGAACAGAACTGAAGAGTCACTGCAGTCACCCAAAGGAGACTGAACTTACTCCCGGGTGGGGGTGGAGGGACATGACAGGGGACACGCGACAGGACATGGACAACACAGCCGACAGTGTCCAGCCAACTCCTTATTAACATGACAAGCAGTCCGCCCTCCTCCTAAGCCATCCATTATGTCTACCTTGGGGGCCACACAGCATCACAAGCCAAGGAAAACATCTGTGAACAGTTTAATGCACCGCCTCAGCCCTGCAGGCACCTGTGCCATTTGATACTTAGGTTGCTCTTCACGTGGAACTATGGTCAGGGCAGGGGGAAGCTGACTGAGAGCCATACAAGGGCAGGGCAAGAGCCCTGGCTGCTTGAGACAGTCTCCCCAGGGACAGCCAGCCCCAGGACGGGTCTCAAATGTCCCCAGGCACCCTGGTACTGTGTTACCTTCTCTCAGAAATAGCTACTGCAAACAGCTTTTTAAAAATGCAAAAGAGGGCCAGGTAGTAGTGGCACACGCCTTTAATCCCAGCACTCGGGAGGCAGAGGCAGGCGGATCTCTGTGAGTTCGAGGCCGGGCTGAACCGATAGCCTCCGAAACAATACAGAGAAACCCTGTCTCATAAAAACCAATAAATAAATAAATAAAAATAATAATAAAAATGCAAAAGACGGGGGCTGGAGAGATGGTTCAGCGGTTAAGAGCAATGACTGCTCTTCCAGAGGACCTGGGTTCACATCCCATCGCCCAAATTGGTTCACAACCGTCTATAATGAGATCTGATGCCCTCATCTGGCCTGCAGGCATGCATGCAGACAGAACACTGTATACATAATAAATCCTTTAAAAAATGCAAAAGAGGGCTGGCTCATGGCTCAGTGGTGGAGCCTTGCCAAACATCGGCCCTGAGTTCCAATCCAGCACCATGAAACGAGCTGGTGGGAAGAAACACAAGAATAAGAAGATGCAGCTGGACAGTGATGGCGCACACCTTTAATCCCAGCACTCAGAAGGCAGAGGCAGGCAGATCTCTGTGAGTTCGAGGCCAGGCTGGTCTACAAGATGAGCTCCAGGACAGCCAGAGTTACACAGAGAAAACCTGTCTCAAAAAAAGAAAAATCAAAAACAAGGGGCTGGAGAGATGGCTCAGAGGTTAAGAGCATAGGCTACTCTTCCAAAGGTCCTGAGTTCAATTCCCAGCAACTACATGGTGGTTCACAACCATCTATAACAAGATCTGGTGCCCTCTTCTGGTGTGCAGACATACATGCAGGCTGAACACTGTATACATACATAATAAATAAATCTTTAAAAAAGAAAAAAAGGAAGTTAAGAGAGAGAGAGAGAGAGAGAGAGAGAGAGAGAGAAGAGGCTTCAGTACTGTTTTGCTCAACTTCAAAAGGCAACAACTCAAATGGCCAAAAAGGACACAAGAAAAGTAAGGCTTCAGGCTCCAAAGCCTGCACGGGCTGCATGCAGTGATATAGGCACAAGGAGCCAAGTTCCAGGCCAGCCTGGGCCACATCACAGGAGCCGCCTCCAAATGCAAGCAAACCTCAGCCGACTGACTGCGGGCCCAGTCCCCACAGGCATTCACCTAGCAGCCATGTATTGGATGCCAGCTGTGTGCCTGGCCTTCCACAGCATGTGTCAGGCCAAGAACGGAAACAGAGCCTATCTTCAGGGACAGACACACAGCCCGTCCCTGGAGAATGCAGGGCAGACAAACAACATAAAGATGACATCAGAGGCCGTGAGCTCACAAAGAAAAGTCAAGCTGCTGTTGGAGATCGGTGAGAAATCTGCCAAAAGCATTGCCAGGGTGGCCCCTAAGTGAGATGGTGTCTGTGCACCTTGGTGTGACAGATGCATGGGGAAACACAGAACCCAAGAGACAGAGTGGGGTGAGCTGGAACAGGCCTTCCCTACCAAGCAGCACAGGCTGTGCTTACTCCATGTCCTGCCCACTGTCTAAGCAGCAGCTGGAGGGCTCGAGCGCCAGCCCTGGATCTGCTCTCTGTGCTGTGGCACAGACCCGCCCTCTGCAAACATAAGCTGGCATCTGCTGTCGGCTAGTCCCCTAGGGAGAGGCATACCCTGCCAGAAGTGGCACGTAACTACTCAGATCATCGCCCTAGCCCGTGGCCTTGTCCAACTGTGGGCCAGGGACTGCGCCCTGAAAGAGTGGCTCTCCCTGGGCACACTCTTCCCGCCATTAACTAAATGGAGTTGTTGGGTGCAGGACAGCTCCCCACAGACCTTCCTGCTGCTGGGAAATCAAGGTCAGAGGAGAACTGGAAAGGTGGCTGAGCTGCTCTCAGCGGGAAATCTGATGCCGTGTGAGGGAACAACAGGTGCATCAACGTTCAGGAGAGACACCAGGCCTGGTGGCCTGCAGATTCCGGGGTGCCTCCTGAACATCAGTCCCCAACAAGCACCTGGGCCCAAGTCCAGAGACTTCCTCTGCCCACTCCTACTGCACTAGGCTTCTGGACATCTTTTTCCTGCCTTGTCGTCAAAAGCGTTCAGAAAGGCACCAAGAAGGAATACGGCCTTGAGCAACTCAGGGTGAGGTGGACAGAGGTGGAAAAAGCCATGACAGATCACCGGCATCTGTCACAGCACCTTCGTTCCTGCAGAAGCCTTGCTCTCACCGGCCACAGGGCCTTTGCACAGGCTGTCCGCTGCCTGGCTCCCTTTCCTCTTCCACACTGCCCCACAGCAGTGCTAACTCCCACATGCATCTGTTAACCCACCAGCTGCACAGACCACACCCGGACATCCTTGCCCCTTTCTGCTCTGGAAACACAACGAAGAGAATTCCTGGTCCCCACAGAACAGTAGGGCAGGGGAGTCTTGCTTTACCTTCCTTTGTTTCCTTGTTTTCTGTTGTTATTGGTTTTGTTTTGAGACAGTCTCCCTGTGTAACCTGAGCTGGTCTGGAACTTGCAATCCTCCTACCTCAGCCTCCCAAATTCTGGAATGATGGGTGCATCACCACACCCAGGACTCATTCTACAATTCACTGAGTCAACTCTGGCTCAAGTATATGGCTGGAGTCACACAGGGGTGTCTCTACACACAGCTCAACTTTCTAGTGAAGTCCACCTTCTGGGCCATTTTATCGTTGGTTTGGTTTGATTTGGTTTGAATTTGGTACTATGGATTGAAATACCACAGCACTAAAACGCATTTACCAAAGGAAGGGAGGTAGGGAGAGAGGAAAAGGAGAAGGGAAGGGGAAAAGGGGGGAGGAGAAGGAAGGGGAAGGAGAAGAAAAAGAGAGGTCCTTACCGACCACACGGTCCCCATTCTTCACACCCATCTTTCTCATGGCAGCTGCAAACAGAGCCACCTGCTGCCGCAGCTCTTCAAAGGTCACCTTCACGATCTCCTCTCTGCCTTCCCCTGAGAAGAGAACAGGCCAGCTGAAGCACAGGCCATGCAGGAAGGACCTGAGTCAACCAGGACAGGAACAGAGGACCTGGATGTAGGAAATGCAGAACAGGCCCAGGGTGGGGCCACTCCAGAGGAGAAAGCCAGGCCCAGTGGAAGCCAGGCTACCAGGCTCCTAGACTGCAAGGTGGGATCCCCAAGAAGGGATGGTGATGAAGGTGGGAGAACCCCACAGTCCTGGAGATTATATTATACAGAACAAGAATGCAATATGGAGGCCGGCAGAGAAACCAATATGGAGATAGCGTGTGCATAGCTGTCACTTGTGACACTTCCCAGCACTGCCACCACCTCATGTCTGTCACCACAGATCCATCCTGTGGTCACACACCCCTCACGGTCACCTCTGCCCCCAGGCATCACCAATCTGCTACCCATCTTAGTGAAGAAAAGACTGGTTCTCTACTGCCTGTAGAGAAATGGCAACCATGTCAAAGGGTTGTTATGACTACTTGTTACTATGACTACCTTGTTATGACCACCTTGTGTCTTTGTTTCAGGAGGTTGTTATATATGACTAACTTGTTATGCTTATATTCTGCTCCTGTAACCCCACCTATTTTGCCAGCCAAATCGCCCATTTGGAAACCCCCATACCCCTGAGTTATAAAAACCTTGTCTTTGGCTGGGCGTTGGTGGCGCACACCTTTAATCCCAGCACTCGGGAGGGAGAGGCAGGCGGATCTCTGTGAGTTCGAGACCAGCCTGGTCTACAGAGCAAGTTCCAGGACAGGCTCCAAAACAATACAGAGGAACCCTGTCTCGAAAAAAAAAAAAAAAAACAACCATGTCTTCCTTTCCTTAAGTCCAACGAGAACCTCTCAAACCCCGCCTTAGGGGAAGGCAGCCGTGTAAATGAATAAAAAAGCTTGCTTTAGTTAGTTTGGCCATAATGATTTGTGTGGGTGGTCTTTCTCCTCCCATCTTTGCGATTACCAGTTTCTATGGCCAGCCAGGCACAGCAACTGCCCGAGAGACTGGCGTTGGGCTTCCCCTCAGTGTGACAAACACAGGACTTGTCTAGCCTGTTTTCAGGATCTGTTGCTTCCTTTTCATTGCTCAGTAGCAGTCTACCTTCTGTCGGGGTTTAATGGTTATCTTTCCAGTGGCTAACTAATGCGAAAATGAAACAGTATGAATAAAACAATTAAAGAAGCTGGGCGTAGCGGCACACTCTTTGAATCCCAGCACTCAGAAAGCAGAGGCAGGCAGACCTCTGAGTTCAAAGCCAGCCAGGGCTACAGAGTGAGATCTTGTTAACCCACCACCACCAGCAGCAAGAAAAGAAAAAGAACATTAAACGGTCATTATTGCCTGCAGAGACCTCACTGTGAGGGCCTCTCCAATGCTTGCAAGAATCTTCACCAAAGAAATTGTGTCAAACCATTCATGCTGACTTCTACCCATCTGTTAGTAAGAACTAAAAATGGCGGTAGCACAGGTGCCTCACACGACCCCTCTCAGTTTCACAGGCCTGGCCCAAGTGATCAGTTGGTCAGCCAGGGCCACTCAGCAAATGACACTGTCTCTGAGTCAGTGACTCTACCTTCCCAATGCCGCCACCCTTTAATGCAGTTCCTCATGGTAAAATTGTTTCATTGCTACTTCATAACTGTAGTTTTGAGACTGTTAGGAATCATAATGTAAATATATGATTGTGATTACTGTGAAAGGGTCCTTTGACCCCCAGGTTGGGAACTGCTGCTCTAAGTATAGGTAAAATTGAGCTGCAGACACAGGTCAGTGGGAAAGCAAATGCCTATCCCAGCACAAAAACAAGATCTTGCATTTCCCCTGGGGCCCACTGTGGGGAGCCAGCTGCCAGCTGTGAGAATTCTTGCAAGGCTAGGAAAGGCCCTCACCCTGAGGAGTGAGACCTCTGCAGGCAACAGTGGGCCAGTCCCTGTCAGCCAGCTAGAGCCACAAGGACAGAGGGGGCAAACCTGTCTGAGATGTGTCAGGTGATCTCACACACACACACACACACACACACACACACACACACACACACACTCACTCACACACTCACACACTCACTCACACACACTCGCACAGCCACTGGACTGTGCTGTGAAGGAACTAGAGTCCTTACAGGAGAAACAACGGCTTTGAGGATATGCTAGCCCTGTGATCATCATCCTTAGGCAGGAAGCTTGGCAGTTCAGAATTACAAAGCACCTTTCCACAAGTGAGTTAGCCTTCTCATTCCCTGAGGCACAAACTGGTATCCTGGTGTGTGCAGTGAGTGTCTGCAAGCCAGCTCATTTTATTCCTGGTGACAATACTCAGAGACACAGTGCATGCACAGCGCAGATGGCACAGATAGTGGTGTTGACAAAGCCACAACGGGGCTGAGGGCCTGCCGGCCGCTCACTAGAGCGTGAAGGCTGAGGGCCGTAGGTAGCTTTACAGAAGGAAGCCTGTGTGCTGCAGGGGATGCCTGGGTGAGCAGGGTGCAGCCAGGTGACACCTATGGGGGTGGGGATCGGGGGAGATGAGTTGGAAAACAGCAGAAAATGGAACACAATGAGTGATCTTCAAGTCCCCAGGCTGCTGACCAGCCTTGGGGAGGCCAACTCGGGGCTGGGGAGGAGGGCAAGCTCAGTGTGACGCATGGGACCCTGAGTTTACTTCTCAGCACTAACTTGCAGGCTGACAAAGAGCCCTGGCTTAGGTGTGCCTGCCACTCTGATGACACGAGGAAGGAAAGAAGGCTCAATAAAACTCTACCTTTAAGGGAAGGAACAGAGGAGTGTGAGACAGAAGAGGCCTCCAACCACTCTGGGCAGGGTTTACAGAAACTCCAGTCCAGCTGATCTGTATTCTATGAGAGAGGGTTGTTAAGATGTGGATTTAAGGCTTAAGATTTTAAGTTTGTTCCCATTTTGCAGTGGGACAAACCTAGTGCTCACGAGGCATCCTGGCCCCTAGTAAAGCACTTGTGTTTCTATTGTCCAGAGAAGGGGTGAGGTGATGTTGAACAGGAATCTGGGCCTGAAGCAGAGCAGCCTTCCCAAACCTGATGCTCACACGGACTTACACATCCAGGTAATGGGGCCTTATGGGTATTCAGGAAACACGGATGGGTGCAACAAGACAGACCTTAAAATGATAATGCCAGCTTGGTGTAGGGGCGCTCGCCTCTAATCCGAGAGGCAGAGGCAGGCGGATCTCTGTGAGTTCAGGGCCAGCCTGGTCTACAGAGCGAGTTCCAGGCCAGTTGAGTGTAAAAGGCCATGTGGCTGGGAACAGGTGAGTTCACAGACAGAAAGCAGACCCCCACCCTGCCCCCAGCAGCTCTAACTAAAGCAGTCCCCCCTCAGTCCACCAGTTCCTCCCTCTGAGGCTATTTAATTTGTTCTTCCCGCACTAAGGGCCTTCCCCTGGAACATTCAACCTCCTGAGAGGAGAGAGCTTGGCCGTATGGCTCAAGGCTGCAGTACTGGCACCTGCTGGGGTCTGAGGAGCAGGTGCATGAGGGAATGGTGGAGACTGGCAGGTGCACGAGCCAACGCCTCAGCCTGAACTGCACCACGGAGCTAGGAACCCAGGGAGGAAGAAGCAAGAGGTGTGGTCATCACCCAAACCCAACATGAGCACTGGGCTGGGCATGTGTGTCGGAAGTGACTGTGGGCTCTGAGATCTCAGGCCTGGGCCACCAAAGATGCTCCAGGAAGCTACATAGGAACTAGGCAGCATAGATTTCCAACACAGAACCTCAACAGAGGAGCCCACGGATGTCCTCTGTGCAGAGAACTGTTCTGAGACACTGTGCACATGCGCAGGCACGCGCACACACACACACACACACACACACACACATACACTCTATGCCCAGTTTATCCCAACAACCTAAAGCAGATCTGTCCCACTTGGCACTGCAGAAACAGAGAGGCTGAGCAACTTACCTAAAGTCACACAGCAGCAGCATGTGGTTGTACTATGGAAAATTAGTTTAAGATGTGTTAAATTCATTTATGCTGTTTATCATTTGTTTAATGATGCAAAGCTGTGTTGCATTCCTTTATATTGCATTTAACTCTATAAAGCTGTGTTATTTTGCCTGCTTGGTCTAATAAAGAGCTGAACAGCCAATAGCCAGGCAGAGAGAATAAATAGGAAGAGAAATCAAGAAGATGGAAAGGCCACCAGGAGCCAGACACCCAACCACATAGCCAGTCACGGAGTAAGAAGGAAAAAAAGACATAGAACAAAGAAAGGTTAAAAATCCCAGAGGCCAAACATAGTTAAAGGAAAATGGGATAATTTAAGATAGAAAAGCTGGCTAGAAACAAGCCAAGTTAAGGCCAGGCATTCATAAGTAAGAATAAGTCTCCATATATTTATTTGGGAGCTGGGTGGTGGGTCCCCAAAGAGTTAAAAAAAAAATATGGCTGGGCTTTGAACTAAAACCCTCACTCAAACTCACTTAATCCTACACCAAACCTAGTGATCAGACCCCACTCCTAACACTAATGACTAAGTAAAAAAAAAAACTTGATAGGGCCAGGCGTTGGTGGCGCACACCTTTAATCCCAGCACTCGGGAGGCAGAGGCAGGCGGATCTCTGTGAGTTCGAGGCCAGCCTGGTCTACAGAGCGAGTTCCAAGACAACCTCCAAAACATTACAGAGAAACCCTGTCTCGGAAAACCAAAAAAAAAAACTTGATAAAGATTAGCGAAGCTAGAGAGACCAGGAAACTGACCGGTCAGAGCAGGACAGACACTAGGCATAAAGGGCATAGCCCACTGGGTCCTTTTCAGAAGCACTGGGGTCAAGCCCCTGCCATACCCCAGTGGCTCTCACTAGTCGCAGATGTTGGCACTATCCAAAAACACAGACGCTAACAAACAAAAAGCTAATGGCTCCGGGAAGCTCCACCCACTCCACTGAGGCCCTCTCTCTACAGTAAGCCAACAACCAGCCTGACTGAAGAGGGGAAAGTGTTACTACTCAAAAGGGAGCAAGCAGCCACCTGAAACAACTCAAACTCTAGCAGGAGGGCCTGAGCTGCCCTCTAGTCTACACACACACACACACACACACACACACACACACACACACGCACGCACACACGCACGCACGCACGCACGCACGCACCTGCACACTCAAGCAGCCACCTGAAACAACTCAAACTCTAGCAGGAGGGCCTGAGCTGCCCTCTGGTCTACACACACACACACACACACACACACACACACACACACACACACACACACACACACACACACGTGCACCTGCACACTCCTGAACGTGCACACACCAATACACACCACACACACGAGAATGTCAGAAACAAGCAACAGGTGAATCCTTCTCTGACCAGCCCTCTCCCAGCAGACGTGTCTGTTAGGCTAGGAGGGCATATAACAATATGCCAGTACCCAGCCAGAACCAACAACCCTGCCTGCAGCCCCTCCACACTCACAGGCCCACTCACGTTCACCACCCAGGACACCCAGGGGACTCACGGGCCACATAAAGGGCGACTTTGTCATTCTCCTTGTGCCGTAGGAGGTTCTCAGCATAGTTGAGGCGGCTGCCTCTGAACCACTCGGGGACATCTGCAATTCCTTTGGATGTGTCCACGACCTGCAGAGGGACAGCAGAAGGAAGTCAGGGGCTCAGCCCAGAGCCTTATGACGTCACCCATACACCAACCCTGACCTATGGAGACAGCACAGCCCTGCACCCAGGGAAGTCACCCCCGGAAATTCTTACAACAGAGTTTACTGAATACCTATTTATGACAATTTCTAAAGAGGAAGTAAAGGGATACCACTGCCGGAAGTGGAGAGTTCAGGACTGTTATTCCAGCACTCAGGGAGTAGAGGAAAGAGGATTTAGGAGTTTGAGGCCAGCCTAATCTAGAGAGAAAGTTCTAGAAAGCCAGGCTACACAGAGAAACCCTGTCTTGAAAAACACAAAAAAAGGTGGGGACATGGATTCGTGGAACTGGGATGTGGCTCAGTAGCAGAGCGGCTGCTTAGCATCACAACCCCAAGTTCATCCCAGCACAAAAGAAAATCAGCAGAGCGCCCTGGCACACGGACACACCGAAGCCAGGAGTCAAGTGTGAGGCCCTGCCCATCCTGCCCCACCCCACCCCGCCCCACCCCGCCCCGCCCCGCCCCACCCCACCCCACCCCACGATTCTCTGGGAAAATGGTGCTGCCTTCCCTTTGGTGCTGAGACCTTGGTTCCTGCCCTGAGCACCACACATCAGCCTTACAGAACGCTTTCTGGCAAACGGGCAGTGAAATGCACTTCAGACACAGAACTCTTTCATTTTATTGACCAAGAGGAGATGAAAGTTCTCTGGAAGGTCCTCAGAATCTAAATAACAGTAACAAGGATGTGCTCATAGCTCAGACTACCCATTTCAAGGCCTCGCTCGCACTCTATCTCATAGACATTAATCTGGAGGGGGAGGTGCTGTTGGGGTTATTTGGGACAGGGTCTTCCTATGTAGCCCAGGCTGGCTCTAAGATTGCAATCCCACTGCTTCAGTCTCCTGTGTGCTACTTTTTTTTTTTTATAGTATGTGTGGGTGTTTTGCCTGCATGAATGTCTGTGTATAACATCCATACAGTGGAAGCCAGAAGCAGACTTCGGATCCCCTGCAGCTGGAGTTACAGACTGTTGTGAGCTGCTGTATGGTTGCTGGGAACTGAACCCAGATCCTCTCCAGTCACACCCCCCTTACATTTTTAATATGTGCATATGTAAGGGGTGTTGCATGTAACATGTATCACAGGACATGTGAGGAGGTCAAAGGACAACATATAGGAGTCAGTTCTCTCTTTCCACCATTTGGGTCCTGGGGATCAAACTCAGGTCAGTCAGGCTTGGCAGAAAGTACCTTTACCCACTGAGCCCTGTTGCTGGCCCACATGGGATTTTAAAAGCAAACATTATTCAGTGTTCCCCAATCAACATGAAAGGAGACAAGAATGTGGTCAGACCCACTTACCTCATCATACATTCGTGAGTAGACGATTCCACTGAACTTCCAGAACTCAGCCCAGAAGTCCGAATATGACCGGACAGACCAGTGGTACAAGTCATCATAATTCTCTAAAAAAAAAAAGAAAGAAAAAAAACACACCCTTTCAGTCCAGCCTCAAAGGGTGTCCCCTCAGCAGGAAGCCCAGTGGCTCAGAACCACCCTGAATGACTGGGAGGAGCTAAAACTCATGACAAACCCTTCATCCACAGGCCCCAAGAAGGCCCACGCTAGCCTCAAACTCTTAGTCCTCCTGCTACAGCCCTCTGGGGACTACAGAAGTGCAGTTCCATACCCAGCTTGGTATCTTCGTGTGTTTGTGTGTGTGTGTTTACATGTGCAGGCCACAGGTGTCATTCCTCAGTCACCATCCATTTATTTGTCTGCGTTTTTAAAGATTTTTTGGGGGGTGGGGGATTTCAAGACAGGGTTTCTCTGTATAGTCCTGGTTGTCCTGGAACTCACTCTGTAGACCAGGCTGGCCTCGAACTCACAGAGCTCCCCCTGCCTCTACCTTTCAAGTGATGGAATTAAAGAAGACTTGTTTATTTTATGTGTATGAGTGTTCTGTCTGCCTGTATGTCTGTGCATCACATGTGCCTGGTGCCCACAGAAGCCAGAAGAGAGTCCAGGCCCCTGGAACTGGAGTTACAGAGAGTTGTGAACCGCCATGTGGGTGCCGGGAACTGAACCCAGGTCTCTACAAGAATATCATGTTCTCTTAACCATGGAGTAATCTTCCCAGCCCCAAGCTTGTTTGTTTTGTTTTGTTTTTGAGACAGTCTCTTACTGGGGCCAGGAGCTGGCTAAGGAGGCTAGTCTGGCTGGCCAGTCGGCCCCAGCTGTCCACCTGTCTCCACCTCCTCAGAGCAAGGATTACAGGAACACCCAGCCTTTTTCAAGTGGGTCTTAGGATCTAATTCAGGTCCTCATGCTTGCAGAGCATATACCTGAGATGTCTCCTCAGTCTCCCTGCTTAATATATCTATTTTTTATTTAGTGGGTGGGGGGTGCCTAGTACATGCACCACATCGCACATATGGGGGTCAGTGGAGAACTTTCGGGAACCTATTCTCTCCTTCCAGTATCAAACTCAAGTCATCTCCCCTAGCAGCAAGCGCCCTCCTTACCGAGCTCTCCCTCCAGCACCTGTTCTGAAAGTCCATTCTTTCTGTATGTGTCTCTCTTATCTCTCTGTTTCTGTTTTTGAGATAGATTTTGAGATAGAGTCTCTCTGTATAGACCGCGCTGGCCTCCACCTCAGAGATCTGAGTGCCTCTGCCTCCCAAGTGCTGAGATTAAACACGTGTGCTACCAAGCCAGGCTGTCTCCAGGTTTTCTTTTTTCTTTTTTCTTTTTTTTTTTTTTAGTTTTTTCGAGGCAGGGTTTCTCTGTATTGTTTTGGAGGCTCTCCTGGAACTCGATTTGTAGACCAGGATGGCCTCGAACTCACAGAGATCCACCTGCCTCTGCCTCCCGAGTGCTGGGATTAAAGGTGTGTGCCACCAACGCCCGGCATTGTCTCCAAGTTTTCTTAACAGGACATATGTTCACTCAAAACTGACATGTGGGCCTGGCTTGGGGGCAAGCGGATACTAAGACTGGCCAGCCTGGGCTACAGACTTAGTTCAAGATCTGCCTGGGCAACTTAACTGAGACCCTGTCTCAAAAATAAGAAGAGAGGATTTGAGATGTAGCTCAGTGGTAGAGGGCTTGCCTAGCATTCACAAGGCCCTGGGTTTGATCCTCCAGACCAAAGTCCCCTGAGTCACGGGGCTCACTGAGAGAGAGGTGAGCGCTGCTGAGAGAGACCAGCCTCCACACAAACGGAGCCTGTTTTAGCCACTCCTGGAGTTTTCCAGTTTCACTGATGATAATCTACATGCAGGTCAGTCCCCTAAGCAAGGGTGGGCATCACTAAACCCTGGAACTCACTCCCTCAGACTCCTGTTGCAGGGGGTGCAGGGGGGGCCTGGGTTGCAAGAGTAACGCAAGCATGTGGAAGAAACCCACAACAACACTCATGGACACATGCATGTGAACTCAGCGCTTCAGAGACCCTGTCAGCCTCTGCAAGACAGACACAGCTGGGGCCGGAGAGAGAATGCAGCAGGCACTGGTGTGCTACAAGCTATCCGAAGCCATCCCGAGCTCCCCTTGGCAGATCCTGCCCAGCTAAGTGAGAGCTGGGTGTGGGAGCTGGGGAGGCAGCTCAGAGGTTAAGGCGCTTAGTACACAAGAGCGCACAGCTGCAGAGAGCAGGGGGGAGGGGGGGAGCAGAGTGGAGGGGGGAGGACGGCAAGGGAAGCAGAGAGGAGATACAGAGACATCGACAGCCAGCTCACAGTTGGGAAAGTCACAGCAGAGCTAGATGTGGGACCTTGCAGCTCTAGACCCCAAGGAGGGGCCTGGGTCATGGCAACAAGATCTCCACCCCCCTCCTGGCCCCAGGCAGGATGTATACAATTCGATATAGCATGCCAGGAAACTGCAGGCTTAGGAATTTATAATGGTTGAGCCAGAGCTGACCTAGTGACTTTGCTGGTCAGGCTCAGACAGGCCACTCTGCCTCCCCAGGACCTAGTTTCCCCTCATGGGTCACCTCAAACTGTCGACAAGAGGCTACAGATTCTCCCACACCAGTGAAAGAATTCACCCAGGCTCCTGGTCAGGCTGGGTGACTCAGATTAGCACTCTTTCTGCCACTTCCGAACAAATGGCCTGGGGCGAGCTGACCTACCTCTGGGCAGTGGCACTCCTGTCTGATGAATGGCAGTGGTGACGGTGGCTCTTGTGAAAGCCAACAGGACACTCAGCCTAAGAGCACAAACACCTACATACAGCTGTCCGCATTCAACCCCTGCCACTGCGAGTGACCTCCTCTGGGCCTCAGTTTGTGGTACTTATCCCAGGGTCAGTGAGAGGACCTAGGAAGTGCCCCCAGAAGAGCTCACTGCAGAGTAAAGGCACCTAAAGGCACCCGACATTGATGCCAACCCTCCGTTTGCATGAAGAGCACACCTGGTGCCTCAGTGGTATATATTGATCCATCCGTACGTGGCCAGTCAGCACAAGCTAACGTGCAGTAGCGTGTGTGTGGCAGGCACCTCAGTCTAGGGAGGCAGAGGGCAGAGCAAGACTGGGGCAGCTCCCCTGGAGAGGCAGCTTTAGGACCTGTGGGAAACAACACTAGCCAAACAGGCCCTACAGCTCCTCTCTCTCCCTCGGGCTTCATCAGCTGGGTCCTCACAAATGGCAGGCTCTGGATGCAAATTGCGTCCCCAGCTGATAAGACTGCCTAGACACCAGAGGTCTACTCTGGACACAGAAGTGGGTTCGGGATCGTAATACCAGCTACTCAGGATGCTGAGGCAGGAGGATCAAAATCGCCAAGCATGGTCTATAGAGCAAGTTCCAAGCCAGCCTGAACAATTTCTAAGACCCTGGCCAGGCACTTCTTGAATCCCAGCACTCAGGAGGCAGAGGCAGATGGATCTCTGTGAGTCTTGAGGCCAGCCTGGTCTACATAGTGATTTCCAAGATAGCCAGGGCTACGTAGAGAGACCCTGTCTCAAAACAAAATCAAAATATAAAGAAAGAGGGTTGGAGTGAGGCTCACTAGTAGAGCCTGCATAGCATGTGGGGGACCCTGGGTTTGATCCCTAGGGCCTCAAGAGAACAGAAGTGTGCCCAGCAACAACATCATTAAGGACAGCACCACAAACCTGGGGAACTGGAGGTCACAAGGGCATCTCGAGGACCTTGTGTGGGAACTTTTCCATTGTTGTCTCTACCTCAGTCACATCTGAGGCCCGCGTGACCACAGGCGCATTTGGTTCAATGTGTTTAACACTCAGCCAAGACTCTGAACAAGGTGCTAACATTTAAAAATCTGAGTTTTAAATGAAATACTGGGGCTGTGATGATGTGTGACTGTAATCTCAACGCTTAAGAGAGGCAGGAGGATCGTGAGATCAAGGGCAGCCAAGCGTGGTGGCACATGCCTGCTTTTAATCCCAGCACTCGAGAGGCAGAAGCAAGTGGATCTCTGAGAGCTTAAGGCCAGCCTGGTCTATATTGAGAGTTTGAGGCTAACCAGGATTACATAGTGAGATCCTGTCTTAAAAGAAAAAGAAAAAAAAGAGCTAGGAAGGACTGAGCCATTGTGTGTGTGTGTGTGTGTGTGTGTGTGTGTGTGTGTGTGTGTGTGTGTGTGTGTGTCTGTGTGTCTGTGTGTTGGGAGGGACGGGACAGTGCTCTGACTCTACACAAGAAAGCTCACCATATATGAACCAGCAAGGCAGGACCAAAACAATACGAAAAACTGCATGGAGCAGGGAGAAGAGACACAACATTCAGAAGACAGCATTTGAGTTAGACCTGAAAAAAATCCCCAAACCTCAGAGCCAGGAAGGTGAAAGGGAAGAAGGAGAGAGGAGGAAAGGGCAAAGGGAGGGGCCGTGCAACCACCACCCGTGGCTGCCACGTGGGACCATCACACAGACAGCAGGCTCTGGGTGTCCCTATCCAGCCCCTCAGCTTTACTTTGTCATAACTGTTTGAGACACAGGGTCTCACTCTGTGATCCAGGCAACCCTTGAACTCACAACAATCCTCCTGCCTAAGCACCTGAGTGTGAGCCACACTGGCTGATAAGCCAATTTTTAAACACCAGACAGTCAACAGAGCTTCTAAAGATCAGCCCTGGTCCCACCAGCAAGGGGGGGGGGCTTGAAGGAGAGGACATTGAAGCTACGGGGTTACCCAGCAAACTTCCAGCCAGTGATAGTGACAGTGCTCAATGCTCGGCGCTGGGCCTGCCATCTCTCCACCAGGACACTCTGGTCCTCTCACGTTCCTTTTATAGATGAGGAAACCAAGGCCTGGGCGATTGGATGCGGGGGTTCCTGGTCACACAGCAAAGAAGTGGTGCAGCCAGGTCTCTTCAGAGTGTCAGGTTACAGCTCCCCCACTGCTCTCTTGCAACAGAGAAAGGTCTGGCCCACTTCAAAGACCTGCCCTCGGTGGAGTGGTGTCCTGAAGTGTCAGCCCATGCCAGCACTGGGTGAGTACTTCATCACTGCTGGCAGAGGGGGACAGATGAAGTGTAGGCGCAGAATGGAGGACAGGAAATGGATACCATCCCGACACTGATCCAGTTGTGTTAGTGTCCTTCTCCAATCCAACACCCACGAACTGGCCACGCACACAGCCTGCAAGCCCTGCAAGTGGCCAGGCACGCACCTGTCTCCAGGTGGGAGGGAGGGAGGGAGGCGAGGGGCGGAGCAGGGTCAGCTAAGGAAATGGCCCTGTGGAGGCTCCACTGCCATCTCCAGGCTGGGCAAGTCTGCAACTCCATGTTCAACAAGGGGCTGTAGAGGGCCTGGGAAGCCAGCAGCAACTAAAGACCTGCACTTCAAGATTACCCCAGCCGCCAAGCAGGGTGAACCGTGCAGAAGGAAACAGGAAAGCCAGGGGCTGCTCAGACCCTGGGGAGCAGACCCAGAGGACTGCTGCTGGGGGTGGGGATGATTCTGGAAGGATGCCCCCCCAGACAGATCCTGGGAGCAAGACAGACATTGACACCAACAGAAACAAGGGGTTACCTATAGTTGGGGGTGGGGTGGGGTAAAAAAGATGAGAATGAAGAAGAAAGCCACCATGAGCTGAAAACCTTCTGCAGACACCTGGGAGAGCAGGCCGTAGGACTAGCCAAGCCCTGTGGATCCTTGGGAAGCGAATATGGAAAGAGCCTAACCCAGGAGAAGGGCCTCTGCCCCACCCACAACCAGACAGACCAGGGTGGTGGCCAGAAGGAGGGTCTGTCTGGGGCTGGGAGTTTAAACATAAGAAAGGACTCAGCCACAACCTTAAAGGAGGGAGGAGGAATGAACCGCGGCCTTTTCAGGCACCTGAGATTTCAATTGGTCCCTAGCAAAGGCAGATGGAGGGAGCCTGTCACATCAATCCCGTGAACTCAAAAGGAACTGCAGATCAGACCAGAAGGAAGCCCCCAACAGGCTGGAGGTCAAGACCCCAGAAGCCACTTCCCAAGCAGGCAAACCTAGAAAAAGATCTGAGGAAGCAGAGTGGGGTTGGCCACTTCCAGAGGGTGAGCCTCACCTGCAGGGAGGTGCTGCAGCCAGGAGGGAGGCCTCTGTACAAGGTGACGCTCCCCAAAACAGTGAAGGATACATCATCAAAAGACCAGCACCTCCTAAAGGAAGGCCAAGAGCCGGGGGCTCCCCCAACTCCAGGACAGGGACCCTAGCCATCCATTCACCAAAGGCTCAGGGCAACAACTAAGAGGGACCTCCCTAGAGGGGGACCCCAAGACAAGGGGAGGCTCCCCTAACTACAGAACAGGGACACTGGGTATTCATCAAGGGGCCATCCCAACAACTAAGAAGAAAAGAGGAACCTCTCCAGAGGGTTACCCCCCAAGCCAGGGGGCTTCTCCAATCCCGAGACAGGGACACTGGCCATCCATCCATCAGAGGCCTGTCCCAACTGCTAGGATGGACCTTCCTAGAGCGGGCCTCTCTGGAGGGAACCGCTTCCGGGAAGGCCCGGGACGGGGGTGTACTAGCCGCGTGCCCCGCACTCACCCAGCGCCAGGCCGCAGGCGGCCCCCACGGCCGCCCGGAAGCGGTCCATCTGCGTGTCCTTCTTGCTGTCAGGCTCCCACATCACCTGGCACTCCATAATCTCCTCGCGCCCTAGCTGCGCCAGCTTGGACATGGTTGCGGAGTTGCGTGGCCGGGGTCTGCCGGACAGGGACTGCGTGGACGGCGTAGTGCGCAAGGCGCCGAGCGACACAGCACAGCGCGGACTAACGACGGCGCGAGACTGAGCCAGCACCGGCGCGGTCTGTGGGACACCCAGCCTGGCCACGCCCCCGCGCAGGCCTCGCCCCGCCTCCAGAAGCCACGCCCTTTGAAACCACGCCCTTCGCTGTAACCCTCCGCCGCGCCTGCAAAAGAAGAGCACGCAGCCTAAAAAAAAGTGCTCTCCTGCGCAGGCGCGGTGAGCATGGTCTACGCCCTCACCTGTTGCAGAGCCTGTTGGGTGTTGCCCTCCTTGTGTTTGGTCGTTCATTCTTCATTCATTCATTTATTCAAGATTAAGTTGCTCCTTCTACAGTCACTTAGCTGCGGAGGCGTCTCAAGCAGAAAACGCATGCAGACACTCATGTCTGACGAGGAGAGAAGACCTCTAAAATGCGTGTCCTGTGCACGCACCCACAAGGATGTTGTAACGGATATGTGGGGTATATAGTGTAACAAAATATACTAAGTGAGACTCCAGTTCCATCCTCAGGACCAAAATAAAAGCGTTAAGCACGGGACATACTGGAGCAAGCCTGAAATCCAGCACTCTGGAGAATGAGGCAGGAGGATGGTTTCACTTCAGCCTGGACCCCAAAGCAAGACCCCGTAATTTCCAGCACTTGGGAGGAAGAGGCAGGAGAGTCTGGGTTTCCTGATCATCCTTACGACAGAGAGAGTTTGAGTTCAAGACCAGCCTGGGCAACGTTAATAAAGTTCCTGTCTGGAAACAAAAAGCAGGCTAGGGCTGTGGCTCAGTGTGACTTCTCACAGTGACTTTAAGGTGACAGGAGGTGTTGTTAAAATGTTTAGGTTTATCCAGTAAGGAGACACGGACCTCGACTCAACGATCCCACGTGGAGTTTATTGGTGGACGGTGAGGGAAAAGGGGGGTGAGAGGTAACCAACCCGTGCAGAGCAGAGAGAGATAAGAGAGAGAGAGACAGAGTAAGAGCAAGAGAGCGTAACCGGGCAGGGGTCAGTCCTTTAAAGGGGTCCTTTGCACCTGCCTGGTTCTCATGGAACTCTGGGCTGGCCAGAGTGTTGCCTGAGCGCATCCTGCCAGGTAACAGGGCAGGCCAGCGTAATGCCTGAAGCTTTCAGGAGGGAGCTTTGGGAAATCTTGCGGAATGTTTCCAAGCAGAGTGAGCAGCCAGTTTCCAGGACTCCAAACAGGGACACTGTGTCCTGTGGGGTGCTCACAGTCAATATTCTAAGAAGGCCCAGGTTTTTGATACCATAAGGCCTGGGATAGAAGACAAAGTCATAAAGGAAGTGGTGGCAGTTGAGTTGGTCCTGGGGAGCATCAGAGATGTTGACTTTGACTCTAGTAGGATGAGGTCATCAGAAGTTTCCAGCAGGAGGGAAGGCATGCTCAGATTCTACCGTGGTGGGAACCTTCTGGATGCTAACAGTCTGGTCAGTCTATTTCGTATTTTGCTGCCTACCAAGTATCTCAAATACCCCCAAAACAAGCTAATTTCCTTTATTTCTTTGTGTGTGTGTGTGTGTGTGTGTGTTTTTTTTTTTTTTCTTGGAGGTAGGTACACGTGTTTGGAGACCAAGAGGTCAATCATGGGTGTCATTCCTCAGTTGACACGCACCTTGGTTTTCGTTAGTTTTTTGTTTTTTGAGACAGGGCCTCACTATGTAGCTTTGGCTGTCCTGGGATTCACTATGTATCAGACTGGCCTTGAACTCACAGAGATTAAAAGTGTATGCCACTATGCCTAGCTCCCACCTTGTTTGTGGGGAGGGGTGTTTGTTTGTTTGATTTGTATGGGTCTGTGTACCATGTGCATGCCTGGTGCCCATGGAGGCCATAAGAGGGGTCAGATTTCCTGAGAATAGAGGTATAGATGGTTGTGAACCACCATGGGGGTCTTGGGAATCAAACCTGGGTCTTCTGGAAGAGCAACCAGTGCTCTTACCCACTAAGACGTCTCCCTAGCCTCTCACTTTGTTTTGTTGTTGTGGTTTTGTTTTTTAAGACAGGATCTCTAGTCAGTCCAGGGCTCACCAAGTAGGCTACAGTGGCTGGCCAACATTCTCCAGGGACCCACCTATCTCTGCCTCCCATCTCCAGTGCTGAGATTATAGACGTGTGCCACCACGCCTGGGTTTTTTCACACAGGTTCTGGGGATCAAACTCAAGTCCTCTTGCTTGTACAACAGACAGTAGCCTACTTAGCCACCTTCCCAGCCCCAGGGGTGATTTCTTATGGCTCTAGAACTGGGGTGTAAAAAAAATCTAGAAATTTCCTCTGGTATGGACCTCCCTGCTTTCCCCTGGGTTGAGGGGAGGGAGAGGGCAAGAGAGAACCTGGCTGTGAAGGGAGGGAGAAAGCAGAGACAGAACTGGAAGCCTACAGCATCTTAAGAACCCGCTCTAGTCTTTGGCCATACCACACTGAATGCACCCAGTGTGGAAGCTAGGCAGGGTTGGGCCTGGTTAGTACCTGGATGGGAGACCTCCTATGAATACCAGGTACTAATCTGTTCACACGGGTAGATCCCTCAGGACCTAAACACCTTTCTTCATCTCCTTTTAGGCAGTGAGGATTAACAAGTATTCCAGGGGTGAAGGTAGATGATGTTACAAGAGATAATGATGCTTCCCAGACAGACAGCTGGCTCCCGGCAGTGGAAATTGGCATTGAAAGTGCTGTTAAGTGCACCCTCACTGTGAGCTGCTTCTGTATTGTTCTAGTTTGCTGTGATAAACCAAAACCAACTTGGGGAGGAGATGGTTTATTTGGCTTACACTTCTAGGTCACAGTACATTGTTGAGAGAAGTAAGGGCAGGAATCAAGCAGGAGCAGAGGGGAAGGAAGGAAGGAAGGAAGGAAGGAAGGAAGGAAGGAAGGAAGGAAGGAAGGAAGGAAGGAAGGAAAAGAAAGAACCTAACACTGGCCTTCTCCCCATAGCTTGCTCAGCTTGCTTTCTTACACAACCCAAAACTATCTGCCCAGGGGTGGCACTGTCCACAGTGGGCTGGAAATTTTACATCAATCAGTAATCAAAAAAGACTCCCACAGACATGCCACAGGCCAAGCTGGAGGCAGTGGTTCTTAGTTGATGGTCCCTCTTCCAAGGGAAGTCTTGTAAAGAGCATTCTTCCAGCTAGCCTGGTCCAGAGCCACATCAACCCCAATAACACACAGAGACTCTATTAGTTACAATGTGGCCAATGTCCAGGACTTCTCATTGGCTAGTTCTGTCTTAAGTATTAACCCATAACTACTAATATGTATGTATGTATGTATGTATGTATGTGTATAAGATAAGGTCTTATCAAGGACACCAGCCTCATGTGTCCTCTCTTCCGGGATCACATGGCAACTCTCTACTCTTGTCTACATTTCCCAGACTTCTTCTCGACTCCTAGTCCCACCTATCTTGCTTCCCTATTGGCCAACAGTGCTTTATTTACCAACCAACAAGACAAACATATACACAGAAGGACTTCCCCATCAGAGTCTAATTTTTACCACTTTGACAATTAAAATCAAATAGTGCAGAAGTTCTGAGACCCTCCCCTCTCATATTTATTATCCCAGCCTGATCTCTTGACAATCCTGTCAACCTCACAGATGCAGCTCTCAGCTGCAGTCCTACCAAGTGTTCCCTGCCTTCACTATCAGACCTTTTAAAAGATTTTATGTGTGGCCAGGCATTGGTGGTGTACACTTTTAATCCCAGCACTGGAGAGGCAGAGGCAGGAGGATCTCTGTGAGTTCGAACTCAGCCTGGTCTACAGAGCAAGTTCCAGGACAGGCTCCAAAACTACAAAGAGAAACCCTGTCTTGAAAAATAACAACAACAAAAAGATTTTATGTGTGTATCTGTGTGTATGTGTTTATGAATGCCACATGTGTGGGGGCCAGGAGGGGGAATTAGATTCCCCGGAGCTGGAGTTACGGATGGTTGGGAGCTGCCAGATATCAATGCTGGGAACCAAACTCAGGTCCTTTGGAGGAACAGCAAGTGTTCTTAACCACTGAGCCATCTCTCCAGCTCTCACACCAGCAGACGGTAACCAGTTTCCATTTGCCCATCATCACAAACACACAGAGATTTCAACTTCAGCCTGGGTGCATGCTGCACACAAGTGGCTTCTAGATATACCCCCCACACACCCGATGGACACATACAGATAGACGTACACACACCCAAGTCACTCGCCCGCTGCTGGGTCTGTGTGCCTGTGCTGTCTCCTCCAGCGGGGGTCTCAAAAGTATGTTTTCACTCAGAAATGAGTTAGCCTCAAAGAAACGCTCATCCCTTCACCAGCAGAAGGCAGGTTCCACGAGATCAAAACCCTAGTCTGGCTCGGTCTGCACAGCTGCAGTGGCAGTAGCTGGTCCACTGAAAGCCACGGTCTGAGAAACACTCTTTCAGAAAGGGCCCAGTGGCTGCTCACTGCAGGGTGGCATGCGGGCACCTGAAGAAGCCTGGATTGTCCAGGATCTTTACCGGTCTTCCTGAGGTAAACTAATGGTAGCCACCTGATAGCTCTTCGTTCTTTGTAACTCCTTCATCTTGCCCACCCAGCCCAATGCAGCCCCTTTGAGAGAATCCTAGAGGTAAGCTACAACCAGAACAGCCAGGCACTGTCCTACGTACTTGTTTTGTTTTGTTTTTTTGAGATAGGGGTTTCTCTGTGTAGCCTTGGCTATCCTGGAACTCACTCTGTAGGCCAGGCTTCCCATAAACTGGGATTTAAAGGTGTGTGCCACTAAACCCCGATAATGGAAGACCATTTCTTTGGGGGGGAGGGTTGAGACAGGGTTTCTCTGTGGCTTTGGAGGCTGTCCTGGAACTAGCTCTTGTAGACCAGGCTGGTCTCGAGCTCACAGAGATCCACCTGCCTCTGCCTCCCGAGTGCTGGGATTAAAGGTGTGCGCCACCACCTCCCAGCATGGAAGACCATTTGTAACAGGATGATGTGACATGTGAAGGGTCCAGTCCACTGATCTTCCTGAAGAACCATAGGTATAGCAAACAAAAAGGCTCTGAGGCATGCTTGCCACCATCAAGGACACTGCAAAGGTCCACATGGACCACTACAGTGACCTAGCTGGGGCAGGGACATATAGCTGCTAATGAGTCTTTTCCAATCAATCAATCAATCAATCAATCAATCAATCAATCAATCAATCCATCAATCTCTGTTCCCTCCTCTCTCTCTCTCTCTCTCTCTCTCCTCTCTCTCTCTCTCTCTCCTCTCTCTCTCTCTGTGTGTGTGTGTGTGTGTGTGTGTGTGTGTGTGTGTGTGTGTGTGTGTGTGTGTGTGTGTGTGTGTAATCTGCTCATAAGCCTGTAGGCCAGTATGCGCAGATGTATTCAAAGTGTTAAAGAGCTGGGCACTGAGCCGTTTGGGGCGGCAGACTCAGCTGCTGTGCTTTGGGGCCGAGACTACACAAGAACAAATCTCCAGGACAAAACCGACTTTCCCTGAGGCACAGCACAGGAGGTTCTGATTCAGAGCCAAGTCAAAGCTGAGGCATAAAGCGGGCCCTCCAGACCAGGCCAAAAAGGAAAGCAAATGAGTTGTGGGATGGTTTCCTTTCCTGGTCTTCAAGATGGGCTGCCTCACTATCCCACTACACCCCCAGGGGCTGTTGAAACGGGGCAGATGCCAACTCCTTCAAGCCAGAAACACCCGAGGCAAGAGCACAAAGCTCAGCCTCTCCACCTCCTCCCAGCACCAGGCAGGGACACGAGGACTCCAGCTTTAGGAACAAGGCCAAAACAGATGCAGTGCAAAATCCTGCAGGGTAAGTGACACGCAGTGCAAAATCCTGCGGGATGAGCGGCACTGAGCTGAGTGACATTGGACTGGTAGACAGGCTAGATGGTTCTTGGGATGCTGAGCTCTGGGCCACCGGACAGAGAAATGTCTGCACTGAGTTTCCATTACAAAAGAGCCCAGAGCAAGCAAACCCCAGAACTCTTCTCCTCCTCTTCCTCCTCCTTTCTTCTTCCTTCTTCCTCCTTCCTTTTCCTCTCTTCTTCCTCTTGTGTTTGTTTGTTTCTAGACAGGGTTCCTCTGTGTAGTCTTGACTGTCCTGGAACTCACTGTGCAGACCATGCTGGCTTCGAACTCACAGAGATCCACCTGCCTCTTGCCTCCCAAGTGCTGAGTGCTGGGATTAAATCATGTGCCACCACTGCCCGGCCCTAATTTCATTTTTGAGACTGAGTTCTCGAAGAAACACACTTTGTAACTGAGAATGACACTGCACTCCCACCATCTCCTGATGCTAGATTAACAGGTGAGCAGGCTACATGGGGCTTATGAAGGTATTGCTTTCTTATCTTCTGTCTATGCCTCTTCAGCAACATCCTGTGACACAGAGGCAGTGAACTGCCCTTCTCCAAGCCCCCATCCTGAACCCTTCCTTCTGGCGGCACCCACAGCTAGGTGACAGACCATTAAAACTGCACCTAGGCAACACAGCTTGTTCCCAGGCTAATTCCAAGGTGTCGTTTTGCCTCCACTGACCCTCAAGACTCTCAGCCAGCCAGCCAGCTTGCCAGCCAGGTCTGGAAGCTTGCTCCAGACTGGTTAATTGCTCAGAGTGAGAAAGGTGACCAGATGGGGTGAGCACACACCCTCTGGCTTCACTTGGCTATTTTCAAATCTTACGTAAGTTTGAAGTTCTCTCTGCTACAGCTTCCAGAGAAAAGGTCCTTACCAACAGTCTCCAGTGTCTTCTGCTGGCATCGGTATTGAAGGGGAGCCAAGGTGCATGATATATATGCATTCACTAACACTGTGCATCTGGGATTCAAGGCATGCACCATCACCCAGGCCCCTTCTCCCCATTGTTTGAGGTAGAATCTTTCACTGAGCCTGGAGCTCACCAGTTGGCTGCCCAGTGTTCCCAGGAATCCTCCTGTCTCCAACTTCCCAGTACTGGGATTATAAACATCCACTACCATACCCAGCATTTTACATGGATTCTGGGGCTTGCCCAGCGTTTTTAAAATGTGTGTGTGGCCCCAGCAGTCCCTGGTAACTGCTGATTCATCTCCTCAACACACATTTATTTTGGGCAGATGGGAGTGTATGTGACATGTGCCACAGCAGAGGTCAGAGGACAACTCACAAGAGTCAGTTTTTCATCATATATGTGTCCTGGGAATTGAACTCTGGTCCTCAGCCTTGGCAAGAAGCACCTTTACCTGCTGAGCCATCTCTAGGACCCTCATTTCGTTCTATGTTGAGACAAGTTCAGTCTGTGGTTGTGGTTGTGCTTACTGGTAGGATATGCCAGAAGCAGGTGCAGAATGAAGAAGAATGCTCTTCCAGAATTGCTCAAGCTGGCCCTGAACTTGTGCGCCTCCTGTCTCGGTCTCCCAAGTAGGTAGGACTACAGGCCTGTGACACCACACCCATTCCTGTGTTTCTCTTATTGGCATCCTCTAGAGGTGTTTTTGGTTTTGATATTCAGTCTCAGGGAGCCCAGGATAACCTTGAACTTCTGATGCTCCTGCCTCCAATTCCCCGGTGCTCAGTTTCCAAGCGTCTCTCTCTTTCTGGAGAGGTGCCGGGCTGGAACCCAGCGCGGGATTCGGGTGCTTTGCCACAGAGCTACTCCCGCAGCCCTATTTGCCTCTGGGAAAGGAACCACGGTCGCGGAGCATCTCAGGCTCTGCACTAGCCACGAGGAACTTCTTACTAGCCACGAGGAGCTTCTTTCCAACCACGAGGAACTGCTTTCCAGCCGGACTGGCCACGCCCCTGCCGCATCCCGGCGGAGGGATCCTGTACACGGACACGCGCCACACGCGACTCGCTTGTTGATTGGCTGGTACGGGACTGGCCCCACATCAGCCCAGACCGAGGCGCGGCAAAGAGCCGGCCTGAACGGCAGCCAATCACACAGCATTCCGGTGCGTGGGCTGCGCCTCTCAGCCAATCCGAAAGGGTATCTCGGAAAGGGCGTGCCCAATGAGAGCTGGGCAGAAGGGCGGAGCTCCCAGGGACCCGGGAGGTTAGGCAGGGCTGTCTGTCACCTTGACAACCTGACAGCCCCTAGAGTCCGGAAACTTATGAAACCTAGATCTTAGCCCTGGGTTGACGCCCGAGATTCTGAGAAAATGCTTTTCTTTTTAAAATAGAGATGCTTTTTGTTTCTCCAAATTTGTTTATAAAAAATTTCCATACAATATATTCATAATTTCTATATTTTGATCATATTTCCCCTTTCCCCAAAATGTTTTTTGAAAGGCTCTATATTTTTTATTACTGGACAAATCATTCCCGACTTAAATATGACAAAATCTCCAGGTTAAAAATGTTAAACTTCATCTGGTAGCACAGCTTGCGTTGACCATGATTCAGTGCAAACTCTCAATTCTTGCCATTGTGTGAATTCTTAGAGACCCAGCTTGGTTCTCCTCCAGTGTTGTCTCTTGGAGTTGTACCTGATTTTACCAGTTTTCATCCGAATCCACTGAGGAATAGGACGATTTTGCTTTTGTTTCTTGGCCAAGAATCGCTTGATTCTGAAAGTCTTGTGAGAAGACATGGTGAGAAGTCGACTCAGGAGTACAACCCCCCCCCAATGTTTTTTTTTTTTTAAGACAGGATTTGTTTTGTTTTGTTTTTCGAGATGGGGTTTCTCTGTGGCTTCAGATTTGGAGGCTGTCCTGGAACTAGCTCTTGTAGACCAGGCTGGTCTCGAACTCACAGAGATCCTCCTGCCTCTGCCTCCCGAGTGCTGGGACTAAGGTGCCACCACCGCCCAGCTCTTGAGACAGGATTTTATGCAACCCAAGCTGGCCTGAAAATCGATATGTAGCTGAGGCTGGTCTTTAACTCCTGAACATCCTGGCATGTCTTACCTCTTGCATACTAGGCGAGCAATGTACCACTGACCTACATCCCAGAGCAAAAAAAATTCTAGCTATCTGTGTGCTCAGATGTGCGTGCTGAGCCGCGACAGGGGCAAGCCCATGCACAGGGACCGTGGATCCTTGGGGAAACCTCCCAGCCCAATGCTTTACATAAAGGTCCAGGGAACCGTGCACAGGGGCCTGCAGCACAAACAGTGGCTGGGTCACATGAGTAGGGGATTGCTTCGGACAGGATAAGGTGAGGTGACATTGAGGCTCTGTAGAACATGAATGGCAGCCTTCATATACAGTCCCCTCTGCATGGCACTTTAGTAAACACAGGCAGGAGCCCTTAAGCGAACCCCAGTGAAATCAGGTGCCCTGGCTTTCTCCCTCCCCATTCCAGCTGATCCAAACAGGTGTATTGGCTTGACACAAAATAGATCTGAAGGGCCTGTGATTTTGTTTATTTATTGCTGAGATGGAGTATGTCCACTGGGGTCAATGTGCTCCATGCATTGAGTTCAAAGCCAGCTCTGGCTACCTAGTGAGACCTTATCAAAAAATAAACAAATTAAACTAACAAAATAGCCTCAAGTGCCACTTTGTCCTGGCATGAAAAGGGGTGAAATTCTGTCCTGCCTGCAGGAATGTGCTGTGGATGAGAGCTGTTGGGAGCTAGTTCAGGAAGAACTAACCACTTTTTGCTCAGATTGTATCTCAACCTCCAGGAGGCTAGGCTTTCTTCTTTACCGACAAAGACAATCCCTTCTTCCCAGAGCCTTGTACAAGCTCAGTCAGGGGGAGCTGAGAGAGACACAGGGCTCTACCATGACTCAGAGCAGCACAGAATGACCACCTTTGCTGCCATCCTGATCGCCTGCAAAGCAGGTACCCTAGCATGTCTCCCTTCACCTACCCACTTCCCCCCATGCAGGCAAAACCGCCAGAAGCATTCCACCCACACCAGGCAACACTTCCCAGCACCGTAGCCCAGGTCCAGCCAGGACTGACTGGCCTTAAGGATAGTTTGACTCTTGTTATCTCTGTGGACTATCGTAGGCTGAAGACATTTCTAGATTCTGGAACTGTACAGATGGTCCTGTGGGAATGAGCAACTGTCCCCAGTTTCTGGGAGTCAGACTGCTCTGAGAGTCACTTCAGAAAATGCTTTTTTTTTTCTAGACAGAGTTTCTCTGTATTGTTTGAGGCTGTCCTGGAACTCACTCTGTCGCCCAACCTTGGAGAGTCACTTGAGGCAGTGGGTCCATCAGCACTACTGACTTACAAGTGGAGGGTAGGTGAAGAGATACTTTTCTGGTCTGATGGTCTCCCTCCTAGGAGTGCCCAAGGCTCAGGGGCTGGGCCAGCTCATGGTAGACAAACCATTTAGAAGCTAGAGACTTAAGGCCTGAGGCTCACAAGGTAAAGGCTGTGACTGGGTTTTAGCCACAAACTTGGTGGCTTTCATTATCCTCTTCTGGTAGCAGAAGGCAGTGGCAGCATGGTAGTGTGAGTGTGCGTATGTGTCGTTAACATTCCACCAAGCAACAGTAGGACGTGGTGCCTTCAAGCACTTCAGCTTTCAAGGGCCTCGAGTGTCCGGTCCTTAGTTCCTGACAAGTGTCGCAGTGCAGAGGCTGAGACTGAGACAGGTAAGAGGGACTCATCCCTCCCTGGGACCTAAGGATGGGGTAAGCTATTAAAGAATTGTCTTAAATAAGTATTATTGTGGTGGTGGTGCATGCCTTTAATCACAGTATGCAGGAGGCCTGAGGGTAGACCTCAAGGCCAGTCAAAGCTACAGAGTAACTTCCTGTCTCAAAACATAAAACCCACAGGGCGATGGTGGCACACACGTTTAATCCCAGCACTCAGGAGACAGAGGCAGGCAGATCTCTGAGTTTGAGACCAGCCTGGTCTACACGAGCAAGTTCCAGGACAGCCTCCAAAGCCACAGAAAAACCCTGTCTCAAAAAAACAAAACAACATTGTGTCTCACAACCATCCATAGTGAGATCTGGTATCCTCTTCAGGTCTGCAGGTATATATGCAGGCAGACCACTGTATACATAACAAATAAATAAATATTAAAAAATAGACAGGGTCTCACATAACTGAAGAATATAAATAGGTAAAAAGCTAGAAAATTAGAGATTGTAGACTCTGGTCACTGAGAGCAGCCATGCCTTCAAGGCCAAGGGTGTGGTCCAGGGTCTAAACATTTTAAGTTTAGACCTTTATAATGGAGCACATGTTGGGTTACAGTTCCTGAAGCTGAGCCCTGCAACGCTAGAGGGCGCCACCTGCCTGCTGTCATCACTAGCTGAAGCCAAAGAGGCCAGAAATGCCACCCCAGGATTTTTGACAACCACAGGGTTGGCCCTTAATGCTTAGTAGCTTCCAGAATCCTCCCAGCTACAAGGCTCCCAGTGTCCCAGTGTGCTGTCTTAAATCTTCACAGTGGATCCCTCTTTTTCTCCTGTGCTTTCCACCCCAACCGCTCTGCAACGCTTCGGAAGCACTTCTGCTGCTACTGCTGCCGTATGCGCTGCTCTTCCAGAGGACACAAGCTTAGCTCCCAGGACCCACCTGAGGTGGCTCACAACCACCCGCAACTCCAGCTCCAAGGGATCCAATCCCCTCTTCAGGATTCTGCAGGCAACTCCAAACATATGAGAGGAAAATTCAACATAATTTTAAAATAGTCCGGCAGTGGCGGTGCATGCCTTTAATCCCAGCACTCGGGAGGCAGAGGCAGGTGGAGTTCAGTGGTCTACACGGTGAGTTCCAGGACAATCAGGGCTACATAGTGAGATCCTACTCGATGGGGCTGGAGGGGTGGCTCGGTGGTTAAGAGCACTGGCGGCTCTTGAAGACACCCATGTTTGTTTCTCAGCACCCACACAGTATCTCACATCCATGTGTCACTCCAGTTCCAGAGGATCCATGTCCTCTTCTGAGCTCTGAGGGGACCACATTACACAGAGCCAAAACATGCAAGCTCAACACTCATACACATAGATAAATCTTTTTTAAAAATTAATCTTTGGAACAGGAGAGATGGGCTCAGTGGTTAAGATCACTTGCTGTTCTCTTTTTTTTTTTTAAATCATGATACAAGGAAGAAACACTTTCTTAATTCTCCAAGCATTTAGTAACCACGCCTTAGACTATATCTCTCGTTATCTCACTTGCTGTTCTTGTGGATGACCTGGGTCACTTCTCAGCACACATATGGTGGCTCACAATTCCAGGGGTTGACCTGACCCCCTCTTCTGACCTCTGAGAGCACCAGAAACACACAAGGTACACATATATTCATGCAGGCAAAGCAATCCTACATGTAAAATAAAAATGAATGTTTAATTACAGGATTTACCACAGGTGCCTTACCAAAGTGAAGAAATCCATCCAAGAATCCAAACAACAAAATTACAGTAAACATTTATTAAGCTGTAATGTTCACAATGTTTTAATCCAGTTCTTAAGTCGATCAACAAAGACCTCTAACATCAAAGCCAAAGCCAGTGATTAATAAATAAGAGGAATGTATCCATCACTTCGCAAAAAAATAATAAGCCTGGTGCTTTTTTTTCTATATAAGATATTCGTAGAATCAGCTTCCCAACTAAGGTATATGCACGTGCGTGTGTGTGTGTGTGCGTGCGCGCGTGCGCGCACACGGGTGTGCACGCACCCCACTATGTTCACGGAATGGCTTTCTATTGTGTTGAACTAAATACTATATAAAATTTCTAAGCTGAGGCACAAAACAAGAACTCAACCATGAAGATATCATTGGTAAAAAAGAATATGATTTACAGCTAAGAACAGGGAAATAATTACCTCATGGGGGATTTAACTGCACATTGGTCACTATCACAAGAAAGTAACTTAATTGTAGGCTATTCAGAGATTTATCACAGACGCAGACAGGAAACTGACAACAGTAAAAGCTTGAGATCCGCAGAGACATCAGGACAGAGTCAGTCATGCTATCAGAGCCACAGCTGTCCAGGTGACAATGCCAACGGTGTGCTTCTTGTGCCACCAGGACAGAAAAACAGGTTCTCTGTGTCTGTCCTAGCTATGGAGGGGTCACCAAAGAACAAAACACAGAAGGATGCAGTGGGCTGAAGTCTGCTGATGCCAGTCAGGACACATCATCGGCAGCTGTCCAGTGTTCAGAGTACTGAGTTAGAACCCGCAAAATATAGATATAGATAGATGTAATTCTACAATTCACAGGTAAGGAGCCCAAACTCTAAGTACTTAAATGGTCATAAACAAAAGCATTGTAGAATGGTCACGGATTGTTTTGGAAAGCAGCTTGCATGCTGGGAATAGGGCTCACGTGCCCAGGACCTGAAAGTAAAAGTGGCCAGGAAGGACGCCTTGGAAAGTCCTTGCAGCTACAAGTGCACAGCAGCGCTAGCTTTCCGGTGAAACCAGACAAAATTTTAACTAGGTGGGGGTTAAGAATACATCCAAACAAGGCTAGGCATGGCGGGCTTATACCTGCAATCCCAGCTCTCAGGAGGCAGAGGCAGGTGGGTCTCTGTGAGTTCAAGGACAGCAAGGGCTATAGAGAGATCTTGCCTAAGAAAAACAAAAAACAAAAACAAACCCAAACAAGGTAATTGTGCATCTGCCACCTCAAGTTCTACTACTAGAACCTCAAGTGCATTCTACTCTGACGTGTGCGTTCTTCCTTTTATACTGAAGGCATCCTGGGGCTGGACTCTAGAGTGCCCTCTTACCAGGCGTGTAGCCTGGGTCCACCCCTGTCATCCCTGCACTCAGGAGGTGGAGGCAGGAGGATCAAAAGTTTAAGGCCAGCCTCAGCTACTTAAGCAAGTTCAAGGCCAGCTTAGGACACATGAGACCCTATCTAAAAGAAATAATTAAATGAAAATGAAGGTGTCTTGTATTTATGGATATCAAACCATAAAACTGGCCGGGCGGTGGTGGCACATGCCTTTAATCCCAGCACTAGGTAGGCAGATCTCTGTGAGTTTGAGACCAGCCTGGTCAACCAAGCAAGTTCCAGGATAGGCTCCAAAACAATACAGAGAAACCCTGTCTTAAAAAACAAAAACAAAACAAAACAAAAAACCATAAAACTGGCTTTAGAATCTATATTTGGTCAGGCTGGAAGAAAATATTGCAGGTTTTTTTTTTAACTTTTTTTCTCATTATTGTTTTGAGACAAGGTCTCAATGTATAACTCTGACTGACCTGGAATTCACTATATAGATAAGACTGGCCTCAAACTCAGAGATCAGCCTGCCTCTGGCTCTTATGTGCCATTAAACCTGGCTTCTGGTCTTGCTATGTAATCCTGGCTGGCCTGGAATATCCTACTTAAACTGAGCTAGCCTCAAAATAGCAGCAATGCTCCTGCCTCTGCCTCCTGAATAATGGGATTGCACACGGAGCTACAGTGGAATGTCTAGGACCTGAAATAGGACATCTCTGTGTCCAATGAGAGGAGCCAAGGCAAGAACAGAGATGCTGTTTTTTAGGGGCTGAGAGCCAATATCTACAAAGCAACCTTTTGTTACGATATGGCCAGACACTTGGAATGAAAGGCGATGTGAGCCACCAATGTACCCTCCCCCAGTTACTGACACCTTGTGCTGCATGTAGATTTGTTTACAGTATCTGAACAACACATAACTGAAATGTCTCACACCAGAGGTCAGGTGTGTTCAATGTCCATGGAGAGACTTCCCCAGTATGAGTTTCACAAGTGAATGAAATTCAAGCAAGTGTGAGCTCCATATGGTCACAACAAGAACAGAGGTCTTGGACACATCCTCAGAAAGATCCGAATCTGTGTTCCAGACACTTGCAACCCCAAACAGAACTTCTCAGACACATGGCACCAGAGCTGGCATCAGCTGGATCCCTCTACCAAGGTCTGCCATGAAAACTGACAGGTACCTCCCTCCACTAAGCTGAAGTTGGGACTCAGTGGTTCCATGGTACACTGAAGGACCACAGAGACAATGGCAATCCCAGCCACACCCTGCAAAAGCCAGCTTTCTTTCCAGACCAATTCTCTGCCCACCCCGTCCCTGAGGCTAAGCTAAAAGAACAACTCCCTGGACCCCAGACAAAAAGCACCAAACACACATAATCATAAAAATTTCAGGACAAAAAATTCATATCAGGGTTGCTTATGCCTAAGAATGTTCTAGAAGCAATGAAATGAAAGCTGTTACCGGCCATAAACAGTTTCTTCTATGGTTTTGAGTCAATTAGAAGCAAATGAAACAAATAAGAAAATCCTGTCATGGTCCAGCTGGCTATATGGGCCTACCTGGCAAACAGGGAATGTAAGATTCAGCTAGGCCGGGCGGTGGTGACGCACGCCTTTAATCCCAGCACTCGGGAGGCAGAGGCAGGCGGATCTCTGTGAGTTCGAGGCTGGGCTGGACTGACAGCCTCCAAAACAATACAGAGAAACCCTGTCTCGAAAAACAAAGAAAAAAAAAAGATTCAGCTAGATTCTGGAATAATTTTCAAGGCCCATCCAGGAAGTTCTTGGCATCAAACTCCAAAGACATTTTGTAGCCCCATCTATGTATTTTCTAGGGAAAAGAAAAAGATTCCAGGACACCTACGGGTACCTTCATTCAGAAACACGATGGACAGGGTGGGGGTGGGCTCAGCATCCCCAGCACCAGAAAGACAGAAAGGAACACAATGGAAGGAGTGCACCAGGTCCCTGGGATCCAAATGATGCAGCTCCACTCTGAAGTCCAAGTATCCACAATAACAGCACTCATGAACCCAGCCAGCACCAGCCTCAGAAGACACACAACGAAGGTCACATTTGGAAGTAAAAAGATAACACACACAGCGCTTACCCAGGAGCCAGTTTAAACTTCCTTAAAATCTTCAAGTGCTTCCTTCAAAGCTCTGATAAACTTGACTTGATCTGCCTTTTTTTAAAAACCTTACAAAAGATTTAAATGTTTGAAAAAATCAACTTTATGATCTATGCAGATAAATTTCTCTGACTACACAGCTAATAGGGGTATATCCATTGTTTAAAAAATATGTTTTTCCAACTAGCAACCTTCTGATTAAGTTCTACATAAGTTCTTTCTCCTCCAGTGGGTCTTAAGGTCGACCCACAGTGGGAAAATACCAGGCGTGGCGTTCTTGTTCAGTTTATTGGGAGGGTCGGAGTTGGGTGGGGCTGCCGGCTGTTTTCTTCTCTAGTAGCCTTCTGACATCACTGCAGGTGACACCCTTGGACGGCCAGGCACCTGACCTTCATTTGTCCTTGGAACGGTCGAGGTTCTCCAGCACCCTGTTGAGGCGGATGTTGAGCAATCTCACCTGGTTCTCCAGGTGCTCCAGCTTCTCCTCCACACTGGGGCTGCCAAGGCCACCAGGACTGCCTCGCCAGTAGCCCATGGGCCCCGTCATGAAGTAGATGGCAACCACGAGGCAGAGGGGAAGGACTGCGTGCTCAGGCTCACCCTCATACTTATGCAGGATGTACACGCAGGACATGGAGAACAGGATGACACGTACGAGCCAGAAGAAGCGGCCAAACACGAGGTGCAGGAGGCTGAAGGTGAAACCCAAGGTCAGAGACAAGAACCAGTAGGCCAGGAGGACCACACCAACCAGGACCAGGGCCCGGGCAGGACTGTTGGACACAGAGGCTGGGCTGAAGTACTGTGACAGGTTGGACACTGTGAAACAGAACAGAAGACAGGGCCAGTTATTCCCACATGGTCAGGACCTTCTTTGAAAGCAGGTGGGTCAGCTGAGTTCAGGGGCTGGCTAGACCCATGGGCTCCCGCCACAATCCAACAGAATGAAAGTCAATAAAGCAAACACTTGAAGCCAAGCAGTGGAGGAGGAGGAGGAGGAGGAGGAGGAGGAGGAGGAGGAGGAGGAGGAGGAGGAGGAGGAGGAGGAGGAGGAGGAAGAGGAAGAGGAAGAGGAAGAGGAAGAGGAACAGCAGCAACAGCAAGCACTTGAGCCTCCAAAGCAGCAGAGGAAGCACAGGTGGCCCCTCAGGGCTGTTTGTCCCATCATGAGTTTAAAACATCTTTTGTGAGGCTGGACAGGTGATAGCTCAGTGCAGAGGCAGAGGGCCCAAGTCAAATACCAGCAACCAGAGGGTGGTTCACAACCACCTGTAACTTCAGTCCCGAGGAACAAATCCTCAGGTACTGCAAGTATGTGGTACACAGACATACGTGCAGACAAAACACCCACACACAAAATAAGTATATCTCAAAAAATAGTTTTACAAAAATGATGCTGTGGTTTGAACTCATGAACTCAAACCCTTGTGTTTGTAATGAGCTATCTCCTCAGGCTGCTCACATCTGTCATCCCAGTACTTGGGAAGCTAAGGCAGGAGGATCAGAAGTTCAAGGTCATCCTTGGCCCACCACAGTGAGTTTGAGGCTAGTGTGAAGAATACAGGTGAACCCTGCTTCAAAAACATCAACCACAAAACCAAAAATAATAGCAAAACAAAAACAGTAAAATTGATTTCACCAACTTTGAGGCAGGGGTCTCATGTAGACCAAGCTGGCCTTGAACTCACAGAGATCTGCTTGCCTCTTGGGTACTGGAATTAAAGGCATGAGCCACCACGCCAGGATAAATTTCATCAATCTCTGTCTCCTCCCCACCACCACCTTTGGCTTTTCAAGGCAGGGTTCCCTGCAAAGCCCTGGCTAGAACTCAAAGATCCGCCTGCCTCTGCCTCCCGAGTGCTGGGATTAGAGGCGTGCCCCACCATGCCTAGCCTTCAATTTCTTTTCCCTGTAACATGACCAGTAGAAAAATTCTATATACCTCAAAGCTTATTTCTTTTTTTTTTTAAAGATTTATTTATTTATTACATATACACCAGATTGAATTGTAGATGGTTGTCAGCCACCATGTGGTTGCTGGGAATTGAACTCAAGACCTCTGGAAGAGCAGTCAGTGCTCTTAACCTCTGAGCCATCTCTCCAGCCCATCAAAGCTTATTTCTATCAAAGTGATTTGAGTGGAGGAGTGCTCACTGTAACTAAGACCCTGAAAATTGATGTGGAAGGAAGTGTTGGGAACTGAGAACAACCACCTTGCTATGGTTCCAGGAGAGGCAGCTGTCACTCTCCTACTGAGCTTTAGGCACAATTCCCCAAGGTCTTAGGGTGCCCTGCAGCTTATCAAAGCCAAGAGGGAAACTTACACCCCAGAAACAAGTATTTCACCTCCCCCACCAGCTTCTCCCAGCTGATCAAGGCAGGCCTAGGTTCCTCAACGATGCCTGGTGTCCTGTAGCTGTCCAGCTCAGTTTCCCAGCCTGGGTTGCATGCAATTCCTTGCAATCAGGCTTATCTCTACAGGCTCGCTGCCCAGGGATGGCAACCTGGAATTGCACAATCCCAGTAGGTGATGGCTGGGGCAGTCTCGAAGGATTAATTGCATACAGTTGCAGTGTTTGGTGATGTGTTGACTCAGCTCAGTCCCAGGGAGGGCTGTAACTGCCCTGGGGGCAGTGTGCTGCACAGTATCCTCGGAGAACCACGTCTCAGCCTCCTGTTCTCCATCTGAGCAGCAAGGTGGCACGGCATGATGTGAGGCCTTCCGAAGGTTAAACTCAGTGATCCAAGGCTGGAAGTGAGTTCAGCGGTGGGGAACTAACAACAGCAGTGACGTGTGGGTCCCACCTGAACACTGTGGCTTCACCCTGAACCCTGGTCCCAGATCTGTAAAGAAGGGATGTCCAGGACTAATAAGGATGCTGAGAGTGCCTGCTACAAGGCAGTATCCATTTTCTGGGTCTACCACAACCGACTCCCATACACCAGGTGGCTGATGATCATTAGATGGTGAAATCCATCCTCTCTCCCAGTTCGAGGCCAAAAGTGCATGTCTAAGACCACACTCCCAAAGCGTGGTACCCCGAGTTCTCCACTCGCTTTTCTCTCCATCGACTTTGTCTTTGGATATATACTGAAACACAGCTCTGACTGCACCTGGATGGGAGCTCTTAGGAGCATCCTTCTGCCCTCTCTCGGCTTCTGGAGGATCCAGGTGGTCCATGGCCCATGGCATCATCATCATCACTGCGGGCTATGCCTCCATCATCTTCACAGCCTTCAAAGCTTCGTGGACCCCACATTCAGCTATTAAAGGTAATACCTGTGGCTCTCCATCCCCTCAACATGCTCGCATACCCTTAGCCGGGGGCATGGAGATTCACTATACAGTGAGACTGCACTCCAAAACAAACCACACAATACGACACCTTGCATGATCATCTCCATACCTACCGTCAAGTCCAAGGACTTCCAAGAGCTCCATCCAAACTTTCCATAATGTCTCCATAAACATGTCCACTCCCTGCACGAAGCGCTCAGTCAGCCTGGACAGTAACTGCAGGGACCAGAAGACAGTAAGAAATCGAGGGACAGTCACTCCCAATCCAGTCAAGCATTGAAGCGTCAGCTTGGAAGAGGACATCTCAACAGAAAAACTAGGAGCTGCCTCATGTGCAGTCTATAGCTAAGCAGTGAACAAGGGCTGCTATCTGGCCAACCACCATGTAGAATATGGAGAGCCCCCTCCTCTACATACAGAATCAACAATTAGGGTGAGAGTGGGTGAGTGGCTCTTGGTCATTGTATCTGCCTCCTCTGCCTGGGAGTTTCTGCCCTCAATATGCTTCCCAGGGCTGTTGACTCTTCAAGAGACCAACTCTGAAATCTGAGACCATGCAGCAAGGGTTCATGCTCTGTCTGTGGCCTCAAGAACTTCATTAGCTTTCTAGGAGATTCAGAAAACCCAACTGACCAGGAAATCAGGAAATTGTACTACTTATTGCCTGATTTCCTTATTTTCTTTTTGAATAAGTGATCATGCTGGCTAGTTGCCTGTCAATTTGGCACATGCTTGTGTCATCAGGGAGGAGGGAGCCTTAGTGAAGAAAATGCCTCCTTAAGATTGGGTTATAGCCGGATCTCTGTGAGTTCGAGGCCAGCCTGGTCTACAGAGCAAGTTCCAGGACAGCCTCCAAAGCCACAGAGAAACCCTGTCTCAAAAAAAAAAAAAAAAAAAAAAAGCACACTGAGCAAGTCATGGGGAGGAGCAAGCCTTTAAGCCAGTAAACAACACCCCTCCATGTCTTTTGCATCAGCTCCTGCCTCCAGGTACCTGTCCTGCTTGAGTTCCTGTCCTGACTTCCTTCAATGATGACCATTGGATGTTTAAGCTAAGTTGGATGTTTTCTCCCAAGTTGCTCTGATGGTGGTGTCGCATCACAACAGTATTAACCCTAAATAGGACAGTGATACTATATATACCTAGCATAAAACTTGAAACCAGGACTGGAAATGTGAGTGGATAATGATGTCCTGAGTTCACACTCCAGCACCACATAAACAAAACAGCTTAAAACTGCCTGTAACTCCAGTTCCACGGACACACACTTTAATAAGGTCACCTGGCCTACTCCAAGTGGCAAAAACTCAGGGGCTGCTGCAGTTGTCCAGTCAGATGGGGTGGCAAGGAGGGGCTCCTGGGAGGACAAATTCAGATCAGAAGGGAGAGGACATGCCAGGGCAGGTCCCAGCTGAGCCCTTTCAGCCACTCGGCTGGAGAACATGCTGGTCCCTCCAGCAAAGCTAGACATGGAAGGAGACCCACAGACTTGATGGAAATGATAGTGTTCAGCTGCGTTCTCCTAAATCTGTGAAACTCCTAGTCCCCAGTGAGGGAACATCTGAAGACAGGGTCTTTAAAGAGGTAATTTGGCTACAATGAGACCACTAAGGTAGGCCAAGTCTGTTGGGACAGGCTTGTCATCCCAGCTACTCAGGAGGCTGAGGCAGATGTGTGCATGCAAGGGGAGGGGGTGGGGATTGTTTATGCAAACACCAGGACTAGCAGAGTAATGATCTGAATGAGGCAAGGAGGAAATCTGGTTCAACATGACTCAGTAGTCAGTGTTGATTCAAACTGACACCAGGCAGTTTATTTTAGGTACACTTAAGCACAGCACAATTTGGAAAAATGTTTCCTGGTGTAACACAATCCCATGTTCACAAGGAGGCATAATTACATCGAAACTCTCAAGATAAGATGTACTCTTGAGATAGGCTACATGTGTCATCTTAGGGCCAAGGGAGGACCTGGTGTGGACTCCATCATACAGAGAGCACAGAAGTCACCTGGGCTATCAACCACCTCCAGTCCTCTTTGTGAGAGCCTGGGGGAACCCCTGGTCATATAGATAGCGCAGAGGTCATCTAGACTTCTAGTCACCTCTAGTCCTGGTTGTAGAAGCTTGAGGGGAGCCAGATACGGCCTGGCCCTAGAGATAGTGCAGGAGTCACCTGGGCTATTAGGTACCTCCATTCTCAGCCCTCTGAAGGGAAAACAGGTTATACATCTTTTCCCCTGAAAAGACAGCCCTGTGTGTTTAACATTCCTATGCTATCTGTGAGCATAGGACCTCTGTGTACCCAAACAGGCAGGGAGATTCCAAGTTCAAGGCCTGTCTTGGGCTAAAGAATGAGTCCAAGGCTAGCCAGGACATCTCAGAGAGACCCACTCCCCATCTATCTCAAAATAAAGTTAGGGGTGTAGCTCAGTGGTGGCATGTTTGCCTAGCGGAAAAAAAAAAATAAGAGCTAACATCAGAGACACACAGAGGACAGCCATCAGAACAGAGGGCAAGGAAGCCTGCAGGTCCATTCTGGGATGCAGGGCAAGTCAGCCTACCACAATCTTGACCTCAGATTCCCTGCCCCAAAGCAGTAAGAATTGCATTCTCGTGTTCCAACCACCTGACGGGGTACTGGGTTCTTGGTGAGTGACGACACAGTCCAGAGCCAGAGGCAGAGCCAGTAGATGCCAGGTGAGAGAGCTGTCTCACATTAGGACTCCAAACCTGTTAGTTCCGGAACTCTGGGGGGGGGGTAAGGGTACCAATATGGCATGGTGCGTATGTGCCAGGCCAACACAGGTAGATCAGACTTCCGGGAAATGAGGTGTTGCCGCCAAACAAAACAGGTGGAAAGAAAATAAACCATACAAATAAAAACTGCTCGTTATTATGGGGAGGGGCATGCAGGAAGAGGGCATAAGACAACTTTGTAGAGTGGGGCTCTGCCCTTCCACCTTCCTGTGGGTTCTGGGGATTGAACTCAGGTCGCCAGGCAGGCACAGCAAGCACCTTTACTCATGGAGGACAACTTTACCCTCTCAAGGACAACCTTCAAACACCCATCTTCCTGCCTCTACCCATCCAGTGCTGGGGCTATCCACCATGGCCAGCTTCACTTTTTTTTTTTTTAAGATGAGGCCTCAGGGCCAGGCGTTGGTGGCGCATGCCTTTAATTCCAGCACTCGGGAGGCAGAGGCAGGCGGATCTCTGTGAGTTCGAGGCCAGGCTGGACCGATAGCCTCCAGAACAATACAGAGAAACCCTGTCTCGTAAAAACCAAAAAAAAAAAAAAAAAAAAAAGATGAGCCCTCAGGGCTGGAGAAATAGCTCAGTGGTTAAGAGCACTGGCTGGCAGGGCGTTGGTGGCACACGCCTTTAATCCCAGCACTAGAGAGGCAGAGGCAGGCGGATCTCTGTGAGTTCGAGGCCAGCCTGGACTACCAAGCAAGTTCCAGGACAGCCTCCAAAAGCCACAGAGAAACCCTGTCTCGAAAAACAAAACAAAACAAAAAAAAAAAAAAAAAGAAAGAAATATAACTAGCACCTAAATATTGTAAAATATTACTAGGGTAAACATATTTCCTGGGTGGGATGATGTGTGTGGATTGTGCAGAAGGTACCATAATATCGCTATTTTACTTCAAATGGTGAAAAAAATGCAGAAAATGTGTGTGTGTGAAGAGGTCTAACTTGACATCAGTGCAGCCTAACAATACTGGGACTAGGCCTCACCCTTACACTAACCAGGAAAAACCAGACTGTACCCTGCAAGGGACCAATCAAAATTGAGACAATTACTAGATATTCCAGAACATTAAGAATAGCTTACCAGTAGGGTACTGGTGGCACACGCCTTTAATCCCAGCACTCAGGAGGCAGAGGCAGGCGGATCTCTGTGAGTTCGAGGCCAGGCTGGACTGACAGCCCCCAAAACAATACAGAGAAACCCTGTCTCGTAAAAACCAAAAAAAAATTTTTTTCAAGACAGAGTAGACCTGGCTGTTCTAGAACTAGCTCTTCAGACCTTGAACTCACACAGATCCTCCTGCCTTTGCCTCCCCAGTGCTGGGATTAAAGGTGTGCACCTCCATCACCCGGCTCTTTTGCTTTTTCAATACATGGTGTCAGGTAGCCCAGGATGACTCAACTCACTGCGTAGCTAGCTGAAGCTGACCTTGAACTACTGCTCCTCCTGCCTGCCATGCGCCACATCCACTTCCAACTTCTACAGAGGAAGCTGTCTATGCGCACACAAAAGTTTGCACAGAAAGCTCCTGCTTTGGTCACATTTAGAGGGACGCACTACCACACAGCCTGTGCTGCCTGCAGCCCCTAAAAGCAACAAAGCAAGCCACCAAGGCTAAGTAGTGTCTGATCCTCTTTATGCGAAAACCCAAATAGGAAAATCTGTAGAGACAGAGAGACTAGCTGGTGCCTAGCTGTAGTGGAGGCCAACAGTTGACGGCTTAGTTGATGAGTTTCCTTTGGGGGCGATGGGACAGTCTGCAGCTAGACAGAGGTAATGGATGTGCAATCCTGTGAACATGCTTGTCACTACCAAACTGAGTGAAAATGGTGAACCGTGGACTGATGTGTATTTGATTGTGGACACTAGGGGAAAAGTTAAGGGGCTAGCTTGAGGCCTGCCTGATGTAAGAATGAGTTCCAGGACAGCCAGGGATACACAGAAAAGCCCTATCTCAAAAACCAAACCAAACAAACAAATAAAACCTTCCCCTCCTCTGTATGAAAATGAGCTTGTGTGCCCACACACATACACACTAAAAAGAGGGGAGGGCTGGGCATGTTGGCCCACACCTGTGACCCCACCTCTGGAGGCTGAAGGAGGAAGATGAAGAGAGTCCAAGGGCAGACTGACTAGACAACAAGACTCTTCCTCGAAAATGAAAAGAAAATGAAACAGAAACCTTACACGGTATACTACATGTGCTGTACAAGGAGCGGGGCTTTTATGGGCAGTGAAGACAAAGATGAGTGGAGAGTAAGATCTCAGAGTGGTGGAGGAAATAACCCAGGTAATCCCCAGCAGTTAAGACTTGTCTCTACTTATTTAAAGTGTGTGTACGTGAGTGCAACGTCCATGGAGCCCAGAAGAGAGTGTCAGATCATCTGGAACTAAAATTACCAACTACTGAATGGAACTTAGGTCCTCAGAAAGAACAGCCATTGTTAGACTTAGGTTACCTCCCTAACCCCTGACTGGATGCTTTGATTTAATGAAACGATGGATCAATTTTTTTTGTTTTTGTTTCTCAAGGGTTTATTTATTATGCATAGTGTTCTGCCTGCATGTATGCCTGCACGACACAAGCCAGAAGAGGGCACCAGATATCATTACAGACGGCTGTGAGCCACCACATGGTTTCTGAGGATTGAACCCTGGACCTCTGGAAGAGCAACCAGTGTTCTTAACTGCTGAACCATCTCTCGAGTGCCGATAGGTTAATTTTTTTTTTTTTTTTTTGGTTTTACGAGACAGGGTTTCTTTGTATTGTTTTTGAGGCTGCCGGTCGAGCCCGGCCTCGAACTCACAGAGATCCACCTGCCTCTGCCTCCTGAGTGCTGGGATTAAAGGCGTTCGCCACCAACGCCCGGCTGATAGGTTAATTTTTTAAGGAAACAAAATTCTATCAGATCATGGGGTGGCTTATAAAAATTATTTATGTACATGCATGCATGTGCTATGGTTCATGTATGGAAGTCAAAGGACAACTTGCCTCCCGCCATGTGGGTGAACGCCGGGCATCAGGCTTGGCAGCAAGCACACTTGTTGGCTGCTGGGGGAAGGGAGGAACTCAAGACATCAGGCTCACCTGCGAGCACATTTTCACCTTTACATACTGAGCCAACCACTGTCTCGGCCCTCAGTTAATTTTTACTAGAGGAAAGGTCTGCCGTGTAGTTTAACAGGCCTGGGTTTACTAATTAGCATCACACATACCTTCTGGGTAGGAGGCTTTTAAAAAGTTTGTTTCCCAGGCACGATGACCCTCATCTTTAAACCCAGCACTCCAGAGGCAAAGACAGGCAGAGCAGCTCTATGAATTTGAGGCCAGCCTGGTCTAGATAGTGAGCTTCCAGGCCAGCCAAGGCTACATAGTGAGACCCAGTTTAAAAAAAAAAAAAGGTACTCTACATTCTAATCATACTTTGTATGAAATAAGCCGTATGCATGATGATAAGGGTTTGAATTGCCACTGGGCCTCTGCAGCTCTGGGGCCTGGGGCTGTGTAGTCTTGACCACATTTCTACCTCATTTGGGCAGAAGAAAGAATCTGGGGAGTTAGATGTGACTGGATTGTACATACTGAATACTCGCTTGTCATTGGTGGGAAATATTTACGTATGAAAGTACTTGTTCTAATAGGAATAATAACTCCTTCATTCATTTGGAAGTTATTAAGGACTGAGAGTAGCCTAAGTGCTTAGCATGCACAAGGTTATGAGTTCAGTCCCCAGCATCCAAAAACACTGATATATAGGAACTATTAAGCAGCTGGTACATGAATATTTGTAGTAACCATTTTCAAAACAACCAAAAGGAGGCGGGAAAGATGGCGCAGCAGTTAAAAATTCATGCTGCTGTTACCAAGGACCCAAGTTTGGTTCCCAGCACACACGTCAAACAGCTCACAACTGCCTGTAACTCCAGTTCCATGTGTATAGCCACACACAGCCATATGAAAACACATAATTAAAAGTAAAAATACAACCAGGCTTGGCTGCACACACCTTTAATCTCAGCACTCAGGAAGCAGAGGCAGGTGGATCTCTTGTGAGTTAGAGGCTGGCCTGGTCTACGTAGAGAGTTCCAAGACTACAAACAAGAGACCCCGTCTCAAAAAAAAAAAAAAAGAAAGAAAGAAAGAAAAAGAAAGTCAAGTCAATTTGAATTCCTAATCAAAGGAGCTAATGTTCCCATCCCCGCTTAACAAAGAAACCAAGGTTTAAAGAAGGGAAACCTGAGAGTAAATGTAAAGATGGTTGCCAACAGGCCTGTGACCAGATATGGATTCTCATGGCCCACATGGTAGAAGCAGAGAACGGATGTCTTAAAGCTGTCGTCTGACTTCCACATGCACATGTGCACGCACACAATCGACCAACAAACATAGTTAAAAGTATTTAAAAGTGAAGTCACTGGGGCTGTGGAGATGGCTCAGGTGACAAGAGTCTTCTTCCTGTGCAAGCCTGAGGACCTGGGGTCAAGAGGCAAAGGTAGGCAGAGCTCTATGAATTTTAAGTCCAGCCTGGTCTATATAGTGGAAGACCTGGATTGAGTGCCAAGAACGCTTGTAATCCTGGTGCTGGGGAGGTGGAAGCCAGAAGATTCTAGTGACCCACTGGCCAGCCTGGCCTAATCTTCAAACTTCAGGGCAATTAGAACTTGTCTCAAAACACAAAGGTGGATGGTTCCTGAGGTTGAATACCTGAGGCCGACCTCTGGACTCCACTCAGACACACCAAGTGAAGCCACTGGCCTAACTTCATCCGCTGGGAAAGAGGGAGCGCCCCAACTTGGACCCAAAGTTCTCTGGACTCCACAACCCCAGGGCCAGAGACCAGGAAGGAAACGCGGGTACGGCAAGAAAAAGAACGCGTGCATCTCGACTTCTCTTTTCTCAGCATGGTGCCACGGTCAGAGGGTGGAGAGCTCCTAGGTGGAGGGGCTCATCCCAGTCCCAGAGACCCCAAGTGTTCAAGCTGTATCAAAGGCTCCAACCGAGAGGTGCCCCCCACCGCGGCCCGCCACCCCCAAACACACAGTAGGCGCTCAGGTTGCCAAAGCAATAGCTCAGACCCCATCGCTCCCAGGAAAGGAGAACTTGGCCCACATATCTCCGAGGCGGGAGGCAGGAGGCCCTCGAGGCCAGGCCTCGCGGGGACCTGGGCGTCCTCAATGCCTGGCTCACAGTGGGAGACCATTGAGACGCGGCGGGTCTGCGCGCGGGCGGGCGTCACGGGCTCCCGGGGGCTGCGCTTGACCCGGGCTGCAGCAGGCCGCGACCGTCCCCAGCCCGCGTGCCCACCCCCTCCCCCAACGGTCTCCCGGCCTCGCAAGGTGACCGCGCGCGCGCCGCCCACCTTCTGAGCCGCGCGCACGTTGTCCTCTCCGAAAAGGCTGCTCACGCTCTGAGAGAAGGTGCTGGCCGCGCGCCGGTGGCTGTTCTTGTCCGCAGTCCCGCGGCCCCGAGCCCCCTGCGCGCCGGGGGCCACCAGCGCCAGCAGGAGCACCGCCAGGAGCAGAAAGAGCAGCAGCAGCCGCAGGCCGCCACGGGCCAGGGGCTCCCGGGACGCCCGCGCGCCCATGCTCGGCCACGGGAAGAGGGTCTAGGGGGATAAGGGGGAAAGAGGGCGGAGCGCACGGCCACCGAGGGCTCCGGGCCGCACCGCGTGGGCGCGCCGTCGCCCCGCCCCGCCTTACCGCCCCGCCCCGCCCCGCGCACGAAGCCCCGCCTCCCTCCCGCAGCGCCGCCCCACCACCACCACCAGCCCGGTACCCCTGGAACGCAGGCGGGGCTCGCAAAGGCTCCTTCCTGGGCTGGGCCCTTGCAAGCGATTGGGAAATCGAAGGGCAGATGTGTGTCACTTCCACCCCAAAAGCAGGCCGTGTGGAGCACGCGTTCATTAGCTCTCAGGCCCCTCCTGCACGGATGGCATCCCCGAGCTATGAAGTAGTTGGAGAGGGGAAGCTGGTGATGGAATAGGAAAGGCGAGTTGATGATGTGCGAGGAGGGAACGGGAGAAGTGGTCTGGTATTGTGCAGCCCTTTAGGAAGGATTTGATGGGATCACCGGGTGTTCCTTAGCTCTCAAGTCAACAGAGGTTGGGTGGGGGAGGGTGTCTAGAAGTTGGTCCCGCCAATAAATTCTGGTGTCAGGAAGTACCCGCGCCACCTAGAGGGACTTAAGGGCGCAAAGACCTAAGAGTTCAAACTTACCACTGGAGGTGTAAGGATGAGAGGAATTTACAACCCAAAATTCAGGGCTTCTTACAGGAAAAGCAACTGGGCTTCTTACATATGAACCACCTGACATGGCAGACAAGAGAACCAGAGGACTATGAGTTTGAAAGATTTAAGAGCCAGGCTACACCGGACGTTGGTGGCGCACGCCTTTAATCCCAGCACTCGGGAGGCAGAGGCAGGCGGATCTCTGTGAGTTCGAGGCCAGCCTGGTCTACCAAGCGAGTTCCAGGACAGCCTCCAAAAACAATACAGAGAAACCCTGTCTCGAAAAAAAAAATCTCTGTTTTAAGGGACTGGAGATATAGCCTAGTTGCAGGACACTTACTCGCCTAGTGTGTGGAAGGGCCCTATGTCCAATCTCTAGAGCCACAAAAATTAAATTAATAAAATCCAGGAAATGCTACCCCAGCCTATGCAGCCGATTGCTCCCCTCCCACAGAGGGGATTATGGTACTTGGCAGGCAGGAAGGGGCTTCCTCTGAGGGTCTTATCTAGGGCTTGCGGATTCCCTGAAATCTCCCAGGGACTTTGCCACAGTCCAGCCCCTATGCTGACAAATCCTCCCAAGACTTTCACTATCTTAGGAGCTTTATCTACACGAAGACAACCTTCGTCCTAACGCTCTTCTCCGTCTTGCAAAGATCACCCTCCACCCTGTTTAGCCTGGCCCTTCTTCTGTCTTATCTTGTGGTCGTATTATACAGGCCATTTTTTTTTCCTGCTGGGACCTGTATATCCTCAATTTATTTCATAGACTCCATGATTGGCTTACCTCTTTCCTCCACAACTTAAATCAAACCAGGTCTAGCTAGACAAGTTTGAGACAACCAGAAAAATAAACCTTGATCCAGTCCAAAGAGAAAACACTGGGGCCGGGCACAGCACAGTGGGGAGCATAGTCTGAGCAAATGCCAAAGGCCCTGGACCATCCTCAGCACCACAAAAAGGGGAAACCAAAGCTGAGATGGCTTGGTAAATGAGAACTCTTACCGTACAAGCGTGAAAACCTGAGTTCAAACCCCGATACTTACACTAAAGAAAAATTAAAAATTACTTTTGCATTCTATTCTTCTGTTTTGTAGAAGTTTCAAATATTATTGGGGATTTGATTTCTGTGTGTGTGTGTGTGTGTGTGTGTGTGTGTGTGTTTAGACAAAGTCTGTCGGTGTAGCCTGGGCCGCCCTGGAACTCACTCTGTAGACCAGGCTGGCCTCAAACTCACAGAGACCATCCACCTGCTTCTACACCCTATCCTTGGAAGTGCTGGAGTTTGCACTTCCCAGCAAGACCTTTTCTGTTAATTATGTGTATATCTGTGTGGGTATGTGCACTCAACTGCAGGCCTGAGGTGCAGGAATCCCTGAAGCAAGAATTTCAGGCAGCTATGATCCACCCACTATAGGTTCTAGAAACTGAACTCTGGTCTTCTGCAAAAGCAATCTGGGTTCTTATTTTATATGTATATATATATATATATATATATATATATATATATATATACATTTTTTTTTTGGTTTTTCAAGACAGGGTTTCTCTGTATTGTTTTGGAGGCTGTCCTGGAACTTGCTTGGTAGACCAGGCTTGGTCTCCAACTCATAGAGATCCGCCTGCCTCTGCCTCCCGAGTGCTGGGATTAAAGGCATGTGCCACCACCACCCGGCTTTTTTTGTTTTGTTTTGTTTTTTAAGACAGGGTTTCTCTGTGGCTTTGGTGGCTGTCCTGGAACTAGCTCTTGTAGACCAGGCCGGTCTTGAACTCACAGAGATTCTCCCACCTCTGCCTCCTGAGTGCTGAGGTTAAAGGCATGCGCCACCAATGCCCTGCAGTGTGGGTTCTTAACTGGTGAGCCATCTCTCTGGACCCCTCTCCTGTTCATTCTTATGAAATACCCCCATGTTGCTGTGTGTGGCTCTCTCTTCTTAGTGTCTAGGATGCTCTCTGTTTCTTCTGGATGTTTGTTATTTACATGCTATCTTATTGCATTTATCTATTTGTGTGTATGTGTGTGTGTGTGTGCCACACTTTGTGTGTGGCACTGTTTGCCTATGGAGGACAATTTTAGGGAGTCAGTTCTCTCCATCTACCAAGTGGTTTCTGGGGATGGATCTCAGGTTATCAGGCTTTGTGGAGTGTCCTCTTATGTGCTAAAGCAGTGAATATTTTTAATCTCAGCACTCAGAAGACAGAAGCAGTGTGAGTGTGAGTTCTAGGTCAGCCTGGTCTACCTAGTGAGTGTCAGGATAGCCAGGGCTACACAGAGAAACCCTGTCTCAAAAAAAAAAAATTAAGTGGCTGGAGAGATGTCTCAGCGGTTAAGAGCGCTGACTGTTCTTCCAGAGGTCCTGAGTTCAATTCCCAGCAATCACATGGTGGCTCATAACCACCTTGAATGAGATCTGGTGCCCTCTGCTGGCTGTATTTATACACAATAAATAAATTAAAAAAACACTTAAAAAATTAAGTTAAATTTTGTGTGTGTGTGATCCATGATTGAACTTAGATGGTCAGCATTAGCAGCCAATTATCTTTACCTGCCAAGCCATCTCAGACCAGGCTGGCCTCAAAGTCACAGAGACTGCTCACCTGCCTCCACACCCCTCCTTGAAGTGCTGGAGTTCGAAGCATACAGCCCCATGCCCAGCAAGATTTATTTTTAATTATGTGTATATCAGTGTGTGGCTATGTGCACTAAACTGTGGGTGTCCTCAGACTCCGTAATTTTTTTTTCAAAGACAGGGCTTTGCTATGCAACCCAAACTCGGCCTCATTTCTCCCTTTTTGACCTTTCCTCCCTCCCCCACTTCTTTTTTGAGCTAGGATCTCAGGTAAGCCAGACTGCCCTTTAGTTTACTCTATAGACAAGGCCAGCTTTGAATTTAGCCTTATCTTTCTGCTTCCCTGCCAAGAGTGATTTCAGTGTGCCTCCGCCCACCATTCAAAGCACTTCTTAAACAGAAAAGGTGTGGTACAATAGAACTATTCTTCTTGCAAGGTAATGGCAGGGTTGAGAAAAACGCTTCCGAGTACACCTCAGACAGAGTGACAGCACGAGTTTCAAACCATTTAATAAAATGCCTTCTAGCCAGGTAGTGGTGGCGCACGCCTTTAATCCCAGCACTCAGGAGGCAGAGGCAGGCGGATCTCTCTGAGTTCGAGGCCAACCTAGTCTACAGAGTGAGTTCCAGGACAGGCTCCAAAGCTATGGGAAAACTCTGTCTCAAAACAAACAAACAAACAAAAAAGCCAAACATATAAATAACTAAATGAAATGCCTTTTTACATCTTTTGTTCTTGCCATGGAAATATTTTATACTTTTTTTTCCTGTGGAATTAATACACCTCACCCAAGGGGAGACCAGAAAACACAAATGAGCAAAACAAGAAGAGAGATGTTTGAACTAAGGACAGAGCTATATTTTTCATATTTAGTCAAATTAATACTAAAGATTTATTTTTATTTATTCATGCACGAGTGCTTTGCTTACATGCCATGCATGTGTACCCTGTGTGTATCTAGTACCCTTTTAGAAGAGGTCGCTGGAGTTAGGAATGGTTGTGAACCACTACGTGGGTGCTCGGACTGAAACCAGGCTCTCTGCAAGAGCAACAAATGCTCTTAACCCCTGAGCCAACCTCTCTAGTCTCCCCTCCCCATTTAGAGACAAGGTTTCACTGTGTAGCTCTCTATGTAGACCAGGGTGGTCTTGAACTCACAGAGATCTGATTACCTCTGCCTTCTGAGTGCTGGCCGTGATTAAAGGCACGTGCTCCCACATTTTTACATGTTTGAGTGTTTGTGTATGCACATTAGAGCCGTTCCCACGGAGGCCAGAAGATGATGGCGGGTTACCTACAACTAGAGTTACAGGTGGTTGCGAACTGCCTTCTGGGAGCTGAGAGTCGAGCCTCGGTTCTCTGCAAAAACAACCACTTTTTTGTTTTGTTTTTTTCAAGACAGAATTTCTCTGTGTTGTTTTGGAGCCTGTCCTGGAACTCGCTCTGTAGAGCAGGCTGGCCTCGAACCCACAGAAATACACCTGCCTCTGCCTCCCAAGTGCGCCACCAATGCCGGGCCAGCCACTACTCTTAATGGCTAATCCGTCTCTTCAACCCCAAATCAATATTATGCAAAACAAAAATCCTCAGATTGCACATAGGAGAACAGCTTAGTTAGACCCTCAGACGCTTTAAGCACGTCTAGACCCGCCCCCTTATTTACATAGGCCGCGCTCATAGCCAGACTGCGCTCCGCCTCTTCCTGTATAGTCTCCCTTTCCGGCCAGTCGGGCTTCCAGCTCCGCCCCCCAGCGGCTGAGTTTCGGCTCCTGCGCGTGCGTAACCCGGAAGTCTCGCGCCTTGCTTCTGGTTCCCAGTGAGTCTCTGTGAGGGAAGACGAGCGCGTGGCGGAGGCGCTATGGGGAAGCTGCGCCGTCGCTACAACGTGAAGGGGCGACTTCAGGCGGAGCCGCGGCCCGCCAAGGGTCCGGAGCCACCCCCTGTGCGGCTGGAGCTCGAGGGTGAGAAGCCGGGGACCGGGTGGGTCGTTGGAGTGGAAGCGGGTTCCACGTAATCCGGGCAGGGGGCGTGACAGCCTGTCTGTGTGCTGCGGTCTGGGTACGCTGCTGGGAGTTCGGGACACAGATGAGGTCTTTGCATCCATTCCCAGGCCCTCCACAATCATCTCCTTTCCAGTGGCTCGAAAATGTGTGTTTCAGCCCAGACCTGTGAGCCGTGCGCCCGGCTGCTTTGATGCTTGAGTGCTGGGGCACTTGTGAGCAGCAGGGACACTGTTCTTGGGCTCTGGGAGTAGTGACAGCGGAATAGATCTGTGGAAATCCCTGTCATTCCAGGCATGCCTGGTTACCCGAATCAGACGGGCAGAGGGAAATGATAAAACAAAACAAAACAAAACGGGCGTGCAGGTAGGAACTAGAGAGATAGAGCCAAAGACGGGAGTGGGTGGTGTGCTGGGGAAGGCCTCCCACGGAAAGTGTGATGTCAGGACCTTGAGGAGGCCTGGGTGGAGATGAGGGAGGGAACCCAGGGGCTAGGGGACATCGGGTTTGTGGGTTGCAGAGGTGAGTGGGATTTTAAAGCAGGGGGAGGTTGAGGCAGGAAGATCCCTACAAATTTGAGATCAGCCTGGGTCACACAGTGAGACCATGTCTTAATCCCTGTGAGAGATCCACAGACCTATAAACCTAGGGCTAGGCTGAAGCAGGAATGATGTGAATCTGGGGCCAGCTGGGCTCTGGAGCATGTTCCAGGCCAGCTAAGAGTGCAAAGCAGGGTCCTGTCTCAATCCCCAGCTTCTAACATAGAACAGAGGAAGTGGGGAGCTAAGGAAGACTTGGCAGAGGAGGGGAGGGGAGTGGGTAACTGCGGCACACTAGCTGTGGCATTGCAGGCTGAAGGATGATGGGGTGGGAGGCTGGAGTTGATGCTTGGACCAGGGAGATGGTGTTTGGATTGTGGTGTATTCTGAAGGAGGGCTGGTAGGACTTGCTGACTGGCTGGGCTCAAAGGTGACAAGAATGGCATTGGTCAGGCTGCTGGAGAAGGCAGATGTGGGCTGCTCAGGGGGGCCACATGAGCTCAGTTTTGGGTGTGAGTGCTTGGGGCCCTGCTGGGGTTAGACTAGAAGGAAACCCAGAAGCTATTGCATCAGCTGCTCAAGGCAGGCAAGTTCAGGGGCATAAACAATCTTGGGTACAGATGGTGTTTATTTGAGTCTGACTTGGCTCACTGAGAAGAGTCCAGCTGCGAAAGGGAGGGGAATGGAGGAGATCTGGGAGGAGGGTGCTGGTCTTGAGCTTGTGAGGGCTTACCCTTTGTCTCAGATGCTGCCTGGCGTCCTGAAGGGATGACAGGAGCGGAGCATTGGGTGGAGTACTAGAGGGCATGACCACCAGGGTCAGACTGGGCTGGGAGGAGAGTGAGCTGAGCGGAAGAGCCATCCAATAGATTCAAGTGTGTCTTCCAGGCTCATGAGACTAAGCATGCTCCCAGATAGAACGCCACCATCTGTCAGAGAACTCCTCCCAAGGGTGTGCTTTGATCCCTTGGCTGGATCAGGAAGGTGGTGAGTTTGTAGGAAAGGGCATCAGAGAAGTATCTGTAAGTATTAGGTCTGTTGTGGTTGTTACGGTTTGGGGCTAGTCACGTCACATACCTGGGCCTTCGTTTTCATAGCTGTAACACGAGACCTACCTTTTCCTCAGTGGAATCATACACCCCCTGGCTCTTTGTTTGTTTGTTTGTGGCTCTTGATTTAAAAGTAGATGTGGCACAGCCCACAGCTCAGCCTAGTTCTGAGCACACTTGAGGGTCTCATGTATCCCAGGCTGGCCTATGTAGTTGAGAGTGACTGAACTCCAGGTTCTCTTGCCTTTCCCTCTCAAAAGTGATTACAGATGTGTGCCACCATACTTGGTTTTATGTGGTACTGGGTTTGGGACTCAGGGCTCTGAGTATGCTAGCCAGGCTCCCTACCATCTGACCTATATCCCTCAGACCCTCTATGGAATGTCATAGCTTGTGACGGTTGTGACACAGACCCTAGTCCAGCACTCAGAGATTCATAGGTGACATAGACCACCTGCAGGAGTCGGTGACCTAACTTGATACCTGTCATGAATAAGCATCAGGGACACTCCGTGACTTCTGCTGCGCCTTGGTCAGACGTGCTGTCTTTTTTAGACAAGGATGTGTTGAAAGGAGTGGATGCCAGCAATGCACTGCTGTTGCCGGGGAAGAAGAAGAAGAAGACCAAGGCACCGCCCACATCAAAGAAAGAGAGGAAGCCGCTGACGAAGAAGGAGAAGAAGGTGCTACAGAAAGTCTTAGAACAGAAGGAGAAGAAGAGCCAGGTGCGTCTCTGTCCCTCCGTGTACTCTCTGCTGCAGCCAGGTTGCCTTGTAGAACTTCCTGAAAGGAGGGGAGTGTTTTGTGTCCATACAGTGACACTGTAGCCACTAGCGGCATGTGGCATCTGAGACTCTGAGCATGCTGGCCTGTTTTTTAAAATGTGACATGTACTTGAAGAGGTGTGTGTATAAAAATATGGATGTATGTTAAAATCAATGAAGCCAAAACTGACACAGCTCTCACTGGGTGAAAAAGGTTATATGGCCATGTGGGTAGTCCTGGGACTGACCAGATGAGTGGTCATGTCTATCCCCAGGTCAGCAGGGAGTGCGTGCCTTTTTCAGTCTGCTTGCTGGGCATAAGGACAGCCAATAGTCACATCACACAGTGCTACAGAACTGTGTCCCATGACCCTAGATCTTGTAAGCATGAAGGCAGAGCTAACCTGTCTCTCAAGAAAGAGAAAGTCATGTGGAGTGACATCCTACTCTGCGTTGTAGAGTCTAGTAGTAACTAGGTGGAGCCCCCCTTTAAGCCTGGCCTCCTGCCAGGAGAAAGCCTGAGACCCGGGCAGTGGTCAGTAGCTACCTGCTAACTGATGCACTCATGCCTTTCCCAGCGTGCCGAACTGCTCCAGAAACTGAGTGAAGTCCAAGCGTCAGAGGCTGAAATGCGTCTCTTCTACACCACTGCCAAGTTAGGCACCGGGGACCGCATGTATCATACCAAAGAGTGAGTCACAGAGCCTGGGAGGGCTCGCATAACTCATGGCATCTTGCATGGGTGGGAGTGTGTGGAGGGTTATCCATAGTGAATGCTCCTCTGGCAAAGGCCGTGCACCTGCCTGGCATCTTTTTTTTTTTTTTTTTTTTTTTTTTTTTTGGTTTTGGTTTTTACGAGACAGGGTTTCTCTGTATTGTTTTCGAGGCTGTCGGTCCAGCCCAGCCTCTAACTCACAGAGATCCGCCTGCCTCTGCCTCCCAAGTGCTGGGATTAAAGGCGTGCGCCGCCACCGCCCGGCTCCTGCCTGGCATCTTATATGTCACAAGTAAGTCACATTTTTTTCTCACCCGGCATGCCTTGATCCCGTACCTCAAAGGCCCCACTTGTGATTAGGCTGCCTCTTGAGGTTTTTTTGTGGTCACTGTTCAACTGCATATAGGTGACATCAAGAATTCAGAAGCTTGCCGGGCATTGGTGGTGCACGCCTTTAATCCCAGCACTCGGGAGGTAGAGGCAGGCGGATCTCTGTGAGTTCGAGGCCAGCTTGGTCTACAGAGTGAGTTCCAGGACAGCCTCCAAAGCCATAGAGAAACCTTGTCTCGAAAAACCAAAAAAAAAAAAAAAAAAAAAAAAAAAAGAATTCAGAAGCTTCACACTGAAAGCTCACTTTCCATCTCGGCTTGACCATTGCAACTGTGGGGCCATCCCAAGCCAGCATTCCCGCAGGGCAGCGCACCGCAGACCAGCATGCACTCTCAAATAACACGCACAGCACGCACATACAAACACACCACAGCTTCTCTGTTAGGCACTGCTCTTGGTTGAGTGTGCACTGCCTCAGCCTCACTGGACCTGATGTAGAACAAGGAACAAAATACTCCTTTCCCTTTGGAAGTTGTGGGTGTTCATTAGCCAAATACTCATATAGACTCCGCACCAGAAAACTAAGGCAGAGACAAGGGGGCATCTAGGAAAGGTACTGGCGTCTGGACTGAGCCCAGTGACACACGGTCTCCCTGGTAGGTGACTTTGAGCAGACACTTGAATGTGACAGTCTGTACGAAGTGTGTCTTGGGGAAGGAATAGCCAGTGCAAAGGGCCTGGGGGCTAAAGGGGTGTGGCCTCTGGCCCATGGTGAGGGACTCCCCACATATCCATGTCGGGTGTCCTGAGGTCCCTGCCTGAAGTCTCTGCTCTTCCAGGAGGAAGCCTGACCAGCCAGCAGCCCAGGGCCAGGAGAAAGTCAGTAGCCTGGGTGGGGCCCACAGGAAGCGCCACAGATCATCATCAACAGAGGAAGAGTCTGAGTCTTCCGGGGATTCAGAGCCTGAAGAAGCCACAGCTGCCCAACCTGGGGGCAGCACAGGGACAAACACAATGCATCTGCCGCCAGCTCCTTCTGAGGCCAAGAACCCTGCACCTACCCTCCAGCCCCCTCCATCTGGGACCTCTGCACCTTCAGAGTCACTGGCCTCTGCCCCACCTCTACCCCTGGCCAAGCCCGCCGTCTTCATCCCTGTGAACCGCAGCCCTGAAATGCAGGTGTGTTTACTCTTTGTGATTAGAGACACAGGTTAGTGGGGTATCTTGGTGGAGAGGAGCCTTAGTGTCCACTTGTAGGAACGGGGTAATGGTTATGGGGCTCTAGTGCGGGATGGGTGGTAGAGCAGTGTTTCTAGGGCCCAGGTTGTTGCTGCCCCCTAGCCATTCAACAAATGGCTATTCATTTTATTTTTTTTTTTATTTTGGGGGTGGGGGGAGTGGATTTAGAGAAAGAGTTTCTCTGTACAACAACCCTGGCCATCCTGGAACTCACTCTATAGACCAGGCTGGCCTCAGACTCACAGAGATCCACCTGCCTATGTCTCCCAAGTGCTGGGATTAAAGGCGTGCACCACCACAGCCCAGCTATTTTATTTTTTAAAAGACAGTGTTTAAATTTCATTTTACATGAAAGGGTGGTTTGTGTGCCTATATGTATGTACGCCACATATGTCCCTGCAGAGGTCAGATGAGGGTATTGGTTCCCTTGGGACTGGACCTACAGATGATAGCTGTGAGCTGCCGTGTGACTGCTGGAAATTGAACTCAGGGCCTCTTCCAGAGCAGCCAGTGCTCTTAACCACCAAGCCATCCCCTTAGCCCCTGGCTATCCATTTTAGATACTGTGTATCATACAATGACCTGTGTGTGAGTGGGGTACCCTCTCTCCTGCTGTTGTGCAGCCCCTCTCTCTATCTTCTCCCACAGGAAGAGCGCCTCAAGCTCCCGATCCTTGCTGAAGAGCAAGTCATCATGGAGGCGGTGGCCGAGCACCCCATTGTCATTGTGTGTGGCGAGACTGGCAGTGGGAAGACTACACAGGTGCCCCAGTTTCTCTACGAAGCAGGCTACAGCAGGTGGGCTGGGCCAGGGATACCCTCTCCTCCCTGGGCACAGTGGACACTTAGGTTCCGGGAGCCACTAGAGCCTGAGCTCCAGTAGACACAATCCTGACTCTACTGTGTGACTTTAGATAAATTGTCCACCTCTCCAGGCCTGTTGTCAGCTGTGAGATGGGGGTGGTGACACTAGACTCGGTGGTTATGTGGGTCCCGTGACTAAAGCTGGTGCTTTAGTGTAAGGTGCATGGAGTAGTGTGTTTCCTGGTGTTACCATGGCCCCCTGTGGGCCTCTTACGACCACTGTGTGTCAGGGCACTACTCTCGGTAACTCATGCCCACCACTGTGGCTGGCCCCCTTGGCACGTGGCCTTCAGCAGAGGGATCAGCATGTGGGATGGTCAAGGGCCAGACTCCTTTAAGAGTGCAGTCCAGGTGAGCCACCCAAGCTAAAGGGAATCCTCTCACATGCACACTCAGTCTGTGCACATGGAAACTTTTCTTGCCGGGTTCTGTACACTCTGAGATTTTCTCTACCCTGCCACCCACCTCAACTCACTATGAAGTTAATTCAGTTGCCAGAAAAGTTGTCAAGGTGATGCGAGGTTCTAGTATTCCTGTCAGCTGGGCCTGCACTCTGTCAGCATTACACTGTTATCTGAGCTCAGGCCTCATCTGTTCAGGAATGCCATGCAGATCTGCCCTATGCCCTAGAGGAAACTTTCTCATCCTAACAGTATCCCTTAGAGATGTGTCCCAACCATATACTAAGTTCTGCTAGGTCTCCATCAGTGCTGTAGAGTATGGGCTATCCCCTGTAGCTGTGCTGTTTTGACACTAGACAAGCGATATTTGTACCCTGTGCTTTGGGTTTCATCTTCAGTGACTAGTGACCCTGGGTTGTAAGTGTCTCTGGGACAAACAGGCATGGCTAATGTGTCTTCTTCCCCAGTGAGGACAGCATCATCGGTGTCACAGAGCCCCGTCGAGTGGCTGCTGTAGCCATGTCCCAGCGGGTGGCCAAGGAGATGAATCTGTCACAGCGGTGAGTCCCTGATTCCTAAGGAGATAGGGGGTTGTTACAGTCTTGCCAGGAAGAGGGTGCAGGTGGGTGTTATTTTTGCCTTACTCACAGGGATGATCCAGCAGAGCCCTCTTAACCTGCTAAGGCGGGGGCTGCAGAGCAGGGAAGGGGCCTGCTGAAAACCCAGCACTTGTCAAAGGACAGTGTACTTAAATAGAACCTTGGCTGTGAATAAGTGGCAGCCAGCTAGCAAGCCAGTGGTATAAGACCATGTAAACCCAGAATTCTTATTGTAAAACCCTCTGTCTGGGACTTATGTTTCTTTACACTGTGGTTCTGGAAATGGAACTTAGGATCCTACATGTACTAGGTAGCCACTCTGCCACCCAGCCCCAAATTTTTAACTTTTTATTGCAAAATATTTACATGTCCACAAATAGAGAGGCTAATGAACCCTAGATACCTTAGGGCCAGTGTCGGTAGCTGCCATCTGTGCCTAGTCCTGTTTTATCTCCATCATCTTGTCAGGGCGTGGCTAGTAGTGAAGACCGGCCTGTCTCCCAGTGAGCTTGGCCATGCTCTGTCCTAGATCTGCAGTGTGGCTGGTGACATGAATCTGGATATCACCCAATGTTCTCCCTGTCCTTAGCCCCAGAGACTAGAGCTTGGGATGAGCATGTCTGGGGAGGGTCCTTCCCTGTCTCCCTTGAAGGGACCATGTAGCCCAAGCCACAGCCGCCTGTCGCTCTGGAGATGTCATTAGCCCTGAGATGCATTGCGTCTTCACCCCACAGGGTGGTCTCCTACCAGATCCGCTATGAAGGGAACGTGACAGAAGAAACCAGGATCAAGTTCATGACGGATGGTGTGCTGCTCAAAGAGATCCAGAAGGTTGGTGGCCTATCCAGGTGTCATACAGAACACGCAGCAGTGGAGAGTAGAGTGTCACCCTGGTGTCATCACCACTGTCCCTGCCATGTGTGACTTTGAGCAGGTCCATTCTTACTTAGAGCTTCAGTTGCTTGATCAGTATGCTGGTGCCTTACAGAATCATTTTCAAGCAAAAGTTGTCAGTGACTTAAGGTACAGGGTCAGCATAAGCAGAGAGGGCATGGACCAGTCAGCATTGTTACTCTGCACACTCATTTTTGCTAGAGAGTCTGGGGATATGACTCAATTGGTACAGAGCTTGCCTAGAATGCATGAAACCCTGGGTTCCCACTCCCCAGCACCACTGGGGAAAAGAAATAACAAAACACATCATCCAAGCACTTAGGACATCTGTTTTCAACCTTCTTAATGCTGCAACCCTTTAAACAGCTCCTCATGTTGTGGTGACCCCAACCATAAAATTATTTTCGTTGCTACTTCATAACTGTAATTCTGCTACTGTTATGAATTGTAATATAAATGTGTTTTTCCAATGGTCTTAGGGACTCCTATAAAAGGGTTGTTTGACCTAAAGGGGTCATGACCCACAAGTTGAGAACCACTGACTTAGGAGCTAGAGGCAGGAGAATAAGAAGTTTAAAGTCATTTTTGGTCACAGACCTTGAACTCAGATCTGCCTATCTCTGCCTCCTGAGTGCTGATATTAAAGACATGCACCACCCCACCAAACAACAGGAAAAATTTTTCCAAAAAGAAGAGAAAAAGGGAGCCGGGCATTGGTGGCGCACGCCTTTAGTCCCAGCACTCGGGAGGCAGAGACAGGCGGATCTCTGTGAGTTTGAGGCCAGCCTGGTCTACAGAGCCAGTTCCAGGCCCGCCTCCAAAACAATACAGAGAAACCCTGTCTCGAAAAACCAAAAAAAAAAGAAGAGAAAAAGGAGAATTTTGAGTGTGCAATAGCAGCCTGGCTTCTGGTCATGCACAATTCTCCCATGGGCTTCTAGGAGCTTCTAAGGGAGTGGGAGCAGTCTAGGATTTTTTTGTCACATGGTTCAGTGTCTGTGATTGTGGAGGTTTGGTGACACTCTGGTGTGACTCCCACACCCCCTCAGGATTTCCTGCTGCTGAAATACAAGGTGGTGATCATCGATGAAGCCCACGAGCGGAGCGTCTACACAGACATCCTTCTCGGCCTCCTGTCCCGCATTGTGGCTCTCCGGACCAAGGTGTGTGGGAAGTCCACAGGGAGGGCAGACTAGTGCCACCTTGTCAGAGGTTTGGTCTGGGAGGGGTCCCAGAAGGCACAGCTTTCCTGGGCATGAGTTATTGTCAGTGCCAGCCCATACCATTCTGCGATGCCCCTACTAACTCATGGGCCTTGATCCACTGTCACACATGAGTGACCTCTCCACATCCACCAGGCTCAGGCAAAAAGCTAAAGCTGGGAAGGCCTTGCTAGAGCCAGCTAAAGGGTACCCTCAGAGCTTCAGGCTCTGGTGGGTTTGTAGGGCTGCTGGTTTGAGCCCTCTGCTCCCTAGGCCTACTCCTCCCTCCCCAAGCTTGCTCCTCTTTCCAGCTCTGTGCTCAGACAGTGGATATGAGGGACCAGCTTTGGGGACATGCTATCTGAAGGGAACTTGATGAGCGGCCCTGTTTCTCTCCTTCAACAGACCAGCTCAGTGGAGAGGTGGGTGTTCTGGGGGGTGCCGTATACCCAGCCATATGAAAGACACTGGGAATGGACAGTGGCCAGAAAAGGGTAATCTACCATTCCTGCCCTCCTGGAGCCACCCTTTGACCAGGATGGCAGGCAGTAGGCAAATTCAGGGTCTGTGAACTGGAGGTAGATAAAGAGACAGGGGAGCGCCAGGGAGGTCTAAGAGTCAGTGGCAGTCTCCCCAGAATGTGAGCTGAAAGTGAGGGTAACTACAAGCAGCATGGACAGTGGGTGAGGGGAGTTCCCAGCTCTGACACATCCACCTGTCTTTGCATCCAGCAGTTCTAGAATATTTTGTGTCCCTCCAGAAAGAAACTCTTGGGTCCTATGACTGAGCCCTCCGCCATCCAAGTGCTGACCCTATTCTTCATTTGGCTGTCCCGTGAAGGTTGAATCCCACCATGGCCCCTTTAGCTGGCTTCGTGTTCAGGGCACTGGCCCCTGTCACCTGCAGAGCCCCAGGGGACAGGCTCCCTGTGAGAACCTGAGGAATGCAGTTGCGGTTATGTGTAACCAGGGGGCTGAGAGGTCTCCGTGCTGCCTCTGAGTCACCAGACTGTCTTCCACAGAGGCACCTGCCCCTCAAGCTGCTCATCATGTCTGCCACGCTTCGAGTAGAGGACTTCACCCAGAATAAGCGACTCTTCACCACACCTCCCCCAGTCATCAAGGTAAGGTTTGGGTAAACCCCTGCTGGCTTCATCCTGACCTTGATCCATTGACAGTCTTAGGGGTTGGTTCAGAGAGAGGAGGCCCTGGGCTGCAGCATTCCCATACCTTTGGGGATCTGTCACAGGTTGAGTCCAGGCAGTTCCCTGTGACAGTACATTTCAACAAGCGGACCCCGTTGGATGACTACAGTGGCGAATGCTTCCGGAAGATCTGCAAGATCCACCGGATGTTGCCTGCAGGTGAGGCCTGATGGGACTGGCACATCCCTCCCTCACTGAAGACTCGGGTTTGTCCTTCATCCCTCTGACCGCACAAGCAGGGCACAGTCAAACCACAGTGGCATGACGACTGTTCCAGAGCCTTAGCGCACGCACGCACGCACGCACGCACGCGCACACACACACACACACACACACACACACACACACACCCAAGGCAGAAATGGGAGTATGGAAGCATCCTCTTGAAAAGGGCAAGCAGGGATGGCCTCTGTTCCTTAGATTCTGTTGGTTTTGTGTTGGTTTTGCAGTCTGTCAGCTGTCCCTCACCACTCTGCTGGTCTAGGGTAATTGGCTCCCTCCTATGTGGTTCCTGTTTCCCTGACTCCTGGTTCTCCCAGCCCCTCAGCAAGCTGTTCTTGCGAGGATAAGTTTGCCAGTTGACTGGCTGGGTTCTCTCTGCAGGTGGCATCCTGGTGTTCCTCACTGGGCAGGCTGAGGTGCATGCACTGTGCCGCCGGCTTAGGAAGGCCTTCCCCACCCGATGCTCCCAGCCACAAGGTAACTGACCTCAGTCCCCTGTCAGAGCACGCCTGAGCCTGGCAGCTGGTGCCATGATGGGATGTCAGCCTCCACCTCAGTGTCCTTGAAGGGAACCTGCACCTGTGCCCCAATAATATGCTTATCATTGGCAGTAATTTTGCTGTGGGTGATAAGAGTTAAGTGCCAGCTGCCTACATTGGTCACAGGAGTCTCTTTCCACCCTCTTGCCCCTTTCCAGAAAAGGAAGAAGAAAAGGACTCAGCGGAAGGGATGCGGAGGTTTAAGAAGTCCCGGACGAGGGCCAAGAAGGCCCAGGCCATGGTATGTGGAAGCCTGTGGAGCCCTATGTTAGCCAGTTGCCAGCTTCATGTAGCTCTTAGGATTTAAGTGTCATTAGAATGAAACGAAAGTAAAAGTCTGTTTCATCTAAGGTGGCTGGAAGCCACGTGGGGCACAGTGTCCTGGTGGATAGTACAGCAATGGAGGCTGGAAGGGGGGGGTTGTGTTATGATTTACAACACAGGGTCTGCCTGCAAGGACCCTGGAGCATAGATAGAGCCCTGGTTTCTCGCTGAAGGAAGGAGATCTGCTGTCTGAAGCTGGAGGGCCGGCCAGGGGAGAGACCACCCCCAGCATCCTGGATACATCTGGATGCAGCACCAGTGGTGTGGCTATTCAATTATAGCTACTCGGTGGCCTCTACCCTCTTTTACACCTAAGGTGGGCCAGGCAGATTTTTTTTTTTTTTTTTGGTTTTTACGAGACAGGGTTTCTCTGTATTGTTTTGAAGGCTGTCGGTCAAGCCTGGCCTCGAACTCACAGAGATCCGCCTGCCTCTGCCTCCTGAGTGCTGGGATTAAAGGCGTGTATCACCACCGCCTGGGTCAGGCAGATTGTTAAACTCTGTGTATATAACTCAGAGCAGCCTTGTGAGATGTACCCCACACTTATGTCTAATTTATTTGTTTGTTTATTCAGATAGAATGTCACAATATAACCCTGGTAGGTCAGGTACTTCCTATGTAGACCAGGCTAGCCTTGAACTCACAGAGATCAATTTGTCTGTGCCTCTAGAACACTGGGATTAAATGTTTGCACCACCACATCTAACTCATACCTAATTTTTGAAAGAAAGAAATTTTCTTTAGATTGATTTTATTTTATGTGCATGAGGTTTTTTGTGTGTATGTATGTGCAGCACGTGCATGCCTGGTTGGTGCCTGGGGAGGTCAGAAGAGGAAGTCAGATCCTCTGGAACTAGAATTGGAGATGCTTGTAAGCTGCCATGTAGGTGCTGGAAGTCAAATCCAGAGCCACCTCTCTAGCCCCCAAACCTGGTTTTTAATCTAGGAAACTGAGGCAGAGGTTATTGTCCAGTGACCTAACCTCATAGGTCCCTGTGAGGAGATGCCCTTTATGAGCAAGTTTTTCTTTCCCTGTGTGTGGCTTTCTTCACACTCAGGTCACCTCACGGTGTTGATGTCTCCTCCACCAGGCATTGCCCCAGATCAACCTGGACAATTACTCTGTGCTACCAGCAGGAGAAGGCGATGAGGACAGGGAGGCGGAGATGGACGATGAAGAGGAGGCCCTGGGCTCTGACTTGGATCTGGACCTGGGTGACAGTGAGGCAAATGAAGGTGTGACCTGGCAGAGCTCTGCCCTCCTGTTGATTGCTTCTTGATTTCAGCACGGGTCTGCTGAGCCCCTCTTGGCATGATAGGCCCTGTTGGCCCTGGGACCAGAAGAATCTAAGTCCTGTCTTCTTACCTGTGACCCAACACATCCTGGCTCCTGCTGCTTTGTGAGCACAGAGAATGGGTCTCTCTCTCTCTCTCTCTCTCTCTCTCTCTCTCTCTCTCTCTCTCTCTCTCTCTCTCTCTCTCTCTCTCTCTCTGTTTTTTCAAGACAGGGTTTCTCTGTGTAGCTTTGGAGCCTGTCCTGGAATTAGCTCTTGTAGACCAGACTGGTCTCGAACTCATAGAGATCCACCTGCCTCTGCCTCCTGAGTGCTGGGATTAAAGATATGTACCACCACCGGCCTGCAAGGATGGGCCTTTCTGATAGAATAGCTCTGTCCACTGCAGTCTCCTGAGGTCCTAATACTTGTCATGGTAGTGCTGGGGTCATCATCCCTAGGCTGGCCTTTCCTGGGCGGACACAGGTCTCATACAACAGGGAAGGTATCTAGATTCTCAGGTCCTCTTGAGTATGTTGATGTTGATGGGACAGCTCCTTGTTGTACAACTTGGGCTAGGTATGGTAGCACAGACCTGTAGTCCCAGATGCTCAGAAGGCTGGCTCAATTCTGGCATAAGCTGTGTATCTTTAGAGAGAGAAACTTACTTGAAAACTTTTGGGTCCAGAAAGGACTCCTTCCACACAAACAGTGCCACACTGCCCAGACACAGACGTGGGGCCAGCTTGCCCTCTGGATGCTGCTCTGTGGCAGGCATCAAAGGCCTATGCTGGGCAGCAGTAACAGCTTTCAGGGGCTTCCTAGTACTGTATCTGAACATGAGCCCTCAAACCTGGGGATGAAGGGATGGGGAGCTACCAGGTAGCTAGAGGCAGGCCTATGCCTGTGGCATCTGTCCATACCGGACTCCAGTGTCCCATACTTGACCACAGGTGAGCAGCCAGATGCCTCCCTACCCCTTCACGTGCTCCCGCTCTACTCTTTGCTGGCCCCGGAGAAGCAGGCGCAGGTAATGGGACAGCTCTTGGGAACATTAACTTGGGGTGGGTCAAGCCTCAGGTGCTTTTCCATCTGTGTACTGACCAGCCCCTGGTAGTGGGGGGAATGATAGAGACCACTGGCCGTCTCATAGACTTTCACCTGATTCTGATGTTGTCTGCCCACCCCTCATCCCAGGTCTTCAAACCTCCTCCAGAGGGGACAAGGCTGTGCGTTGTGGCCACCAATGTGGCTGAAACGTCCCTGACCATCCCTGGCATCAAGTATGTGGTGGACTGTGGGAAAGTTAAAAAACGCTATTACGACCGTGTCACAGGAGTGTCCTCCTTCCGTGTCACCTGGGTCTCCCAGGCATCCGCTGACCAGCGGGCTGGTCGTGCAGGCCGGACAGAGCCCGGCCACTGCTATAGGTAGGCCACTTGTTCCTGTACCGCACGCATTGAGATAGAGAACTGCCGCTGCCCTCTACGGAATGGGCCCTGTGTCCTCAGCTCCATAGCCCTTCCCACACAGCCGACCGCTTTCCCCTGCCCTGGCTGCTGTGTTTGTGATGGGTGGTCCACAGCCCTTGAGTGGAGGGCATGGTTGGGCCCGGAGGTGTGGTTGACTTTCTTCTCTCTGGCCCCTACTTCTCCCCACTTAGGCTGTACTCCTCAGCTGTTTTTGGGGACTTTGAGCAGTTTCCTCCCCCAGAGATCACTCGCAGACCAGTGGAGGACTTGATCCTGCAAATGAAAGCCCTCAACATCGAGAAGGTTAGTTTTGACCAGTAACCTCCCTCATGCCTTCCCAGTCGTCTGTCCTCCCAGAGCTGCGCCTGCCAGGGAAACCAAGTGAAGTGGTAGCCTGAGGTTTGTCAGAAGGGGCCATGGTGGCCCTCAGTCTCTAGTGAGGACAGCTTTCCTGTCCCCTGTGGGACAGGTCTCACACTGTTTATGGGCATTCACAGATGTCCTGACGTCCTAAGATGGAGTTGGACATTCCTGTCCCCACTCCAGAATGATGTGGTCCAGTGAAGAGGGTCTGCTAATGCTGCATGCTGTGCCCTAACCCTGTCATATGACAATCAGATACCCACTTAACAGATAAGGAAACCAAGGCAGGGAAGAGTGCCCTCTGTTCAAGAACACATCTAGTAAGTGACAACCCAGGTGGCTGAAAATACATCTGTTCCTGTCCTAGAACCCAGAAGAGAGTTAAAAATGAAGAACATACTTTTTTTTTTTTTTTGAGACAAGGTTTCTCTGTGTAGCATTGTAGACCAGGCTTGCCTTGAGTTCAGAAACACCCACCTGCCTCTGCCTCCCAAGTGCTGGGATTAAAGGCGTGCACCTCTACCAGCCAGCTCGAAGAGGGTACTCTCTCTCTCTCTTTTTTTTTTAATAAAGATTTATTTATTCTGCATGCAATATACAGCCTCCATGTATGCCTGCAGGCCAGAAGAGGGCACCAGATCTCATTACAGATGGTTGTGAGCCACCATATGGTTGCTGGGATAGAACTCAGGGCCTTTGGAAGAGCAGCCAGTGCTCTTAACCTCTGAGCCATCTCTCCATCCCCGAGGCTACTCTTAATTGGTTTAGGAAGATGGCTCAGCAGGTAAAGGTACCTGCTGCCAAGCCTGATGACTTACGTTTCAAGGAACCACATAGTAGAAGGAGAGAACCAACTCCTGCATGTTGTTCTCTGTCCTCCGCACTTGTTCTGTGGCACATGTGCACACACACACACACATACAAAAAGTAAATTTAAAATTAAAAAATAATTTAAAAATAAAGAATATACCTTTGACTAGGGATGTAGCTTGATTGGTTGAATGCTTGCCTCGAGAAAACAAGGCCTGGGTTTGATACTCAGCACCACATACACTGGGTATGGGGTGCATAAAACTGAAACCCAATACTCAGGATCTAGAAACAAGAAGATGAGAAGTTCAGGGTTAAAAAGTTAGGCATAGTGACCCACATCTATGGCCTCAACACTTGGAAGCCTGAGGCAGGAGAGTTACCACGGCTGAGGCCAGCCTGAAACATGGGTTTCAGCACAAGAATGAAACCATGTTTTTCTCTTTGTTTTGAGACCGGGCCTGATGATACAGCCTTGGTTGCCTGGAGCTCCCAGGCTCAGACTCAGAGAGATCTGCCTCCTGCTGCTGCCTCCCAAGTGCTGGGATTAAAGGTGTACACCACCAGGCCTGGCAAGACCCTGTCTCTTAAAATAAAAAGGCTGTACCCTCACTGTGTGCAGTGGCACAGGCCTATGCCCTTATCTTAGGATGAGTTCTGGCGAAGAAATCTGTCCCTATAAGGAGGAGTGGGAATCCCCGGTGATTTTATTTTCTTTGTTACAAACAACTGATTCAGAGTTAAGAAAACTCACATCCTTGAATGTCATGTTCATACCTGTGGCCATGGTTATGTTTTTCCATAAATAATACCTTAATTGTCAGGCTGTATTTTGAAGTATTACACGATGATTTGTATGTATGTTGTTGCTTTTAAACTCCCAAAATTTAGGCAAAAAGGATCACCCCTGGCACACAGTAGTAGGCTTAATTTGGGGTCATCCTAGCACATAGACCTGCAGAGATCTTGACAACTTCCAGAGCATTTAGGACCCATGTCTCAGTTAGCGTGACTCATGACCTGGAGACAAACTGGAGGGAAGAGGGACCAGTACCTGGTACAGCCAGTGTGACCTCGTGTGACCTTATGGGGCTTGCTTCTCTGCCCCTCTCCTACCTTCCTGTACCCAGGTCATCAACTTCCCGTTCCCCACGCCTCCCTCTGTGGAGGCCCTCATTGCCGCCGAGGAGCTGCTGATTGCACTGGGGGCCCTGCAGGCACCTCGGAAAGACGAAAGGTAGGAGGGGGTGGGTGGACCCAAGTATGCTTAGAGCCTCCAAGTACAGGTTCTATGGCTCCTACTCACTGTGACTCTTGTACCCAGATTGAAAACGCTGCAGATATCGCAACTGAGCTGCCCCATCACTGCACTGGGACAGACCATGTCCACCTTCCCCGTGGCACCCCGCTATGCCAAGATGCTAGCACTGAGCCAGCAGCATGGCTGCCTGCCCTATACCATTGCCATTGTGGCTGCCATGACTGTGCGTGAGCTCTTTGAGGAGCTGGACAGGTGGGTTGGTGACAGCCGGTCCCTTGGAGCCCTGTGTTCTCTCTTTGATCAGTGGTGGCCTGGGGAGCCTGTCTGGAAGAAGGGGTGCAGCAGTGAGGATCTGGAGATGCTGATGGTCAGTGGGCCATGTGTGTGTTTACAGACCAGCTGCCAGCGAAGAGGAGCTTGCAGAGCTGAAGGGCCGTCGAGCCCGTGTGGCCCAGATGAAGAGGACCTGGGCTGGGCAGGGGGCATCTCTGAAGCTTGGTGACCTCATGGTGCTACTAGGTTGGTGCCTCCTCCAGGCCATGAAGGAGGGAGGGTGGCGGACAGCTGGGAGTGGGTTGGAGCCAACTAGTGAGAACACCCTACCCTGCCCCACAGGTGCTGTGGGAGCCTGTGAGTACTCTGGCTGCTCACCCCAGTTTTGCCATGCTAACGGACTGCGATACAAGGCCATGCTAGAGATCCGGCGCCTGCGTGGCCAGCTGACCACTGCAGGTACAGCCCAGGCGACAGTGTGGGCAGACATCTCGCCCCCCCTCTGCACATGCTTGGGTTTAGTGTGATGGAGACTCAACACGTGTACATTTGCCTGCCCATTAAGGTGGACTCAACCCCAAGTCAGCTCCAAGTGCCCTTAGACAGGTTCCCTTGCACACTCATCAGGCCATCTGCCCCTTGGCAGCACCCCTCTGGTCCTCTTCCCCTGTTCTAGCCAGGACCTTTCTTCCCTCCCATATGTCCCCAGAGTTCTGGTCTCATGGGTACAGAATTCACACTCATCTTAGCCACAGCTGGTTCCTGTTAGCAGCATCTAGGATTCAAGCAGTGATACAGGGTGGTCACCGGGTTCAGGTTGCATCTGCACAGCCTCATCCTTCTCCAAGCCTAATTGGGAACTCAGTGCTGTTCTAGTAGCTCCAGGCTTCGTGGATCAGTGGCTGTTCTCCAGCCCACACTTGCCCAGTAGCAGGTCGTCATTTGGAGGCCTGCTGTCCTGTCTACTGTCATACTTACACAGCTTTATCCTCAGGGCAACAGCCTGCAATTGTGGACAGCCACCTGACAGTAATGACAGGTGACTGTGTGGAGAGACAGTTCTCTCACTGCAGGCCATCTTTCACAGCAGAGGGGATGATGGGGCTGAGGTTATGTACAATCCTACCACCTGGGAGCCTGGAGTGGCTGTCCCTTGGCTGGGCTTTGCAAGCATGGGAATCTAGGCCTTGGCCTTGGAAGGGGCGCAGGGTTGAGCCACTGTTGACCTGTGTATCAGAACCAAACACTATGTGGATGGGGCCCAAGTGTTGGGTGATTTCCTGAAAGTCTGGCCAGCTTCTCTGACCCTGGACTTACACCTCTTTCTCACCTTCATCCCAGTCAATGCAGTGTGCCCTGAGGCTGGGCTTTTCCTAGACCCCAAAATGCAGCCTCCTACTGAGAGCCAGGTGACCTACCTGCGGCAGATCATGGCAGCTGGCCTGGGTGACCACCTAGCCCGCCGGGTTCAGAATGAAGATCTGCTAGACCCCAAGTGGAAGAACGCCTACAAGGTGAGACATAGGCCTGCCCTTTGCGACTGGACCCACGACCCCTGAGAAAGCCCCTCCAAGAGCAAGTGAGGTTTAGATACCACCCTCAGCTTCAAGCTTACTCTCTAGAGATGCATTTTACACCATAAGTCAACTCCATGGCTTTACTATGTTCCCCATGGCCAGCATCAGTACAGTCAACCAAGAGTTTCCTCTGCTCTGGAGAAACCCAAGCCTCCTTTCTACCCATCCCGCAGCGTCTCTGGCTTTCCTTGTGCTAACCACTTTACCAGGAGGACCCATGTGGTGCTTGGTGTGCTGGGGCTACCTCCCTCTCCCAGCATTGAATTTTGAGGTCTGTCCACACCACCAGGGCCTCACCTTCAGTTTTGAAACAGGTTGATCCTCCTGCCTCAGCCTCCCAAGTGCTAGGGTTCCAGGCTGTGGCCCCATAAGGAGATTACATTTTACTTTGTGCCTTTGTGAATGGTGCTATGGTGCATGTATGGGAATCAGGATTTCAGAAATCTTTTTTCTCCTTTCACCATGTGGGTTCTAGGTAGGGAATGAACTCACGTTACCAAGCTTGGTAGCAGATGCCTTTATCAACTGAGCAATCTCACTGGGCTGTAACTCCCTGTTTATTTTAGTGTGTGGGGCACACATGTACAGGCAGACAGTCAACAGGTCATCAGGCTTGCATGGCAAGGGTTTTATTCATTGAGCCATCTTTCCAGTCCCATGCTTCAGCTCTGTTGATGGCCAAGAAGCAATGTATCCTCAGTAGTGCCTGGTCGTTGATTCTCTGGCTTGATGGTTGGATCCTGAATGTTGGACTTGAAGGGCCTAAAGAGCTCAGTCTTTTCTATGACCTGAGCCTCCATCCACCTCTCTCTGCAGACCCCTCTCCTGGATGACCCCGTCTTCATCCACCCCAGCTCTGTACTGTTCAGAGAGCTGCCTGAGTTTGTGGTCTACCAGGAAATAGTGGAGACCACCAAAATGTATATGAAAGGTACTGTGTAGTGGCCAGAACTCATGTCACAGGGTGGTACCAATGGGCCCTGTGGCACACCCTGTCTGGGAGAGCATGTGAGACCTCCTGACTGTGCCCTCTGGTGGCCTCAGGTGTCTCCACCGTGGAAATCCAGTGGATCCCATCCCTGCTGCCTTCCTATTGCCAGTTCGATGCGCCCCTGGAGGAGCCAGCCCCCACTTACTGTCCAGAGTCAGGACGGGTACTGTGCCACCGGGCCAGTGTGTTCTGTAAGTCAGGGACACTTCCTTGGTCTGTCCACCTGCAGCCATGAGCTTCTTAGACTCATCAGTCCATGTCCTGCTCTTGGACATGTGGCTGAGGATGTCACCCTAGCCCTCCTGTCCCTCTGATGGGCTTGGGAGGATGCATGCAACACGGGCCCTTTGTCACGTATTTCCATCCTCCAGACCGTGTGGGCTGGCCACTCCCTGCCGTGCAGGTGGACTTTCCTGAAGGCATTGACCGCTACAAGTACTTTGCACGGTTTCTGCTGGAGGGACAGGTAGGTGCATGGGCTATCTGTGACCTGTTTCCTAGGTGTCATAAACTGTAAGCCCCACTCAACCAGCCTATGCTCTCTCGCCAGGTCTTCCACAAGCTGCTTAAATTCAAGAGCTGCTTACTGTCTAGCCCCAGCACCATGCTGAAGACTTGGGCCAGGTACACGAGTATATTCCTATACTGTCAAGGCAGGCAGTGACAAAGAGGCTCCTCCAGGGCTCCTTTGTCAGTCATGTATGCTGGAGATGTGACGTGACAGCTATAGGAGCCTCCTTCGTTCTGGAGTTGTCAGTGAGCCTAGCACATCTCACTCCTCTGAAAGATGCAGGGGCCCCTGTACTCTTACCCCTGAAACTCCCTACCTGTCTTTCTCCTAGTGGCTGTATCATTCCAATCTTGCCTCCCCTCATTTTTGTGTCCCCTCCTTATATGGTCCCCAGTCTTGGTGGTAGGGCCCAAACTAGCCCAGTGTACCCTCCTGGTAAGTACCCTACGGGCTGGTTGGACATAACGTAGGGAGGGGTACTGATGAACCCTACCGCTGCCGCTGTGTACTGGAGGCTTCCTGTGCTGAGTGATAGGTCCCAGCAGCTGTCACTCATCCCTTCTGAGTAATCAGCTGCCCCTTTCTTTTCCACAGGCTGCAACCAAGGACAGAGAGCCTATTGAAAGCCCTTGTGGCTGAGAAGGCAGATTGCCGTGACGCCGTGCTGGCTGCATGGAAGAGAAGCCCCAGATGTGAGTGTGACCAGACTGAGGTGGGGGTGTTACCCAGTGGAAGGACCTAGCCATACTTACCATGGGCCATGGTAGTCTGTCCAACCAAGTCCTTGGCCTGGCACTAACTAACCCTGGCCCCCTCTTCCCGCAGACCTGCTGCCTGAATACTGCGAGTGGCTCCCGAAGGCTATGCACACCGACGTTGAGAAGAGCTGGCCCCCTGTCACTGACTGTTGACCACACACCCAGCTACAGTCAGCTGGCCCCTAGGCTGTTACTAGGAGACATGCTGTGGTCCTGGAAGCCCTTTCTGACCTTGGCCCAACTCAGAGCCAAGCTTGCTGCTGCACTGACCATGAGTGCCTTCTTGACTGTTCCGACAAGAGAGTAGAGTTTGTCTCTCTTCAGGTGACCTGAGCGCCTGTGAATGTACAGGACCACACTGGGACAGCAAAGTGGACAGCTCCCCCAGAGCACCTGTCCAGCCCCAGAGCATCTTGGGCTCAGGTGCATTTCAGACTTCCGTGACCTGGGGGTGTTTTCCTGAAAGGTTGGCTTCAGGTGAGGGATGAATATAGCCCAGAGCCCTGTTCTGGTTACAAGAGTTCTGCTTTGGCACCCACAGACCTCTAGTTCTTTTTTTTTTTTTTTTTTTTTTTTGATATTTCAAGACTGTATAGCCTTGGCTGTCCTGGAACTCGCTCTGTAGACCAGGCTGGCCTCGAACTCACAGAGAAGTGGACAATTTTCAGAAGATGAAATAGAAGTGGCCAGCAACAGACAATACAAAATATTCAACCAGGACTTATGGTTCAGAGGCACTGGCTACTCTCCTAAAGGACCTGGATTGGATTCCCAGCACCCACATGGTAACTCACAACCATCTGTAACTCCAGTTCCAGAAGATCCACTTCTCTCTTCTGGCCTGTGCAGGCACTGTACACATTTATGCACAGATAAACACATAAATAATAAAAGTAAAACCCAACCTTATGAGCCATCAGAGAAATGCCAGTCAAAACCACAGGAGAGGTTGGAGATTTAGCTCAGAGTTAAAGAGTGCTTGCTGCAGCTGGGCATTGGTGGCACATGCCTTTAATCCCAGCACTGGGGAGGCAGAGGCAGGCAGATCTCTGAGTTTGAGGCCAGCTTGGTCTACAGAGCGAGTTCCAGGACAGCCTACAAAACAATACAGAGAAACCAAAAAAAAAAAAAAAAAAGGTGCTTGCTGCTTTCACAGAGGACTGAGCTGGGTTTGGTTGTCAGCTCCCACACGACTGCTCACAACCATCTGTAGCTCCAGCTCCAGGGGAGTTACATGAGATTTCACCCCTGTCAAATGGCTTTGTACATGAGAATAGCAAATGAACGGGGTGTGGTAGTGCACACCTTCAATCCCAGCACTGGGAAGCAGAGAGAGGAAGGTGGATCTATTGAGTTCCAGCATGGTCTAGGCCAGCCAAAGTTCTTGTACACCAATACTGGGAATGGAAACCAGTCCCATCACTGTGGAAATCAATATGGAGGCACCTCAGAACTATAGAAAGATCTACCTTAAGACCCAGCAATGCTACTGGTATTTACCAGAGGACTCCAAGACAACACGCCACAGACACTAAGCTGCACTACCAGCCGGGTTCCCATCAAGGCAAGGAATGGGTAAAGAAAACGTGGCTTATATAAGAAGGGGAGTCTTTTCTCTTATTTGGGGGCCCTACGGGTCATGTGAAAGCAAAACTGGGGTGCTAAGGGGACTAATGGGAGGAGAGGGCTATGGAAGAGGGGACATTACCAAAACAGACGGAAATTACCCTGTGAAACCCTGTGTAATTTTTGTAAAGAGGCGGGAGGAGTCTAAGTTTTGGTTTTGAGACAGGGTCTTACTTTGTTGCCCTTACTGGCCTACAGCTGTGTGTGTGTGTGTATATATATATATAGGTCAGGCTGACCCCAGATTCCTAGAAAATGACTGCCCCTGCCTCCCAAGTCCTGGGAATTGAACTTGAGTCAGTTGTCAGTCTTGGTGGCAATTTCCTTTATCCAGTGAGCCATCTTGAAGGCCCTTGTTTCCTACTTCTTTTTTTTGTTGTTGTTGTTGGTTTTTCGAGACAGGGTTTCTCTGTGGCTTTGGAGGCTGTCCTGGAACTTGCTTGGTAGTCCAGGCTGGCCTTGAACTCACAGATATCTGCCTGCCTCTGCCTCCCGAGTGCTGGGATTAAAGGCGTGGGCCACCAATGCCTGGCTCCTACTTTCTTGAAGCAGGATCTGGTGTAGACCAGGCTGGCCTTGAGCTCATAATCCTGCCTCCACCTCCCAAGAGCTAGGACAGAGGGTGTGTGCCACTACACTTGATGACCTTATACCTGCAGGTGATAAGGGAACATTGTGCATTAGTACCATTTTCCTTGAGCTTGGGGACTAACTCCTGGTCTACTGGTTTCTTCACTGAAGTCATCCCTTAAACCGCCCTGCTTTATCCAGGAATGTTGGAGAAGCAGCTAGGACACCTGGACCTCCTATCTCCATGCCTAGCATCTGTGAATAAAACTATCTTTCCCCAACCTTGCTCCAGTGATCAGAATTCTAGTGGTTGTAGAGGCCTACCTTGGTAACAGGAGATGCTCAGTCTCTCAATAGGCAGTAAAACAATCGTCCCCAACGCACTTAGAAGTTAAAGCACCAAGGGCTGGTGTTGTGGCTCAGGGTGCCAACCCCAGTGCCACACAAGCCAGATTGGAGTGGTTCACACCTGTAACCTCATCCTTGGTGAGGATAAAGAATTTAAAAGATCAAGGCAATCAATCACCGAGAGTGGTAAGCAGAGACGACCAGGAGCACCTCCACGTGTGCAAATGAGAAAGTGTCTCAGCCCAGGTTAGCCTCAAACGCCTGGGTGCTGGCATGCACCACCATGCCTGGCTTAAGCAGTGCTACATTTGAGGTAAGCACTCTACAAACCGAGCTAGACCCCAGACTTCAAATATGTTTAAGTAGACGTTTGCCAGCCCACTGGCGCTCCTGCGTGTAAGCATCCTTGCTCTCGAAGTAAAGGGCAGAAAGTCGGGGGCCTTATGTGTGCTACACGGTAGTGACAAGCTTCAGAGTGGCAGAACAAACCTAAGGGGAATGACTAAACAAAGCACGGGGCCCCCGAGTTAGGCAATGTTACCTAGCTGCCTACAGCATCGGCTAGAACATTCCCCACTGCGCCTCCAGCGCCAGCTTGCAAAACTACACGTGGCCGCCAGAAGGAGCCTTTGAAACACTGATGATAGAGCCAATTCCCTTTCTTCCAGCCTTCCGGGGCTTCCAAACCTCAGTTCCACCTGGTTCTGCCCCATTCACTAAAGTCCAGACACCGGGCAGCTTTCTGGCTCTTTCATCTCAAAGATTCCGCTCTGCGCTCAGGGAAAGTGCCCGCGTGGGCTCCGGGTCATGCGGATCTCGTGGATGTGCCCGCAGTTCTGTGCGTCCTCATAAAACATCCCTGGGATTAGCCTCGAGTTGGAACTTGAGCTCAAAAAGGCTGAGACTCCTTGCATGGTCTTGGCAAGGTTACTGGGCTGCTTGACGATCTGTTTGGACGATGGATGCACATTACACGACTATAGGCGCTCAGGAGCCGCCGGTTATAGAAACTCATGTTTCCCTCCTCCATTCACCAGTAACCACAGGAGTTGATTTACAAATGCGATTCCCGCCATCCGCACAGTCAGTCTGCCCTGTAGGGGCCTTTCTGGGGCGCGGGCTCTCCGCGCAGTGGGAAAGGAGGTCTGAGTCTCTAGTGTTGCTTTCTGACTAGATTTACTGAAAGGGTTAAAAGAAAAAAAAATTTCAAAAGTGGAGATGCCGGGGATTGAACCCGGGGCCTCATACATGCAAAGCATGCGCTCTACCACTGAGCTACATCCCCTTGCTGGAAGTAAGGTTTTCCGAAATAGTGATGATTATCGAATACACGCTGTTGTGACGTCTTCGGTTTTTGTTCATGATGTGGGCGTCATAGGTTGAGATGTCAGAAAGAAGAGAAGGAGGCGTAAAGAAACACAGACGAGAAAACGAACAGGAGAGAAAGAAAAAGCAGGAGAGAGAGAAAGAACACAGAAAATAAGGAACTGGATGACAGCCGCTGCGTGTAGCTGCCTATAAGGATGTATCTGGAAAGTAGCTAGCATGGTTCATCCTCGTTAGTATAGTGGTGAGTATCCCCGCCTGTCACGCGGGAGACCGGGGTTCGATTCCCCGACGGGGAGGCCGCATGGAGGATTTTGCATTTTAGAAATTCACCTTGGAGGATCTGAGTAAAAACATAGGCCTCTCTTTCCTACTTTGGCGGATTTTACAGGGAATCCCTGAATTCACGTAGGGTGCCGTGAATGTGTTTGCATAACGTGGTCCAGTCTCTGGCCATCCGTTTAAACAGTAAGAGGGTGTCCCTCTCCAAAGAAGTCTCCCAGTTTTCTTTCCCATCTTACTCCATTTTCGTCGTGAAGATCGGTTTGTTTATTTATTTATTTACAAAAACTCTCTGAGAAACCTAAAGCAGGTACCCACTTCTCACCAGATTTTTGTTTTTTTAATTCCTCCTTGGCCCATAACCCAGGCAGGCCTTGGACTCAAGGAGCAATTCTGCCTCAGCCTCCCCATGCTTAGCTTACAGAACTTCATCTCCTCCACTCCCGTTTCTTTGTTTTTTTTTTTTGAGACAAGACTTTATGTATCCAAACTGATTATTTTTTAGATTTGATTATTTTACTTTATTTGTTTTGCCCAAATGTATATTTGTGCACTCTAGAGGTGTCTGCTCTTGGTACAGTAGAGGGGTCAGATCCCCTGAAACTGGAGTTGATAGTTGTGAGCCACCTTGTGGATGCTTGGAAACAAGTCAGCCTGAACTAATAAGTGAGGTCAAAACAATCCTGGGCAATTTAATGAAACGGTCTCAAATTAAAAATTTTAAAGGTTGCTGGGAGGTGGTGGCGCACGCCTTTAATCCCAGCACTCGGGAGGCAGAGGCAGGTGTATTTTTGTGGGTTCGAGGCCAGCCTGCTCTACAGGCTCCAAAGCTACACAGGAATCCCTGTCTCGAAAAACCATAAATAAATAAATAAATAAATAAATAAATAAATAAATAAATAAATAAATAAAATATCTGAGTGCAGTGTTTACCTACCATATGAGGTGGGAATGAGGCGGGAGTAGGATTCCAGAAGGAAGCAAGACCTCCTGTTTCTTCGAAAGCATCCCCATAGGTGACACCTGAATCCCCCCCCCGCCCAATCCCAGATCAAGATTCCTTTCCTCTCCCCTGGTCCCTTTCTTCCCTCCTCTGGTCCCCCTCAATGTCCCTTTCTAGGCCCGCTTCTGCAGGCGTGGCCCAGACACCACAGCTCCAGGTTGGACCGCACACACCAATCCCCACCTTTCCTGAATGTGGCCACCTGCCCATGCCATGCTCTCAGGAGCCAGGGAAGCCCCGTGTCCGCAGGGAGCTTGCCGACCATCTAATCCCTCCTCCTGCCTCTCACTGCCCACCTCAGAGACCTCACGTCCTCCCTTGGTCGCTCATACAAGCCCTCGCCTTTCTGCTCACCGAAGGGAAGGAAGCAGGCAGGGCCCATTCCCGTCCCCACCTGTTCCGTTTCCCCGAGCTTCGAGCCCGAGCAGGTGTGCACAGGAATGTAGAGCACGCTCGGATCCGGGACAAGTGCCGCCCTGCCCAGGAGTCATTACTCGCTCAGCCAGCGTCTGTTACCCCTGGCAGCAGCCTGCATTCAGAGGTGGCTCCCCTACTGCTCCAAGAGGGGAACAGGAGGAGCAGAACTCTAAGCCAAGAAAGGCTTAGCCGTGCGTTTGTTACTCGCTCAACAAACATTTAGTAAGCACCTACTAAGCGTTGCCTGTACTGGGGTCTTCCGCCACGGCTGAGGCCAGCGTAGGTGTGTCCTTCCAGCTAATACACAGGGAAAATGGTAAATAAACTCAAAGTTCACAGTAAAGTCCTGGGATGGAGGCGTTCCCTGAAGGACCCTTGTAAATAGTGGCCTAAGGGGGCGCGCGGGGACCAGAGCACGCGAGTCACCAAGAGATAAGATCTGAGTAGTGTGGATTTCCGGGCAACAGATCTCAGAAAAACCAAGGACGCAAAGGTTTCGCAACAACAAGGAGAGGAGAAAAGAACACGGCAGTAACAGCCGCCGAAATAGCTCAGTTGGGAGAGCGTTAGACTGAAGATCTAAAGGTCCCTGGTTCGATCCCGGGTTTCGGCAGCTCTCCGTTTTTTTCTTTTTGCACTCCCTTCCAATTAATGGGATGGTTTTGTTTTCCTCACGGGAGTCCCGAGCATCGTGCACCGAAGCCAAAGGCTCTGGAAATTTCCCAGATGCTCCTGTTTTGGAGTGAATCGAAGTGTTTCCTAAAGCGTATGCCGAAGCGTGTACTGTGATGTTTATTGAAGTCGGCTGGTGTACGCTTGGCGCCTGTTTATTAAGGTCTGCGGTCTGAATTCAGGTGGAAAAATAAAAACTCAAGTAGGGAATGTACATTTCAAAAGTGAGATTCAGTCAAATCGGATTTACTTTTCATTTTTATGAGTCAGTGTCGCGGAATGCGAAGAATCTTAAAGGAGCTTCTTGCCAAGCCAGTGCTTAGCCCTCTTCCTCGTTAGTATAGTGGTGAGTATCCCCGCCTGTCACGCGGGAGACCGGGGTTCGATTCCCCGACGGGGAGATCGGCAGATTTCTTTTTAACAAATTCTTTCGTGTTTTCCATTGTCTTCCAGCCTGTTTAAACTCAATTCCCACGGGCATATTTCACCCCGTCGCAGAAGAATGAGCACGATCCTTACTGATGTGCTCCATCCCCTTGCAAACGAGCTCAGCCCGAGTAGCAATTCGCAAGAAAGACACTGTCCTCACCCAGCACTCCCTGGGTGTCCCTGGTACCCGCGTCACAAGATGGAAGCCTTGACCCGGCTCACTCTGCGACCCACACTGCGTCCCCTTCCTACTCCAGCCCCTGTCACAGATAGCCTTCTGATGTCCGGGAATTTGGGACGTTTTCTTGTCCCCGTACAGTTGTACATCTTCCCGAAATGTCACCATCCTTCCGTTCATTTGTTCCTTTGTGGGGCCCTTAGCTAGAGAGGGTTGGGTGGTCAGTAAAAAGGAGCCAATCACCAGAACTGGGGAAATCATTCCACGCTGAGGGAGCAGCGAGTGCAGATCCCTGCGTGGAGGGAGAGGGGCAACCTCGGCTTGCTCTCGCTTGAGCCTTGTTCAAAGCCGCTCTCCCTTTCATCTGCCGGGTCCTCTCCCAGGGCCTCAGACCCAGAGGAGGAAGGGCCAGGCCGATTGCTCTATCCCCGGTGAGCAGCGCAGCCTCCAACCCCCTGAGACCCAGGGGCAGGATGATGTGGAGCTTCACACACGGGGCAGGGGGATGGCGATGAGAACGCAGCAGCCCTTTGCCGCAGTCCACACCAGCGACTGCGGCCACGTCTCATTTTCCTCCAGCCTGTAGACGGTGTTGACTGTTCCAGCAAGCAGGGTTGGGCTTGTGGCCTCTCCTCCTGGCTCCCAGTCAAACAACAAGCCCCGTCCTACACCCCACCCCCGGCACTGTTCACGGAGACATTGCAGAGTCTGAGACCTTGCTCCAAATTTGAGTCCTAATTGTGGAGTCTGAAAGTGTTAGGCCATTTTTCAAATCCAGAAAATTCTTCCAGGAGGAGGGCAGGCGGAGGGAGGGGGAGATAGAGAGGAAGGGCTTCAGGAAGTTTTATAAACTCAGTGATCGAGTTTGGAAAGCATCTCAGGGGTGAGGAAGCAGATAATACTGGGTGAAGAACACTGGTGTCAAGTCCTTATTTATAGAGGACTTATTTCATTTCGCTTTCTGTTTGTTCTCTGAATCAGGTAAAAATTTAACCTATACCTACGCAATAACAAATACATTTGTTTGGGAACTATAAGACAATTAATTTTACTAAGGCCTTAAATCCCTCTTAAATAAATACACGTAAATTTAATTTAGAGGAAGAAAGAGGGGAAAAAAAAAACAATTCAAAACTACCCAAACCGCCATTCATAGAGTATAGCAGGGATCTTCCAAGATCTAGAAGAACCGTGGGGGGGATGTAGCTCAGTGGTAGAGCGCATGCTTTGCATGTATGAGGCCCCGGGTTCGATCCCCGGCATCTCCACTTCTTTTATTCTTCCTTTCTATTCCTATCTCTGGGTCTTTGAGCCAGAAAAGATATTCTTGTAAAGCCCACCATAGCAGTAGCCTCTTGGAACTGAGAATTTTACATTCGTTCTTATCCTGCTCGTAAAAAATTTTAAATTCGTCGCTACGGGGATCTTAAGAGAGCAGGCAGGAGGGAAAAGTAAGGACCGTGCGGGTATGAAGATTGCAAAGCCACAGGGAGGACCACCAGGGGATTTTGCATGTGGTGACTCTGTGACACTGACCCCCGGGGGCTTTTCTTCCTTAGAGATGCACAGTGTCTTACCATTCAATTAAAGGTGCACTTCAGTGCTGGCCTCGATAGTACACACATATACTAAAATTGAAACGGTACAGAGATTAGCATGGCCCCTGTGCAAGGACGACACACAAATTTGTGAAGCGTCCCATAACAACAACAACAAAAAATGCACTTTAATCCCAGCACTTGGGAGGCGGGTGGATCTCTGAGTTCGAAGCCAACCTGGTCTATAAGAGTAAATTCCACGACAGCAAGGGCTACGCAGAGAAACCCTGTCTCCAAATACATAAGAGCCCCGTATGTTCTACAGATGCACAGCAGTAACAACCTCACTGTCATCATCATATCCCTGACATGTGACTGGACTCCTCTAAAATGCTAAACGCAAACAAAGAAACATAAACCATAAATAAAAACTAAAGAAAATAAAAACAGAAATCAGATCTAGATGAAACGAGGCCTTTGTTTCTATATTTTTACTTTTTGAGACAGGGTCTCATTAAGTGACTCTGGGAGTCCTGGCACCGACAACATAGACCAGGCTGAGCCTTGAACTCACAAAAATCACCCGCCTCTGCCTCCTCAAGGCTGGGGTTAACAGTTTGGGCCATCATGCCTGGCTTTTTTTGGGGGGAGGGGCGGGGGAAGAGCAGGTTTCCAGGCAGGGTTTCTCTGTGGATTTGGAGGCTATCCTGGAACCAACTCTTGTAGACCAGACTGGTCTCGAACGCCCAGAGATCCTCCTGCCTCTGGGGTTAAAGGTGTGTACCAACACCGCCTGGCCCTTAATTTTATTTTTAAATTTTTACTTTCTTTTTTATGTATGTGGGTTTTTGTCTGCATGTTTCTGTGTACCATGTGTGTGGAGTGTCAGGTCCCTTGGAACCAGAGTTACAGATAGTTGAGAACAGTCATGTGGGTGCTGGGAACTGGACCTGGGTCCTCTGGAAGAGCAGCCAGTGCTCTTAACCACTGAGCCATCTCTGCAGCCCCATACAATATAGATAGATCATATTCACCCCTCCAATTCCTCCAGGAACATCCTGTCCCCATGTCCTCCTCCCAAATTCATGACCCCCCAATATATGTGTAACTCACTAAGTCCAATTTGTGCTCCCCATGTACCATGGGTGGGGCCATTCACTGGATTATGGTCAACCGACCAGGGACCGTCCCTTCCTAGCAGCCATCAATTCTCCAGAGCTCCTCAATCCGCTTCTCCATCAATGTTGGACTGTCGACTGGCTGTTGTTGTGAAACAGGATTTTTACATGGTAGCTCTAGCTGACTTGGAACTCACTATGTAGGCTAGGCTAGTCTTGAACACACAGAGATTCACCTGCCTCTGCCTCTCAAGTGCTCAGATAAAAAGACATGAATCAACACTGCCAACTTGTTTTCTTTTTTAAAAAAATGGAGAGAGCCAGGTAGTAGTGGCTCATGCCTTTAATCCCAGCACTTGGGAGGCAGAGGCAGGTGGATCTCTATGAGTTCGAGGCCAGCCTGGTCTACAAGAGCTAGTTCCAGGACAGCCTCCAAAGCCACAGAGAAACCCTGTCTCAAAAAAAAAGAAAAAACAAAAGACAGAGAGAATAAGAAATTGATTTCCTTGGCTCTCCTTATTCTTCTCATGTGGGTGCTGGGAACCAAACCTGGGTCCTCTCCAATAGCAGTAAATGCTCTTAATTTGCTGAGCCAGAAGAAAAAATATAATATTCTCCCAGATTCCATGCCTGCCTAAACCCTTCTGCCCCACTGTCCCCTTCCTCTCTTCCTCTCTTCCTTCCTTCCTTTCCTTCTTTCTTCCTTCCTTCCTTTTTTCTTTCTTTCCTTCCTGAGACAGGGTCTCTTTATGTAGCCCTAGCTGTCCTGGAGATTCTCTTGCCTCTGTCTCTCCAGTGCTGGGTTAAAGATGTGCACTACACACCCAACTTTCCTTCCCATCCCCTTGTCTCATGCGTTCCATTGCCCTGCCCCCTCTTCCAAAAGCCCTGTTTTCCCTCCCTCTGTACCCCTAGTTTCTTAGTCATAATTCATATGCAGATATAAAAGTTGGGAGCTGATACTCCCACATAAAGGAGGACATGGGATGTCTCTTTAAAAACAGGGTTTCTCTGTCGCTTTGGAGGCTGACCTGGAACTCACTTTATTTTTTTTTTAATATTTTATTTATTTATTTATTGTGTATACAGCCTTCTGCCTGCATGCCAGCAGAGGGCATCAGATCTCATTCAAAGTGGTCATGAGCCACCATGTGGTTGCCCTGGAACTCACTTTATAGACCAGGCTGGCCTCGAACTCACAGAGATCCGCCTGCCTCTGCCTCCCGAGTGCTGGGATTAAAGGCGTGTGCCACCCACCACCGGACTAGATTTTATTATTTTTAAAGTATTTTTATATGCAGGTGTTCGCTGCATGTCCATCTGGATACCATGAGTGTGCCTGGTGCCTGAGGAGGCCAGGAAAAGGCGTCAGGTCCCTTGGAACTGAAGTCAGTTCTCTTAACTGCTGAGCCATTTCTCCCACCTATTTCCATATTTGAGAAAGGGTCTCCCTGAGTAGCCCTGATCTGGACCTCACCCCGTAGATCAGGCTAGCCTCAAACTCAGAGATCCACCAGTCTCTGCTTCCCTAGTGCAGGGCAAAGTTTTTGTTTTTGAGACAAGATACCTGATATGACTCACCATTTACATCCTGACACACTGGCTTAATGAGCTTGGGGAAGGTTCTTTCTCCCTAATGTCAACAAGGGTTAAAATAAGTTGACGGTTATTTTTCAAATGATCTGTCCTGTCCAGTCTGACAGGAAACTAATGACCTGCTTCCATTTTAACCTTTATCTTTTACCTTACCAATACTTGGGATAAGTGAAAACACCAGGAGGATTCATCACTGCCAAAGGCTTGTGCTAGGAACGGGGCGGGCATCTCCGGCGTTATGAGTTGTTGAAAATACGCTCTTTCTTTTGTTTTTGTTTCTTTGAATTTTGGGTGTTTTTTTGTTTTGTTTTGTTTTTGTTTTTTGTTTTCTTGAGACAGGGTTTCTCTGTGTGGCTCTGGCTGTCCTGGAACTCACTCTATAGGTCAGGCTGGCCTTGAACATACAGAGCCTTTGCTCCTGAGTGTGGGGATTAAAGAAATGAGCCACCAATGCCCAGCAAAAATATGGTGTTTCCATTAGAGAACCCTTCGGAAGAGGGGGAGGAAGTGTTGTAGCATGCAGTGGTGTCAAGTGCACCACAAGAAAACTCACAGAACCAACTAGCCTGGGTTCATAGAGGCTCACAGAGACTTAACTGACAACCAGGGGTCAGGATGGCACTGACCTAGGTCCTCCGCATATATGTTACAGTTCTGTAGCTTGGTTTTCTTGTAGGACTCCTCACAATGAGAGCAGTGGATGTCTCCAGCTTTGATGCCTGCTTTGGGGACCCATTCCTCCTACTGGATTGCAGTGAGAGGAGGTGCCTAGTCTCACTGCAACTTGATACACCATGGCTGCTGATATCCATGGGCTGCCCGCCTGTATCTGAAGAGACTCAGTGGAGGAGTGGATGGAGTCGGGGGAGGAGGGAGACTGGAAAAGGGGAGGGAGGGAAAATTTGGTTGGGATGTAAAAACCAAAAATAAATAATAAAATGTGATTTTTCTTTTTTTTTTCCGGCGCGCGCGCACACACACACACACACACACACCCCACCCTTCAATATCTATGTAAGCAAGTAAAAACTGTTCTGCTCTGCCAACTTGAGGTGACTCAAAAACAATCTTTGGGTATCTGTGTAAGCAAAAACAAACAAACAAAACCACTTAGTCTTATCATACAAGTAAATAGTCAGGGATGTATATTTTTGGGTGGGAGAGTCATTGAGTCAGGGTTACTGGGAACTTATCTTCAAGAGACTGGAGTCAGTGACAAATGGCTGGTGGGTACCAATGGATGGGTGGATACTACATGGATGCCTAGCATAAAATGGAACTTCATCAGCCATAACACTGGATCCAGAATCGAGTGCCTGTGGATTCTATGCTTTCTTTGGCCTCCTCAGGAGCTACACGCAGGTGGTGCCTGCGTAGGTGCAGCCAAGCACCCACACACATAAAATAAAAATAAATCTCTAGACAGACAGCGTGGGGCCATTAAGATGACTCAGGGAGTAAAGTGGTAGCTGCAAGCCCAACCCCACCCACACAAGGTGGAAGGAGGGGACTGACTCCACAAGTCTGATCTGACCTCACCGGCACATCGTAACACACGCAGCCCACTGCTCCACCCTAATAATAAATAAAAAGTTATTAAGAAGAAAGGAAGACTGGGCGTGACAGTTCTGTCCCAAATCTCAGCACGTGGCTGGGCAGATGCAGGAGGCTTTCTGTGCATTCAAGGCCCATTTGATCTACAAAGCGAGTTCCAGGCAGCCAGGGCTATAGTCAGACCTTGTGTTTAAAAAGAGGGTGGGAAGAAAGGAAGGAAGGAGTGACAAATATTCAGTGCTTTAGGGTGCAGAGTCAGGAGGCACAAAGAGTTCCCTTAAACTTCTGGCGACCTAGACTCAAGCCAAACTAAAATTTATGGCTTCTATGGAAAAAACATTCAAGAGTAGGGGTTATGAAGAAGCCAAGTGGGGGTTTAAGAAGGACATTTTAGCTGGGTGCTGGTGTGTATGCCTTTAATCCCAGAACTCACACTTGAGAGGCAGAGGCAAATGGATCTCTGTGAGTTCAAGGCCAGCCTGGTCTACACGGCTAGCTCTAGGACAGAGAAACCCCGTCTTGAAAAGCCAAAAATAAAAGTAAATAAAATTTTTTTCCGAGACAGGGTTTCTCTGTATTGTTTTGGAGGCAATAATTTTTTTTTTTTTTCGAGACAGGGTTTCTCTGTGGCTTTGGAGGCTGTCCTGGAACTCGCTTGGTAATCCAGGCTGGTCTCAAACTCACAGAGATCCGCCTGCCTCTGCCTCCCGAGTGCTGGGATTAAAGGCGTGCACCACCAACGCCCGGCTCGACAATAGATGTTTTTAATATAGGCTTATGTATGGTGTGGGGTCCCGAAGAGTGTGGAAAATGGCTCCTTGCTGGGTTGCTCGTTTTTGTGATGGTGGATAGGACTGGGGTGGGGTTTGGAGTTCCTGTTTTCACAGGGTTGCTAGGAAACCTCCATGAGAGGACTGATTCTCTAGGGCTCCTGCCAGGATTCCCAACTCTACAGGCCAAGTCAAGCCCACAGTGATACAGGACATGGGTTACCTTTCCTGTAAACAGTGTGAGATTCTCCAATGTTCGGAAGGAATGAAACCATGACCAAAGTCAAAAACATTCAGGCCTAGTATCTGTCTATGAAGGCAATTTAAACTCTGTAGAAGAAGTGTTTACTGAAAATATTAACTGTACTGCATTTGTTTTATTTTTAATTTTATTGGCCAAGGTCAGACCTCAGCTTGCAAAGCAGAGGGAGAGAGGAAAACACTTCCTGTTTATGAACAAGGGTAAAAGGCTAGACTCTATGGGCCTTAATTCACACAGGATCCAGTCATGGCCTGCTCTGAAAACCAGACTTCAGTTCAGGGCTATGTGTTTTTAATTTGGAGAATTCTTGTCCTGGAACTTGCATCAAACTCAGAGATCCCCCTGCCTCTGTCTCATGAGTACTGGAACTAAAGGCATGTGCACCACAGCTGGACTCAGTTTTGTTTCTAGAGACAGGGTTTCACTGTGTACCCCTGACTGGTCTGGAACTTGCTATGTAGACCAGGCTGGCTTTGAATTTACAGGGCTCAGTCTGCCTCTAAAGTCCTAGTGAAAGACCCCGGCCCAGTATACACAGGCAGCTGAGGCTTATGGAAAATTCCGTTTCCCCCACAGCTGAATAGTCACTACTATCAGAAGGGAACTCTGCCCAGGGACACAGGTGTCTGCTGTCTGCATAGCCAGCCCAGCAAGATTGAGCAAGCACAGAGACCTATTGTTCCTCAGATAGGGCCAAGGCCGAGACTTGAGTTCCAAGCAAAACCTCAATTGCCCTCGTTCTGAGCCCCAGCCTCATTTAAATTGCCCAATCAGGGTCCTGTAACTAGGCTTCTCGCTTCTGTACTGCGCTTTTTGCTATAAAAGAACCCCTGAGTCCCCAGCTCGGGGCTCTCAGTTCCCGAGACTGAGATGCCCCCGGGTACCCGTGTATTATCAATAAAGCCTCTTGCTGTTGCATCCAAGCTCGTGGTCTCGTTGTTCCTTGGGTTCGGGTCTCCCTTCCGTGAAAGTATCCCTTTTGGGGTCTTTCACTAGGATTAAAGGTGAATGTCCCCATGCTGTGTCTCAGCTGGTGAGAGGCCTCAACCTTCCCTCCCAAGTCCCCACCATTTCCTGTCTTTCTGACCTGCCTCAGGACAACGATTGTACAGCAGGCAGGGCAGGAGTCTGTTTAACATTACTGACTTCCACTCTTAACAATGACATATTTAAGATCAGGCAGTGCTCAGAAGCAGAGGCAGGTGGATCTCTGAGAGTTCAAGACCAGCCTGGGGCTAGTTCCAGGACAGCCTCCAAAGCCACAGGGAAACCCTGTCTCGAAAAACCGGGGGAAAAAAAAGAAAAAAAAAAAAAGACCAGGCAGTGGTGGCCCACATCTTTAATCCCAGCACTCTGGAGGCAGAGGCAGGGGGATCTCTGTGAGTTTGAAGCCACCCTGGTCTACAGAGTTAGTTCCAGGACGGCCAGGGCTACAAAGAAACCCTGTCCCGGAAAACAGAAAACAAAACAAAAAACCCAACCAAAACCAAGTAATTCTCCAGATTTTTCAAATTTGAACCGTGTAGAGTCAGAGCTGACAGGGTGGACCACGGCTGGGTCTTGTGTGAGCTGAGGCCAAGTTCAGCCTTTCTGTGCTTGTTCATAACCGAGAAGCAGAAGACAGCAGCACTCTGTTTTTCTCTTGCTCTACAAGCTGGGGCTTGCCCTTGGCCCTGGTAACCTTGTCTGGTTATACAACCTACGACAAAACAGACTTCTGGCTCCATACTTCCTTTTGGGGAGAAAAACACCAGCTGACCCTTGTGCTTAGTCCCGGTTCCCTATTACTAAACCAGTCACACACACCAGGTGTGACCTTCAGACCAGGCTGATCCAGCAGCCCCCACCCCCATCAGGAAGCTTGGGGCCCCGCCCTGCTCAGCCCATCCCACGCAGAAGTCCTCAGCCAATCCCTCCCTGTTGCCGGGCCCCTTCCTCTGTCCCCATTGGTGCCAGCTTTGAAGCAGTCGCCCCGGTAGCCCGCAAAGGACGGATCCGTGTGTGGAACGAACTGCAAACGGAGTCCAGTGAGTCACAGACCTTCTAGCACGTTCGAGCACTTCCCATTCTAGGTTAGCAGGTTTGGGATTTTAGGGCTGTGACTTAATACCTAAGTCCTGAGGCCAAGTAGGACATGAAGACATCGGAGTCCCTTTCAGAAAACAGACTGGCAGCTGTGATAATCTGCCCCCACTCTGTGGGGGACATCTGGGGGACACAGGATTTCATGTGGGTGGCAGTGCCTGTCACTGTGACTTGTCTGTGAGTGCCTCTGGCCTCTGTGACTAGTATTGTCCCCTCCTTTCCCATCAGGGTTGTGACAGCTTTGCTGGAGGGCTCACTCCGGGCTGGGAAGCTGTGTTGGGGTGCAGCCGCCAGCTCTGAGGTGAGGCCGTTTCCTCCCTGCTTGCCCTGTGCCCTTGAGGAGCAGGTGACCTCTGTTTGTCGTGAGAACACACTACTGATGGGTTATTAAAAATAAAGCAAAATAGAATAAAAACAATTTGGATGCGGAGTTAAGAGGGGGACTGGGTAGGGGTGTCCAGGAAGGAGCTGCAGGGAGGAAATGGGAGAGGTATGATAAAAATACAATGTATGTATACATGGAATTCTCAAAGATTATTTTAAAATACATATTTTAAAGTGAGAGGCTGGAGCTGAGTGTGGTGGCTCACACACTTGGAGGGCGGAGGCAGGTGGATCTTTGGGGGAATTCAAGGCCAGCCTGGTCAAGGTGAGTTCCAGGAGAGCCAGGGCTGTACAGAGAAGCCTGTCTCTGTCTCGAAAAATCAAAATAAATAATAATAAAAATGCATAGTGGTAGCTGGGCGTTGGTGGCGCACGCCTTTAATCCCAGCACTCAGGAGGCAGAGGCAGGCGGATCTCTGTGAGTTCGAGGCCAGCCTGGTCTACAAAGTGAGTTCCAGGACAGCCTCCAAAGCTACAGAGAAACCCTGTCTCGAAAAACAAAAAAATGCATAGTGGTTTTCGACATAGTTTCATACCTGTAATAAAATGCATTTTGGTCATGTTTGTTGGAAATAAGATAAGAACCTGATTGTTCTCTTCCCCCAGACCCTCCCTGAACATTCCTTCCTTTCCCAGCTAACCCTTGGCCGGGTCCAGCCCTCCAGCCTTCCTCCTCTTCTCCCTCCCCCACCTCTGAAATCAAGGCTGTTTGTCTTTGAACCTTCTAGACTTTGGAAAATGCTGACACCACAAAGCTGATGACTCAACCAAGAAACAGGAGTCATGAGGCTGAAGGGGAGAGACAGCCAAATATAGCTTGGGCGTATCTGGAAGCCTCTATCGCCGTAGAACCCGCCTCGGTGTTTTGTCCCTTCTAAGCTTCTGACTGAAATATAGAAAGAATTGGCCTGCACGGAAATCTGAGAAACCACCGGGGTGTCCCAGAGAACGACATTTTCTCAGTGGCATATGACTTCATTCACGGAAAAAAATCACAGAAATTAAAGTCAGTTTTTAACACTACATCTGATCTTGAATTATTATGAATTCCTAAACCTAAACCAGGGGAGCCAGACACATCTGAAATCTCCCCACCTGGGTGGTAGAGGCAGGAGGATCCCTGTAAGTTAGAGCCCAGCCTGGTCTACAGGGTGAGTTCCAGGACAACCAGGGCTATCATGGTGACCCTGTCTCAAAAAAACAAAACCCTCAAAAAATGCTGGGTTTAGAGGCATGCACCACCATTCCCAGCAAAGGTTCATTTTATTTTTAATAAGTGTGTGTGTGTGTGTGTGTGTGAGTGTGTGTGTGTGTATGAGTACATGCCGCATATGTGTCAGTGTCCCCAGGGACATTTGAGCCCCTGAAACTGGAGTCACAGCCATTATGAACTGCCTGACATGCCTACTGGGAATTGAACTCATGTTTTCTGGAAGGTATACCTGCTCTTACTGCTGAGCCATTTCTCTGGAGACACCAGAGATTTTTTTTTTGAGACAGGGTTTCTCTATATAGCCCTGGTTGTCCTGAATCTCACTCTCTATATGTAGACCAGGCTTGCCTGGAACTTGGATATCCTCCTGCTTCTGCCTCCAGTATGGTGGGATTGAAGGTGTGTACCACCACATCTGCTAACATGTACAAATTTTTTTTTGTTTTTGTTTTTTCGAGACAGGGTTTCTCTGTGGCTTTAGAGGCTGTCCTGCAACTTGCTCTGTAGACCAGGCTGGTATCGAACTCACAGAGATCCGCCTGCCTCTGCCTCCCACAATTTTTTAAAAATTTTCTTTGCATTGGTGTTTTGTCTGCATGTATGTCTGTGTGAGGTCTTGGAGTTTACAGTTAACTGCTATGTGGGTGCTGGGAATTGAACCTAGGACCTCTGGAAGAGCAGTCAGTGCTCTTAATCTCTGAGTCATCTCTCCAGCCCCAATTCTTTTTTTTTTTCAATTTATTATGTTTACAGCATCTGCCTGTATGCCTGCAGGTCCATGGGTTTGCTGGGAATTGAACTCAGGACCTCTGGAAGAACAGCCAATGCTCTTGACCTCTGAGTCACCTCTCCAGCCCCACACGTGCAATTCTTAATGGGTTTATATCTTATTTAATGAATTAAGAGTTGGGGGTTGGATGTAGCTTAATGGAAAATGACTGAAGATTTCGGTTAAAAATCTGGGTCTTAGCTGGGCAGTGGTGGCACACTCCTTTAATTCCACTACTGGGGAAGCAGAGGAAGGAGATCTCTGTGAGTTCCAGGTCAGCCTGGTCTACAAAGTGAGGTCCAGGACAGCCAGAGGTACACAGAGAAACCCTGTCTCACAAAACAAAACAACAATAAAAAATCTGGGACTTACACTTGGTATGGTGGCACACATTTTGATCCCAGCACTTGGAAGGCAGAGGCCTGCCTGGTCTGCATAGCTTGTTCCAGATAGCCAGAGCTACATAGTGAGATCCTGTCTCAACAAAAATAAAAAATTATAGGGCTTTAAAAGGCTCAGTCTCTTAGGTAGGCTAAATATGAGCAAAGTTTTGGAAATTTGATTTTTCCTTAGTGACAATCAGATAGAACCTTCTCGAATTCAAGGACACCAAGTATATACAGGCTCCAGAAGAGCCTGGAAAGATCTGGTTCTGTGGGACTTCAGGTTAATGACAACGGTTTTCAAGAACTCCGTGGATTTTTTTTGCCTTTAACGAATTCAGATTCATTTTCCAAAATCGGGGAGAGATCTCCCCCTTTATAATTTTTTAAAATTTATTAAGCTTTCTTTTTCTGTTCCCCTGGTTTTGAGATTTGCAGAGTCATCCACCCTGTCACAGTGCCAGGGAGCTGAGGGCTGGGCTCAGGGACCGGCCGGGGCTGAAGTGGCTAAGGAGGGGAGGCCTCCAAAGGGACCCCAGTGTGACAAGAGCCAGAAGCCCTAGGTCGCTAGAACGCAGAGGCCACAGGGACCCCCCCCCAGACGGGGTAAGCCGGTGGGGGTGGGGTCTCGGGCAGGAAGCCGCACTGCGCATGCGCCGAGTCCCGCTCCGGCCGCGCTGATCCGAGCCGGGTTCTCGCGCCGACCACGTCGTGATTTGACAAGTCACACACGCTGATCCCTCCGCGGGGCCGCACTGGGTCGCAGCCCTTCCCCACCACACAAAGCTCCACCGCTCTGTGAGCGCCACCCACGAACACTCCATGAGCTGACCTTGCCGGCTCTAGCCAGGCGCTTCCGCTGCAGAGACGGGAACCGCCTGGGGAAGTAGTCCCTAACCGCATTTCCGCGGAGGGATCGCGGGGAGGGCGGGGCTTCCGAGGATTATATAAAGCGACGCCGGGCGGGTCGCCGCTAGTTCCGTCGAGACCCCCGGGTCCTGTTGCCGTGTGTCTGTGAGGACTGCTGCCGCCGCCGCCGGTGAGGACAAAGCCGCCGCGTATGGCGGGACTGAGAGGCCGGGGCGGGGCGTGGGTGGGTGAGTAGGGGGACGGACACGAGCGGCTGCCCGCGGCCTGGACGTTCCGCTTCCGTGGCCCGCGAGGAGAGCGGCCGTCCTGAGGCGGAGGACCCAGCGGCAAGATGGCGGCCAAGTGGACACCCGAGGGGGAAGACGAGCGGCCCTGAGGCGCTCGACGAGGTTGGGGGAAGCAGGCCCGCGACGTCGCTGCGGCCGGTTAAGCCAGGAGCTTGCGGCTTACCCTTTATTTATTTTTTGACGGGTTGCAGGCCGTAAGTGCCTCTGATGTGAGGGCCGTGGGCGGGTGACCGTAGGGAGAGGTCGGTCGGTTTTTCATCCGTTGCGAAAGACGGAAGTGCGACTGACGAGTGGGGTAGGGAGGGTGATGACAGTTAAACCTGGCCTACGGCCCACATGACGTCGCGGTTTCTGTGGGCTCATAATGGGTGGTGAGGCCATTTCCCTGACTATAGCTTTCGCTCGGTCGTAGGACAGGGTTTGGGCCTCGGCCTCGGGTTTAGCCTCTCGAGAGTGGACAGGAACCGGAAATCAACAGAGGGTGGAAGAGAGTGAGCCTAGATTGAGTTTCTTGTCCTGTTTCGGTTAGAGAGAGACTCGCCGCAAAGCCATGGCTGGCCTGAATCTCTAGACTAGAACCTTGGCCTCTGCTACCCACATGATGAGATTTAACGCCTGTGCCACCACCCAAGACTCTATTGCTATGGTCCGGGATTCCTGCAATTTCGTCCCTGATGAGTTTTGAACTATTTGGGATAATGACTTGTGGGTCCTTTTTCCCCCTTCCTAGCATGTGTTCTGACCCAAGTTTGTTTTTGTTTTTTTTGTTTTTTTTTGTTTTCGAGACAGGGTTTCTCTGTGGCTTTGGAGGCTGTCCTGGAACTCACTTTGTAGACCAGGCTGGCCTCGAACTCACAGAGATCCGCCTGCCTCTGCCTCCCAGTGCTGGGATTCCAAGTTTGCTCTTTTGTGGTGTGGGAGGGTTGAGATAAAATAGGAAATCGCTGTCTATGCCCTCCCAATTCAGAGACTGCCTGTCCTCAGTCTCAGTACTGAGAGTAAAGGTGTGAACTGGCTCAGACCTCTTTTTCTTTTGCAAAGTCTATAGTCCTTACTGGATATGAAGGACGAGACGGGATCTCACATCCTGCCTATGTGGGGTAGATCCTATCAATGACTACAGTGTGAATGCGGACCAGGCTTTCATCCAATCCATGCAGACATCTAGGAAATGACTTTCAGCCATTAGTACTGCATCTCCACCTACCAAGTTGATAATATGGAGCAGGTTCACCATACCTAGATGACTTCCCTTTGGAGACATGGTTTCTCGGTGTAGCCCTGGATATTTTGGAAGATGAGGCTGGTCTTAAACTCAAAAAATTCACCTGCCTAAGTCTCCCAAGTGCTGGGATTAAGGACATTCTACAACCCCCAACTACCACTCAATAGGTTTCTTATTTGAACTATGATTTTATGTTTTTTATATTTGGATTTAGAATAGAATTCTTCAGACAGGATCTGTGTAGCTGCAGTTAACTTATGTAAAATAAACTGACATCCATTTCACAAAGATCCAACTGTTAGTGCCACCCCATGAACAGTAAATGTCATTCCTGACCTGTTTTTTTTGTGTGTGTGTGACAGACAATGCAGATCTTCGTGAAAACCTTAACTGGTAAGACCATCACCCTGGAGGTCGAGCCCAGTGACACCATTGAGAATGTCAAGGCAAAGATCCAGGACAAGGAGGGCATCCCCCCTGACCAGCAGAGGCTGATCTTTGCTGGCAAGCAGCTGGAGGATGGCCGCACCCTGTCCGACTACAACATCCAGAAGGAGTCCACCCTGCACCTGGTCCTCCGCCTCAGGGGTGGCATGCAGATCTTTGTGAAGACCCTGACAGGCAAGACCATCACCCTGGAGGTCGAGCCCAGTGACACCATTGAGAATGTCAAGGCAAAGATCCAGGACAAGGAGGGCATCCCCCCTGACCAGCAGAGGCTGATCTTTGCTGGCAAGCAGCTGGAGGATGGCCGCACCCTGTCCGACTACAACATCCAGAAGGAGTCCACCCTGCACCTGGTCCTCCGCCTCAGGGGTGGCATGCAGATCTTTGTGAAGACCCTGACAGGCAAGACCATCACCCTGGAGGTCGAGCCCAGTGACACCATTGAGAATGTCAAGGCAAAGATCCAGGACAAGGAGGGCATCCCCCCTGACCAGCAGAGGCTGATCTTTGCTGGCAAGCAGCTGGAAGATGGCCGCACCCTGTCCGACTACAACATCCAGAAGGAGTCCACCCTGCACCTGGTCCTCCGCCTCAGGGGTGGCATGCAGATCTTTGTGAAGACCCTGACAGGCAAGACCATCACCCTGGAGGTCGAGCCCAGTGACACCATTGAGAATGTCAAGGCAAAGATCCAGGACAAGGAGGGCATCCCCCCTGACCAGCAGAGGCTGATCTTTGCTGGCAAGCAGCTGGAGGATGGCCGCACCCTGTCCGACTACAACATCCAGAAGGAGTCCACCCTGCACCTGGTCCTCCGCCTCAGGGGTGGCATGCAGATCTTTGTGAAGACCCTGACAGGCAAGACCATCACCCTGGAGGTCGAGCCCAGTGACACCATTGAGAATGTCAAGGCAAAGATCCAGGACAAGGAGGGCATCCCCCCTGACCAGCAGAGGCTGATCTTTGCTGGCAAGCAGCTGGAAGATGGCCGCACCCTGTCCGACTACAACATCCAGAAGGAGTCCACCCTGCACCTGGTCCTCCGCCTCAGGGGTGGCATGCAGATCTTTGTGAAGACCCTGACAGGCAAGACCATCACCCTGGAGGTCGAGCCCAGTGACACCATTGAGAATGTCAAGGCAAAGATCCAGGACAAGGAGGGCATCCCCCCTGACCAGCAGAGGCTGATCTTTGCTGGCAAGCAGCTGGAAGATGGCCGCACCCTGTCCGACTACAACATCCAGAAGGAGTCCACCCTGCACCTGGTCCTCCGCCTCAGGGGTGGCATGCAGATCTTTGTGAAGACCCTGACAGGCAAGACCATCACCCTGGAGGTCGAGCCCAGTGACACCATTGAGAATGTCAAGGCAAAGATCCAGGACAAGGAGGGCATCCCCCCTGACCAGCAGAGGCTGATCTTTGCTGGCAAGCAGCTGGAGGATGGCCGCACCCTGTCCGACTACAACATCCAGAAGGAGTCCACCCTGCACCTGGTCCTCCGCCTCAGGGGTGGCATGCAGATCTTTGTGAAGACCCTGACAGGCAAGACCATCACCCTGGAGGTCGAGCCCAGTGACACCATTGAGAATGTCAAGGCAAAGATCCAGGACAAGGAGGGCATCCCCCCTGACCAGCAGAGGCTGATCTTTGCTGGCAAGCAGCTGGAGGATGGCCGCACCCTGTCCGACTACAACATCCAGAAGGAGTCCACCCTGCACCTGGTCCTCCGCCTCAGGGGTGGCATGCAGATCTTTGTGAAGACCCTGACAGGCAAGACCATCACCCTGGAGGTCGAGCCCAGTGACACCATTGAGAATGTCAAGGCAAAGATCCAGGACAAGGAGGGCATCCCCCCTGACCAGCAGAGGCTGATCTTTGCTGGCAAGCAGCTGGAGGATGGCCGCACCCTGTCCGACTACAACATCCAGAAGGAGTCCACCCTGCACCTGGTCCTCCGCCTCAGGGGTGGCATGCAGATCTTTGTGAAGACCCTGACAGGCAAGACCATCACCCTGGAGGTCGAGCCCAGTGACACCATTGAGAATGTCAAGGCAAAGATCCAGGACAAGGAGGGCATCCCCCCTGACCAGCAGAGGCTGATCTTTGCTGGCAAGCAGCTGGAAGATGGCCGCACCCTGTCCGACTACAACATCCAGAAGGAGTCCACCCTGCACCTGGTCCTCCGCCTCAGGGGTGGCATGCAGATCTTTGTGAAGACCCTGACAGGCAAGACCATCACCCTGGAGGTCGAGCCCAGTAACACCACCAAGAAAGTCAAACAGGAAGATGGACGCACCTTTCTCACTACAGTTTCTAGAAAGAGCACGCCTTGTGCATGTTCTTGGGCTTGAGGGAAGGTGTCATAGTTTACCCTGTCTTTTAAGCTGTTAACAAGTTTCATTGCACTTTGAATAAAGTTCTTGCATTCCCAAATGTGTCTGTTCTTGTTTTGGCTTTAGTTTGTTGGTTCCTGGTACTGGAATGTGGAGGCTATCAAGTTTGTGTCATCAAGTCTATGTTAGATACCATTAGGTGAGAATGTTGAAATTTATTGTGTGGTAGGTATTTGGGGTATAAATGGATTTAAAAGATTTGTTACAAGTGTCTGGGTTTTGACTTTAAGTAGTTATGTGCTCTCTCTGCCTTGTGCCCAGTAGTTCAGAAAAAGATATTCAGTCTTGAGTTTAGATGTAGATGAGCTGCCTTATCATGCTGGCAACTGCAAGCACTGTAAGAAACAAATTCTTTGTATTTTTCCAAAACAGGGTTGCTCTGTAACAGCCCTACCTGTCCTGATACTAGCTTTGTAGACCAGGCTGGCCTCAAATTTACCTGCCTCTGCCACATCTTCTTAGAAATCACCTACCAGGACTGGAAAGATGGTTCATAAAAATTTGTTCCTCGGGGCTGGAGAGATGGTTCAGCGGTTAAGAGCACTGACTGTTCTTCCAGAGGTCCTGAGTTCAATTCCCAGCAACCACATGGTGGCTCACAACCACCTTGAATGAAATCTGGTACCCTCTGCTGGCTTGTAGGCAGAAGGCTGTATATACAATAAATAAATAAAATATTTAAAAAAAAATTTGTTCCTCTTCCCAGGTGGTGGCAGCACATGCCTTTAATCCCAGCACTCCGGAGGCAGAGGCAGGCGGATCTCTGAGTTCGAGGCCAGCTTGGTTTACAGAGAGAGTTCCAGGACAGCCTCCAAAACAAAAGAGAAAAAAAATGTTAATAGTTTGAAAGATGGTGGCGCACGCCTTTAATCCCAGCACTCGGGAGGCAGAGGCAGGCGGATCTCTGTGAGTTCGAGGCCAGCCTGGTCTACAGAGTGAGTTCCAGGACAGCCTCCAAAACAATACAGAGAAACCCTGTCTCGAAAAACCAAAAAAAAAAAAAAATAGTTTGAAAGAATAATAGTTGTAGCTGAAGTTGGGTATGGTGGCACTAACCTTTAATCCCAGCACTTGGGAGGCAGAAGCTGGTAAATCTGAGTTTCAGGCCAGCCAAAGCAGTGTGGAAAATTGGCTTCCTCAAGTTCTATGTGATTTCAGGTTTTAATGTAATTAGGACAGTACTCCTTACTAATTACATTAAAAACTGAAATCACATTGAAGTACTGTCCTGATTTTGCACAGTGTGTAATAGGTGCCTAGTGAGGTTAATATGTGTATTGTATATTAGTGGGCCTGGAGAGATGGCTCAGAGCTTCCTAAGAGGATCAATGTTAGGTTCCTAGCACCTAATTGCATCTCATTGCCACTTGTGAGTAGCTCCAGTGCCTCTAACATGGACTTCCCCTAAAGATAATTGAAAACAAGTTAAAAACTGAAACTGAAAAAAAACCTTTTCCAGAACTCAAGCTTTTTTGTACGTCCTCTGATTAATCTTTGGTGTGGCAGGTACCTTTTAATTTGCTGAACCATCTAAATAGCCCATCCCCAGAGTTTTATTTATTTTTTAAGGAGAACCATTTCAAAGTACTGAGTGAAAAGATGCAGATGTGACTGGTAAAATAATGAAAAGTTGATATTTTCTTGTTTCTAAATTCAGCTATTCTATATATTTTCCCTTGAGCCTTTCTGTTTTATGGGATTTGCTAGTCAGTATATGATTTCTTATGGTCAAGGAGTTTGATATACTGGAAATAAAACCTGTTTGTCTAAAGGATATAATCCTGAAGTTTGGAGACGTTACCAAAGTGACTTAATAGTACTATTTAATTTCACAGTTAAAAAAAAAAGATATCATGGTCATGAACCACCCCCCAAAAAAAAGATACCACGATAAAAAACATTTTCAGAGATTTTTTTTCCTGTGTTTGTTTTTGTTTTTCGAGACAGGGTTTCTCTGTGGCTTTGGAGGCTGTCCTGGAACTCGCTTGGTAGTCCAGGCTGGTCTTGAACTCACAGAGATCCGCCTGCCTCTGCCTCCCGAGTGGTGGGATTAAAGGCGTGTGCCACCAACTCCCGGCTAAATCTTTTTTAAAGTTCACTTACAGAGGTGAGGTTGAGTCAAAATATGGTTTGAATAATACATGGCTCCAATAGCAGGCCCATGCTTCCGGACTGGCAGTCCTGGCGAGCAATGCTCATTTCTCCCCAAAGAGGGCTCTAGGGCCACATGCAGTTGACTAAGCAATTGTTGTTCTCCAGCCCTTAGCCAAGGGTCCTACCACAGCTCTGGCTGGATTACATACAGCAGGTAAGAGTGCTCAAAATTAACCACTTCTCCCTTAATCTGCCCATGTTCTGCATGGTCCCCTATCCTCTCCACCCAAGTTGTTCTTTTTTTCCTAAAGTCATCCCTCCCCTGTTCATTTTTTTCACAAGGTGTCCCTTGTAACCCAGGGTGGTCTTGAACCTCCTCATGCCTCAGTGTTGTGCAGGACTGCCTTCCAAGCCACACTGCCACCATCCTCATCAAATCAGTTGTGCCATGGCCCAATGACTTCAGCTGTGGCACCTTGTTGCTTTACAGAAGGAGGGACAAAGAGGGTCTTGGGACCATCACCTAAAATCTAGCTACTCCTCTCGACTGCAGTTCTGTTCTGCTTGCACATGGCCTCCAGGAGGGGCTAAAGAAAATGGGGAAGGAATAAGAGAGAAGCAGACTTCATCTACATAGCCACAGTGAAGTCATTCATCCATGCTTTCAATGTGGCCGCTTTCGGGAGTCATGCATACTCCTGCTCCCAACTCCTCACACATGCTCTGTAAGTAAGTTCAATAAACTCATTTGTTTTTCTGGGTGGACTTTGGTGGACTCAAACCTTTTGTCCTTAAGCTCTTTGGAGGAGGGGCAAGTGTGGCTTCTATCTCCCCCAGGGATGGAATTTTAGCAACACTGAATCTTTCCAAGTGCTGAGATAGAGTCCTTTAGTGGGTTAACATTATCTGGTAGTCACTCATAGTGACTGGCAACTGGAGATCTAGGTTCAGGGGCTAAAGGAAGGAGCACAGGCTAGAGGGGCTCAGAGGAGACCACAGAGGATGGAGAAGGGCAGGGTAATGGTAGAAAGCCTGGGTGCCTCCAGGAGGTGAGTACCTGACTGACTTTCTGCTTGGGATGGAAACCTTGGCCATGCACAAGCTTAGCATGTGAAAACCCAGGGAATGGATTGATCCTGTAGCTAGCACTGGAAACTCCCAGTGAGCCCCAGGCACATTGGAGAACCGTGCTGTGGTGAAAGGCTGGGGCTCAGAGGGTAGAGCTCTTTAAAGCCAGGAGGCACAGGGTTCCATCATCTGCAGCACAATATGTAGGGCCTGGTACAGGTCTGCAATTCCAGAGGGGAGATGGGGGCTGGAGCCCTACCTCACCGTGAGTGGGAGGCGACCTGGACTACACCAGACTCCATACAGCTGTTTTTTTTTCCCCACAGTATATGTAATTAACTTATTTTTCCTCAATAGGGTTTATTTTGTGGTTGTTCAAAGCTTTGTTGAACATCCGCTTGGAAGCTGCTCCTGGGGAGGAAAACCAAAGCACGGGAGCCCAAATCTGCTCTGTGATGATGTTTGAAGGTCTGGTTCCTGTTCCAGCCAGGCTGTTGAAGATGTGATGTCCTCTGGCAAACTTGTAGGCTCTGGCCATAATGGGCTCACAATGTTCATGTAGGTGGAAAAATCAAGCTGAGTTTATTCCTCATTTTTTTTCCTCCTGTGTTGAGGACATGAATTTTTGATAGGAGATGAAGATTAGGATACATCTTGTCTTCCTCAGAGATGATCATAGAAAATCAGAACCGGGGATGGGGGTGGGGGTGGTACACACTATAAGCTAGCACTGAGGAGGCACAGAGGAGCACCATCATTAGGCCATCTGGGCTACAAAATGAGACCCTGACTCAATTACCTAAAACATAAACAAAACCCCCAAAACTCAGAGGAGCCAGCTACAATGGCACATACATTTAATCTCATTGACCCCTGGAGTTCAAGGCCAGCTTGGTCTACATAGCAAGTTCCAGGTCCGCCTGGGCTACATAGTGAGAGCTTATCTAATGATAAATAAGTAGTGCAGGAAAGGGACTGAAAACATGGTTCAGCATTTCCTGCTCTTGAATAGGACTCAAGTTCAGTTCCACATCAATGGCTCACAACCTCCTGGAACTCTGGCTCCAAGAGATCTAACTCTCTTCCGGACTCCACAGGCACTGCACTCAGGTACACAAACCCACACACATATTCATAATTAAAAATCAGAAATAAGCCAGGCAGATGTGTATACTTTTAATTGCTGTCCTGGAACTCGGTTTGTAGACCAGGCTGGCCTCAAATCCACTGAGATCTGCCTGCCTCTGCCTCCCGAGTGCTGGGATTAGGGATTAAAGTTGTGTGCCACCACCACACTCCACTCTAAGAATTCTATTTTTTTAAAAGATTTATTTAATATGTATATGGTGTTCTGCCTGCATGTATCCCTGAAGGCCAGAAGAGGGCACCAGATCTCATTATAGATCGTTGTGAGCCACCATGTGTTGGCTAGGAATTGAACTCATGACCTCTGGAAGACCAGCCAGTGTTCTTTTTTTTTTTTTTTTTTTTTTTTTTTTTTTTGGTTTTTCAAGACAGGGTTTCCCTGTGGCTTTGGAGGCTGTCCTGGAACTCGCTTGGTAGACCAGGCTGGTCTCGAACTCACAGTGATCCGCCTGCCTCTGCCTCCCGAGTGCTGGGATTAAAGGCGTGCGCCACCAACGCCCGGCCAGCCAGTGTTCTTAACCTCTGAGCCATCTCTCCGGCCCCACTCTAAGAATTCTTAGCATTCTAAGAATTCTTAAATGACTTCCATCAGGCCTCACAATTTTCTTAGAAAGAAAAGCAAACTGTGGAATCACATTCCTTTTTTTTTGAATTGCACTTCCATGTGGGTGCTGGGAATTGAACCCAGGTCCTTTGGAAGAGCAGCTAGAGTGGCCAGTGCTCTTAACCAATGATCATCTCTCCAGCCCCAGAATCATATTCTTTTAGAAGGTAAAGAGATGGAATGCAAGGCCGGGTGTTGGTGGGGCACGCACCCCTTTAATCCCAGCACTAGGGAGGCAGAGGCAGGCGGATCTCTGTGAATTTGAGGCCAGCCTGGTCTACAAAGCCACACAGAGAAACCCTGTCTTGGGAAAGAGAGAGAGAGAGAGAGGGAGAGAGAGGGAAGGCACTAGCCGAGTGTTGTCTGCCTCTTCTCGGATCTCTCACTTGGATGTAGGCAAGCAGCCACACTGCTCATGGGCAGCGGCTTTGGGTGAGTAGCGAGGACAACCCTGAATGAGTCCTCTGTGGACAGACTGGTGACAGGTGCTTGGTGCCCACCCCTCAGGACCAAAACTGGCTGGTTCTGCGAGCAGACTGTTCTACAATGACAGCTTTGTTCTCTCGTGTGAGTCAGTTTCCTCTGTTGTCTGGAGAAACATGTAGCTTTTACCATGGGGAGGAGGTGGGAAGGGAGGGAGGGGAGGGGAGGGGAGGGGAGGGGAGGAGGGAAGCCGAGTTCACTGAAATCACCAGGCACTCTACAGTTAGATTGCATTGATATGTGTGTCAGGAGTGCGTAAGGCTCAGAGGTTAAAAGTCCTGACTGCTCTTCCAGAGGTCCTAAGTTCAATTCCCAGCAACCACATGGTGGCTCATAACCATCTATAATGAGATCTGGTGCCCTGTCTGACCTGCAGGCATATATGATGCAAGGAGTGTGTAAGAAAGAAAATCAGAGAGGTCTAAGGTAAAAGGTGATAGTTTTCCCATACAAGTCCACAGATCTCTAACTTCAGGGTCTTTGTGGTTCTCTCTCTCTCTCTCTCTCTCTCTCTCTCTCTCTCTCTCTCTCTCTCTCTCTCCCTCCCTCCCTCCATCCCTCTCTCTCTCCCTTCCATTTCCTTTCCTTCATCCCTCCCTCTCACTCTTTGAAATGGGTCCTAACTATGTAACCCCATTTGGCCTAGAACTAAATAGAGTTCTTATCTCTGTCTCTTAAGTTCCTTGATTAAAAAGGTGCACCAAGAAACTCGAGGGATGGCTCAGTGGCGCATGCCTTTAATTCCAACACTTGGGAGGCAGAGGCAGGCGGATCTTTGAACTGGAGGCCAGCCTGGTCTACAGAGTAAGTTTCAGAATAGCCAGAGCTACACAGAGAAACATTGTCTCAACCCCTCTCCTTCCCCCAAAAAGGCACTGGCTTCTCTTGCATAGAAACCAGGTTCAGTTAGTAGTACTTACATGGCGGCTCATAACCATCTGCAACTCCAGTTCTAGAGAAATCAGGCTGTGTTTTGGCTTCTGTGGGTACCAGGAGTGCATGTTGTGCACATATATGCATGCAGGCAAAACACTCATACGTATCTTTAAAAAAAAATCTAAAAAGTAAAATAAAAACACCCACTACCACCACACCTGGCCACACCTGGCAATTTTCTTGCCTCAGTGTTACAAGATGGCTGCCACAGCTCTGGCAGTCACAAAAGAGGAAGGAATAGGAGGGTGAGGTCAATCCCACCTGTTTGGTTTTTAATTTTTGTAGTTGAATCGAAACAAAAACTTTGATGTATATGAGTACAGTGCCAGCAGAGGCTATAGAAGGCATACAATCCCCTGGACCAGAGTTACAGATAGTTGTGAGCAGTCATGTGGGTGCTGGGAACAGAACCTGGGTCCTCTGCTATACTATAGCAGCCAGTGCCCTTAATTGTTGAGTGGACTCTGCAGTCTCCACATCTGTTTCTTTTTTTATTATTTTTTTAAAACCTTTTTTTAAGATTTATTTATTTTTTATTATGTATGCAGACAGGCCAGATGGTTGTGAGCCACCATGTGGTTGCTGGGAATTGAACTCATGACCTCTGGAAGAACAGCCAGTGCTCTTAACCGCTGAGCCATCTCTCCAGCCCTCCACATCTGTTTTTTTTTATGGAGAAAACAAAGGCCTTCACTTGCTCAGCATTTTTCTGACGTCTCATTTGTCCTTAGTGTCATTGATCAGAACTGGGACAAGCTGCTTTTTGTAGCCATGGAGATGACTGGGAAGAAAGGGGTGGGGTTTGCTGATTGGCTCCTGACTGCTCCCCGCCACACTGCTGCACTGCCCTCCTCAAGGTTCCATTGGTCTGGGAGGCCAGGCCTCTAAGCCTCTAAGCCAGCACTTGAGAGGCTAAGGAGGGCTTGACCTGTTCAAGGTCAGCCCTGGACTACAGAGTGAGATTCTGGCTCAAAAAAGCAAAAATACAGTGTCTGGGGAGATGGCTCAGTGGTTAAGAGCTCTGGCTGCTCTCACAGAGGTCCTGGGTTAGATTCTCAGCACTCATATGATGGTTCACAACTACCTGTAACTCTAGTCTCAGGGGATACTATGCTCTCTTTTGATGTCTGTAGGCACCAGACATGCATATAACACACAGAAATAAATATATATATATATATCCAAATCACCCATTCAATACAATAATTGAAAAAAAGAAATGGAGACATACAGATAAATTCAAAATAAATTTTTAAAACTCCTGATTGGGCATGGAGGTATATATCTTTAATTCCAGCACACAGAAGACAGAGGCAGCTGGCCCTCTGTTAGTCTGAGTCAATTCCAGGCCAGCCAGGCTACATAGTTAGACCTTGTCTCAAAACAGAGTCTAGGAAAAAGTGGCTACTCACATTTTGCGCTACATAAAAGACATCAGGGCCGGGCTGGAGAGATGGCTCAGAGGTTAAGAGCACTGACTGCTCTTCCAGAGGTCTTGAGTTCAATTCCCAGAAACCACATGGTGGCTGACAACCATCTACAAATCAATCTGGTGTATATGTAATAAATAAATAAATCTTTAAAAAATTAAAAAAAAAAAGACATCAGGGCCTGGAGAGATGTTTCAGTGTTAAGAGTGCTGGCTGCTCGTGCAGGAGACGTAAGTCTGAGTCCCAGCACCCTGTCATCTCACCATCCCTCTACCAAGCCAATGTCCATCATCTGTCCATCCGGCAGCCACCTGTGTCAGGCTTTCTGAGTACCTGACAAGAAGCAACAGAAGTGGGGAGGGGTTTATTGGGTGTTCAGTTTCAGGGGATCCAGCCAATTAGGAGGGGAAAGCATGGAGATACCTGTGGTAGCTGGAGGCTGCCGGTTGGACCCACAATGGCTCAGGAAGCAGACAGAGGATGCTGGTATGCCGGACTCTCTCCAATCCCTCTTTTCTTCAGTTTAGGACCCCGGCCTGTGAGGTGGTACCACCTACATTCAAGTTTATCTTCTCTGGAAGCAGCCTTCCAGGTATAAGCTAAGGTCCCCTTGCTAATGCCTTAGCTACATTTTCTTTTTTAAGGAAAGGTCTCATGTAACCCAGATTGATCTTGAGCTTTCTACATGGCTAAGGGTGACCATGAACTCCTTATCTTCCTGTCTCTACCTCTTGAGCACTGGGGAGACAGATATGTGCCACCGTGCCTAGTTCTTGTGGCGTTGGTTAAAGCCAGGGCTTGTGCACATTAGGCAAGCCTCTACCCACTGAACCACATCTCCAGCCCCTCCACATGTTTGTAAAGCCAATGAGATTGACAATGGAAATTAATACGGTGCCAGTAACTGTCAGCTTTTGTCAAGCTATGCAGATTTGTCTTTGAGACCTGGGATTTGAGGACCTTAAAGAACGAGGTGGACTACCGTCTAATATATGAACAACCTTACTTCAGTTTCAGTGTGCTTTTATATATGAATGTAACAAAAAAAGCAGTGATCCAAGGAAGGTTGAAATCAGAAAACCATGTAAATAAATGCCAACGAGCACATTAACAGAGCAACCTATTCCTGTAGATGAAGTTTCTGTCCAGTCTGGTCCCGCAGCCCTTTAGTTCCAAATAAATACACAGAGGCTTATATTAATTATAAATTGTTTGGCCAATGGAACAGACTTCTTATTGGCTAGCTCTCTCAATTTATTATTATTTCAATTATTATTTCAAATAATTATTATTTCAGTCTCTGTATCTCCATGTAGTCTTGGCTTACTGTAGAATGCTCCCAGTAGCTACATGGCTTCTCTCTGGAGACTCACTCTCTGCGTTCCCTTTATCTGCCTTTTCCTTGTCTGGTAGCCCCACCTATACTTCCTGCCTGGCTGCATCCTGCCTGTCAATTGGCTGAAACAGTTTTATTCATCAACCAATAAGAGAAACATATATTCACAGCACACAGAAGGACATCCCCCATCATTTTCCCAGAACTTTCTCAGGACAGACCAGTTTAAACACAATTGCCTGGCACCAATGTAGATTCAATCTGGGAAAGCAAGAAAGCAAGGCCAAAGGCCATGTACAGATTCAGGATACACTGAGGACGGTACTCAGCAAATCCTTTCACCAGATTGGGTTCTATAGCCATGTTCTGACACCCAACAAGAATAAACACGTCTTATCAATTGAATGTAAATATTTGTTGCAGGAGGCATGCAATCGTGTTCAAGAACAATCCAGGGAACAAAATGTGCCTGAGGTAAAAGGCCCTCTATTTGTTTTCCTGGAGCCTCAAGGCATTGTTCAACATGTGTTATTCTTTGGATCATGCTCGAACAAGTAACCATTCTGTCTGTTTTATTACCTACCTTCCATCTATATATGTAGCCATCTATGTATCTATTTATTTGTCTACCATCTACTTATCAATCTATTATCCAATCTACCTACTTCTTACTCTATCCACCAATTTATTTGTCTGAGTCATTAGAAAGTGGATTATAAACCTCACTTTTTTCTTTGAGGTGCTGGGGATAGAACCCAGAGCCTTGTACATGCTGAGCAAGTATTCTCCAACCAAGCTGTAACCCCAGCCCTGAAACCTCACACACAGTTAAGATTTATTTATTTATTACATATATAGTGTTCTGTCTACACACCAGAAGAGGGCACCAGATTGAATTGTAGATGGTTGTGAGCCACCATGCGATTGCTGGGAATTGAACTCAGGACCTCTGAAAGAGCAGCCAGTGCTCTTAACCTCTGAGCCATCTCTCCAGCCCCACACACAGTTTTTATTCTGGGTGTTATCTTGCTGCCCTACAACATGCAGCCATGACACTGTTATCTAACTAAATTCCAGAACTCTGTATGTGGGCATGTGTGCGTGTGCATGCATACATGCCTGTGTGCATGCATGGTACATGTGTGGAGATCAGTTTTCTCTTTCTGCTATGTGGGTCCTCAGAATTGAACCCATGTTGTTTGGCTTGGCTGCAGTTGCCTCTCATTGGCCCTCAAATTTTTTCTTAAACAAAACAAAACAGTTCACAGGCACCCTGTTACCTACAGACACCCTGCTGATTAATAGCCCACCAGAACTCCTTACTTTCTCTGACTCAGCACACTTCACCACCTGTCCCCTCCCCCAGACTCCCCAAACCCTGCTACTATTGGCCCTGACCTCCACTATTGGCTGCACTGAGTCAATGTGAGTGAGCTGGTGTCTGTCAGTGTGACAGCCTCCAATCCTGTCCTGGGACCAGCTGTCAGGACTGGTGTCAGGACCCTGGCCTGAGGTGTTTGGGGTCCTCCACCTTTCAATCTTGTTTCTCTCAAGCTCTTGGGGTGACTGGGCACATTCTTCAATTCTTCAGCCTTAACGCTCTGCTCTTTCTTTCACGCGCTCTGCTGTCTGTCATCTCTGCCTTCCTGGTTCCCTGGCACTCCACTTTTTTTTTTTTTTTTTTTTTTTTTTTTTTTGGTTTTTCAAGACAGGGTTTCCCTGTATTGTTTTGGAGGCTGTCCTGGAACTCGCTCTGTAGACCAGGCTGGCCTCGAACTCACAGAGATCCGCCTCCCTCTGCCTCCCCAGTGCTGGGATTAAAGGCGTGTACCACCAATGCCTGGCTGGTCCTAAATGTTCCATCACCAGTGGAAGCACGGGGGCATCTCTAGGCTGACTCAAAAAGTGGGCTAAATGGCCAGTTTACATAGTCAGAAAGGAGATTGCTTAAGGGTGTTGCATTAGCTCTGGGCATCAGATGAGCCACCACAGAGGACATAATCCCTCTCTGACTTTACCAAGGCTGTGTGGCGTAGACTTTACCAAGGCTGCTGATGGCAGAAAGATCCAGAACGAGCTTTTCTTTTTTGCTTTTTTTGAGACAGGATTTCTCTGTGTCTTGACTGTCCTGGAACTCGCTCTGTAGACCAGGCTGGCCTCAAACTCACAGAGATCCATCCACCTCTGCCTTCCAAGTGCTGGGATTACAGGTGTGTGCCACCACTACCTGGTGTGAGCTTTCTTCTGTTAACATTTATTTATTTTCTTATTTGTCTATTTATTGTGTGTACAGTGTTCTGCCTGCATGCTTGCCTGCAGGCCAGAAGAGGGCATCAGATCTCATTGTAGATGGTTGTGGTTGCTGGGAATTGAACTCAGGACCTTTGGAAGAGCAGCCAATGCTCTTAACCTCTAAGTCATGTCTCCTGCCCTGGGGTGAGCTTTCTTCACCAATCCTAGCTGAGGCAGAGGCCAGATTTACACTTGAGCTGCAAGAGTCTGTGGTTACTGTATATACGGTTTCCCTGTGTTGTCTATGGTGTGTCCAGAGAACCCAGGCTGTCCTGATGGTTGTCCAGCTGGATGCTTGCTGGAGAGTCCTCCATGCAAAGCACACAGGCACCAGGTAACAGTCTGGCAGCTGTCAAGCATGCCTGGCCTCCAACATCTTAGCATATTTGTTGGAAAAATAAACATTGAAACTTGTGCCTATGGGTTTGTTAGATGTCTCAGTGGGCAAGGATGCCTGCTACCAAGTCTCACGGCTTGAGTTTGATCCCTGGACCTCACATGTGGAAGGAAAGAGCCACTTTCTGCAAGGTGACCCAACTTCCATGTGTGTGTTGTATAGCACACACATACATATACAATAAATAAATAATAAATCAACTGTAATGAAAAGTGTGCTTACAATAAAGTCCCTCTGCTAACCTTATTTAATGCAGTCAAATAATCTTAGGGAGAGCAGAGCTTTCACTTGTCTTAAGTTGCTAATCACATGTGGCACCTGTGGTTCAAGTACAGACAGGCGTGGTGGCTCAGTCATGTCTTCTCAGCACTGGGGAGACTGAGATAGAGGACTGCCGTGAGTTCAAAACCAGCTTGGATTTCAGGGTAAAAGCCTTCTCTCAAACAATCAAAAAAACAAAACAAAACAAAACAATGGGGGAATTGAGGCTTAGTACATTAACTGCCTTCAAATAAAAGTTGCTCCCGATTTGGACCAGCCATGATAATGTGTCCAGAGCCTGTTCATTAAGCCCCCCAGCAGGGCTCCAGTTCCTCAGACATAGTCCAGTCAGGGAAAACAGAACATTTTTCTTTTTTCCCCCCTAAGTCCTCAATGACCCAGTGTTCCAATAATGACCCAATGCTTCATTTCTGTCTCTCCAGTTCTGGCTTGGAATGGGGAGCTAACGCCAATGGTGTCCTACCCTCTCCAGGAGGTGGTTTCCAGCAGCCCCCTGCAGATGCATGCTGGAGCATTTTAGAGGCGGCCTGAGAGATGCAGAGATGGAAGGAGTGGTACCCAGTTCATGCCTTAGCTCTGTCCTCACCCTCTGTGCCTGGAGCTCTGGCACCAAGAAGCTGACATTTCTTTTTTTTTTTTTAAAGATTTATTTATTATGAATACAACATCCTGCCTCCATGTGTGTCTGCACTCCAGAAGAGGACACCAGATCTCATTACAGATGGGAATTGAACTCAGGACCTCTGGAAGAGCAAGCAGTGCTCTTAACCTCTGAGCCATCTCTCCAGCCCGAAGCTGACATTTCATCTTTACAGCAACAGTGCACTGCTTCTGGTGTCACCATCTGCACGCCTTGGGCAGGTCTGGGAAGTTTCTTCCTTGTGTGTTCACTGTCTAGCCAGCGACTTCTGGGCTGGATGTCCCAACTGTCTTGAGAACCAGGGGAGGAAGTACAACTAGAATATTTTAGCCCTTTTGTTAGAGTCATAACAAGTTTTTAAAAGTATATACATGGCTGTGTGGGGGTGGCGCACGCCTTTAATCCTAGCACTCTGGAGGCATGGGCTGGCGGATGTCTTGTGAGTTCGAGGCCAGCCTGGCCTACAGAGTGAGTTCCAGGACAGGCTCCAAAGCTACACAGAGAAACCCTGTCTGGAAACAACCAAAAAAAAGTATATACATGCTTGTGAAAATGTAGCCGTGGAACCTAGTAAGAGGAGAGGGGTCCCAGGGCAGCCCCTGCATTTGAAGGGCAATGGCTGCTGGGTTTTCTCCTGCAGGAGCAAGGGAACAGAACACAATATGTGCTTCCAAGTCCCTCAATTTCTCTCTCTCTCTCTCTCTCTCTCTCTCTCTTTCTCTCTCTCTCTTCTTCTTCTTCTTCCTCTTCCTCTTCTTCTCCTTCTCCTTCCCCTTCCTCTCCTTCCTCTCCTTCTTCTTCTCCTTCTCCTTCTTCTCCTCCTCCTCCTCCTCCTCCTCCTCCTCCTCCTCCTCCTCCTCCTCCTCCTTCTTCTTCTTCTTCTTCTTCTTCTTCTTCTTCTTCTTCTTCTTCTTCTTCTTTTTCTCCTCCTCCTCCTCCTCCTTCTTCTTCTGCTGTCTGAGTTCTGGGATTAAAGGTGTGTGCCATCATGCCCTGACCCTAGTTTAAGAATATTATTTGGGTTGGATGAGAAGCAAGAAGGCTCAGAGAGTAGAGGTGCTTGCCCACAAACCTGACAACCTGAATTACATCCCAGATGCCACAAGGTGGCAGAAGAGAGCCGACTCATCTGATTTCTACAGGAGCTATAGAAATTCTCTCTCTCTCTCTCTCTCTCTCTCTCTCTCTCTCTCTCTCTCTCTCTCTCTCTCTCTCTCTCTCTCTCTCTGTCTCACACACACCCACACAGATGATAGACAGTAGACAGACAGACAGACAGACAGACAGACAGACAGATAAATAAGGTAGTTTGCGGGCTAGTATGTCTCGGCAGCAGATCTCTTGCTGAGCATGTGTGAGTCTCTAAGTACATTCTCGAGAACTAATAGAACTAATCCTTGTTTTTTTTTTTTTTGGTTTTTCGAGACAGGGTTTCTCTGTGGCTTTGGAGGCTGTCCTGGAACTCACTTTGTAGACCAGGCTGGCCTAGAACTCACAGAGATCCGCCTGCCTCTGCCTCCCGAGTGCTGGGATTAAAGGCGTGCGCCACCAACGCCCGGCCTAATCCTTGTTTTGTTTTGTTTTTTGAGACAGAGTTTCTCTGTAGCTTTGGAGGCTGTCCTGGGACTCACTCTGTAGACCAGGCTGGTCTCGAACTCACAGAGATCCGCCTGCCTCTGACTCCTGTGCGCTGGGATTAAAGGCGGGCTATCCCTCCAGCCCCACTAGTGCTTGTTTGATGAACCGAAATCTAGGCACACAACCCTTCCTGTCGGAATTTGGGTGCCTTTAATAATAATTTTGCTACTATAATCCAGGAAGCAGAAAAAAAAGCTCTTATTTTTATTTTGTGTTGTTCTGGGGATCAAACCCAGGCCCCTCCATGCAATAGGAAAGTTTTATTACTCCCGTCTGTACTCCAGCCTCACAAAGACAATTCCCCTGTACCTCCAGCCCTAGCGGCTTCAATACTCTCTTTTGGCCTCTGTGGGCACCTACACTCACAGGTACACACACACACACACACACACACACACACACACACACACACTGACACATATTTAAAAATTAAAGTTGTGTGTGGTGCTGCACGCCATTAATCCGAGCATTAGGGATGCAGAGGCAGATGGTTGTTTGTGAGTTAAGGGCCAGCCTAGTCTACATAGTTCCACTCTAGCCAGGGTTCCTAAGTGCATCCCTGTCTCAAAAAGGGGGGGGGGAGAGCAAAGCAAAAGGAACCTTATGCCTAGTCACGTCTAGATGACTTTTGCCAACCCCCACAGTAGTCTCTGGTTCCTGCACCCGGGCTACACAGGAGCCTCAAGACTTTGATCCTCCCTTATCTGCTTGGAAATTAATGGTTTCTACGATAGCTTTACCTTCAGAGTCAACTCCTGTGTCCTTGAGTGAAAACAAGGACCTCACTGATTATCTTTCTTGGCAGAGTTGCTTCCAATGTGGAAACTGCCTGGAAGCAGACTTCTGCAGGGAGACTTTGCTCCCAGGGAGGATGGCTCATGTTGACACATTACCTCCAGTGGCACCAGGTAGGACTGTGCAGAGGTAACAGTCTGCAGGAGACTGTCTAAGGTTCAAATCGTCTTTAAAAAAAGTGTGTGTGGGGGTGACATCTCCGTTGGGGACCTTGTGATAAAGTGCTGAGTATCTTACCTTGTTGGCTTGAAGAGACTAACGAGGGGTTGCTCTTTCTTACCTGCCCTTGTGTGGAGTGACTGATGGTCCCAAGTCTGTTGACTTAGCTGGGCTGTGTGACATAGAAAAGTCACTACAGAGCTGGGTGTGGTGGCACATTCTTTAGTCCCAGTGCTTGGGAGGCAGAGGCAGGTGGATCTCTGTAAGTTCGAGGCCAGTCTCCTCTACAAAGAGTACCAAGACACCGAGGGCTGTTACACAGAGAACCTGTCTTAGTGACAACAACAAAAGTCACTATGGTGTCCGTGTCTTCAGCAGCAGTGTAGGGAAACATCCTGTCCATCATGGGATGAGCAGATCAGAATGTGGTGAGAACCTGTCTTAGTGACAACAACAAAAGTCACTATGGTGTCCGTGTCTTCAGCAGCAGTGTAGGGAAACATCCTGTCCATCGTGGGATGAGCAGATCAGAATGTGGGGCCCAGACACCTGTCCTGTGCAGCCTTGTCATTTTGACATACCCTAAGGTCATCTAAAAGGAGAGTCTCAGGTGAGGAGCTGTCTAGATCAGATTGGCCTGTGGACCTGTTTGTGGGGCATGACCTTGGTTGTTAATTGATGCAGGAGAGCCCAGCCTATTGTGAGTGGCGCCATTCCTAGGCAGGTGGTCCTGGGCTGTACGAGAAAGCCTGTTGAACGTGAGCCTGTGAGTGAGCTAGCAAGCAGCATGTTCCATGGGTTTCTGCCCTGACTTCCCTCAGTGATGGACTGTGTCTAGAAAGTATGAGCTGAATGCAATAAACCCTTCTCAGTCCTAAGTTCCTTTTGGTCAATGTTTTATCACAGCAACAGGGGGGAAGCTAGGACACATCCCATCCCTGACTCTCATTCAATAATCTCTTCCTGCTGCCTAATTTTTTGTTTTTGTTTTTCAAGACAGGGTTTCTCTGTGTAGTCCTGGCTGTCCTGGGACTCACTTTTAGACCAGGTCGGCCTCAAACTCAGAGATTCACCTGTCTCTGCCTCCCAAGTGTTGGGACTGAAGGCATGCACCACCACTGCCTGACCCCTGCCTGTTTCTTGTGGTGCTTAGGGAACCCAGGACCTCATTCATGCCAGCCCAGGGATCCACCATTGAACCATGCCCCAGTCCTCCCTTGTCGTTGAAGGGAAGGACTGCAGTAACTAGACC